>NC_136311.1:2226111-2826111 GCF_964198595.1 Lampetra fluviatilis
GATTAGGAGTGAGGGGCGGGGGGAGTGGGGGGCTCCGGGGTGTTGGTTGCAGATTTGCGCTTCAAGACTCCCCCGCACTCCCCCCACCTCCCCATCCTCTCAGCGCCTCTCCCGCACGCTCTCCACTACGATCTCCCCCCGCGCTCAGCGCTCCCCCAAACCTCTCGATCCCGCGCTCTCTCAGCCGCCCCCCCGTTACTCTCCCCGCGCCTTCCCCCCACCCCCCTGCCCTCGCCGCGCTCTCACTCCCCCGCTCCCACCCCCGCTTTCCCCCCTGCTCTCCCCACGCTCTCCCCCCCCCACCGTCTCAGCACTCTCCCCCACGCTCTCCCCTGCTCCGTCCCTACGCTCTCGCCCGCGCTCATCCCCAGCCCCCCCCTCTCAGCGCTCTCCCAACGCCCACCCACCGCTCCCCCCCCCTCCCGCTCTGCCCCCCCCCCGCTCCCCTCCCCCCGCTCCCGCACCCCCCCCCCCCAGCCGCTCCCCCCCCCGCGCTCCCCCCCCCCCCCGCTCGTCTCCGGCTTCCTCCCCCGCGCTCCCCCCCCCCTCTCCAGTGCCCCCCCCCTCTCTCAGTGCCCCCCCCCCTCCCCCCACTCTCCCCACGCTCCCCCCCCGCTCTCGTCCGGCTTCCTCCCCCCGCGCTCCCCCCCCCCCCTCTCTCAGTGCCCCCCCCCCCTCTCTCCAGTGCCCCCCCCCCCTCCCCCCACTCTCCCCACGCTCCCCCCCCCGCTCTCTCCGGCTTCCTCCCCCCGCGCTCCCCCCCCCCTCTCTCAGTGCCCCCCCCTCTCTCAGTGCCCCCCCCCTCCCCCCACTCTCCCCACGCTCCCCCCCCCGCTCTCTCAGTGCCCCCCCCCCCGCTCCCCCCCTCCCGCGATGTTGACGAGCATCCCGCGGACCGCGAGCTCCGTCACGCGCGTGCGCTTCCAGAGCCGCCCGGCTCCGCAGTCATCGCCGGCTTCTCTGGTTTGCCCGCGAGAGATCCGCTGAGCTCTGAATCTCTTCGTTTCGTTTGTCTCGCAGATGTCCGCAGTAGGCTACGAAGACAAAGACCCCCCGTGTAGCCTTAACAGACTGTAGGGGCAAGTGCTGTTAGCGAGCACCTATGAAGGCCGGCACGGCACACGAGGTGGTGGGTGGCCAACACCACGCCCCGACCGCCTTTGTCTCCCCAGTGGCGATGTTTACACACCGCACCAGGTACTCTTTTGAGGCTGAGTCGACCTAGCGGAGGCCGAGGACCGGTTCAGATAATCGTCATCGGTGTTGGCCGTGAACGGGAGTCGAACTCGGGTCGCTGGGGTCGTCGCAGAGCGCGCTAACCACTACGCCACCGCTCCACGCACAGAAAGGCAAAGAAGCCCCGTGTAGCCTGCGTCGCCTGTCGGGGAAAGTGCTCTTAGCACGGGAAACGGCGCACGAGGCGGCGGTTAGGGGTGGTGGTGTGGTCAGCATCGCGCCCGGTCGCCTTTGGGGCCGTCCATAAATGACGTCACGCGATTTTGGAAGATTTTTGACCCCCACCCCCTCATCGTCACACGGCGTCACAAAAGTCAGACCCCCCCCCCTCAAATATGACGTCACAAAGCCCTGTCCCCCCCCCAAAAAAATAAACATGCTTCAAATTAGTTGTTTCGGTAAAGTCACGTAGAAGGGAAATAATGAAATTATAAAAATGTAAAAAATGAAATGTTTTTTTATTATTTCACTTCTACGTGACGAAAGAACCAATAATATGAATCCCTGCAGTCACGAAAGCTTTAAATAAAAAATGCTTCAAATTGTAGTGAATATTTAATGTGCCCCTGCACTCTGATGTTGTAGTATAAAACATTTATTTAAAAAGTCTATTTAATTAAGTAGAACGTGTTGTCTATATTTATTTAAAGTTGCGCATTTTAATGTGACGTCACATTTCTCACCTCCCCCCCCCCCGCCTCGTCACACATCGTCACAAATGTCTGACCCCCCCCCCCCTAGGAGCGGACTCGTATCATCATCATCTGTTCCGTGTGTCGTCCCCTGGGACTACGTGGCAATGTCCCATGAGGTACGTGACATTATTTATTAAAGTCGTCAAGTTATATCATTCGTGAGAGCCATACCCACGATAATCACCCAGGAATGTGTCCCTACCGCTCCAGACGTCACTCTACGTCGACCGCCCCGCCCCCTCATGAATATTCATGAGCAGGTGCCGTCCTGAACATGGACACGCCCCCCCACCCCCTCCTCATTAATATTCATAAACGGCTGACGTCACTCTATATTGGGTACCCCCCCTCCCCGCGTCATTAATAATCGTTAACGGATGACGTCACCCCACAAGCGGAAAGGTGGAGCGGAAACTTTAATTTGTTGAGGCACAATTGCTTGCGCTATGCCACTATTATAAAGTAATCCACGCGTCATCTTATGTAACGAGTGCCAAACACGTCCGTCTGTGTCTGTGTGTGTGTCTGTGTGTGTGTCTGTGTGTGTGTCTGTGTGTGTGTCTGTGTGTGTCTCCCGCGCGTCACGTTGCTCCACACGCGGCCCCTACCCTCACACGTACTCACGTGTCCCTGCATTTCATTACTAACGCTGAGGAAGTTGGAGCGACTATTGCCGCTTTTGTGACGCCAATTCACCCATCTTTATCGAGGGTTAACCAGGACATTAATGCAACGGCACATCGCACTGAATTTCCTGGCTGAATTTCCTTCTTCGCCACGGCTAACAAAATTTCGCTGAAATAAAAATGTATGATAAAATCAACATGTTACTGGTAGGAACCTCCTGGTTACACCAGCCCACAGGGGATTATTGTGTCCGTCCGTCCGTCGTGCATTCAAAAATGGGAGGGGTGGGGGGGGTACCCAATATGGAGTGACGTCAGCCGTTCATGATTATTAATGAGGAAGGGTGGGGGGGGCGTGTCCATGTTCAGGACGGCACCTGCTCATGAATATTCATGAGGGGGGGGGCGACGAGGAATGATATAACTTGACGACTTTAATAAATAATGTCACGTACCTCCTGGGACATTGCCACGTAGTCCCAGGGGACGACACACGGAACAGATGACGATGATACGAGTCCGCGCCTAGGGGGGGGGGGTCAGATATTTGTGACGATGTGTGACGAGGGGGGGGTTTGAGAAATGTGACGTCAGATAAAAATGCTCAACTTTAAATAAATATATACAACACGTTCTACTTAATTAAATAGACTTTTTTTTATAAATATTTTCTCCTACAACATCAGAGTGCAGTGGCACATTAAATACGCACTACAATGACAATAGTTTAAAGCGATTTGAAGCATGCTTTATTTTTTTGAAAGGGGGGGGCAGAGCTTTGTGACGTCATATTTGAGGGGGGGGTCTGACTTTATGTGAGGCCGTGTGACGAGGGGGGGGGGGTCAAAAATCGCGTGACGTCATTTATGGACGGTCCCTATGACTTCGTTTTGTACCAGATTCACTGCCATTAATACAGCGCTACAGTGAAATACAGATAAGTGTTTGATGACATTCTTTCGTGCAAGATTCACTGCGATTAAATTTACACAAGATACAATTATGCTCTGCTCAATTTTTTCGTAAATATTACAGCTTCCGTCCTAGGACGGGAAAGACGCAAGTTTGTGTATAGTCAAGTACGAATTTGCAAAGATAAAATAACTAGAATCACATTTTAATCCACATGGTAACGTAGAACGATGTAAAAAACTTTCTAAACTCACTGATCGTAAACAATCTGGTTGTTTACGATCAGTGAGTTTATAGCGCCAACAAATTCCGTCACGCGTGCAGAGCGTCTGTTGTACAGTATTTTTATTCGCATGCAGTTAGCTAGCTGGATAACCTCACGAAATGGACAATTGGTTAAAATATTGATGCTCATTATTCACACATTTATTTCTCAGAACCATGTTGGGTCAAGCAAGGAGGGTTACTCGGTTGAAACAAAATTCAACAAGGGGGTACAGTAGCTACAGAAAGGTTGAGAACCACTGGAATAGAGTGTTGCTCTCTCGCACGTACTCGTGCGTTTCCCCCGAGCTCCTCGGTTTCCTCTCACATGTATACAAATAGCAATTGGCTTAAAACATCTGAGTATGTAGAGGACCGCAGAGCTTGGCCGATTGTTGGTAGCGCCAGCTTACTGCCTGCCTGCTGCTGTCTTCCAGGTCTATCTGTGGTTCCTCGGCGATTGTGAAAGATGCAATTTGCACAAACGACGCCATTTATATAAAACTACAAATGGTGATGATGATGATTATTGTTATGCATATTAAAAACGGTCTCCCTCATCAAACAAGCAATTTGGCGGTCGGGCTTGACACAGTGATGGAAAGTCCACATTCCAATGGCGGAAAGAGAGGACCAGTCTATCCACGGGACCAAGTACTGTTTAATTTACAGAAATTGGCACTCGTTACCAATTGGTCATTCTCCAAAGCAGAGACAATCAAGCAGAGGTGTATTCACTTCGTCTATAAATGTGGTCCCATTGCCCTGCTGCTGTGTACAATTGTACTGTCACGATATGGACCAACGCATTTGTGAATAACAACATTGTGTGTTGTTATTGCCGATATCAAAATTATGTTGATGATGATGAAAGAATAGGCTTTACCCTTTCCGGCAATAATAGAGGAGGTGTTAAGATATTTAAACACCAACCTGAGCTATTAATGCGTGGAAATTTACATTGCCTTTGGTATTCGCTGGTCTAAAATTGGTGAACTTAGGCCATAAAGGAGGCTCTAGGCCAGGGTTGGGCAAAGTTTTTAGCTCGTGGGCCACAATGGGTTCTAAAATTTGACAGAGGGGCCGGGCCAGGAACAGGTGGATGGAGTGTTTGTGTGAACTAATATAAATGACATGTAAAAATCATGACATGTATAAATCAGGTAGCAAAGCATTTATTTGCAAGGCAATTTAACAAATTGCACGAACATGAACAATACAAAAACATGTCGTAACGTGACTGATGAAACATCATGAAAACATCTGAGGCCTGCGCCCAAACCAATTACCTCACTTGAACTTTTTATTATCTACATTAACAGGTTAGAGCAGCCACGCAGGCTGTGTTGCGGAGATTTGGCTCCAACCTCGCTGCAGCAACACATCATCACTTTCAGTTTCAGTGGGAACAGTGTTGTTGATCTCCCATTTTTGCCAGTGCATCCAAGTCTGGAGTTATTTTGGTTGTGGCAATTCTCAGGATAGATCTGAGGTGCTGATCCGTTAACTTTGATCTGTGACGGGCTTTGTTGGCGTTCATGACGCTGAATGTCAGCTCACACACATAAGTCGAGCCAAACAAAGTCAGTATCTTCTGTGCAGTCCTCCGGAGGTTTGGAAACGTGGCTCTGTTAAGTGAAGCATTAAAGTCATTCAGTTTAACAGAGTTGAACTTCTCCTTTAAGACGGAGTCAGACTGAAGATCTATCAGTTCCAACTGCAGCTCCTGTGGTGCTGTTTCAGGGTCTTGTGACAGGGGACAGGACACCAGCTGAAGTGACTGTTCAATGTTTTCGAAATCAGAGAACCTACGGCAGAATCCTCCGTGCAGGTCCTCAAGTGATTTGCTGTATTTTTTTGCGTTTCGCGGTGCCTCTTCCTGCATGGCAAGTGTTCATTCATGTGTGAAAATATGTCCACAGCAAACGCAAAGTCACTAAGCCAGTTCTTGTCGCTTAGCTCAGGGAATTCGTCAGATTTCCCCATCAACTCCAAAAATGCGATGATATATTCTTTCAGCTCCCACACTCGTTGTAACACTTTCCCCAAACTTAACCAGCGGACACGAGAGTGGTACAGCAAGTCCTGATGATCCGCATCAGTTTCCTCCAGGAAGGTAATAAACTGACGGTGCTGAAGTCCCCTTGCTCGTATAAAGTTCACAAGTTTTACGACTGGATTCACGACACGATTAAGCTGCAATACAGACTTACACAGACATTCCTGTTGGATGATGCAGTGAAGGAAAATAAGATCCTGGACAGGGTTTTCCTCTTTCACTTTATCCTGGATTCTTTTCAGCAGCCCAACATTATTTTCCAGTTAAATTTGTCGATCCATCCGTTGTGACATTGACAAGTTTACTCCGAGGTAGCTTCATTCTTTCGATGACAGCAGATACCTGGTTACACAAGTCCTGTCCCCGCGTTGTTCCTTTCAGGGACTCTATGGTCAAAACCTCCTCTGTTATCGCAAAACTGTCAATGCCTCGGATAAAAATGAGGAGCTGAGCAGTGTATTTTACGTCCGTACTTTCATCCAGTGCTAGTGAATATAATTCAAAGGAATCAAACTTTTTGTTTAATTGACTGGCTATATTTTTTTTATCAATCAGTTCCACACGGCGAGTCACAGTCTTGCGTGATAAGCTGACTTTTTCTAATTTGCTTTTGATCTCCGGACACAAGATGTCTGCTGTCTGTACCATGCATTCTTTTACAAACTTGCCTTCGGAGATAGTGGTAATGAATGGTAATGTTGGTGAGAAGAAGGTTTTAAAGAAAATTTAAATCGAAGTGAAGAAGGAAATTATTGAAAAGTTTGTATAATTAATGATTTTTTAAACTTTAATTATGTGTTCTGTGCTTAAAACTCTTTAAAAAGAACTGTGGGGTCTAGAACGGACTCGTGAAATTTGGAGATAACTCGGAGTTAAGTTTTGTTTGTTTTGTTGAATTACACAAAGCGTAACAGTTATGTATATAACTTTTGTTATATAAAATTCTTAGTAAGATATTAATTTTGTGAGTGTAGTCATACCCCTCCCCCTCATTCAAGCCGTAATTTAGAGAGCGAAAGCGCCGAGTACGTAAATCGCTAACATAAGAACCCGTTAATCTCTTCTCGCATCATTCATACGGTGATGCGGTGAAGTAAACGTTCATACGATATTGCGGTGAATGCTTCCAAAAACAATACTGTACCCAAATATTACTGTTAACTTACTTTCAATAGAAACATGAATTGCTCGTACGAATATTCTCTCTCAGAATCGACCGACTGATGTAGCAGACGAAACAATCATCTTGTTGAACGATTCTAAACCTTGACGCGGCAATGTTAGTTTTCTCTGTTATTCAAGGTGATCTCAGTGTTATTCAATGTTGTTACATTTAGTTTACTATTACACTGAATTCTATGGCGTAATTAACTATTTTTGTGCTTAATAATCTTTAAAAAACAATATTTACATACAGTTCATAGGAGTCTGGAACGGATTAATTGTATTTACATACAATCCAGTGGGGAAATTAGGTTCGAGTCACGACCAAATCGGGTTGGACAAGTTCGGCGGGCCGAATTAAAAAGCCCAACGGGCCGTTTACGGCCCGTGGGCCGTAGTTTGCCCATGTCTGCTCTAGGCCAATCAGACCTGTTCTCCACCTGAGGACGGCTGCTTGCGTTGTGGCCGAAACGCCGTGAGAATTTATTTTATTATGTTTTATTTTTATTATTTTATTATTTCCATTCTACGTGACTTTACCGAAAGAACCAAGAAGATGAGTGCAAAAGTAGTGTCAGTGATTCGGAGACAAGGTTTGTAGGAGGCACCTTCTTTTTTTATCAACTTTCACGGTCTCATCCACACACTCTCCACAGTCTCTTAGCCTAGCCTGTACACAACACGAGCCGTCTAACACTGACGGCGCCGACTGAGATAGCCAACAACTATCCTGCAACGCAATGTCTAGCGGAGACGTCAGTGGCGACGAGACGAGTCCACTCACAGAACCGGCAGCCTCGAGCTCCCGCTCTGAGCTACTTTTATCTTCTTCTTGCTTCTGTCGGTAAAGTCACGTAGAAGGGAAGTAATACAATAATAAAAATAAAACATAATAAAATATCTTACCAGCGCGGCCTGGCTCCGCCCTGACCGCGTCTCCCTTCTCGAACCCACGAGCAGGTTCCAGGGGCCTCCAGATGGAGTCCTCCGTGACCCTTGCCCCAAATCCTCCGCTCTGCCCACACACGCCGTGCTCACGCTCACCGGCGTGTGTGCTGTCTGTCCACCACTGCTGCCGCTGCTGTCCACCAGACGGCGCTATTGCACTACACATACATCATATTATCAAAACATGTTTGTTGTGCATGATTTACCACAAGCATGACGTGTGGTTAATGCAGATCTGATGAGGCCTTGCATTAGGTGGTGTTTATTTTCGGTAAAGTCACGTAGGTAAAAAATAAATAAATAATATAAATAAAATCCTTATTTATTATATTACTATATTATTTTACTTATATTATTATGTCTATTATTATTTTACCTTTTTTACCTACGTGACTTTACAGAAAAAACCTAAGAGTATGACTCATTGCAGTCACGAAAGCTTCAAATCTAGAATAGGTGTTTATACTGGTAGGAACGAAGTGGACCAGACCACCAATAGATTATATCGTCCGTCCGTCCGTCCGTGTATCAACATCGACCCCTACTGCAAACACTTGGCAGGACCCTACAAAAACCTTTTGACTCAGTGGGGCTTACCTGGCTTAACAAGTGTAATAATACATTATGTTTATATTCTTTGGTTATTCGTTCCTACCAGCCCACCCCGCAGGGTCCTGTTTTGGTGTTTGAACATGTTAACACCTCCTCTTGTATTATTTCCGGAAAGGGGAAAGCCTCTTCTTCTATGAACATTATGTGGCCTTAAAGGAAACATTCTAGTCGATGTTGCAGGGCAATGATGGCTCTTCTGTTAAAGCCTTGCATGCACTGTGCTACACATGTTTAGAGTGCTGCATTGGAACCCAGTGGGATTCTAGATGGGGTCGGCCCATTGAGCCCTCTTATTTGGACCCCCAACGGGGAGTCTGTGATTGTAGCCTGACGTGGAGGTCTATGATGAGACCTGAATTACAAGTGGGGAATCTATTATAAGTAGAATCGACAAGGGGTTGGAACGCCAGCTTACACGAGATTGCCACCAGTGGCTAATTAATTTTATTCTATAAGGGCTAGAAAGCTGAAATTTGCCACAAATATAATTTAGGTTTCAGGGTATGAATACAAAAATATAATTCTTATAAGCTTTTTTATCATCCAAAAACGGGTGGATGGGGGAGTTTTTATTTTAGACCTTGGCAGTTACCCTTTTTTGCCAGAAGCCAGCGCTATGCCAATACATATGTACGCTGAACTTCTTTCGTACCGTACGTAGCCAACTGTGCTAATCGGAGGTGCGGTAGAACAAGAGGGATTGAGAAGGAAGGGTTGGGATAGGCCTGGGGAGGGGGGGGGGTATTGACTAACGAGGCATCATTGTATAATAATAATAATGATTCGTTTGTATTATTGTTATTGTTGTTCAACAATCTCTGATGCAGCCGCCGATCATAAATCCGTCCACGGCACCAGCGGAGCGAGCCGAGTCACCTTCCTCGTCTGCATTGTCGGCTCGTCATACGTCTTTACACGGTGGCCCAAAATTCAGGTCACCATAGGGTTATTATGTATTGTATTTATTTTTATAAGTCGCGTAGGGTTCATTAATTTATTTGTTTTAACAAATGTTCAAACGGACATCCATCAACGTTAGTGCACGATACGTGCCTTCTCTTTTGAAATCCATCTCGGAGGGTTTTTTGTTTGTTTTTAAGATTCCAGCCGCCGCCTTTAGCAAAGACAAAACAGCGAATTGAACTCGTTCATCTGTCGTCAATGTTCTTTCCATTTTAAAATGTCATCTGAAAGGTAAGAAGGAAAATGTATGATAAAAATAGCCGAAATATATTAACAATCAAAATGATTTAATGCCAGTGTTAAAATAAATTAAATAACCCTATGTGTCATGACTTTTGGCCAACCCTGTGTTCTCCACTGCTGGATGAAGGCTTCTACAAGCCGCCGCCTGTCACAGTGGTGCGATGGCTACAATCGGCCCGGCATCGTCACCGCACGGAACGGCTCCGTCGCCCCGCGCGCCGCCTCTCTCTCTCTCTCTGCGGTGCACGCATCCCCTTGGGCGCGTTCCCGTCCTTCGACTGACGCTCCATACCTAGTCTCGACCACCGACCATGTAATCAGAAGAGCGTGCCCCACGGCCACAGCAGCGCATCTGAAAGCGCCACGCGATGCGGTGACCACCGTCTTTGTTCGATGGGCAGCCAAAAGTTGCTGCTGTGAGGATGACCGGAATTGGCGTGATGGTTGATGCTCCTTGACCACCATCACCCCTTGACCACCACCCCTTGACCATCACCCCTTGACCATCAACCCTTGACCATCACCCCTTGACCACCATCACCCCTTGACCACCCCTTGACCATCAACCCTTGACCATCACCCCTTGACCACCATCACCCCTTGACCATCACCCCTTGACCATCAACCCTTGACCATCACCCCTTGACCACCATCACCCCTTGACCACCCCTTGACCATCAACCCTTGACCATCAACCCTTGACCATCACCCCTTGACCACCATCACCCCTTGACCATCACCCCTTGACCATCAACCCTTGACCATCACCCCTTGACCACCATCACCCCTTGACCATCACCCCTTGACCATCAACCCTTGACCATCACCCCTTGACCACCATCACCCCTTGACCATCACCCCTTGACCATCAACCCTTGACCATCACCCCTTGACCACCATCACCCCTTGACCACCCCTTGACCATCAACCCTTGACCATCAACCCTTGACCATCACCCCTTGACCACCATCACCCCTTGACCATCACCCCTTGACCATCAACCCTTGACCATCACCCCTTGACCACCATCACCCCTTGACCATCACCCCTTGACCATCAACCCTTGACCATCACCCCTTGACCACCATCACCCCTTGACCATCACCCCTTGACCATCAACCCTTGACCATCACCCCTTGACCACCATCACCCCTTGACCACCCCTTGACCATCAACCCTTGACCATCAACCCTTGACCATCACCCCTTGACCACCATCACCCCTTGACCATCACCCCTTGACCATCAACCCTTGACCATCACCCCTTGACCACCATCACCCCTTGACCATCACCCCTTGACCATCAACCCTTGACCATCACCCCTTGACCACCATCACCCCTTGACCATCACCCCTTGACCATCAACCCTTGACCATCACCCCTTGACCACCATCACCCCTTGACCATCAACCCTTGACCATCACCCCTTGACCACCATCACCCCTTGACCATCACCCCTTGACCATCAACCCTTGACCATCACCCCTTGACCACCATCACCCCTTGACCATCACCCCTTGACCATCAACCCTTGACCATCACCCCTTGACCACCATCACCCCTTGACCATCACCCCTTGACCACCATCACCCCTTGACCCCCATCGCCCCTTGACCGCCATCACCCCTTGACCACCATCACCCCTTCGAGCGACGTGGCCTGCCCGAGCCCAGCGTGCCCTCTCTGTAACCGTGCGTGTGCTCTCCGCTCCACGCGTCTCTCTCCGCGTGTCGCTCCCCGCGATGCGCCTTCTCCACGCTTGATCGTGCCTGCGTATCTCCTTCACGACCTTCGCCGTTTAGCGGGGGAGGAGGGGTGCTGGTCGTGGGAGCGCTCAGTGACGCAGAAGCGGTGTCAAATCCACTGCTGGATGAAGACATCCACTTCCATGCCGTGTTGGTCACGCGGTGGTGGTGGTGGGGGGCTGTTGAACCACGACTCCGCACGCTGCTTGTTCGGTGCCCATTGGCGACGGGGAGGGGAAGGAGGTAGGGAGGAGGGAGGGAGGGGCCTTGGTTGCGGTTTTAAGAATCGCCACTGATGTTGCCCGTGACAGAGAATCTAACTCAGGTGGCGAGGTTCGTGGCGCAAGGTGCGAACCACCGCGCCACTGGGGTTTGAGTAGCACCCGGGGAGATTCGTGGGCTTCCGATGCCTGGCCTCCACTCAGTGACAACCAATGCAGACAAAGCCCCCCCGTGTAGCCTTAACAGACTGTTGGGACAAGTGCTGTTAGCGAGCAGCACCTTTAGAGGGACGGCACAGCACACGAAGGGGTGGGTGGCCAGCACCACGCCCGGCCGCCTTTATCTCCCTAGTGGTGATTTTTAATGACAACCACAACCACTGCAGGCTGAGCAGCATCATCCGCTTTGTTTGAAGGACCCCACCACCGTACAGGCACCGTGCTCCCAGGTATCTTCAATGCGCAAGGTCTTTCAAATTCCGCGAACAATCTCGGCAAAGGACGCGTCATTCGTATTTCCCAATCTTCTGACGTCCTTGGGTGCAGCCGCAGCTGCAGTGAAGCGGCTTTCATTGCAAATGAACCGAGACCTGCGTAGCTGTGCGCGAGCCGGGGCAAGGCTTTCGCTGATGACGACAGTCCGCGTGGGAAACGATTTCGAATTTTTTTTTTTTGCGGGGGTGGGGGGGGCAGCGATGTAGCCACATGGCTCGCCAAGGTGAACTGTGGGGGGCGGGGAGGGGGGTACCCCGCTGGTTGTGACGCTAGGGGGGTTTGGCTGCAGGCTTGGTCTCTATCTCTATGGGTCTCTATGATTCTCAATGGATCTCTGTGGGTCTCTGTGATACTCGATGTGTCTCTATGGGTCTCTGATTATCCCACGCTTTTGCCATCGTGTGTTTGTGTTTTGTTTATATTTTTAGCGACGAGCATTTGTGCTCCGCTGCAGTCGTAGGTCTGGCGGGGATGTTCACGCGTTTCGCTTTGTCTTTCCCCCGCACCTCCGATCGGCAAACGGTCGGCTCACGTGCGGTGCGAAAGAAGTTCAACGTGCGTGCAACACACACACACAGGCACGCCGCTCTTGAGCCCGCAAATCGGCTCAAGAGCGGGGCCCTGCCTCGGCGTCTCCTCCCTCACACGGCGGCTCCTTCGCTCATTGGGACGCGCCGCACGCAAGCCGAAGCTGGCCACGCGACAATTAACGAACGAATTCGTTCATTCATTAATTGGGTGGACTTGGGGGACGGTGCCGTCGTGTAGCCATCGCGCAGTCAATGAGAACAGAGACACCTCTTCCGAAGCATGGGTAATAGATACATATTAATACTGGTAGTAACCTCCTGGTTACACCGGCCCACAGGGGATTATTCTGTCCGTCCGTCGTGCATCAAAAATTGGGAGGGGTGGGCCTGGGTGGAAAGGGGAGGTTGGGGAGGGGCTGGGTGGGGAGGGAGGGGCTGGGTGGGGAGGGTGGGGAGGGGCTGGGTGGGGAGGGTGGGGAGGGGAGGGTGGAGAGGGGCTGGGTGGGGAGGGTGGGGAGGGGCTGGGTGGGGGGTGGGAGGGGTGGGGCTGGGTGGGGAGGGAGGGGCTGGGTGGGGAGGGGAGGGTGGGGAGGGGCTGGATGGGAGGGGCTGGGTGGGGGGTGGGAGGGGTGGGGCTGGGTGGGGAGGGGCTGGTCACCCCGTGGTGCCCTTATAAAACTCAACGTTTAACCTACTCACGCCGGCTTGTGCCCGCCCTCACAGTCGGGCATATTTGCGGGATACACCACGCCGCCGTTGACCCTGGCCATTGACCGAGCAACCCAACGTTACTACCAGCTCCCTCCGCAAGAATGTGTTTATTATTGAACTTTAATTAGTGTTTGCTAATAAACACCTCCACTCGAGACACAAACATCATCGCAGCTCCTCCTGGCTGTGAACAAGAGCTTCATATCGGATTCCTCCAATGCGAATACAGACTCTGACTCTGGCATCCCTCCTCCCGGAAGACGCCGGCGGTGGTGTGGCCATCAACCGCTTCATGGGATCATCGTCAACAGCAACTCCTTGCGCACGTCGCGTTCACGAGTGGGGAATTAAAGACAGACGCAGGATTGCGATTGTGGCCACGCAACCCACACTATGGACCAGTAAAGTTAACTCGTAGAGACCCATATAGATACACAGAGACCCATAGAGATGCATTGAGACTCACAGAGATGCACAGAGAGCCACAGAGATTCAGAGACACATATAGATATACAGAGATTTATAGAGACTCACAGAGATACACAGACACCCACAGAGATTCATAGAGACTCACATAGATACACAGAGAGCCACAGAGATTCATAGAAACTCACAGATATACACAGAGACCCACAGAGATTCATAGAGACTCAGAGATACACAGAGAGCCACAGAGATTCATAGAGACTCACAGAGATACACAGACACCCACAGAGATTCATAGAGACTCACATAGATACACAGAGAGCCACAGAGATTCATAGAGACTCAGAGATACACAGAGACCCACAGAGATACACATAGACACATAGATACACAGAGACCCACAGAGATTCAGAGACCCATATAGATACACAGACACCCACAGAGATTCATAGAGACTCACAGAGATACAGACACCCACAGAGATTAATAGAGACGCATATAGATACACATAGATTCAGAGAGACCCATATAGATACAGAGATTCACACAGACCCCTATAGATACACAGAGACCCACGGAGATTCAGAGACTCAAATAGATACACAGAGAGCCACAAAGATTCAGAGACACATATAGATACACAGAGACCCACAGAGATTCATAGAGACTCACAGAGATACACAGAGACCCACAGAGATTCATAGAGGCTCACAGAGATACACAGAGACCCACAGAGATTCATAGAGGCTCAAAGATACACAGAGACCCACAGAGATTCATAGAGACCCATAGAGATACACAGAGACCCACAGAGATTCATAGAGACTCACAGATATACACAGAGATTCATAGAGACTCAGAGATACACAGAGAGCCACAGAGATTCATATAGACTCACAGAGATACACAGAGAGCCGCAGAGATTCATAGAGACTCACAGAGATATACAGAGACCCACAGAGATCCATAGAGACTCACATAGATTCATAGAGACACATATAGATACAAAGAGAGCCACATATATTCATAGAGACCCATATAGATACACAGAGACCCACAGAGATTCATAGAGACACATATAGATATACAGAGACCCAAAGAGATTCATAGAGATGCATAAAAACACACAGACACGCGTAGATACACATAATAGATACATTAAAGACAAGCCACAGCAGTGCGATTGTGGCCACGCGACCCACGCTGTGGACCCGCGCAGTGAACCCCACTGCGGCCTGCGCTGCTGCAACGGAGGAGGGACAGCGACACGACACGAACTCTCTCCCTCTGATGGGGCCCTCTCATCGTGGCCAGCAGCAGCAGCAGACCTCCACATTGGAATCAAGCTCCTGAACATATTTCTGCTGCTGCTGTTGTTGTTGTTGCTGCCATCATCCGCACCTCCGATTATCACGGTTGGGTACGTACGGTGCGAAGGAAGTTCAAAATGTCAATAACAATTTGGCAGAAACAACATTTTGTTTAAAATATGAACGAGCAACTTTAACCAAGTTGTAACGATGACAGCATTTTCAAGAAGAAAAAAACCGAACGATACGATTATCGCGCAATATCTCGTATCGTAGTGCCGCGTCTACTTCTCGCGGCAACCCCACAACGCGAAGCTTCACCCCACAAATGCCGCGTCTGCCCGGGCAGCTGCATGTGCGTGGGGGCAGCGCCCCCCAGCGGCGTGGGGGGGGGGCAGCGCCCCCAGTGGCGTGGGGGGGGGCAGCGCCCCCAGCGGCGTGGGGGGGGGGGCAGCGCCCCCAGTGGCGTGGGGGGCAGCGCCCCCAGTGGCGTGGGAAGCGCCCCCAGCGGCGTGGGGGGGGGGGGCAGTGCCCCCCAGTGGCGGGGGGGGGCATCAGTGGGGGGGGGGGGGGCTCTTGCATCGCAGACAATAGGCCTTGGCAAGGGAAGGAAAAACAACGAGCCTACCTTCACCCTACCTTTTACCTTGCCACAATACAATCACTCTACCCTTACCTTTACCCTTTAGCAATGTAAGGTAAAAGGTAAAAACAACGAGCCTACCTTCACCCTACCTTTTACCTTACCACAATACAATCACTCTACCTTTACCTTTTACACTTTAGCAATGTAAGGTAAAAGGTAAAAACAACGAGCCTACCTTCACCCTACCTTTTACCTTACCACAATACAATCACTCTACCCTTACCTTTACCCTTTAGCAATGTAAGGTAAAAGGTAAAAACAACGAGCCTACCTTCACCCTACCTTTTACCTTACCACAATACAATCACTCTACCCTTACCTTTTACCCTTTAGCAAGGTAAGGTAAAAAGCAACGAGCCTACCTTTACCCTACCCTTTACCCTTACCCCATACAAATTGCCCGATTACAGGGTAATTACTGGGGTACTACTACACATGAAACAGGTTTATCACAGGTATATGCTAGGTAGAGCGCTTTATTCATATAGAATATTCTCGATGGCTCCAATTTTAAATGGAGGCCACGGACTGCGCCACGGAGCTCTTAGCGAGCGGTAAACAGGGTATTTATCGGGTAATACTTCACGCTACCTTTACCCTACCCTTTACCTTGCCCCTTGGCATGTCGACACCTTTACCTTTACCCTTTTACCCGGTAAAAAGGGTAAATTACCTTACCTTGCCGAGGCCTAGCAGACAACTCGCCTCCTTCACACATTCGTCTATCCACGTCATGATACAAGTTGTTTTTTAAATACACGTTTAATTTTGAATTAAAGCTTTCGTGACTGCAGGGATTCATATTATTGGTTCTTTCGGTAAAGTCGAATTTTCTTGCTGTGGATTTCACACCTGATGATGATTGCTTGTGTTGCAGTCGAAACGTCGTGAGAATTGTTTTATATTTATATTATTATATTATTTCCCTTCGACGTGACTTTACCGAAAGAACCAAAAATACAAGTTTTATTGTAAACTAAAAACTAAACAATTTTTATTTTCACGGGTAAGGCCCACGACGTAGCTCTTATTCTGAAGCGACCTGGCCACAAACGAAAGCTCAACGAAGCGGCTCTTCACGTGGAAATGTACAGCAGCCAAACACTCAAAACGCGTGGTGTTCATTCTAAATGTGGAGGGGAAAATCGGAGGACGCGGAGAAAAATCCACGCGACCACGGGGAGAGAGACACCGCAAACTCCAAATATGCACGCGTCAGGGTCGGCGTCGAACCGGGTACGGCGCGTGAATGACAACACTGTGTGTGGCCTGAATCGGGGAAACGTTTCAGGGAATGGCCCTTCTTCACAGTACGAGGGCCATTGCCGAAAACGTCGCCGATATGTTTTTACCTCTAAAGGCCACAAAGCACCACTGTCATCACAGTAGCAGTAACGTCACCGGACTAATCGCCTACAAAACAAAAGTGCAGGGAAACGTGGGGAGGGGGCGCTGCTGTGCTGTCAGCTCACGCCGACTCGGGACACCGGGGAAGCATCTCTGTTAGAAGTACAACGGAGGAACGTTCGGAGAAAACGCCCAGTGGGAGATTAACACTGGGAGTGGTTGGTACGTACGTACGTTGAACTTCTTTCGCACCGTACGTAGCCATCCGTGCTAATCGGAGGTGCTAAGGGGAGGACAACAACAAGATCCAGTGTGCGGGCGGTTGAAGAGGTAAGGACGATCCGACTGGGCTGGGAGGCAAACCCTAACAGCACCGCCTCGAGGCAGGGCAGGGCCACGTGCTCCATGACCAGGTCACCCAGAAATGCGCCCAGCGTCAAAAGCTCAGGTGGGGGTCGAGCCTGGATAGTGCTACCATCTTGGCGACCACAAGGCACAACAGGCGTCATAGGATGTGGAGAAACATGGTGGGCATTGCACTTGACCTCGACACGTCGGCTCTACTGAGTCGCCAGCCCACACTGACAATGCATGTGGTGGATGCCCCACTCCCACCCCAGAACCCGTATGGCGTGGAGAGGCCCACATCCAGCACTGAATGACGAAAGGGCTGCACGTATAATGCGATATAGGCAATACCCAGATGTACGTCGTCCCTTTGTTCACACCGCTACCCGATTTGCGTCGCCTCAACCCCACGCCGACAGCATCATAGTCCGCCCTTTCTCGTCATCCGTCGCCTCGCAGCCTTCACCCTCCATCACCACCACCCCCACCACCCACTGCCTCTGCCCTGTAAATAGCTTCGATTTACGTCGTTTCGATATTCGTCGTTGAACCTTTGAGGAACGCATCCCCGGTCGTAAACCGGGGGCATTTGTGTACATCCATTAATGTTAGGTGATATTGGCATCAGACTTGAGTGGTATTCACACCGAAGAGGGAGGACTGACCAATGCATCGCTCACACTGGCCAGGTGACGGTTTTGGACAAATACCGGCACAGATCGAGTCGTGACGCGATTGGGGACTCTCGGGGGTGGAGTCGTGGCGCAGCGGTTAGCGCACTGCAAAACAAGCCCAGCGACCTTCACTAGAGTCCCTACCACGGCTAACATCAGTGGCCAGCGATAACTGAACCGATCCCAACCTTGCTCCCACCAACGATTATCGTAATTCTAATTAGCGCTCTCAAGTTTTTGTGGGATACAGAAGGATTAGTTCGCTAGCGTGAAACCACGACGTTTCCGCGCTCGCCCATTAAGTGGGCTCGCGGCATCAGCTGGTGCTCGAGCACAAAGACGAGAGCACACACAATGTGAGCCACAAGCCCCCACGGGCCCCCCACGGGCCCCCCACGGGCCTCCACGAGCGCGGACTCTGAGAAAGCCACATTCCGCCAGCGCCACCAATAAGCACGGTTGGCTATGAACGGTGCGAAAGACGTTCAACAGGCATGCACTCACGCAGGACCACACCCGGGTGACATTTCTACACATCTCCTTTTTAATGCGAAAAAGAGACGAACCAAATCCCACAATAATAAAGCAGACAGAGGCTAAGTGCGGAGGAATTAAGCTTTGCACACACGGGTTTGGGCGTACGAGTCGGGAGGGCAGGGGGGAGGCAGGAGGTGGGCGCGCCGAGTCGTGTGTAATCCAACGAGATCTCGCCCGAACACACAAGCCACGTAAGCGGGATGTACACGTACGTATATATAGTATTTATATAACCACGCAAGCTCTGTGCCGCTAATTTATAAGCGCACAGCAGCAGCAGCCATGGGCCGTACAAGTCTCCAGTCTAAATAAAGATTCTGATTTTGAGTGCCAGCGATCCGTGAAATAAAATAAAGTACGCGAAGCCAGTAAACTGGAACGGTCATTTAACAGAGGCAGGGAGATGTGGGGAGAAAAATTAAGAGAGCGAGCACGCGAGAGCAGAGAGCAGACAAAGACCAGAGGATGGAGGCACGGAGACCCGAGTAAAAAGTTGGAAAACGAAACGGAAGAACGATCTACACAGGGGACGATACGGGACAGGTGAGCGGGGTAAGGGGTGAGCGAGCGGTGCAGGGTAAGGGGCAGAGGGCTGTGGGTGGGCATCAGCCTCTCACAACTGCGTTTGTCAACAGCAGCTAACGACATCTCTCCATCGTGCACACAAGAGAATGATTTCACGCTGGGTACAAAAAGGGTCGACTTTCCAAGACAACGTGTCCAGAGACGGCCACAGAAACGTCTCAAGAGACGCGAGTAAATTCAAATTTGGGAGTCAAGATTCCCAGTGCGCGACCCCCAACCCCCAAGGGTCTTGCAACGGAGGGGTCATAACCCCAGTGAGATGTTAACACTAAAACCCACGCCCTCAACCCACTGCATCACTGCTATTGCCACGTGCAATGGAAAGCAGTAGATAATGCACGGCTGATGATGATGTATTTTTTTGTACAAGTTAGATATGGCCGCTTGATGGATGTTAGCGTTTGGTTCGTGCCACTTTCACTGCACAGTGCATCAGTGGGGGCCGTCAACTTGAGCAAGAGAGCATTGTGGGTAAATGGCACAGGACCATGTCGACATTTGAGTAAATTTTTAACTTTTCCACCACCGCCGCCACCACCACCACCACCACAACGATCATCACAACAATCAAAACCACTATCACCACAACCACTATCACCAACACCACGATCACCACCATGAGCCAACCACTCAAAATGCCCGCAAAAACCCTAACTTTCTCAGCCCCACAACCAATTAAGGGGATTTTTAGTTTTTTTTAAATGTCATAAATTTCAAGCTTCATTTGTTAATGTGTTCCAATCCACATTGGTTCTGCGTGCAGTCGCAAAGTCCCGTGGCAGCGGGCGCGCGCGTGGCACGGTGACGGGCAACGCGAGGCCACTTGCACCAGCAGCAGTAGGGGAGAGCAGGGGGAGGAGGAAAGGGGATGGAGCGAGAGGGGGAGAGGCGAGCATCAAACCGCGCAGCCTCGCCGAAAAGACGGCGTGGTGGAGATGCAGGCTGAGCTCGGCCGCTGGGGCAGCAGGAAACGGTGAGTTCTGTGAGGTTTGAATTATGGCCGGTGGGTTAGGGTTAAGCCGTGTGCGAGGCGAGGGAGCAATGGGAGGGTTGGGAAAGGGGGGGTGTGGAATAGGAAGAAGATGAGAAGAGCGGGGGAGGTGGAGAGGAGATTGAGAAGGGGAGGAGGATGGAGAGTGGAGCAGGAGGGTCAGTGGGTTAGGGGAGTGATGGGGTGGTGGTGCGGGGGCAGTAGAGCTTGTGTTCGTGAGCTGCTAGTCGGACGGTCGCTTCTCGCTGTATTTCTTGGTGAATTCTTCAGCGTTCTTGAGGAACTTTTTTCTGTCCTTGGTGTATTCCTCCGCCACGTCGGCGCGCAGGGGGTGCTCTGGCTCCGGGTCGTTCACGAGCGCGACAAGGGCGTTAATCACTGCGCCATACGACACGAGCACCCACGGTTAAAACGCTCAAGCACGACAGTAACAACGCAGTACAACAGTAACATTCTTATTCTGCATTTGTGTTTAAAATACGTTCATTATACCACCCCGTTCGTCCAGTGAGACACGGCGATTGGCACACACGAGAAGGCAGGAGAGGGAACGGCAAGGCAGGAGAGGGAACGGCAAGGCAGGATGAGCTGGGGGGTGAGGCATGGCGCTCACCTTGGTCAGTCTTGGTGGCCGGTTTCCAGTTTTCGGCATTGATGATGGGCAGGCAGACCTGCCCCTTCTCGTCGATGTTGGGGTGGTATATCTTGGTCTTGAAAGTGATCTTGGGCGGCTTGAAGGGGTACTCTGCCGGGAAGTTGATCTCAATCCTGAACGCGCCCTTGTCGTACGGCGCGTTGTCCTGGTCAAAAGTAAAAAACAAAGAAATCGGAAGCATGTTTCTGTGAATCAACGCAAATTACAGAGCAGAGGAGCTCTTGCTGAAGCAATATGACTCTACACTGCAGACATAACTACACAATCCACTGCTTGCACAAGGGCTTCCCAGCAGATAATAATCCTGCTTTTCCAAGATGCATAGCTAAACACACATCAATAATGAGGGTGTGTCACTCGGAGATGATGTTTTATTTGCATGTACTGTATGCTGAACTTCTTTCGCACCGTACATAGCCAAGAGTGCTATTTGGAGGTGCAAAATTTTAAGTAGAATTTCTTGGCATCGATATGACAAACCGGATAACATCTCCGCGGTCGCCCTCGACTGGAACCCAACTGTCCCAGCAGCCCACACTTGACGCCTGCTGTATAGTTAGAGTTTGCGCATCTCTCTCTCCCCTCCACATTTAGAATCAACGTCACGCATTTAGAGTATTCGGAATATTTGTTATTAAAAGCGTGATGATCGGCGTTTTTCTCAATGTGCTGGGAGCTTCTTCAGCAACTGAATTTGTTCCCGAAAGTTCCGAGCATGCGGAGCGAAACATGGGACATCGTGCCC
Source organism: Lampetra fluviatilis (assembly GCF_964198595.1). NCBI lineage: Eukaryota > Metazoa > Chordata > Hyperoartia > Petromyzontiformes > Petromyzontidae > Lampetra > Lampetra fluviatilis. The sequence continues at coordinate 2,247,801 of NC_136311.1, forward strand.
CAACGACTCGTGGTAGCAGATGTGCAGTGCGGCAGGGAAACCTTCAATGGGGTGGCTCCCCCATACGAGTTGTCAGGATGATTCAATGTTGACTGAGCTCTCCAGATTCCTGAAACCGCCCTGCTACATGTGGGCGTATGGCGGTGGTGGTGGCACCGCCGCAAGCATCGATGGGTTACTCATTTATCTGCAGATGGAGAATGGCCGACAGTGGCTAAGCACAGGGAGGTAATGGTGAGACAATGTACCGGCACAATGAGGCCATGCCACAGCAGAATGTTGGAATCCTCCGCCAAGATGTTCCGGAAGTTCTTCATCCCGGAAGTACGGATGTCCGTCAACTCCTGCAAAGACAAACACACCAGGTTTGACACCGTTTAGCCCCGAAATTTCAGTTCATCCACATCGTGAATTCATCACAATCAGAATATTTATTCATCCCGGAGAAATCCAATGAGCTATGAAGCTCTTTTCCACAAATGTCCAGTAGGGGTGGGTCAGAAAGTGACACCAAACAATACAAAAAAACGACCGGAGTGCAGAAGATAGGAAACGTAAGCAAATCACTAAAAATAAATAAATTTAAACTATTTTCATTTTTGATTTGAAGCTTTCGTGACTGCAGGAATTACTCTTTGGTTATTTCGGTAAAGTCACGAATAAAGAAAATAAATTAAATAGAGTAAGACGTTTTGATTGCAACACAAACAACCGTCATCAGGTAGAACTAAATTTGAGAGATAGACAAAACACAGACACGGAGACACACAGACAGACACACAAGCAGAGAGAGACAACAACGGAGACACAGAGAGACACAACGAAGACAGAGAGAGAGACACACAACATAGACACAGAGACCCAATGCCTCTTTGTCGAGGCCTTAAATAGAGAGAGATAGGGGGTGGTGCAGAGAGAGGTGGGTCTGCTGGAGCAGCTGTTGGAGCAGAAAAATTAGCATGTTAATGAAAGACCCAACAAGACTGGTACATTTTAGAAAGAGTTGTGTGCAAATCCACCCCGAAGCGACCGAGGGAGAGAAAGAGCGAATGAGAGCCTGGTAAATTTTAGAGAGAGAAATAGGCAGTTTGAGAAAGCAAAATGTAGCAATTTTTTTGGAAATGTAATGCAATGCAACAAAGTCGGCTAACACACAATTAACGCACAGCCTGGTTGATTACGATCTCCAAAGATTGCTACATTTTAAGTTAAGTGCGAAATTTGACAGAGACACACAGAGAGAGAGAAAACATAATTACACCCTCCCCGTAGAGGTGGATCAAACGTGATTTGTAAAACCCACCGAGCAAAATAGTTATTTTTCAGAAGTGGCCTGAATACAAATGATAGCTCAACGAAGTGGCTTATTACGTGGAAAGGTATAGAGTAGTAGCAGCCAAATGACTCTAAAACGCATGCCATGCAACACGCGGTCACACGAGGCCTACCGCTCTGAAATAGCCCATAAACGATATTTACAATTCAATGTAAACATCTTGGGCTGCCCGACAGTAGCACCACGGCTAGCCGGACATCGGCAGCCAGAGATCAGCTCGCCAGATTGCATATTTAGCTGGACCAATCCAGGCTAAACGATAACATTATTATTATGTGTAGCCCTCAGCGGCAACCTAGAGCACGTGACTTTGCAGTGCACACATACGCCCAGTGGGTGGCGCGCCGCGCGTCATTTCTCATAGGCCTGTCCCACTAATTGGCTGAAAACATCTCAATATATGGAGGACTGCAAAACCTGGGAAATTGTTTTGGCGCTGGCTCCTCACCGCGACCTTCCCGCTTGGCCGTGATTCTTCGGCGATTGTGAAAAGCAATTTGCATCAACGACGCTACGATTAGCACGGCTGGCTACGCACGGTGCGAAATAAGTTCACTCATACTGCACATAAAACTAAACTCAATACTGTATATTCATTTTTTCGAAACGGGCAGTCACTCGTACGAAGCTCTCTGAGTAAATGTGGGTCTCGGTGTGATCCCGATGGTCCTTGTGTGCATCTATGGGTTTGTTGTGCCAGTCGATGGGTCTTTGTGTAACTGTGTCTCTGCACCAGTACCTGACCATATTATACCACATTTGCAGTTATTAGGGCCGCTAATTACCTCGTTTGTTTGTTGTACAACATTCTTTATGGACCCCCCCCCGTGTAAAATAGCCGGGCAACTGGTTAAACGGCACCATCTGTGTAACAAAGTAGAATCAACTGTGAGCCTATGGGTCTTTATGCGATTCTGTTGGTTTTTGTACAAACCTAGGCTCTTTGTACGAGTCTATACAACAGGTGAATTTATAAAGCGTCTCAATGTCGACCAGATCGCATAGTGCTTGAGATAAACAGTGGGCACTTTTATTTATAGACAGAGGTGGTCCCCCGTTAGTCACAAGCAGAAGTATAAAAGACATTCAGCCTGGACTTGGAAGAGACCATGTCCATGCCACATGAGGTATACAGTTGATCTCACACTTCGCTCCACATGCTGCAATCTTCTTCTGAAAGTGAATTCAGTTCGTGGAGGAGCAAAATATCGGACATCGTGCCAAACAACAACACCATGTCTGTGGGATGGCGAGAGGTGGTGGATCTCCAAATTCAAAACACAAGTTCTCACCAATAACAACAGGTCAGAGTCTCCGACACAGCCATCATGAGCAGAATCACTCGAGCTACCTTCGTGATGTTCAAGTTTCTTTAAATTTGAACAAAAAGATTTCACTTGTATCGCGTCGTACGGTATTCGCTCACTCTTAAAGAGACAACGATTCAGAGGTGCAAGGAACCACAGGCAAGTAGGAAGGCAGAAGCCAAAATTTCCCTCCAAGCTCTGCGATCCTCTATATATAGTATCAGCTTTTTCATGAGTGTTTACATGTGGGAAGAAATGAGAAAAAAATCAGGAACTCCGGAGAAAACTCACGCATGTGAGGGGGAAACACTATCCCGACAGACAGGACAGGAGGAATCCACATTGTTGATGTTACCGCCTTCCCCCTGGCGAGCCAGGGTGTGGATCTTGCTCAACATCTATGTGCAGTGATCCACCAACCCTCCCTGCTGCCTTCACGGCGCTGGGTCACAGGCGCTGTGCTCCGTGCGTACAGCCCTTTTATCAATCCACTGCTGGATGAGGGGCTCCACACACTACGCCAGTCATTGGTGAAGCCGCCGGGTGGGGGGGGCGGCCATAGAAGTACAGTACGACAGATTATCCGCAATGCCATCCGACGCCCACAACACGATTCGCGTAAAAATGCGCAAGGAAATGCCATTTCTAAAAATATCTTTCAAGTGAAAATGCACAACGTTGCACATTTTTTCGTGTTGTTTTGTTTTTACTGTGGCTGGTTTCATAGGAGCGTGCAACGGTTTTGGCTTTCATGGGGCCCACAGGTGCGCGTGCGGGGGGGGGCATCGCCACTCGTATCTCTCGTGACAACAGTTTTGCTTGCGTCGCCCAAGGCCACAGAATCGCAGTCGCATTGCCAGGTTTTAATGTTTTCTCTTTAACCACAGTAACACTCAACTGCTGGAGTCTCAGGTGTGATAAAGTCTAAGTGATTTCCTGCTCAAGTGAGCATCGAAGTGGTGCTAATCTCCCATTGACAGCACTGATCCAGCGGCAGAAATTCTAGTCAAATGGCAGGATCGGGTCTCTCTACAGAATTACCAGAATCAGAAAATTGTATGACATCCCCACAATATGGTACTCATTGTTTGTAAATTAGGTATAACTGATCATTTCTCTATTCTTTGGAACCGTGAACCACTGCAACAAGGGGCGAACACGCTACCGCTAGGCCGTGCCAATCGCCAGCAGACGGGCTATAGACATATGGCATTATTAGTAACTATGTAAAGAAATAATTGCCAGTATGGTTTTAGCACATCCGGTGGAACCATCAGTGAAGCAACGGCTACATTCTCCACAGATTGGGGAGGAAGAGGAGGATTCACACTCCGTTTACCCTTAGACTTCGGCCTATTCCGCATTATCGCATTCCGCGTCGCGATCACAGTCCATCACACGCTGCTCGCGAGCGAACGTTAAGGATGGCATGGCGTGCGAGCAGCTGGCGGTGTGTGCTCGGCACCACCGTCATCGAATATTCCTGGCCATCGGTGGCGTAGCAGTTGGCATGGGCCCTGCTGCAAGGAATAACATGCCCCCCCCCGTCCAAGTTCCCACCAATACCCCCCCCATCCTCACCCCACCCCCCCCCGACCTCTTCATAGCCCCAGCACCTGGGGCCCCTTTTGGCCCGTGGGCCCTGGTGCCAATGCACCACCTGCACACTCAAAAGACAAAACTGAAAATAGAACTACAGTGCACGCGCGCACACACCAATAAACAAATAGAGACGCCCAGAGGGCGTACACAATGAAGAGGTCCCCCAGCTGCTGACACGAAACTACTGAGCAACTGCCTGGAAGCAAAGCCACACTGTAGTTTGCACTCTACGTGGTTACAGAGGGCACAAGAGTGAGTGACACTCGCGCACCCCGCAGGCGTCACGCCAAGGCGATGCGTCTGTCACACAGACGCGCAATACGACACAGGCAGTCACGCGGAAAAGGCTTCTTTTTTTCTCATGTAAAAGCAGCAAGCTCCCACGCGCGCCCACAGACCACCCCTCCCCCCATATAGTGTGAACAAACTGTTGGGGCAAGTGCTGTTAGCGAATACCTAAGAAGGTCTGAAAAAGGTACACAAGGGAGAGGGTGGCCAAGACCACGCCCCGGCCGACTTTGTCTCCCGAGTGGCAATGTTTACACACTGCACCAGGTACTTGTTTGAGTTTGAGTCGAGCAAGGAGAGGACCGGAACCGGTTCAGAAAATCGTTTACTGGTGGTGCCCGTGAGCGGGAATCGAACTCAGGTCAACGGGTTTGTAGTTCAGCGTGAGCACACGCACACAGATCACCCTTAAGAGAAGGTTGAGGCTAGTGCTGTTTGCGAGGATCTATGAAGGCGTATGTGGCGCATGAGGGGGCCATGTGACCGGCACCACGCTCGACCACCTTCGTCTACCCGGTGTTGATTTATACACACTGCACAAGATACTCCATTTAAGGCCGAGTAAACCTAGGGGACAGGTCCACGACCAGTTCGGATATCATTCTCTACGGATGACTTCGTATTGTAGGAGGCTAACAACCACAAAGCCACTGCTTCTCGCCAACACAAAACTCCTTAGTTTCAATTCTGTCAGACATCACATGGCAGCTGACCATGAGGTTAGACAAATGCCTTCCCTGGTCAGGGTGATCGCTTCCCGTAACCCTTCATTACTCTCTGTCGAGTCATCCTCCTTCACGCCGTCAATCCACCTCTTGCGTGGACAGCCTCTATACTTCCTGCACCTTCCGTGTGCCAGTGACAAGGCCACACGGACGGCGGTTATTAGTTGGCCTCCATTCTTCTCACCGGTCCACACCAAAGGAGTCTATTTTCATTATCACCAGTCTCCTGGCTGTCCCAGCTTTTCCCTTAAGCTCTCGGTTATCATAGTCTCGATACTCCCATGATCCTTCTCAGCCAGTTAATTTCAGATACCCTATAAGAGTGTAGTGACATAGAATGAATCACTCGGGAGCGTGGCGCTGGTTACTGGCTGAGAGGGGGATTTGTGGGTGTAGCAGCCCGGTCTGCTAGCAGGGCACGTGATAGGCCGGATAAAGGGATGTAGGGCAAAGGTGACGGAGGGGACACGCGAGGTGAAGCTCAGAACCTTCTGATAGGTTCCAGAAAGGGGTGTGGCCGAGGGCGGAGCCAGGCCACGCTGGGGGGATAAAAGGGAGGACCCGACACTGGGTCGGGACTGTCGTCTGGAATGGAACCCGTCGTGCTACGTCTTCGTCCTCACCTCCTCGGCGGCGGCGTTGTTGGTCAGGCAGTGTGACGGCCAGGCAGTGTGCTGGTTGTCCTGGCCAAGTATATAGTTATCCCCTGTGCCTGTGATGGCTGGAATAAATGAGAGTGCCTCCTACTACTAGTGTCTCCGAAGTGATAACCTACAATAGCACTGAGTGTTTTAAATATAAAAAAGTGTAATATATGCAAACTGCATCTCAAAACACTGCAGAATCCACAAGCACGGAGGTGCATATCTATTAGATGTGTTCAGCCAATTAATCAGCATTTATACGCGTGGGAGGAAACCGGAGCACCCAGAGAAAATAAATGTGTGCGAGGGGAACACTATCCCATACAGATGGAACAGGTGGAATATGTGTATGTTGAACTTTTTTTGCACCTTACACGTAGCCAACAGTGCTCATCAGAAGTGCAGGGGAAGGACAACAAACTAAACACCAAAAGTTGTTCTGAAGAAATTAAGTTTAAAATGCAAAGAATTTAAAAATACATAGCTCTAGTGGCTGTACTGCCTTCCCTGTGCGAGCCAGGTTAGAGCACATCGATACCCAGAGGAAGGGAGTTTAGCAACATTTGTGTGATCCACCAATCCTCGACACCAAAGTGCAGGAATACGTGTGCGAAAAGCACCGCAAGTACTCTTCTGTTATCCTCTCTTCTACGTATCGAGCATGCAGATCAGGAGATCAGAAATGGGATCAACAATGCCTAGTAGGATTTTGGCTGGCCTTAGATTGCCTTTGCTTTTAACATTGTTACATTTTCCGAATGCTGCCGAGACTCATGTAATTAATTTCCTAAAGCAATGAATTAGATTACATATATCAATACCCGCCATTTGCCACTAAGTGGCAGTGACGTCACCACAGCGCCTGTGCCAGGCCAGGTGCACTTTGAGGCCACGTGACGTGTCGAAGGCTCTCCGACAGGTCACGGGACGGATCCAATTGCTGTGGGTTGACTAACCGAGATGACTGGCAGATACAACAGCTGTACCCCCTACTGTGCTATACACACAATGTACAAAAGTGAAAGGGAATGCAGAACAATCCATTGTTGTAACTGTACCCCTATCCTGCCGTGTCTATTACTCCCCATATTCACCAGCCCGCACTGACCAGCTTGGTAAAAAAGTCAAATAACCCCGACTGCCTGCACGGCGTGAGGAAGGTCCTCATCCAGCAGTGGAATGACAAACAAGCTGTACGTGATCACATGTGTATGTTCATGTCGCTGTACTGGCATGTAATGATGATCGTGGGTGGGTGAATGTCACCACGTTCCAAAAAACCACACTTAATCAGCAACACAAGTACATGCGTGGGCAGTCCAAAGAACTCTGATGCAAACGTGTAGGCCGAGTAGGGAATGAGAGTGGGGGGGGGGCGGTTGTGTGGGGAGGGGGGTAGGGGGAGGGCTTGGACTCCCCAAAGAGTTCACTCCTCCCCGGACACATACAAACGCCAGCACACACTCCTTACACATTCACGATAAACACCAAGTGTCGGCAAGGCAGGTTCCACATTTTACGCAGATTTGCCAAATAATTAATTACCCTCCCCTATTGTTTTGTGCATGTCAACAGAGAAGTACAGTCATCTATAATCTGTCGTCGGTCAATCTCGCAAAAGACACCAACATCGTGACGCCTTCCCCCTCTCTGTTACTCGAACCTAAAGAGCCACTTCTAGAAAGATCGACCGAATTCTTTGGTTCATAGGACGCTTCGGAAGACTCCTTCCAACCTCGTACCCGTTGACCATTAAGTCACACACGTGGTCGCACGCACACAATAAGACCTACAGAATTAGAAGACGCACCACCAACTTTTGCTCTTACAAGCAAGGAGGCGGGGAGAATGCGTATTGTATCCAATACCTTCCCCAATTCTTGTGTACATATTAGTAGAGATCTAATCTATAATCTACGCTACAGTAATGTTAATTAAAATCTAACATTCTGAGACATATAAACTGTTTACCACCTCTTTCATTCCATGGCTGGATGAAAATATCATTATTCAGTAACACTGCCTTAAAATGAAATGTATATCATAGATATCATTTTGGGAAATGGCTGTTCTTCATAGCACACACATAGCGGCCATATTGACTCAGTAGGAGACGACACTATATGCCATGGGGCCCTGAGATAATTCAATGTTCCCAATGTTACTGATGAACTGTCTCAAACTGGCAAATGAGCATTCGCCGTTGACATGGGGTCACTTGCAAGTGAGACTATACTACTGGTCTCTATAGTTATCACAGAGTAACAAAAAAATTCAACTTGGTATTGTTTGGCCATACTTCACCACAATGGTTAGTGTCTTTGCTTAAGCCTTGGACTTGTGTAGTCTATTACCGACCCAGTGGTAGCTCAGAGGTTAAACACCTCGTGGTGAAGTAGACATACTACGGAGGAAAAAAATATTCATATCGCACTTAAAATGCCTGTATTTGTCATCGCAAAGACAATGTACTCTCTTTCCATAGTTCGCCACAATCTCGCAAGTCATTAACATCATTAAACATTTCATCTGCTCCTCCGACCTTAAGGGCCACTTTTAGCTAGCTCGAGAAACAAAGAATGTAGATCGACAGCATTCTTCATATTATAGGATGCTCCAGAACTCATCCGAAAAAATGTGCCCGTTGTGTATAAAATTACAAAGACAACGATCCCCCCCCTCCACCCCGTCATTCCAGACTATTGGGGCAAGTTTTGTTTGCGAGCAGGTATCAAAGCTGGAACGGTACACGAGGGGGGTTAGTGGCCAGCACCACGCCCGGTCGCCTTTGTTGCCCGAAGTGACGATGTTTACACACCGCACCAAGTACTCATTTGAGGCCGAGTCGACCTAGGGGAGACCCAGGAATCGTTAATCGAACTCGGGTGACCGGGTTCGAAAAGCACTGCGCGGTAAACCGTTCCGTCACTACGCACTCCCCACAAAATTACTACACAGCCAGTCGTATCTACACACACCACCTACCGGATTATGAAAAGCACCGCCAACTTTTGTTTAGCGTGGAACATTCTACAGAACGAATGTTGACTCACCGCGAAGTAATTCTCATGTCCACGAGTTGCCACAACAGAGGAGGTTCGATAGTAACGTGTTAAACTTTCAGGACACCCACCATAGGTCAAATCGGCGAGTTAAAAAGCACAGGGCACTGCAATGCCTTGGTCTCATTGTCGCACGCAGTCTTTCATAATGTCTCCCAAAATCCATCTCTCTCGCACTGTTGTATTATGAATGTCGTCCCTTTCTAAAATTGTCTCCCTGCGTCTCCATCATCATCAGACCGCTGAAAGGACTCCGTTCAGCATTCCGATGGCGTAAACCGGTCTTCTCAAACTTTTTTGGCGCAAGGATCACTCAGCCGATGCACAAATCTCCGCGGACCATCCGCACCCCAACCCTGGTGACAAAACGCATTCACATATCGCTAAACGCCAGTGATACAAAAGTATTAATATTTCAGGACCATAATTTGTTTACGCAGCTAAAGGGTTTACTTTGCGGGGGGGAAGATTTTAGATCTTAGGGTCAGCGTAGTTTAATAAGGATAGATTTGAAGCTTTCGTGACTGCAAGGATTCATATTCTTAGGTTTTTTCGGTAAATTCACGTAGGTAAAAACATTAAAATTAATAAAAGTAAAATAAAATAAAAAATAAAAATCACGACGTTTCGGAGGCAACACGGTTCCACCTGAAGACGGAAGCTTGTGTTGCCTCCGAAACGTCGTGATTTTTATTTTTTATTTTATTTTACTTTTATTAATTTTAATGTTTTTACCTACGTGAATTTACCGAAAGAACCTAAGAATATTAATAAGGATAGTTTACCCAACTTCTTTTTTTAAATAAAATGTATTGAGTAAAATATTAATGTCCGAAACAAATGGTATTAAGTTGTAATTATTTCCGGATCAACCTGCATTTGCATCACAGCCCCGAGGACCACATGGAGGACCCGTCGCGGACCAGTGGTCGTTTGGGGACCAGAATCCCTGGCGTGAAATATCAGGCACACGATCCGATTGAATCGCTCCCATCTCCGAGGCGCTCGTTCCCTCTAATGGCCCCCACTCCGTCGTTAATCTCCACCACAGGCCATCATGCTCAAGTCCACTTATCTGTCGGGCACCACGGTGGCAAATGTTAACTCCCTCGCCTAGTATACAGGAGGTCGTGGTTCGATCCCGACCCTGACGCCTACTATTTGGATATTGCATATTCTCCTCGTGGTCGCGTGAATTTTTCTCTGGGTCCTCCGGTTTCCCCACCACATTTAGTAACACGCATTTAGAGTATTTGGCTCCTATAAATGTCCACATGAGATAAGCTACTTCGTTGAACCATCATTAGTGGCCAGGTCGCTATTTTTTAAACTACATAGATCAGTGGGCCTTACCCGGTAAAATGAATACTGTAGTAGTATTAATCGCAAGTCAACAGCGTCTTGCGTCCGTGTTTCACAAAGTCCGACTCCACACTCTCACGATCGCAATCCGGCATGATTTCCTTCTTTCTCGTCTGGGCCGCGCGCTTCACCTGCCCCCCTCCCACTTTCACAACCCGCGCCGATAAGGAGCTTAATCGAATTAAACGCTAAACACACACGCAGCCACGCATTTATACACACACACGACTAGCAGTGGAAGGGAAGAGAAATGCCGGCGAGAGGAGACAACGCCCAATGTACAATTCACAATCAGAATCGGCCTCTTCCTGTAAACGGGGCCTAACACCGGCGCGCAGCCTCGGCCTCGCCCGTCTGCCCCTACCGACGGAAGCGCGACCGATCCCGCAGGAACCGTCCCGGCGAAGGGGGTTTCCACCCCAACCCTCCCCGCGGGGCCTCCGCACGACCGCGCGGTCGGGACTCGGTCGGGACCGCCCGATCCGAGGGAGTGGCCCCGCCGCCGGCCCTAAGCAGGGGGGCGTCTGAGAGAGGCGCCGAGTGTGAGGAGCGGGAGAGACGCCGCGCAAATCACCTTCTGCAACCGCCTCGTCGCCGCCATTACGCTGTCCGGTGGGGTTCCCAGAGTGCACCGCGAGTCAGCCCGGAAAAGCACCGGGAGGAGGGTGCGGGGGACTATGAGCGAAGGGCGGGGCTCAGGCGACGGTGGGCGGGGCTACGTGAAAAATAGGCGGGGCTACGCGAAGAGTGACGGTTTATACTCTTAGTTCTTTCGGTAAAGTCACGTAGGTAAAAAAACGAAATTAAATTAATAAAAATAAAATATTTAATTTGTATTAATTTAATTTCAATTTTTTTACCTACGCGACTTTACCGAAAGAACTAAGAGTATGAATCCTTGCAGTCACGAAAGCTTCAAATCTAGTGAGGATTTACGTGAAGAGTAGGCGGGGCAACGTGAAGTGTGGGCGGGACTACGTGAAGAGTGAGCGGGGCAACGTGGACGGTGGGCGGGACTACGTGAGGTGTGGGCGGGGCAACGTGGACGGTGGGCGGGACTACGTGAAGTCTGGGCGGGGCAACGTGGACGGTGGGCGGGGCTACGTGAAGAGTGGGCGGGGCTCGGTGCAAGTCCGCAGAAAGTTCGGGAGATGGGCGGAGCTAGCGGAGCAGTAGGCGGAGCTTCGCGTAACAAACTCCACGTTCCTTGGCCGTCAAAAGAAACACAAACGTATAATCGGCGACGCTTCAGGCAATGTCCTTTATTTATAGGGCATATATAAAAAGGGCAAGACAGATAGAGTTAATTAAAGTTGGAGACTGCACTTAACACCATAGGGTCTCATAAGATTTAAAAAAATGATTAGCAGTATTTAAATAAGCTTTTAAATAGTTACACGGGGCTGGAGTCGGCGAGAAGCCTCACCAGCGGTGAGCTGCTGAAGCCCGATTGGTCAGAATCTGATCATCGTCGTCACCGTGGTGATCTTGTCGGGTGATGGAGGGTTAACTACACAACGTTTGGGAAAATAAAAAACCTATCACGTGGCTTCACCAAAAAGATATGGATCAGACTCGTCGTCGTTAAATAATGTTTAATGTGAACACAACATTCCAATTCGCCTGGCTTTGGTGAACATAAATAACACAACAACTAAGCCGACGGCACGCCTCTTTCCCATGGCTGCTCCTACGTTTTTTGACACATCCCATCAGCAACACGGCCTTCTGGGAGTGCAGAATGCCGGCAGCATTGGTGTAACACAAACAACCTCAAAACCGTTACTCTTTGGTTCTTTCGGTAAAGTCACGTATGAAGATAAACTAATAAATTAAATACGTGACATAAATTAAATACGTGACTTTACCGAAAGAACCAAAGAGTAATTCCTGCAGTCACGAAAGTTCCAAATTAAAACCTCAAAACCGGTTTTGACACTGGGTGTTTAATCAACAGAGCCAGGCTGGTGAACTGCCAGATTAGAATCAGAATATTTATTTATACTGGAGGAATGCGATGAGCTATACAGCTTTTTCACAGATATCCAGTAGGGGCAGGTTGGAACGTTACAACAACATACAATACAAAAACACGATAGCAGTGCAAAGTAGAGAAAAGGTAAACAAATCACTTTAAAAAATATACAAGTTAAACGAAACATTTTGTTTTATCTTACCAGGTGTAGTGAGTTCAACTGAGTCGCTGACGTACTCTTTGGAGGCAACACATTTATTGATACCAACACAAAGGGGTAACTTGCCCCTTCACCAGATAACAACCTGTGGGGGTGGACCACCAGGCTAACGACACTAATCACACTGGGAGTAGCTACAACGGACAGGACCCCAGCTTGGGTCCAGGTCCACGTATTGGTGACTCTTCTCGGATGTAGAACGTAGATCTTCAGATTACAACAGCAACGCTCAACCCCCGGCCCCTCTGGGGACCCGGCTTACATCCTCACTGGTCGTGGCTGGCTCCGCCCTTGGCCACGCCCACCTTCCAGAATCCTCGAGCAGCATCTCGCCCCGACACGTGACCACCCTAGCCCCCCACCTGGGGCCCCTGTGTCGACTTTACCAGTCACGTGTCCTCCAGGGCCAACCAGAGTGCCATGGCCTGTATAGTAACCCCATTCCATGGCTGACACTCACACCCCATCCTATAGGGGTCGGCACTGCACGCCGAGCGTGGTGCCACTCAGCGTTATGACTCAGCGCTCACCGAGCCCCTGTAGGGCCGGTACTACACCCACATTCAAGAGGTGTCCGCGTTGTGGGTACATCGCACGCTGTGCCTCTCTAGGGCCGGCATTACACAGTGTCACTACACAGGTAAAGCCGACTGAGCTATTAGCTTATTCTTCACAAACGACCTGGCCACAAATGAGAGCCCAACGAAGTGGCTCATCATTTCGTAATTTAGAGCAGAAAATGTATCTAAATAATCTACACGCATGTTGAAAAGTGTGGAGGGAAAAACTGGAGGACCCAGAGGAAAAATCCAAGCGGCTACGGGGAGAGAGACACTCAACCTCCAAATATACAGCAGGCGTCAGGGTCGGGATTGAACCCCCCAATTCCCTGCATACCAGGCGAGGTAAATAACATCACACCGGCGTGTATAGGCAAGGACTGCGTTCGACATTCAGTGTCTTATGAACAGAGTTGGGCTCGTTTAAAGCAATGCTGGTGGACTACCAGATCTTAATATGCGAGGGCCATCTGTGTTAAATATGGCTCCTGGATTCGATGCACAATTATACAACTGCCAGGCGCTTATTGGAATGTAGGGCAGTTATATTCCTCTCGCGGAGATGGGAATTGGGTCCAGAAATGAGCTGTAAAGTGGATTGTGCCCTGCTTTCTTAAATGCAAATCCTCCCACAGTGCACTGTGCCAACAACAGTCCGTAATTTAACTTTTAATGTAATTTTTTGTTTATTGCGTAGTATTGTGGTTTGTTAATAGAATTTTTTACTGTTAGCCAATAGATAGTGAGGTAGCTGCTATTCGTAAGTCAATTTAAAATTGGTCATCAGAAAAAGCATTTTAAAACATAAATTTGAATCAAACCCTATGGGGTAAAGTGAAGCCTCAAACCCTTATAATGCCACTCGATCGCGCTACCCCAGTGGTTCTCAACGCGGACCCCTGGGGGTACGTGAGGTACTTGATAAATGTGTGAAATTATATAATACATGAGAGTCATTAGTAAATAATCATGTTAAATCTGCCAATATAAAATAACTACGATAAATTTAAAATCCACATGGTAACCAGGAACCGTGTTGGGTCAGGCAAGAAGGTGCTCAGTTTAAACAAATTCAAAAAGGGGTACAAGACCCAAAAAATGAGAGAATTACTGCTCTACATTCTCCATTTATGTGCTACGATGTAGGGTCTTTACCCGAACCGTCGTCAATTCACGATTATAAATTTTAAGGCCACACAATGTGATTGACGAACGTAGGAAGTGCCGCTTTAGATTATGAATATTGTGCTGTAATTTACATCCCTTCATCAGTCCCATGGTGGTTGTGGTTGATGTGTGAGCTGCCATGGATTGGTGGGAGGGGGGTGGGTGAGTGATGGGGGGGGGGACTGAGTGGGTGGTGGTGTGGGGGGGGTGCGTGACTGCGGCACCCACGTGGGTGCAGTCACAATGGGTACACGACGCCCTCGTTTCTGGGCTTGCGTAACGCGGCACACGCTTCGCATCGCGCCACCCGAGTCACTCGGAATCTGTATTTATACCGGAGGAATACAAAGAGCTATGAAGCTCTTTTTCACAGATGTCCCGTAGGGGCCGGTCAGAACGTTACAACAACAAACAATACGAGAACACGAAAGGAGTGCAAAGTAAAGGAAATGTTAAACAAATAAAAATTTTTTTACTTTTTTCATTTTACGAGTAAAGGCCACTGAGCTATTAGCTTCGTTTACAGAAGCGACCTGGCCACAAATGATAGCTCAACGAAGTGGCTTTGCGTGGATATAAATAGAAGCCAAATACTCTAAAAGCATGATGATAATTATAAATGTGGAGGGAAAACGGGACCACGTGAAGAGAGACATGCAAACTCCAAATAATCAGGCGTCAAGGTCGGGATCGGGATCGAACCCACGACATTCTGTATAACAGGCGATGGAGTTAACATCTCGCCACCGCGGCACCCCAACAATCATTAGCGATTGATATTCAAAACGATTCCGCTTCTGTCACCCTGCTCAGCAACCCACGCTGACCAGCATGGTGAAGTATGGTCAAACAACCCCCATCACCAACACGACATAGAGATATGCCTTTGTGCATTCGTCGGATTTAGAAGGAAGTGGCTTACCGAGTGGAAATCCATAGCAGTCAAATAATGTAAGTAATCGACCACTCGCGCGTGAGTCACTCGAGGCGACTAAGTGACAAGAAACTTTGCCGATGATCAATTTTAGCCGCGTTAACAGAGATTTGAAAAAAACGTAACACTTTTGTCAATGACACTTTGTGACCTTGAAAGGAAACGTATATATTCGGAATCAGAATATTTGTTTATACTGGAGGAATCCGATGAGATATGAAGTTATTTTCCACAGATGTTCCGTAGTTTCACAGATGTCCAGTAGTTTCACATATGTCAAATGTCCATGATAATCGAATCGTCCGTTTTTGGGGAGAAAGAAACATCGTTATATCGCGATTTTCGTTGCTCGTTCAATCGTTTAAACATATTTTGTCCCGGCAAAAAATAAATACTTATTACATGATATAAGCTCAGAAATTAAAGTGGTAAATAAATAATGTGACATTAACCATTAAATTCAGCACTTAGCGAAATGTTTACGGAGTAATTGGACAGAAGGCATTCCAGGTGAAGTAAGTGTTGGTGAGGCAGGGTCTCACCAGGTACATTCTACAAACAAGCTGAAGGTACCCCAATAGGTTCTCCCTTATTTCCAGTGATAGCCAATGTATTCATGGAAAATTTTGAGACAGATGCCATCCCGACATCCATCCTACGTCCTTCCTTGTGGAAGAGATACGTAGATGACACGTCTACAGGAAAGCCACCCACACGGATGCCTATCTAAAACCAGACTCCCACCACAATCCAGCCCAGAAGAATTCCTTCATCAAAACTCTACACCATAGGGCCCGTTACATTTCCGACCATCACCACCTAGCCAGTGAACTGGAGCACGTACACCAAGCCCTCAAGATGAATGGATATTCGGACTACACAATTCGTAAAGCTATCACCCCAACCGTTGGGAGAGAACCATCTAAGGACCCAATCAAAACCATCACCTTGCCATACATAGCAGGGGGTACAAAAAATATTTCCAAAATCATGAGCAAACAAGATCCAGGTTCGATTCAACACAGTACATAAAATTCGTGATCTGATCCCATCTGTGAAGGATGTGATCTCTGACATGCAATACCCCGGTGTCTACAAACTCAGCTGTGTCTGCGGCAGTAGTTACATTGGGGAAACTCAGCGACATGTCTCAGACCGTGTTCGTGAACACAAGGCAGATCTGAATAACGGTAGGACCAATACCTCGGCCGTGGCTGATCATTGTTTTAATGTGGTGGGCTCACACGAAATTGATTTTGCCAAGACGAAGGTACTCTAGAAAACCCACTGGCTATCAGCAAAGATTCGTTCATGACGCCATCCAGATATATAAACACAGACACACTTTCAACCGAGAAGATGGGTACAAACTGGGCCATCATTGGAAGGACGTTATTAACCAGTTTAAGTCATAACTGGCTGTGTGATGTTTCCATCCTACCTGACGATGTTAGCAGTTATTTCCGACTCTCTGAGTTGCATTCCTCGGTGTGGCTGTGGCTACATTGACATGCTAATCTCTCACAATACAATGGCCAGCCCAACAGCTTTGGGGTGCCCTCAATCTAACCCCGCCCACTTACCCTTGGGCTGCACCCATCTCAGGCCTATAAAACACCCTGCTGCAGCAGCTCTCTTGCTATATATGTTTTCACCTGAGGACGACTGCTTGTGTTGCGATCGAAACGTCGTGATTTTTTTAATTTTTCTATCTACGTGACTTTATCGAAAGACCCAAAGAGTATTCATTTCTGCAGTCACGAAAGCATTAAGTCAACAACTAAACTATTAAAACGAAACTATTGCTATTTTACTAGGTAATACCTACTGAGATATATAGCTCTTTTTCAGAAGTGACCTGGCCACAAATTATATCTCAATTAAGTGGATTATCACGTGGACATTTATAGCAGCCAGATACTCTAAACGCGTGATGTTGTTCCTAAATGTGGAGGGAGAAACTGAATGACCCAGAGAGAGAGAAACACACAAACTATAAAAATACAACAGGCGTCAGGGTCGGGATCGAACCCATGATTTCCTGCATACCGGGAGAGGTAGTTAACATCTCGCCACCATGGCGTCACATCAGTCGGATCTGACTGGAAATAGAGATAAATATTAGAGGTATGAAGATGTTCAAACACAAAGTAGACACATTACAATGAATTAACCACGCATGCTTGTGGTAAAACATGCCAAAAAAACATGCTTCGATAACGTACTTGCATTGTCCTTGGAACGGATTGGCCTGCACCAGAGGCAGCCTTCTTGTCATGGCTCTGTCGCGCCGGTGCGACAGAGTAGAGGCCGCCAGAAGGCGACCAGTACAAGCACGATGCAAACGGCCAAGCATTAATAGCTCGGATTCAGCAGCTGTTGCTATTTTTTTAAAATCATCTTAATACTGACAAAAATCGTCCCGAAGATAAATACACAACTGCGACTCGCCCCGTCATTACGACGAACTGCGTAGGCACAGCGGCGAATTTAATCTGACGTTACTGCGACGTCTGAAACGGACGCTGCTGTCCGCTTCCCACTGACACTACTCGCTCCACGATCACAGGGGCTCCCATTCACCATCACACTGGGCTTGTGTTCATATCTCCCATTCACCATCACACTGGGCTTGTGTTCATATCTCCCATTCACCACCACACTGGGCTTGTGTCCATATCTCACATTCACCATCACACTGGGCTTGTGTTCATATCTCCCATTCACCATCACACTGGGCTTGTGTTCATATCTCACATTCACCATCACACTGGGCTTGTGTTCATATCTCCCATTCACCACCACACTGGGCTTGTGTCCATATCTCACATTCACCATCACACTGGGCTTGTGTTCATATCTCCCATTCACCATCACACTGGGCTTGTGTTCATATCTCACATTCACCATCACACTGGGCTTGTGTTCATATCTCCCATTCACCACCACACTGGGCTTGTGTTCATATCTCACATTCACCATCACACTGGGCTTGTGTTCATATCTCCCATTCACCACCACACTGGGCTTGTGTTCATATCTCACATTCACCATCACACTGGGCTTGTGTTCATATCTCCCATTCACCACCACACTGGGCTTGTGTTCATATCTCACATTCACCATCACACTGGGCTTGTGTTCATATCTCCCATTCACCACCACACTGGGCTTGTGTTCATATCTCACATTCACCATCACACTGGGCTTGTGTTCATATCTCCCATTCACCATCACACTGGGCTTGTGTACATATCTCACATTCACCATCACACTAGGCTTGTGTTCATATCTCCCATTCACCACCACACTGGGCTTGTGTTCATATCTCACATTCACCATCACACTGGGCTTGTGTTCTTATCTCCCATTCACCACCACACTGGGCTTGTGTTCATATCTCACATTCACCATCACACTGGGCTTGTGTTCATATCTCCCATTCACCACCACACTGGGCTTGTGTTCATATCTCCCATTCACCATCACACTGGGCTTGTGTTCATATCTCACAATTCACCATCACACTGGGCTTGTGTTCATATCTCCCATTCACCACCACACTGGGCTTGTGTCCATATCTCACATTCACCATCACACTGGGCTTGTGTTCATATCTCCCATTCACCACCACACTGGGCTTGTGTTCATATCTCACATTCACCATCACACTGGGCTTGTGTTCATATCTCCCATTCACCACCACACTGGGCTTGTGTTCATATCTCACATTCACCATCACACTGGGCTTGTGTCCATATCTCACATTCACCATCACACTAGGCTTGTGTTCATATCTCCCATTCACCACCACACTGGGCTTGTGTTCATATCTCCCATTCACCATCACACTGGGCTTGTGTCCATATCTCACATTCACCATCACACTAGGCTTGTGTTCATATCTCCCATTCACCACCACACTGGGCTTGTGTTCATATCTCACATTCACCATCACACTGGGCTTGTGTTCTTATCTCCCATTCACCACCACACTGGGCTTGTGTTCATATCTCACATTCACCATCACACTGGGCTTGTGTTCATATCTCCCATTCACCACCACACTGGGCTTGTGTTCATATCTCCCATTCACCATCACACTGGGCTTGTGTTCATATCTCACAATTCACCATCACACTGGGCTTGTGTTCATATCTCCCATTCACCACCACACTGGGCTTGAGTTCATATCTCCCATTCACCACCACAATGGGCTTGTGTTCATATCTCCCATTCACCACCACACTGGGCTTGTGTTCATATCTCCTATTCAACACCACACTGGGCTTGTGTTCATATCTCACATTCACCATCACACTGGGCTTGTGTTCATATCTCACAATTCACCATCACACTGGGCTTGTGTTCATATCTCACATTCACCATCACACTGGGCATGTGTTCATATCTCACATTCACCATCACACTGGGCTTGTGTTCATATCTCCCATTCACCATCACACTGGGCTTGTGTTCATATCTCACATTCACCATCACACTGGGCTTGTGTTCATATCTCCCATTCACCATCACACTGGGCTTGTGTTCATATCTCCCATTCACCACCACACTGGGCTTGTGTTCATATCTCACATTCACCATCACACTGGGCTTGTGTTCATATCTCCCATTCACCACCACACTGGGCTTGTGTTCATATCTCATATTCACCACCACACTGGGATTGTGTTCATATCTCCCATTCACCACCACACTGGGCTTGTGTTCATATCTCACATTCACCATCACACTGGGCTTGTGTTCATATCTCCCATTCACCACCACACTGGGCTTGTGTTCATATCTCACATTCACCATCACACTGGGCTTGTGTTCATATCTCACATTCACCATCACACTGGGCTTGTGTTCATATATGACATTCACCACCACACTGGGCTTGTGTTCATATCTCCCATTCACCACCACACTGGGCTTGTGTTCATATCTCCCATTCACCATCACACTGGGCTTGTGTTCATATCACACATTCACCATCACACTGGGCTTGTGTTCATATCTCACATTCACCATCACACTGGGCTTGTGTTCATATCTCCCATTCACCACCACACTGGGCTTGTGTTCATATCTCCCATTCACCACCACACTGGGCTTGTGTTCTTATCTCCCATTCACCACCACACTGGGCTTGTGTTCATATCTCACATTCACCATCACACTGGGCTTGTGTTCATATCTCACAATTCACCATCACACTGGGCTTGTGTTCATATCTCACATTCACCATCACACTGGGCATGTGTTCATATCTCACATTCACCATCACACTGGGCTTGTGTTCATATCTCCCATTCACCATCACACTGGGCTTGTGTTCATATCTCACATTCACCATCACACTGGGCTTGTGTTCATATCTCCCATTCACCATCACACTGGGCTTGTGTTCATATCTCCCATTCACCACCACACTGGGCTTGTGTTCATATCTCACATTCACCATCACACTGGGCTTGTGTTCATATCTCCCATTCACCACCACACTGGGCTTGTGTTCATATCTCATATTCACCACCACACTGGGATTGTGTTCATATCTCCCATTCACCACCACACTGGGCTTGTGTTCATATCTCACATTCACCATCACACTGGGCTTGTGTTCATATCTCCCATTCACCACCACACTGGGCTTGTGTTCATATCTCACATTCACCATCACACTGGGCTTGTGTTCATATCTCACATTCACCATCACACTGGGCTTGTGTTCATATATGACATTCACCACCACACTGGGCTTGTGTTCATATCTCACATTCACCATCACACTGGGCTTGTGTTCATATCTCCCATTCACCATCACACTGGGCTTGTGTTCATATCACACATTCACCATCACACTGGGCTTGTGTTCATATCTCACATTCACCATCACACTGGGCTTGTGTTCATATCTCAGATTCCCGCTCACGGCCATCGCCACCAGTGACGAATATCTGAATCGGTCTTGGGCCTCCCCTAGGTCGACTCAGACTCCAATTAGTACCTGGTGCGGTGTGTAAACACCGCCACCAGAGATACAAAGGCGGTCGGGCGTGGTGCTGCTCACACATCCCCTTCGTGTGCCGTGTCGGAATTCATCGGTGCTGCTCGCTACCAGCACTTGTCCCAAAAGTCTGTTATGTCTATACGGGGGTTCTTTGTCTTTGTCTCTTGTGTGCCGTATAAATCCGTGCCCGCGTGGCGGCTGTGAGCCGGAGAGAGCGCCATGTGCGCGGGGCAGAATTGTCAGCTCCACCCCCCCCCACACCCCCTCCACCTCTAAGCGGATTAAAGAGCCGGTCTCGCCGAAAATCTGGGAGAATGATTTTCAGGGATTAAAAAATAATAACGACGTGGTCCACAGTTTTAGTTTGAATGTATAAATACACACAACGCGGCGGAAAAAAAGCGGTGATGGTAACCGTGGTTATGTGGGGGGTGACGATGGTGGTGGTGAAAAGTGTTGATGGTGGAGCGGTGATTATAGCGGTGGTTGAGATGGTAGGGATGATGCAAGAGGTTATGGTGGTGGTAGGGGTGATAAGAGAGAGGAAGTGGTGGTGGTGATGATGTGGGCTGTAGAATAGCGGTGTGTATTCATGATCAAGTGGTGGGTGCGCTGTGCGGATTGAGTGATGGTGTGGGCTGGGGGAGCGGCTGCTGACCCGGTCCTGGGCCTCCTCCCCTAGGTCGACTCAGCCTCAAATCAGTTCCTGGTGGGGTTGTGTAAACATCGCCACTGCGGGAGGCACAGGCCGCCGAGCGAGGTACTGGCCACTCACCTCCTCAAAGGTGCTCGCCAACAGCGCTGGCCCCAACGGTGTGTTAAGTCGGCGCGGGAGATCTCGTCTCTTGTCGAGCAGTGGGACAGGCAGTGAGGATGGCAGGATGGGGGAAGGCAGCGCTCGATATGGATGTCTCTGCATCCCGGGTCGCGGATGATAATCGCGCAATCTGTCGCGCGATTATTATTTTTCCCCGGCGCAACTACTTTCGAGCTGATGGTGTCACGAGGCTGGGTTATCTCCCTTTTTCTCTCTCTCTCTTCCAGACTCGGCTTCGACTTGTACGCTTATGTGTGTAATCAGAGTGAGCAGTCAAGAGACCAGGATAGAGTCTCGTCTGCAAGAGTGACCTGGGGACATCAGTTTGCCAGTTGGGGGCGATGGTCACTGCTGTGCGTGTCTCTCTGTCTGTGCGTATAGTCCCAGTTGATTAATTGGCGGTGTAATTTGTCCAATTTGTGCAAATTTGCGCCCTGACGCCGGCACACGACGGCCTCCTCTTGCGAATCACGCCACGGGATCTTTAACGTCCACCGTGAGTGAAGGAGACGGCGCACGGTATCGTTGTGGTCACTACACCCGCGCAGTATTAATCGGGGCGGCCGATGGTTCCCACCCAGGAACCTCTATCCAACGCGCTACTGCTAGGCCATGCAATGGAGTAAAAACATGTTTTAATATTATTTTATTCTGGGAGCTGGATCTTTGTTCAAATGAAAACCCTTCACGTGAACTCCGGAACATCCTCGCAGCAGCGGCTTTTGGCTCACCATTGAACCAAGACGGTGGCCACCGCATCACGCAGCGCTTTCAGATGCACTTCTGCGGCCGTCTGGAATGTTCTTCCTTCCGACATTAGGAAACCACTGGGAGCTCTCCACTTTTAAATCAGATTGAAAACTAATTTCTGAACAACTGCTTTTTTGTGTTTAGTTTGTTGTCCTTCTCCCGCACCTCTGATGAACACGGTTGGCTACGTACGGCGCGAAAGAAGTTCAACGTAGATACGCTCCACGTGAGAGCCCCACTTCACAACTGGAAGCTGCCACGGGCCAAGCCCAGGCTCTGAGCGGTGCCGACTCAGCGCTCGCACCTCCGAGCCGCCCGGCGCACCTTGCTTGAAGGTATTCACTTATTTATGAGGGTCCCGGGTTGGGATGTCTGGACATTGCATAATTAGTCGGGAAATAGAACTTTATAAATACATCAGAATCAAAATATGTATTCATGCTGGAGGAATTCGATGACCTATACAGCTCTTTTTCACAGATGTCCATAGCACTGTACATGAAATAATATGACTAACAATTGAGCATTTAGATCGACTGAGAGGAGACCACCTAAACACACCCGGAGAAAACTCCACGCGCACGACATTCCGAAAAGAAATCTACGATGACACAAGAGGAGATCGTTCCTACTTGCTGTACTGTCTCCGACTGGGGGCACCTGCGCGTGTGCCCGTGGATCTCTATCTGATCCACCAACCCCGTCGCCCTCGTGTCGCCCCCCCCCGCCCCCCACTAGGATTCGAGGCGTGGCTCAAAATGGCCATGACCTCTGGCAGGTGTGACCTGCTGAGCTGTCAATCAATCCTCCCTTCTCCATCCTTGCGCGTTAAGGATCACCGCGCTCCCTGTGGGCGGGCAGCAGGAGGGGGAATGTCGGTATGAGCGAGAGCTGTATTCGAGGGGATGTTTACTACCTCGCCTGGTATACAGGAGGTCGTGGGTACGATCTCGACCCTGTATATTTCGAGTTTGCGGTGTGTCTCTGCCCGTGGTCGTGTGGATTTTTCTCCACGTCCTCAAGAGGTTTCCCTCCACAATTAGAATCAACATCACCACGCGTTTAGAGTCTTTGGCTGCTGCTATACATTTCCACACGATGATAAGCCACTTCGCTGAGCGAACATTTGTGGCCAGATCGCTTCTGAAAAAGAGCTGCGTAGCTCAGTGGGGCCCTTACCTGGTAAAATAAAAATAGTTTATTTTTAGTTGAGAGAAGTGGGGGTCCCTCTTTGCCCACACACGCACACACGCACACACGCACACATGCACACACGCACACACGCACACCCCCCTCGTCGCCTGACATTTCGCTCGTGGGAGGAGAGACGGTGAGACGGTGGGTGGGTAGCAGCTAACGAGCGTGGGGAGGGGGGGCAAGCAGCGGGTGCCTGGCCCCCCGCCCCCTGCTGGCCAAAGTTACGAGTTGGGGACCCCTTCACATGCACCATGAGATTTGTTTTCAACAATCGGGGAATAGAACAACACACTTATTAAAAATTCGGTTTTAATTCATTGTTTCGTGATTGTTTCCTGGTTTGAAAAGAATTCGCTTTGAATTGCAGTCACTTGAGTCAAAAAACATTGGACATAGACTTCCGTTTCTGGGATATTTATTTGATTCGATAGGCGTCAATTATATTGCACAGGGGATAACTACGGAGCTGTCGTGGCTGCATGTCGTGAAGACGGAGCGCGCCCCGACCGCGTGAAGTGTTCGCGACCGTGAGGACAACGACGACGTGATCAGGCAAAGAGGAGCCGCGATCTCGAGCAGCCTCGAGGGTGCGACCGTGCGAGACAAATCGATTATTGGGGTCCCACCTCTCCGACTGCCGCACCTCCCCTGAGCTGACAATGTCATTAGGGGCCGTCCATAAATGACGTCACGCACCTGGGAGGGGGGCGACATTTGTGACGATGACGAGGGGGGGGGGTTGAGAAATGTGACGTCACGTAAAAATGCGCAACTTTAAATAAATATAGACAACGCGTTCTACTTAATTAAATAGACGTTTAAATAAATGTTTTCTCCTACAACATCAGAGTGCAGCGCTACATTGAATACGCACTACAATGACAATAGTTTAAAGCGATTTGAAGCATGTTTTTTTTGGGGGGGGGGGGCAGAGCTTTGTGACGTCATATTTGAGGGGGGTCTGACTTTTTGTGACGCCGTGTGACTATGGGGGGGGGGGCAAAAATCGTCCAAAATCGCGTGACGTCATTTATGGACGGCCCCTTACTACGCCATTGACGGGAGCGGTAGTGTTGCGGTTAGCGCGCTATCTAAACCGGTCCCTGGGCATCCCCAAGGTCAACTCAGCCTCAAATGAGTACCTGGTGCGGTGTGTAGCAAACATCGCCACTAGGGAGACAAAGGCGGTCGGACGTGGTGCTGGTCACCCACCCCCCTCGTGTGTTGTGTGCCGACCTTCATAGGTGCTACTCGCTAACAGCCCTTGCCACCCACAGCACTGTTAATGGGCTTTGCAGTACCGGCAAAAAGGTCCCAGGGATATACGGAGGGGGTGGGGTGGGGGGGGGGTCGTTGTCTGTGTTGGGAGTGTGAAGAGGGGGGAGACGAAGCGGAGCGACAGGAGAGAGGTCTGGGGGTGGAGTTATAGACGGGGGGGGGGGGGTGCAGTGGAGGGGAGAGACACGGGCCGGGGGGGTGGGGTGGTGGAGAGACGAGGGGGGGGGTTACGGATTAACTCCTCCTGAGTGCTGTTCCTACCAAGCGCATAACGCCCCCATCTCCTCCCTCTTATCCCCCCTCCTCCCGCTATCAACACCCCCCAAGCCCCAAGCCCCCACCACCATCCCCCCAACCCCGCCCCCCCTCCCGTGTTATACCGCGTGGGTTACGGCACGGAGCGTCCCAGTGTCGTCCTTCTCCAGCTGTTGCAGGTACGCGGGGTCCGTACTGCTGCTGCTGTTGCTGCTGCTGCTTCGGTGTCAGCGCTAACGGCTGCCGAGTTCTCTGTTAGCGAGCGCCTATTAAGGCCGGCAAACCCGCTCGCGAGGATTGGTTGTGGTGTGGCGAAGTAGTAAAACAAAAAAATCGCGTCCCGGCCGCCTTTGTCTCCCCAGTGCTGATGATGTTTCGCACGCCGCACCGGACCGGTTACTGTGTACATACGGCGCTTCGTTGAGGCTGAGTCGACCTAGATGTGGCCCACACCGATTGGTATGTCGCTCCCCACCGACGACCCTTCGTGGACTGGAATCGAACTCAGGTGCGCTGGTTCCCGCTCCACCGCGCGGCCTCTTGCTACGTGGGTTTCTCGGCATGCGCGGAGGGGAGCGGTGGTGCTGCGGTTGGCGCACTGCCCCGCGGATGACATCGGCGGTAAGCGGTATCCCTCTAGGTCGACTCAGCATTAAGTACTTTGTTCGGAGCGTGAACATCAGCACTGGGGAGACAAAGGCGGCCGGGCGTGGTGCTTGGGCACGCGACCCCACCGGCGTGTGCGGTGTCAGCCTTAGCAGGCGCCGCTAACAGCGCTTCCCCTGGCAGTCTATGACAGTCGAGAGGGTGGAGACGCGTCGCTGTTCATTTGCGAACGGGCTCGGTGCCTGCCGCTCTCCGCGCCTCGCTATTCAATTCACTCTCATTATTACGCGTCGCGATTCGATTTTTATAATCGATTATTGCTGTTTACCACACTGCACGCACACACAGCACACACACAACGCACACACAGCACACACACAGCACACACACAGCAGCATACATACAGCACGCATATACAGCACACACAGCACACACACAGCACACACAGCACTTGCACACACCACTCGCACATCACTCACACAGCACGCACATACAGCACGCACAACACACACAGCACACACACAAGTACGCATACACAGCACATACAGCACGCACAGCACACACAGCATGCACGCACAGCACATACAGCACGCACAGCACATACAGCACGCACAGCACACACAGCATGCACGCACAGCACATACAGCACGCACAGCACATACAGCACGCACATCACTCACACAGCTCCACACCTCCACCAATACAGCAAACCCAGCGCACAGGACACGATCACACATAGCAAACACATAGCACACACACATGCACGCACACAGGACGAAGGTACACACAGCACACACATAGCACACACATAGCAAACACACAGGACGAAGGTACACACAGCACACACACAGCACACACATAGCACACACATAGCAAACACACAGGACGAAGGCACGCATAGCACACACACATGCACGCACACAGGACGAAGGTACACACAGCACACACACAGGACACACATAGCACACACATAGGACGCACAGAGGACGAAGGCACGCATAGCACACACACATGCACGCACACAGGACGAAGGTACACACAGCACACACACAGGACACACATAGCACACACATAGGACGCACAGAGGACGAAGGCACGCATAGCACACACACATGCACGCACACAGGACGAAGGTACACACAGCACATACACAGCACACACATAGCACACACATAGGACGAAGGCACGCATAGCACACACACATGCACGCACACAGGACGAAGGTACACACAGCACACACACAGGACACACATAGCACACACATAGGACGCACAGAGGACGAAGGCACGCATAGCACACACACATGCACGCACACAGGACGAAGGTACACACAGCACACACACAGCACACACATAGCACACACATAGGACGCACAGAGGACGAAGACACGCAGAGGACACACGCAGGACACACACAGGAAGAGACACACGTAGCACACACACAGCACACACACCTAGCGCACACGCACAGCACAGACACAGCTGACCAGAGACACCGCTGTGTGAATTGCTAGAGCGAGCGCATTATTCAGCAAAGTAGATCGGCAATGTCTCCTTCACATAACCGTCTCTCGACATGAACAAATAACAACAATTCTGGGACTGAATAACTTCAGCAGCATTGATTCGGCATAAGCAACACTCGGGACCGGCTTCCACACGCAGCGTCTCATCAGCAGAGTCGGGCTGACATGAGTCAATGCCGGTGAGCTGCCAGATGTTTAGAGGGAAGGACTGGTTTCAACACACAGTGGCTCATCAGCAGTCGGGCTTGCCTAGACCAATCCTGGTGAATTGCCAGATGTTTCGAGGCTGGGACCAACACTGAGATATGGGTATGTTGGGTTAAATACAACATTATCGAGTAATGCACACCACTCGACTGTTGTGATTAAGTGACTAACTGATTGATAGACCGTGTGATTGATTGACATGTCCACCAATTGAGTAGTCAGTTGATTGATTCATTGAGACCCGTACTCCCCGACTGGATTCGAACCTAGGCTGGGAGTGGAGGGTGCCGTCGGAGTATACCTAGAGGAGGGACGCACACATGCAGATAATCGAGTGAGTAACTGGTTGGGTGAGTGACTGGTTGAGTGAGTAACTGAGTGAGCGGGTGAGTAAGTTGGTGGGTTGGTGATTGAGTGGCTGAGACGGTGAGTAATTGAGTGAGTGGTTGGGTGGATGAGTGAGCGAGTGAGTGAGTTGGTGATTGAGTCCGTAAGTGAATCACACGGTGAGTGGGTGAGTCGCTGAGTGAGTGCATGAGTGGCTGGGTGAGTGAGCGGCTGGCTGAGTGAGAGTCTGGTTTAGTGGGAGGCTGGGTGGTTTTGTAGTTTAGTGAGAGGCTGAGTGAGAGGCTGGCAAGGTGAGAGGCTGGATGAGAGAGGCTGTCTGAGAAGCTGGGTGTGTGAAGGGCTGGGTGAGTGAGAGGCTGGTTGGTTTTGCTGTTGAGTGAGAGGCTGAGTGAGAGGCTAGCTGGTGAGAGGCTGGGTGAGTGAAAGGCTGAGTGAGTGAGACGCTGGCTGACTGAGACGCTGGCTGAGTGAGAGGCTGGGTGAGTGAGAGGCTGGGTGAGTGAGAGGCTGGGTGAGTGAGAGGCTGGGTGAGTGAGAGGTTGTGTGAGTGAGACGCTGGCTGAGTGAGAGGCTGGGTGAGAGGCTGGCTGACTGAGAGGCTGGCTGACTGAGAGGCTGGGTGAGTGAGAGGTGGGTGAGTGAGAGGCTTGGTGAGTGAGAGGCTGGGTGAGAGGCTGGGTGAGTGAGAGGCTGGGTGAGTGAGGGGCTGGGTGAGTGAGAGGTGGGTGAGTGAGAGGCTTGGTGAGTGAGAGGCTGGGTGAGAGGCTGGCTGACTGAGAGACTGGGTGAGTGAGGGGCTGGGTGAGTGAGAGGTGGGTGAGTGAGAGGCTTGGTGAGTGAGAGGCTGAGTGAGTGAGTGGCTGGGTGAGTGAGAGGCTGGGTGAGTGAGAGGCTGGATGAGTGAGACGCCAGCTGACTGAGACGCTGGCTGAGTGAGAGGCTGGGTGAGTGAGAGGCTGGGTGAGTGAGAGGCTGGGTGAGTGAGTGGCTGGGTGAGTGAGAGGCTGGGTGAGTGAGAGGCTAGCTGGTGAGATGCTGGATGAGTGAGAGGCTGGGTGAGTGAGACGCTGGCTGACTGAGAGGCTGGATGAGTGAGAGGCTGGGTTCGTGAGAAGCTGGCTGAGTGAGAGGCTGGGTGAATGAGAGGCTGGGTGAGTGAGAGGCTGGGTGAGTGAGAGGCTGGGTGAGTGAGAGGCTGGGTGAATGAGAGGCTGGGTGAATGAGAGGCTGGGTTCGTGAGAAGCTGGCTGAGTGAGAGGCTGGGTGAATGAGAGGCTGGATGAGTGAGAGGCTGGGTGAGTGAGAGTCTGGCTGAGTGAGAGGCTGGGTGAGTGAGAGGCTGGATGAGTGAGAGGCTGGGTGAGTGAGAGTCTGGGTGAGTGAGACGCTGGCTGAGTGAGAGGCTGGGTGAGAGGATGGCTGACTGAGAGGCTGGGTGAGTGAGATGTGGGTGAGTGAGAGGCTGGGTGAGTGAGAGGCTGGGTGAGAGGCTGGGTGAGTGAGAGGCTGGGTGAGTGAGAGGCTGGGTGAGTGAGAGGCTGGGTGAATGAGAGGCTGGGGGAGTGAGAGGCTGGGTGAGTGAGAGGCTGGGTGAATGAGAGGCTGGGGGAGTGAGAGGCTCGCTGACTGAGAGGCTGGGTGAGTGAGATGTGGGTGAGTGAGAGGCTGGGTGAGTGAGAGGCTGGGTGAGAGGCTGGGTGAGTGAGAGGCTGGGTGAGTGAGAGGCTGGGTGAATGAGAGGCTGGGTGAGTGAGAGGCTGGATGAGAGAGAGGCTGGATGAGTGAGAGGCTGGGTGAATGAGAGGCTGGGTGAGTGAGAGGCTGGATGAGAGAGAGGCTGGATGAGTGAGAGGCTGGGTGAGTGAGAGGCTGGGTGAGAGAGAGGCTGGATGAGTGAGAGGCTGGGTGAGTGAGAGGCTGGATGAGAGAGAGGCTGGATGAGTGAGAGGCTGGGTGAGTGAGAGGCTGGGTGAGAGAGAGGCTGGATGAGTGAGAGGCTGGGTGAGTGAGAGGCTGGGTGAGTGAGTGGCTGGGCGAGTGAGAGGCTGGGGGAGTGAGAGGCTGGGTGAGTGAGAGGCTAGCTGGTGAGAGGCTGGGTGAGTGAGAGGCTGGGTGAGTGAGAGGCAGGGTGGCTTTGTGGCCGAGCGTGTGAGTGGTTTTAAGTAAGGGACTGAGCGTGTGAGTGGTTAGGTCAGTGACTGGTCAACCGATTAGGGCCACGCATCGGACTGGGGTCGGAACTGCAGCCTCCTCGGAGATCCACGCAGCCTCACCCTCTCGACACGGAGCCCCACGAGGGGGGGCCCAGTGGGGAGATGCAGAACCTCCTGGGGCCCGCGTGCATCTTCCTCCGGGGGGGCCTAGCCGAGGCCCTCATCAAGGTCAGGGCTGGTGGATCGCGCGCGGATGGCGTTTCCGTGCAGCACTGCGGCTGTCGGAAGTTTCGCGCGATTGACGATGGTGGAAAATGAGCGGTGGCATAGCACGATTGGGCTCGGGCCCTCTGCTGCGAGGTGATGATACTGCTGCCCATGAGGATGCTGCTGCTGATGATGATGATGGTGGCAGTGATGATTGTGATATTGCCGATGATGAATATGATGCCGATGATGATGCTGGTGACGATAATGGTGGTGATAATTATGTCAATTGTGATGCTGATGATATTGGTTATGCTGATAATGATCCTTATGATGCCAGTGATGATTATGATGCTGATTGTGAAGCTGATGTAGGTGCTGATGACCTTCCTGATGATGATGGTGCTGGTGATGTTAATGCTGATTATGATGCTGATGATACAGATTATGATGATGCCGGTGATGTTGATGATGTTGATGTTGATGGTGATGGAGGACACCCTGTGGGTGCAGTCAGCATCTGTGCAATCCTGGGATGGTGCTCCACTTATAATTTAGCTTGCCCCACCGCCTTAGCAATGTGGACTTGACACCCTTGGATTTGGTCAATGATGATGCGAGTGGCTTCTGTCACTGTTCACCGGGGAGACGATGCGATGGCATACATATGTATGTTGAACTTCTTTCGCACCGTACGTAGCCGACCGTGCTAATTGGAGGCATTGGCTCGTAAACCCCACGGGTTGTCTCTGTGTACCCTGGAACAAAATCCGAGACCCTCGGGGTTCCTCCTCCCGCTGGGAACGGAACCCGCGTCGAAAAGGAACCGGATGCAGGAATCAAAGCGTGGGGTGGCTAACCCCTCCATACAGGATTGTGACACATCCGTATGGGATCGTGACCCTCAATACGGGGTCGTGATGACCTCTCTGTACGGGGTCGTGACCCCTCCATACGGGGTCATGACCCCTCCGTACGGGGTCGTGACCCTCCATACGGGGTCATGACCCTTCCGTACGGGGTCGCGGTTCTGCTCCTGCGCGGCTCCCCCCGGTGTGCTGTCAGGTTGTGGCGCGTGCACCGTGTCTGACGTTCCTTTGCACCTGCTGAGAGCTTCTGAGGGAACCGGAGCTCCCAGCACACGTGGAAGTGTGAGGCGTGACGAGGCCAGGCGTGACGAGGCCTCGTCACGCCTGGCCACGTGTGACGGCAATGCTGCGTATGGCTGCCTATGATCCAGTGGTGCGTGGAGGCAGCAGCAAGGGTTCGTGGATCACCCCACATAGATGTTGCTAAACTCCCTTCTTCCCGTGGGCGTAGAGGAGGAGACGGACTCTGTCTCACCAGGAGAAGGCAGTACAGATAATGTGGACTCCGCCTGTTCCATCTGCGTGGGATCGAGTGTTGCCCCCTCACACGCGTGGGTTTCCTCCGGGTGTTCTGGCTTCCTCCCTCATGTAGTAAACACTCGTGAATTGGCCGATAACAACTTCATATATAGAGGAGGGCAGAGCTTGGGGAGGATTTTGGCTGCTGCGTTCTCACTTGCCTTTTGTTCCTTGCGTTTCTTAGCCGTTCTCTCTCTGAGAGTGAGCGAGTGCTGTATTACGCGTATAGGCCCTGATGAATTGGCTGAGAATATCTTAATATATATAGAGGACTGCAGAGCTTGGGGTTGGTAGCGGGAGGATTTGTCGCCGGCTCGCCACGTAGCTGCAGTTGCTGTCTTCCAGCTCGTCTGTGGTTCCTCCTGCCGGTGCCTCTGAGTCGCCCTACCTCCCTCTCTCCTTCCACGAGAGCGGGGAGCGAACACAGTTCAGATATCGTGAATAGGGGCGCCACGGTGGCGAGATGTTAACTACCTCACCTGGTCTACAGTCGTGGGTTCGATCCCGACCCTGATGCCGTATATTTGGAGTTTGTGTGTCTCTCTTTACGTCCCCGTGGTTGCGTGGATTTTTCTCCGGGTCCTCCGGTTTTCAACCTCCGCATTTAGTAACACGCATTTAGAGTATTTGGCTCCTGTAGATGTCCACGTGATGAGAAGCCGCTTCGTTGGGTGATCACTTGTGGCCAGGTCGCTTCTGAAAAAGAGCTGCATATAGCTCAGCGAGCCTTACCTGGTAAAATAAAAATAATAGTAAAGACGTATTATATAAAGAGTTTCGATTTTAAACTTTCGTGACTGCAGGGATTCATATTCTTGGTTCTTTCGGTAAAGTCACGTAGAAGGGAAATAATAAAATAATAAAATTTAAACAATAAAATTCTCACAACGTTTTGATTGCAACACAAGCAATCATCATCAGGTGTGAAAACCACATTTGATTATTTCCCTTCTACGTGACTTTACCGAAAGAACCAAGAATATAACACATTCCTGCGGAGGGAGCTGGTAGGAACGTTGGGTTGCTCGGTCAATGGCCAGGATCAACGGTGGCGTGGTGAATTCCGCAAATATGCCCGACTGTGAGGGCGGGCACAAGCCGGCGTGAGTAGGTTAAACGTTGAGTTTTATAAGGGCACCACGGGGTGACCAGCCCCTCCCCACCCAGCCCCATCCCTCCCACCCCCACCCAGCCCCTCCCTCCCCACCCAGCCCCTCCCCACCCGGCCCCACCCTCCCCACCCAGCCCCTCCCCACCCTCCCCTCCCCACCCAGCCCCTCCCTGCACGACGGACACAATAATCTCCTGTGGGCTGGTGTAACCAGGAGGTTCCTACCAGTATAAAGAGTTATTATATACAGAGTTGTTATTATATAACAGTATACTCCCCTCGCCTCTCTCCCGCCTCGGACTCGTTGGACACAAGGAGAGGGAACTTCGCCCCGAAGAGATTGAAGGTGCGGATGCACAGACACCCCGATTCCTGCCCACGCTAACCGCACTCCATCTCCATAGCGGATGTGCTCTTTCGGGCGTGCTCCCATCTGTTCTGAAAACGTAAATTGCCCAGTAAACACGCCAAACGTTGACTCAACGTTGCGCCAGCGTGTTTGTGTGTTATCCGTATATCTATTTACAAATGTGTGTTTATATATCCTCCACAAAGAGGTTTGTGTTGTTTAATTTATCATCGAAGCAGGGCCCATCTCTCACACGGAGCGCCCTCCCCTGTAAACATCTGGGCAGTCCACCAGCATTGCTTCAAGCGAGCTTCACTCTGCTGATGAGGACACCGAATGCCAAAACCCCAGTCCTTGCCTACAAACATTTGGCAGTTCAGCATTGGTACAAGCAAACCTGGCTCTGCTGGTGAGACACCGTGCATCGGACCAGCCCTTGCTTATGAACGTCTGGCAGTTCACCATGCAGCATTGGTTCAGGCAAGCAAGCAAGACTGGCTCTGCTGGTGAGATACTGAATGTCGAATTCGGCTCAGAGTTTGATTGCCTTAAACCAATAACTGCTGATGCAGAAAATGCACTCCCAGAAGAACTCCGCGTGTGGCTGATGGAATGTCTTAGAACATTAATCGATATGCATTGTGTGGAGGGAAGGGATGTAGGATTCCTTCGGCTTGATCCATATTTGTTTGAGCGTAAGGCCACGGGGTAGCGGTGTTCTCATCAACATTCTTGCAAAGGTCTACCCCGTGGCCCAACCCAAAATCAAACATGGATAAATTGTGCTGGCTACCAAACCCCACGTCTATTTTGCCACGGTGGCGAGATGTTAACTACCTCGCCTGGTATACAGGAGGTCGTGGGTTCGATCCCGACCCTGACGCCTGCTGTATATGTGGAGTTTGCGTGTTTTCCCTGGGTCGTATGGATTTCTCTCCGTGTCCTCCGGGTTTTCCCTCCACTTTAAGAATTACCGTGCGTTTTAAGTATTTAGCTGCAATACATTTCCACGCGATAAGCCACTTCGTTAAGCTCTCATTTGTGGCCAGGTCGCTTCTGAAAAAAAGCGATATCTCAGTGGGCCTTACCTAGTTAAATACAAAATAGTTTAGTTTAAATAGTTTAGGTGATGTCTGCGTATTTTCATCATAGGCTCATCACGGATACTTGGACGTTCTTGTTAATTACACACAAAGTGCTTGCCACGAATGAACCAACATTCCTTGCTGATCTCGTCAATGAGCATAAACCATCACGGGAATTTCATTCATCCTCGCAGCAGCAGCAGCAGCGGCGGCGGCTTCTGACTGCTGCCCATCGAACAAAGACGGTGGTCACCGCATCGCGCCCTTTCAGATGCGCTTCTGTGGCCGTCTGGAACGTTCTTCCTTCCGATATTCGGAAGCCACTGGAGCTGTGCACTTTTAAGTAATATAGATTGGCACACTAACTTCTTTAGAAACTGCTTCTTGTATTTCATTGTTTGCCTTTCACCCGCACCTACGATGAGCATGGTTGGCTACGATTGGTGCGAAAGAAGTTCAACCTACATACAACAAAGACAACGATCCCCCGTATAGCCTTTACAGACTATTGGGGCAAGTGCTGTTAGCGAGCGCTTATGAAGGCCGTCACGGCATACGAGAGGGTAGGTGGCCCGCACCACGCCCGACCGCCTTTGTCTCCCAAGTGGCGATATATTACACACCGCACCAGGTACTCACTTGAGGCTGAGTCGATCTAGGGGAGGCCCAGGAACGGTTCAGATAATCGTCACTATTGGTGGCCGTAAGCGGGAATCGAACTCGGGTGGCCGGGGTTCGTAGCGTAGCGGGCTCACCGTTGCACGCCATGCATGTACAGTTGGTTGAACGTCTTTCGCGGCCGCACGTACACACATCGGCCTGAGAGGCACGCAGCCCGGTTCGTGTAGTTCGTCTTTAATCCGCGCCGTGCGCTGACCGCGACGTTTGCTGCGAGTGCCTCTCAACGCCAGTCACCGACACCACCGCGTCCCCGCTCACCCACCGTCCACATCATCATCTTCTTCACTCAGTGTCTCTCCCCATCGCTCACCACCGTCTCCCCGTCTCTATCCATAAGCGCTCACCTCTCTGACCTAATCCACTCACCACAATCACCCTGTGTCCATTTCCCAAGAGCCCACCATCACTCACCACCACCACCATCCTGACCACCATCGCCACCACCACCATTACTCACCATCACTATCACTCACCACCATCGTCAGTCTACCACCCTGCCTTTGCCACCATTGTAATTAACATCCCCTCAACGATCTCATCGATCACATCTCATCATCACCACCACCTTCGCCTGATCATGCTCACCTTTACCTTATCATCATCATCATCACCTCCATTACCATATCCCTAACCCCATCACTCCCATCACCCTGTCCCTAAACCCATCACCATGTCCCTAACCCCATTACCCTGTTGCTAAACCCATCAATCACCCTGTCCCTAAACCCATCATCTTGTCCCTAACCCCATCACTCCCATCACCCTATCCCTAACCCCATCATTCTGTCTCTAACCCCATCACCATCATCACCCTGTCCCTAACCCCATCATCCTGTCCCTAACCCCATCACCATCATCACCCTGTCTCTAACCCCATCACCCTGTCGCTGACCCCATCACCTCCCCCATCCTGCAGAGCTGCGCGAGGCGTTCCGCGAGTTTGACCGCGACGGCGACGGCTTCATGACGTGCCGCGACCTGGGCCTGTGCATGCGGACCATGGGCTTCATGCCCACCGAGATGGAGCTGCTGGAGCTCTCGCAGAGCATCAACATGACTCGTGAGCGCATCGCACCGTACTGCACCGTGCTGTACTGCACCGCACTGCACCGCACTGCACCGTGCTGTACTGCACCGCACTGCATCGCACCACTGCCCCGGATCTCGCCGCATTGCATGGCTTCGCATCGCAGTGCACCGCACTGCCCTGTAAGTCTATGAATCCAAACACAAATCAACTGTATTGCTGCCAGAGACAGACTCTGCGGCAGTGAGCATTGGTGGCCATGCCATGCTGATGAGTCCTAGTGATGACGAAACTCGTTCCACCACGGTTTGCGTATCTCTGCAGCACTGCTGCTGCCACTGTCACTGGCAGTCGGTGGTGTTGCATTTTGCTTAAATCCAATTCGTTTTGAGGGTGACCTGAAGACATGAAGGATCACAATGCAGTTCTTCAGGAACTGCATTATTTTGCAAGTTTGACAAATGGCTGTGTGGCGTTCGATACTCCAATGGATACCACGGGGACCGAGACGAGACTCTGCAATGCCTCAGATTGCCATCGACGACACTGAGAAACGTGACAGCAACAACATCAACAAAACAGAAGAATCGCCGACTAAGCCCACACGTGTGATTTGGGGGGAAGGCAGCTCGTGTGATAATGCTTCACCAGGTAAGCCCCACTGAGCTATTTAGATTTCAGAAGCGACCTGGCCACAAATGATAGCTCAACGCAGTGGCTCATCGCGTGGAAATGTATAGCAGTAGCCAAATGCTCTAAACACATCTTGGTTCTAAATGTGGAGGGAAAAACCGGAGGACCTGGAGAAAAATCCACACGACCACGGGGGGAGAGAGAGACACGCAGACTGCAAATACACATCAGGCGTCAGGGTCGGGATCCAACCTAACGACCTCCTGCATACCAGGCGAGGTCGTTAACATCTCCTAGCCACCGTGATGATGATGAGAGAGAGAAACGCAAAATCCAAATATACAGCAGGCGTCAGGGTCGGGATCGAACCCATGGCCTCCTGTAGACCAGGCGAGGTAGTTAACATCTCCTAGCCACCGTGATGATGATGAGAGAGAGACACGCAGACTGCAAATACACATCAGGCGTCAGGGTCGGGATCCAACCCAACGACCTCCTGCATACCAGGCAAGGTAGTTAACATCTCCTAGCCACCGTGGCACCCAATGCAGCCCTGTGAGTCAAGGGCGAGGCGGAGTGCGCGTCTGCTGGGACACGAGGAGTCGTTGGGTTTCTCTCATTCCTCGTTACAGCGATCTTACCAAGTAGAAGGAGGATGTGCTGGTGGGGATAACGCCATGACAATGATGCTACTGTTATTAAAGCCGATTGTGTAAGTGTGTTATTACGTTGTTGAGCCAGCTGGGCCAGGATTGGGAAAAACGTAGCCCCCACTGTTCGCCGAGGCAACTGGAGAGCACAGCCAAAGAGTTACTAGCCGCACATTAAAAATGCCTGCACTCAGTCATTCATCTCACGCGATAATACCACACAGGGTTTGCGTGGGATCACTAACCCCAACACGCCTCCCTCTCACCGTGCCCCTCTCCCCCTGCCCCTCTCTCTGCACCCCTCTCCCCCTGCCCATCTCCTCCTGCCCTTCTCCTCCTTACCCTCTCCCCCTTCCCCTCTCCCCGCGTCCCCGTGGTGGCAGAGGGTGGCCGCGTGGACTTTGAGGACTTTGTGGAGCTGATGGCCCCGAAACTCCTGGCGGAGACGTCGGGGATGGTGGGGATCAAAGAGCTGAGGGACGCCTTCCGTGAGGTCCTCTCTCCACTCACCATCCTCACCCTCAAAGACAACGCTCCCCCGTGTAGCCTTATCAGACTGTTTGGTTCAAGTGCTGTCAGTGAGTAGCACCTATGAAGACCAGAACAGGCACACGAGGTGGTGGGTGTGTCAGCACCACGCCCGGTCGCCTTTGTCTCCCCAGTGCTGATGTTTTTCACACCATACCGGATACCTATGTAGTGGGTTCTACGGAGGCACACACTTGAACTTGGAGGCAACACGTTTATTACACGACCCCAACGGGGTAACTACATAAACGTAACAACGGGTTAACTAGACCACAACGGGGTAACTACATAACCGGGTCAGTCAGCTAACCCACTGCCTGACCCACGATGCCAAAGACCGAAGACCGAAGAGACGTAGCATCCAGGTTTCCATTCCAGCAAACAGCCCCGATTGCTCTCGAGACTTCCCTTTTATGCTCCCGAGCGTGGCCTCGCTCCGCCTTCGGCCACGCCCCCTTCTGGATCTCAGCAGAAGGTTCTCGACCAAGCATCACGTGTCGCTCAAGCCACCCTTTGGGCTGCCTCGCTACCCTGTCCCGGTCACGTGCCCTCTCGGGTTCACCCAGACTGTCACGTCCTCACTTTCCCTCTCTCTGACCGTCACCAGAACCATGCCCTCTAGGGCCCGCTTCCATGCCAAACCTACTCTGGTGCCAGAGAGAGGCCCAAGACACACAGTTCCACTCTTGTGACAGCTGGCGCTAAATGCCATAATGACTCCATATATGTCACTACACCTATTTGAAGCTGAGTCGATCTAGGGGAGGCCCAGAAGCGGTTCAGATAATTGTCACTGGTGTTGCCCATGAGTGATAATCAAACTCCGGTGCATAGTGCAGCGCGCTAACCGCTGCACTACCGCTCCCTGCACCATTCTTACACGTGCAGATCTCTGCTGTAAGTTTATATTCTGTAATTGGAAGCTGCTGGTAAATTAACAGCTCCTGCTGTGATCCCAGCCACCGTCGGCAAACGCGCCCACGACAGTGGTGACCGATGGATCTCCACCTGGGAGGCATCGAACTGCAACCAGCTGGGCAGCGGTGGCTACGCCGCACGTGGTTACCTGTAATCCAGCACGCTGGAAGCAGCAGCGAGGGTTGGTGGATCACCGCACAGATGTTGTGAAACTCCCTGTGGATGGGCGTAGAAGAAGTGCCCTATCCTGATTCACCAGGAGGTGGTTCAGCCAAATAAGGACTCCACCTGTCCAATCTCGATGGGATAGAGCGTTGTCCCCTCGCACGCAGGATTTTCTCCAGGTGCTCCAGTTTCCTCCCACGTTTAAGCACTCCTTAATTGGCCGATAGCACCTTCACGAAGAGACAGTGGTGGAAATGGGCTGGAATGCCCCAAAACGCCATGGTGGGAGTGAAAATTTGAACCCTGTGACTTCGTTCCAGAAGGAATCAAGGATTCATCTTTTTTCTTTTACTCCGAGAGACCCGCTAGGCTAACAGAGAGACTCACAGACATGCACATAGACCCCAGACACGCACAGAGACCCACAGACGACCCCAGAGACTTGCCATCATCGGCGGCAGTCCCTCGGCATTCGAGGATGACATCCATGATGTTTTGTGGTGGCTCTTGAGGTGGCTGAGGAGTCCAATTCTGGATCTGCAGATCTTTGGGCATTGGGGGTGCCACGTGGTCATAGCGGGAAGTGGAATCCGCAGTGCCGGGTTGGCTTCCTTTTCCTTTCTGTTTTGGCGGCAATCCACTTTGGCATCGAGACGTTGCGTCTTGAAGTGGGCAGCGGCCTGGTGGATTCAGTAGCGTCTTCCTAGGTGGTCAGTAGCCTACTCCTCCCAGTCTTGAAGGCTGATTTTTCCACGTTTCAGCGAGGAATTGACTGTATCCTTCAACTGCTTCCTTTGTCCTCGCCTCGTCCGCTGCCCATTGTAGAGCTGAGAGAAAAGGATCTGGTGGGGAAGACGGTTCTCAGGCATGCAGACGCAGTGACCGGTCCATCGGAGTTGCTTTTTTAGAAGTCAGCTTGGAGCAGGACACTCCCATTGGTGCAGCGATCTTTCCACTTGATCCCCTGGATTTTGCGGAGGCAGCGCTGATGGAAGCCCTCGAGCGCAGTGACGTGGCGCCAGTAGGTTGTCCACGTTTTGCTGCAGTAGAGGAGCGTTGGGATGACAACGGCCCAATAAACTAGGAGACGGCGTTGTCGCAGTTTGTAGAAGGCGGTGCTGGACTCTTGTGTTGGATCTCCTTGTCATTGGTGGCCATTTGGGAGAGATGACTACCGAGGTAAGGGGAATACTCAAGCGCCTCTCCATCGACATAGATCAGGGGTCCTCAAACTACGGCCCGCGGGCCACATGCGGCCCGCCGAGGACATTTATCTGGCCCATGGTCACTAATTGGGCTGCGCTTGTGAGCACTAATTGGGCTGCGCTGGTGAGCACTAATTGGGCTGCGCTGGTGAGCACTCATTGGGCTGCGGTGGTGGGCACTGATTGGGCTGCGGTGGCGAGCACTGATTTGGCTGCGCTGGTGAGCACTGATTGAGCTGCGGCGGTGGGCACTGATTGAGCTGCGGTGGTGGGCACTCATTGGGCTGCGCTGGTGAATGGTTCAATGGGCCAATTTACTGGACTTGCCCCCCATGCCTAAGGCTGCCAGCCCTCCCCTGGCTGCGCTTGACTGGCTCTCCCTCCCTCAGCTCCTTCACTTGCCCCTCGGCTTCACTCCCAGTGATATTCCTGTGTGCTGGGGATGTACTGCGATCTGTGAACAAAACTGCAGGTGTAATTAACTTTTTAATGGCACCACCCGCACCAGTGTGAGCCTGGGGTAAAAGCGGAGTTCCCCCAATCAGACTGCATTGATGGACAGTGCAGTCTGTATGTCTCTGTGTGGGCAAAGTTATTGCTGGTATATTGTTTTTGTAGCGCTGTATATATATTGGTATTTTACTAATAGCAATTTTGACTCCCTAGGAAACAATGATGTCAAGAAAGAGAAAAATTGACTCGGAGTGTAGGATATTCAAAGAACAGTGGACTTATGATTACTTTTTCATGCAGTACAAGGAAAGAGCTGTGTGTCTGATATGCCAGAATATAGTGTCTGTGTTCAAATAATACAATTTACGTCGACACTATGAAACTCAACATAAAGATAAATATGATTGTTTGGTCGGAGAAGTGAGAAAAGATAAAATTTTAAAACTGAAAAATACATTAACAACTCTGCAAAATACTTTTGTGAAGCAGAAGCAGCTAAATATTTCATCATTGCGAGCAAGTTTTCAAGTTGCCAAGCTAATAGCGTGCACTGGCAGACCATTCGTGGAGGGAGAATTTGTTAAAGAATGCCGATTTATTTAGTACAGTGAGTCTTTCAGGACCTACAATTACACGGAGGATTGAAGAAATGGGAGACAATTTGCATCAGCATTTGCAAAACTCCACAAAAAAACTTTCCTATTTTTCCTTGGCACTCAACGAAAGCAATGATGTTCGTGATTCTGCACAACTTCTAATTTTTATTCGTGGTACGAATGACTATTTAGAAGTCACAGAAGAGCTTGCTGCACTGCAAAGCATCAAAGGAACAACTACAGGAGAGGATATCTATGAAAAAGTTTGCCAAACTGTGAATGGTTTGGAGCTGAACTGGGCTAAACTAGCCAGTGTGACAACTGATGGTGCTCCTAGCATGGTGGGGTCTAAGAAAGGAGTAATTGCTCGCATTAACCAAGAGATGGACAAACATAACCATTCTCATCCAATAGCCATACACTGCCTCATCCACCAACAAGCGCTGTGTAGTAAATCACTGAAGTGGGACTCTGTTATGAAAATGGTGGTATCTTGTGTTAACTTCATTAGAGCTCATGCACTAAACCACAGACAATTTCAGGAATTTCTGTCTGAACTAAATGTTGACTATGAAGATGTTCTGTACCACACAGAAGTCCGTTGGCTGAGTCGAGGGAGAGTTTTGAAACGTTCTTATGACTTACTTCCACAGATTACAGCTTTTCTGCTTTCAAAAAACAAAGAAGTACCAGAGCTCAATGATGCAGAATGGAAATGGCACCTTGCCTATCTGACAGATGTAACAGATCTACTCAACAGTTTCAATGTGCAACTTCAAGGAAAGGGGAAGCTCATCTGTGATATGCAATCACATGTCAAAGCATTTGAAGTAAAATTAGGCCTCCTCATCAAACAAGTTAAGGAGGAAAACTTCTGCCATCTCCCCACAACTCAAAATCTGTTAGCGGAAAAACCATTGGTTGCAATTCCCAAACAAAACATGTGTGGATTCACTGGAAAAATTGCAAAAGGAGTTCCAATTTAGATTTAAAGAGCTTCATCTCCATGAACAGGACATACAGCTTTTCCGTAACCCATTTTCTATTGACATTGAAAATGTGGATACAATTTACCAAATGGAACTGGCTGAACTGCAGAATTGTGACTCTCTGAAAGACGCATTCAAGTGAAGCAGCCTTCATAATTTCTATGCATCTCTCCCCTCTGAGACATATCCTCATCTCAGGAACCATGCACTCAAAATGGCAACCATCTTTGGCAGCACTTATGTCTGTGAACAGACTTTTTCCAGAATGAAACATTTGAAATCTCCAACCATATCTAGACTAACGGATGCACACTTGCATCACTTGTTACGACTAGCAGTGACAAATATGGAACCGGACATTGACCATCTCATTAGCCAAAAGCAGGCCCATAGTTCCCATTGAAATACTGGCAAGTTTGTTGATTTAACTTTACTTGTTCTTCATTTTAAATATTGTATTTGTTCCCGTTTTGTTTCTTCACTTCAAAATAAGATATATGCAGTGTGCATAGGAAATTGTTCATAGTTTTTTTTAACTATAGTCCGGCCCTCCAACGGTCTGAGGGACAGTGAACTGGCCCCCTGTTAAAAAAGTTTGAGGACCCCTGACATAGATGGTCGGCTGGTCAGATGGCGATTGGTGGACGACCTTTGTTTGGGTGATGTTCAAGGTTAAGCCACGTCTCCTATATGCAGAGTTAAATACATCGAGGGTGATCTGGACGTGCTGCATGGAGTGAGCTACCACGCAGCAGTCGTCCGCAAACTGCAGGTCGTGGATGTCCTTGGTGGTCAGTTTCTTCT
Source organism: Lampetra fluviatilis (assembly GCF_964198595.1). Lineage (NCBI taxonomy): Eukaryota > Metazoa > Chordata > Hyperoartia > Petromyzontiformes > Petromyzontidae > Lampetra > Lampetra fluviatilis. The sequence continues at coordinate 2,290,927 of NC_136311.1, forward strand.
TTGCCTGAAAACGTTCGAGATTGAAGAGCTTCCTGTACAGACAGTACTGGATGCTGATGGCAGATGGAAGGTGACCGTGGACGAGTAGGGTGATCATGACCATATAGATAGTGAATAAGGTAGGGGCGATCACGCAACCCTGTCTGACACCCATTCGGATCTGAAAGGCATCCATTTCAGATTTCCCACTCACACGGTGGCGGTCATACCGTCGTGCAGGAGCCGCAGGATGGGCTCTGGACAGCCAAGATGGTGGAGGATACTCCAAAGGGCTTCCCGGTCGAGGGAGTCAAATACCTTGGTTAGGTCGATGAATGCCGAGAATGGTTCTTGATGCTGCTCCCGACACTTTTCTTGAATTTCGGGCGGCAAAATATATTCAGTGGCCCGGGATGGTCGGAATCTGCACTGTGTCTTTGGTAGGACCTCAGCAACGGGACTCGGGCGACTCGGCAGGATGTGGGCCAGGATCTTTCCTGCGATGAACAAGAGGGAGATCCTCTGTAGTTTCCACAGCAAGACTCGTCCCCCTTCTTGAAAATTGTTTCTATGGTGGCATCCCCGAGGTCGCCGGGGAGGTCTTCTTCGTACCAGATTCGGATGATCAACTTGTGGAGCCTTGAAGTAAGCCGGGTGACTGCCAGCTTGGAAGAGTTCAGCTGGGATGCCATCCTGACCGCAGGCTCCATTGGACTTAATGGTTGGCGGCTCGCTGAGGTGTTGCAGTGTGGCTTGGAGGGTTTCATCTGTCACGGTAGATTCTCTGTTCAGGAGCTGTACCAAATGCTCTTTCCAGTGTGGACGGATGGGGTTGTCATCCTTTAGAGGCTGTGACCTGATGGGGTTTTGTCTGGTAGACCGAGGTCCAAAGAAGTTCCACAGAGACCCACAGACACACTAAAAGACCCACAGACACACTCAGAGACCCACAGACACACTCAGAGACCCACAGACACACTCAAAGACCCACAGACACACTAAAAGACCCACAGACACACTCAGAGACCCACAGACACACTAAAAGACCCACAGACACGCTCAGAGACCCACATACACACTCAGAGACCCACAGACACACTGAGAGACCCACAGACACACTCAAAGACCCACAGACACACTCAGAGACCCACAGAGACACTCAGAGACCCACAGACACACTCAAAGACCCACAGACACACTCAGAGACCCACAGACACACTCCGAGACCCACAGACACACTAAAAGACCCACAGACACGCTCAGAGACCCACAGACACACTCAGAGACCCACAGACACACTCAGAGACCCACAGACACACTCAAAGACCCACAGACACGCTCAGAGACCCACAGACACGCTCAGAGACCCACAGACACACTCAGAGACCCACAGACACACTCAAAGACCCACAGACACACTAAAAGACCCACAGACACACTCAGAGACCCACAGACACACTAATAGACCCACATACATGCTCAGAGACCCACAGACACACTCAGAGACCCACAGACACACTCAGAGACCCACATACACATTCAGAGACCCACATACACACTCAGAGACCCACAGACACACTCAGAGACCCACATACACACTAATAGACCCACAGACACGCTCAGAGACCCACAGACACACTCAGAGACCCACAGACACACTCAGAGACCCACGGACACACTCAGAGACCCACATACACACTCAGAGATCCACAGACACACTCAGAGACCCACATACACACTCAGAGACCCACAGACACACTCAGAGACCCACATACACACTCAGAGACCCACATACACACTCAGAGACCCACATACACACTCAGAGACCCACATACACACTCAGAGACCAACAGACACATTCAGAGACCCACAGACACACTAATAGACCCACAGACACACTCAGAGACCCACAGACACACTTAGAGACACACAGACACACTCAGAGACCCACATACACGCTCAGAGACCCACAGACACACTCAGAGACCCACAGACACACTCAGAGACCCACATACACATTCAGAGACCCACATACACACTCAGAGACCCACAGACACACTCAGAGACCCACATACACACTAATAGACCCACAGACACGCTCAGAGACCCACAGACACACTCAGAGACCCACAGACACACTCAGAGACCCACAGACACACTCAGAGACCCACATACACACTCAGAGACCCACAGACACACTCAGAGACCCACATACACACTCAGAGACCCACAGACACACTCAGAGACCCACATACACACTCAGAGACCCACATACACACTCAGAGACCCACATACACACTCAGAGACCCACATACACACTCAGAGACCAACAGACACATTCAGAGACCCACAGACACACTAATAGACCCACAGACACACTCAGAGACCCACAGACACACTTAGAGACACACAGACACACTCAGAGACCTACAGACACACTCAGAGACCCACAGACACACTCAGAGACCCACAGACACATTCAGAGACCCACAGACACACTCAGAGACCCACAGACACACTAAAAGACCCACAGACACATTCAGAGACCCACAGACACACTAATAGACCTGTAATAATCCTTCCAGAGACGGCTTCGGAATCGGTCCTTTTATTTTCCACTCCACAATACACTTGCTCCCTCACTCTCCGTTGCTGGCAGACAACGGAGAGAGGACAGACCCCGCACTAAGTCCCCACCGCGCACGTGGCAACCCCAGCCCCCGTCCGCGCGTGACCCTGCTCTCGTCAGTTCCAGTCTGCTCTCGATCGGTCCCCTCCACTCGCTCTTAATACCTTCGTCACGTGGTTCCCCCAGCCAATCGTACATGGACAGCTTCGACCATTCTCGATGGTTCCCTGTCAATCCCGGGACCACGCCCCTCATCCGGCTCCCCATTGGCTGGGGCCCCGAATGACTAGGCCAATCACTCCTGATGACCTGTCGTGATGACGCATGGGCCATGGTCCCTATCTCAACCCTTATTGGCTACAAGCAGGACCGGCAAGCCAATCCCCACGTGAACCCTCTATGGCTGTTATTACAGACCCACAGACACACTCAGAGACCCACAGACACACTTAGAGACACACAGACACACTCAGCGACCCACAGACACATTCAGAGACCCACATACACACTCAGAGACCCACAGACACACTAAATGACCCACAGACACACTCAGAGACCCACAGACACACTCAGAGACCCACAGACACACTCAGAGACCCACAAACACACTCAGAGACCCACAGACACACTCAGAGACCCACAGACACACTAAAAGACCGACATACTCAGAGACCCACAGACACACTCAGAGACCCACAGACACACTCAAAGACCCACAGACACACTCAAAGACCCACAGACACACTAAAAGACCGACATACTCAGAGACCCACAGACACACTCAGAGACCCACAGACACATTCAGAGACCCACATACACACTCAGAGACCCACAGACACACTAAATGACCCACAGACACACTCAAAGACCCACAGACACACTCAGAGACCCACAGACACACTCAGAGACCCCACAGACACACTCAGAGACCCACAGACACACTCAGAGACCCACAGACACACTAAAAGACCCACAGACACACTCAGAGACCCACAGACACACTAAAAGACCGACATACTCAGAGACCCACAGACACACTCAGAGACCCACAGACACACTCAGAGACCCACAGACACACTCAGAGACCCACAGACACATTCAGAGACCCACAGACACACTAAAAGACCGACATACTCAGAGACCCACAGACACACTAAAAGACCCACAGACACACTCAAAGACCCACAGACACACTCAGAGACCCACAGACACACTCAGAGACCCACAGACACATTCAGAGACCCACATACACACTCAGAGACCCACAGACACACTAAATGACCCACAGACACACTCAAAGACCCACAGACACACTCAGAGACCCACAGACACACTCAGAGACCCACAGACACATTCAGAGACCCACATACACACTCAGAGACCCACAGACACACTAAATGACCCACAGACACACTCAAAGACCCACAGACACACTCAGAGACCCACAGACACACTCAGAGACCCACAGACACACTCAGAGACCCACAGACACACTCAGAGACCCACAGACACATTCAGAGACCCACATACACACTCAGAGACCCACAGACACACTAAATGACCCACAGACACACTCAAAGACCCACAGACACACTCAGAGACCCACATACACACTCAGAGACCCACAGACACACTCAGAGACCCACAGACACACTCAAAGACCCACAGACACACTAAAAGACCGACATACTCAGAGACCCACAGACACACTAAAAGACCCACAGACACACTCAGAGACCCACAGACACACTCAGAGACCCACAGACACATTCAGAGACCCACAGACACACTCAGAGACCCACAGACACACTCAGAGACCCACAGACACATTCAGAGACCCACAGACACACTAAAAGACCGACATACTCAGAGACCCACAGACACACTAAAAGACCCACAGACACACTCAAAGACCCACAGACACACTCAGAGACCCACAGACACACTAAAAGACCCACAGACACACTCAGAGACCCACAGACACACTAAAAGACCGACATACTCAGAGACCCACAGACACACTCAGAGACCCACAGACACACTCAGAGACCCACAGACACACTCAGAGACCCACAGACACATTCAGAGACCCACAGACACACTAAAAGACCGACATACTCAGAGACCCACAGACACACTAAAAGACCCACAGACACACTCAAAGACCCACAGACACACTCAGAGACCCACAGACACACTCAGAGACCCACAGACACATTCAGAGACCCACATACACACTCAGAGACCCACAGACACACTAAATGACCCACAGACACACTCAAAGACCCACAGACACACTCAGAGACCCACAGACACACTCAGAGACCCACAGACACATTCAGAGACCCACATACACACTCAGAGACCCACAGACACACTAAATGACCCACAGACACACTCAAAGACCCACAGACACACTCAGAGACCCACAGACACACTCAGAGACCCACAGACACACTCAGAGACCCACAGACACACTCAGAGACCCACAGACACATTCAGAGACCCACATACACACTCAGAGACCCACAGACACACTAAATGACCCACAGACACACTCAAAGACCCACAGACACACTCAGAGACCCACATACACACTCAGAGACCCACAGACACACTCAGAGACCCACAGACACACTCAAAGACCCACAGACACACTAAAAGACCGACATACTCAGAGACCCACAGACACACTAAAAGACCCACAGACACACTCAGAGACCCACAGACACACTCAGAGACCCACAGACACATTCAGAGACCCACAGACACATTCAAAGACCCACAGACACACTCAGAGACCCACAGACACATTCAAAGACCCACAGACACACTCAGAGACCCACAGACACATTCAAAGACCCACAGACACACTCAAAGACCCACAGACACACTCAGAGACCCACAGACACACTCAGAGACCCACAGACACATTCAGAGACCCACATACACACTCAGAGACCCACAGACACACTAAAAGACCGACATACTCAGAGACCCACAGACACACTCAGAGACCCACAGACACACTCAGAGACCCACAGACACACTAAAAGACCCACATACTCAGAGACCCACAGACACACTCAGAGACCCACAGACACACTCAGAGACCCACAGACACACTCAGAGACCCACAGACACACTAAAAGACCCACAGACACACTCAGAGACCCACAGACACACTAAAAGACCGACATACTCAGAGACCCACAGACACACTCAGAGACCCACAGACACACTAAGAGACCCACAGACACACTCAGAGACCCACAGACACATTCAGAGACCCACAGACACACTAAAAGACCGACATACTCAGAGACCCACAGACACACTAAAAGACCCACAGACACACTCAAAGACCCACAGACACACTCAGAGACCCACAGACACACTCAGAGACCCACAGACACATTCAGAGACCCACATACACACTCAGAGACCCACAGACACACTAAATGACCCACAGACACACTCAAAGACCCACAGACACACTCAGAGACCCACAGACACACTCAGAGACCCACAGACACATTCAGAGACCCACATACACACTCAGAGACCCACAGACACACTAAATGACCCACAGACACACTCAAAGACCCACAGACACACTCAGAGACCCACAGACACACTCAGAGACCCACAGACACACTCAGAGACCCACAGACACACTCAGAGACCCACAGACACATTCAGAGACCCACATACACACTCAGAGACCCACAGACACACTAAATGACCCACAGACACACTCAAAGACCCACAGACACACTCAGAGACCCACATACACACTCAGAGACCCACAGACACACTCAGAGACCCACAGACACACTCAAAGACCCACAGACACACTAAAAGACCGACATACTCAGAGACCCACAGACACACTAAAAGACCCACAGACACACTCAGAGACCCACAGACACACTCAGAGACCCACAGACACATTCAGAGACCCACAGACACATTCAAAGACCCACAGACACACTCAGAGACCCACAGACACATTCAAAGACCCACAGACACACTCAGAGACCCACAGACACATTCAAAGACCCACAGACACACTCAAAGACCCACAGACACACTCAGAGACCCACAGACACACTCAGAGACCCACAGACACATTCAGAGACCCACATACACACTCAGAGACCCACAGACACACTAAATGACCCACAGACACACTCAGAAACCCACAGACACACTCAGAGACCCACAGACACACTCAGAGACCCACAGACACACTAAAAGACCCACATACTCAGAGACCCACAGACACACTCAGAGACCCACAGACACACTCAGAGACCCACAGACACACTCAGAGACCCACAGACACACTAAAAGACCCACAGACACACTCAGAGACCCACAGACACACTAAAAGACCGACATACTCAGAGACCCACAGACACACTCAGAGACCCACAGACACACTATGAGACCAACAGACACACTAAAAGAGCCACATACTCAGAGACCCACAGACACACTCAGAGACCCACAGACACGCACAGAGGCCCACCGACACACTCAGAGACCCACAAACACACTAAAAGACCAACAGACATGCACAGTGATGCACACAGATGCTCTTATAAACCCACAGACACACACAGATTACCATACACGGAGCAAATCTCCTCCTCAGATCTAGTAGTGGGGGGAATCATTTATGAATTCCCCCAGAAATTTCTTCCCATTTCCAGCCCTGGGTATAGAGGATCAAAGAGCTTGGGCAATTGTTGGTCGTGCTGGCTGACAGTGTGGCCGCTGCCTCTCTCCGCTCTGCGGTTCCATCTCCTGGCGCCTCCAGGTCGCCCTCCCTCTTCGATAGCGAGTGAACGCCGCGTGGCGGCGCAGCGTTACACCTCGAGATTATATGGAAGGGGACCGGACATCAGTGAGGGTCCATCAGCACGTCCGGTCAGCACGGTTGGCTACGTAGAGTGCGAAAGAAGTTCAACGTACACGTAGGCTTTCGCAACCAATATCATCCATAATAGAGTTTTTTTTTGGGGTTAGATCACGTAAATATAAATGTGTCGTTTAACCCGTCATCACCCGACACAGCCAATTAGTAAGGGTTGTCACGTAGACAGAATACGCCAATTCAGTACTAGTACAGCACACCGGTGTGTTGGAGAGAACATCCATTGCAAATGTTGTGGATATGTTGTGGATTTGCTCTCCAACACACCAGTGTGCTGTACCAGTAACGAATTGGCATGTTCTGTTTACGTGACAAACCTTACTAATTGGCTGTGTAGGGTGGTGGCGGGTTTAACGACACATTTATATTTACCCGATCTAACGCAAAAAAACTTATATTATGACCGTACATTCTGTTTTCCTATAACGTGGTAGGTGTGTTCCTGAAGAACGCTGCATTATGAAAAATAGCGTTATAATAATAATCATTGTAGGGTAAATCACAGTCCGCGATAATGTGTGAGATGCATACGCAGGCCGAACAAACACGGAGGCACGTGGGTAGCATCTAGAAGCATCCAGCAGCATCCCGCCTTGTGTGATGCTACGCCGAAGCAGCTGTACAACCGCTTATTCCTACTCACGCAACGTAGTTCTATTCACTCGATGGCATTATATCCAATTCCCATCCACGTTATAAAATTGGCGTTATGAAAACATGGGTTATAGCAGAGCAGACTGTACATACGTACAGCAAAGAAGCAGGAACAGTACGGTACGATGGCTTTCGCTGAAGTTCCCACTACTGCCCACCTTTCCTGCCTTTGTGCGGCGCGTCCGCAGTTTGACACGAACGGGGACGGCAGGATCAGCTCAGCGGAACTGCGTGAGGCTGTGGCGCAGCTGATGGGGGAGCAGGTGTCGGCCCGGGAGATCGACGAGATCGTGCGCGACGTGGACACCAACGGAGACGGACACGTCGACTTCGAGGGTAGAGGCGGCGAGCGGACATCACCCACTGCCAATACCACACAGCCAGTGTCACGCACTGCCAATACCACACACTGCCACCATCATCACTACCAATACCACACAGCCAGTGTCACCCACTGCCAATACCACACACTGCCACCATCACCACTACCAATACCACACAGCCAGTGTCACCCACTGCCAATACCACACACTGCCACCATCATCACTACCAATACCACACACTGCCAACATCACCACTACCAATACCACACAGCCAGTGTCACCCACTGCCAATACCACACACTGCCACCATCATCACTACCAATACCACACACTGCCACCATCACCACTACCAATACCACACACTGCCACCATCACCCACTGCCAATACCACACACTGCCACCATCACCCACTACCAATACCACACACAGCCAGTGTCACCCACTACCAATACCACACACTGCCACCATCACCACTACCAATACCACACACTGCCACCATCACCACTACCAATACCACACACTGCCACCATCACCCACTACCAATACCACACACTGCCACCATCACCACTACCAATACCACACACTGCCACCATCACCCACTGCCAATACCACACACTGCCACCATCACCACTACCAATACCACACACTGCCACCATCACCCACTACCAATACCACACACTGCCAACATCACCCACTACCAATACCACACACTGCCACCATCACCCACTACCAATACCACACACTGCCACCATCACCACTACCAATACCACACACTGCCAACATCACCCACTACCAATACCACACACTGCCACCATCACCCACTACCAATACCACACACTGCCAGCATCACCCACTACCAATACCACACACTGCCAGCATCACCCACTACCAATACCACACACTGCCACCATCACCCACTACCAATACCACACACTGCCACCATCACCCACTACCAATACCACACACTGCCACCATCACCACTACGAATACCACACACTGCCACCATCACCACTACCAATACCACACACTGCCACCATCACCCACTGCCAATACCACACACTGCCAGCATCACCCACTACCAATACCACACACTGCCACCATCACCACTACCAATATCACACACTGCCAACATCACCCACTACCAATACCACACACTGCCACCATCACCACTACCAATACCACACAGTGCCACCATCACCCACTGCCAATACCACACACTGACAACATCACCCACTACCAATACCACACACTGCCACCATCACCCACTACCAATACCACACACTGCCACCATCACCACTACCAATATCACACACTGCCAACATCACCCACTACCAATACCACACACTGCCACCATCACCACTACCAATACCACACAGTGCCACCATCACCCACTGCCAATACCACACACTGCCAACATCACCCACTACCAATACCACACACAGCCAGTGTCACCCACTACCAATACCACACACTGCCAACATCACCCACTACCAATACCACACACTGCCACCATCACCCACTACCAATACCACACACTGCCACCATCACCACTACCAATACCACACACTGCCACCATCACCCACTACCAATACCACACACAGCCAGTGTCACCCACTACCAATACCACACACAGCCACCATCACCCACTGCCAATACCACACACTGCCACCATCACCACTACCAATACCACACACTGCCACCATCACCACTACCAATACCACACACTGCCACCATCACCCACTACCAATACCACACACTGCCAACATCACCCACTGCCAATACCACACACTGCCACCATCACCCACTGCCAATACCACACACTGCCACCATCACCACTACCAATACCACACACTGCCACCATCACCCACTACCAATACCACACACTGCCAACATCACCACTACCAATATCACACACTGCCAACATCACCCACTACCAATACCACACACTGCCACCATCACCACTACCAATACCACACAGTGCCACCATCACCCACTGCCAATACCACACACTGCCAACATCACCCACTACCAATACCACACACTGCCACCATCACCCACTGCCAATACCACACACTGCCACCATCACCCACTACCAATACCACACACTGCCAGCATCACCCACTACCAATACCACACACTGCCAGCATCACCCACTACCAATACCACACACTGCCACCATCACCCACTACCAACACCACACACTGCCACCATCACCACTACCAATATCACACACTGCCAACATCACCCACTACCAATACCACACACTGCCACCATCACCAATACCAATACCACACACTGCCACCATCACCCACTGCCAATACCACACACTGCCACCATCACCACTACCAATACCACACACTGCCAACATCACCACTACCAATACCACACACTGCCACCATCACCACTACCAATACCACACACTGCCACCATCACCCACTGCCAATACCACACACTGCCAACATCACCCACTACCAATACCACACACTGCCACCATCACCACTACCAATACCACACACTGCCACCATCACCACTACCAATATCACACACTGCCAACATCACCCACTACCAATACCACACACTGCCACCATCACCACTACCAATACCACACACTGCCAGCATCACCCACTACCAATACCACACACTGCCACCATCACCCACTGCCAATACCACACACTGCCACCATCACCACTACCAATACCACACACTGCCACCGTCACCACTACCAATACCACACACTGCCACCATCACCACTACCAATACCACACACTGCCACCATCACCCACTGCCAATACCACACACTGCCACCATCACCACTACCAATACCACACACTGTCACCATCACCCACTACCAATACCACACACTGCCACCATCACCACTACCAATACCACACACTGCCACCATCACCCACTGCCAATACCACACACTGCCAGCATCACCCACTGCCAATACCACACACTGCCAGCATCACCCACTACCAATACCACACACTGCCACCATCACCCACTGCCAATACCACACACTGCCACCATCACCACTACCAATACCACACACTGCCACCGTCACCACTACCAATACCACACACTGCCACCATCACCACTACCAATACCACACACTGTCACCATCACCCACTACCAATACCACACACTGCCACCATCACCACTACCAATACCACACACTGCCACCATCACCCACTGCCAATACCACACACTGCCAGCATCACCCACTGCCAATACCACACACTGCCAGCATCACCCACTACCAATACCACGCACTGCCACCATCACCACTACCAATACCACACACTGCCACCATCACCCACTGCCAATACCACACACTGCCAGCATCACCCACTACCAATACCACACACTGCCACCATCACCCACTACCAATACCACGCACTGCCACCATCACCACTACCAATATCACACACTGCCAACATCACCCACTACCAATACCACACACTGCCACCATCACCCACTACCAATACCACACACTGCCACCATCACCACTACCAATACCACACACTGCCACCATCACCCACTGCCAATACCACACACTGCCACCATCACCACTACCAATATCACACACTGCCAACATCACCCACTACCAATACCACACACTGCCACCATCACCCACTGCCAATACCACACACTGCCAACATCACCCACTACCAATACCACACACTGCCACCATCACCCACTACCAATACCACACACTGCCACCATCACCACTACCAATACCACACACTGCCACCATCACCCACTGCCAATACCACACACTGCCACCATCACCACTACCAATACCACACACTGCCACCATCACCACTACCAATACCACACACTGCCACCATCACCACTACCAATACCACACACTGCCACCATCACCACTACCAATACCACACACTGCCACCATCACCACTACCAATACCACACACTGCCACCATCACCCACTACCAATACCACACACTGCCACCATCACCACTACCAATACCACACACTGCCAGCATCACCCACTACCAATACCACACACTGCCACCATCACCACTACCAATACCACACACTGCCACCATCACCCACTACCAATACCACACACTGCCACCATCACCACTACCAATACCACACACTGCCAGCATCACCCACTACCAATACCACACACTGCCACCATCACCCACTACCAATACCACACACTGCCACCATCACCACTACCAATACCACACACTGCCACCATCACCCACTGCCAATACCACACACTGCCACCATCACCACTACCAATACCACACACTGCCACCATCACCACTACCAATACCACACACTGCCACCATCACCACTACCAATACCACACACTGCCACCATCACCACTACCAATACCACACACTGCCACCATCACCACTACCAATACCACACACTGCCACCATCACCCACTACCAATACCACACACTGCCAACATCACCACTACCATTACCACACACTGCCAACATCACCCACTACCAATACCACACACTGCCAGCATCACCCACTACCAATACCACACACTGCCACCATCACCACTACCAATACCACACACTGCCAGCATCACCCACTACCAATACCACACACTGCCAGCATCACCCACTACCAATACCACACACTGCCACCATCACCACTACCAATACCACACACTGCCACCATCACCCACTACCAATACCACACACTGCCACCATCACCACTACCAATACCACACACTGCCAGCATCACCCACTACCAATACCACACACTGCCAACATCACCACTACCAATACCACACACTGCCACCATCACCACTACCAATACCACACACTGCCACCATCACCACTACCAATACCACACACTGCCAGCATCACCCACTACCAATACCACACACTGCCACCATCACCACTACCAATACCACACACTGCCACCATCACCCACTACCAATACCACACACTGCCACCATCACCACTACCAATACCACACACTGCGAACATCACCACTACCAATACCACACACTGCCACCATCACCACTACCAATACCACACACTGCCAGCATCACCCACTACCAATACCACACACTGCCACCATCACCCACTACCAATACCACACACTGCCACCATCACCACTACCAATACCACACACTGCCAGCATCACCCACTACCAATACCACACACTGCCACCATCACCCACTACCAATACCACACACTGCCACCATCACCCACTACCAATACCACACACTGCCACCATCACCCACTGCCAATACCACACACTGCCACCATCACCACTACCAATACCACACACTGCCACCATCACCACTACCAATACCACACACTGCCAGCGTCATCAACTACCAATACCACACACTGCCACCATCACCCACTACCAATACCACACACTGCCACCATCACCCACTACCAATACCACACACTGCCACCATCACCACTACCAATACCACACACTGCCACCATCACCCACTACCAATACCACACACTGCCACCATCACCACTACCAATACCACACACTGCCACCATCACCCACTACCAATACCACACACTGCCAGCATCACCCACTACCAATACCACAAACTGCCACCATCACCACTACCAATACCACACACTGCCACCATCACCCACTACCAATACCACACACTGCCACCATCACCACTACCAATACCACACACTGCCACCATCACCACTACCAATACCACACACTGCCACCATCACCACTACCAATACCACACACTGCCACCATCACCCACTACCAATACCACACACTGCCAGCATCACCCACTACCAATACCACACACTGCCACCATCACCACTACCAATACCACACACTGCCACCATCACTCACTACCAATACCACACACTGCCACCATCACCACTACCAATACCACACACTGCCACCATCACCCACTACCAATACCACACACTGCCAGCATCACCCACTACCAATACCACACACTGCCACCATCACCCACTACCAATACCACACACTGCCACCATCACCACTACCAATACCACACACTGCCACCATCACCCACTACCAATACCACACACTGCCACCATCACCCACTACCAATACCACGCACTGCCACCATCACCCACTACCAATACCACACACTGCCAGTGTCACCCACTACCAATACCACACACTGCCACCATCACCCACTACCAATACCACACACTGCCACCATCACCACTACCAATACCACACACTGCCACCATCACCACTACCAATACCACACACTGCCACCATCACCCACTACCAATACCACACACTGCCACCATCACCACTACCAATACCACACACTGCCACCATCACCACTACCAATACCACACACTGCCACCATCACCACTACCAATACCACACACTGCCACCATCACCACTACCAATACCACACACTGCCACCATCACCACTACCAAAACCACACACTGCCACCATCACCACTACCAATACCACACACTGCCACCATCACCACTACCAATACCACACACTGCCACCATCACCCACTACCAATACCACACACTGCCACCATCACCACTACCAATACCACACACTGCCACCATCACCCACTACCAATACCACACACTGCCACCATCACCACTACCAATACCACACACTGCCACCATCACCACTACCAATACCACACACTGCCACCATCACCCACTACCAATACCACAGACTGCCAGCATCACCCACTACCAATACCACAGACTGCCAGCATCACCCACTACCAATACCACACACTGCCACCATCACCACTACCAATACCACACACTGACACCATCACCCACTACCAATACCACACACTGTCACCATCACCACTACCAATACCACACACTGCCACCATCACCACTACCAATACCACACACTGCCACCGTCACCACTACCAATACCACACACTGCCAGCATCACCCACTACCAATACCACACACTGCCAACATCACCACTACCAATACCACACACTGCCACCATCACCCACTACCAATACCACACACTGCCAACATCACCACTACCAATACCACACACTGCCACCATCACCCACTACCAATACCACACACTGCCAACATCACCACTACCAATACCACACACTGCCACCATCACCCACTACCAATACCACACACTGACACCATCACCCACTACCAATACCACACACTGCCAACATCACCACTACCAATACCACACACTGCCACCATCACCCACTACCAATACCACACACTGCCACCATCACCACTACCAATACCACACACTGCCACCATCACCACTACCAATACCACACACTGCCACCATCACCCACTACCAATACCACACACTGCCACCATCACCACTACCAATACCACACACTGCCAACATCACCACTACCAATACCACACACTGCCACCATCATCACTACCAATACCACACACTGCCACCATCACCCACTACCAATACCACACACTGCCAGCATCACCCACTACCAATACCACACACTGCCAGCATCACCCACTACCAATACCACACACTGCCACCATCACCACTACCAATACCACACACTGCCACCATCATCACTACCAATACCACACACTGCCACCATCACCCACTACCAATACCACACACTGCCAGCATCACCCACTACCAATACCACACACTGCCACCATCACCACTACCAATACCACACACTGCCACCATCACCCACTACCAATACCACACACTGCCAGCATCACCCACTACCAATACCACACACTGCCACCATCACCACTACCAATACCACACACTGCCACCATCACCACTACCAATACCACACACTGCCAGCATCACCCACTACCAATACCACACACTGCCACCATCACCACTACCAATACCACACACTGCCACCATCACCACTACCAATACCACACACTGCCACCATCACCCACTACCAATACCACACACTGCCAGCGTCATCAACTACCAATACCACACACTGCCACCATCACCACTACCAATACCACACACTGCCACCATCACCACTACCAATACCACACACTGCCACCATCACCACTACCAATACCACACACTGCCACCATCACCCACTACCAATACCACACACTGCCACCGTCACCCACTACCAATACCACACACTGCCACCATCACCCACTACCAATACCACACACTGCCAGCATCACCCACTACCAATACCACACACTGCCACCATCACCCACTACCAATACCACACACTGCCAGCATCACCCACTACCAATACCACACACTGCCAGCATCACCCACTACCAATACCACACACTGCCAGCATCACCACTACCAATACCACACACTGCCACCGTCACCCACTACCAATACCACACACTGCCACCATCACCACTACCAATACCACACACTGCCACCATCACCACTACCAATACCACACACTGCCAGCATCACCCACTACCAATACCACACACTGCCAGCATCACCCACTACCAATACCACACACTGCCACCATCACCCACTACCAATACCACACACTGCCACCATCACCACTACCAATACCACACACTGCCAGCATCACCCACTACCAATACCACACACTGCCAGCATCACCCACTACCAATACCACACACTGCCACCATCACCCACTACCAATACCACACACTGCCACCATCACCCACTACCAATACCACACTCTGCCACCATCACCCACTACCAATACCACACACTGCCAGCATCATCGACTACGAATACTATATTACTTTCACCACCAAAACGAAACACATCTAAAAAGCACGTGTCACCCACTAGCAGCTTCACACGTCGCTATGACTGCCCGGGTTGCCGTGGTTGTGCCCAGAATGTTTTCAGGCGTTGTACGGAGTTTTTTTAGCAGGGTGCCCGACGTTTCGTTCCATGCAGTGGGAGCTCTCAAAGAAGCTCCAGTGCGTGAAACGAATCGCAAGATCCGCATCTGATCCCAGTATCTTCCTCTTCCCTCCTACCTCCTCACCCTTCCTACCTCCTTGCCCTCGTAACCCCTCTCCCATCGCTCCCGCAGAGTTCGTGAAGATGATGTCGCGCTGATGGGCGGGACCGTCCCGCGGGCGAGCGGAGCCGCGAGTCGCTCGACGACGCCGCCACTCATCCCACACATCGTACCTCCCCCCCGACCCCACCACCCAGCGCCCGGACCCGGTCACCCTCTCCCCGACCTGCGCTTCCCTCCCACATTGAAACGTGGCGCCTCTCCGGCGCGCATGTTTCGTGTTGTTCCCGCGTGCCCGTTGTTCGGAGCGCCATGTCCGACGTTTTGCTGCACGTGCCGGGAAAAGCTTCTCCTGCTGGGAAGGAGGCTCCCAGCACGTGGAGCGGAGACGTCGCGCATGGCGCCCAAATGGCACGCGGGCGACTCTCGCGAGAGCGGCGACGGAAACACCGAGGGGAGGTTGGGAGGGAGCCCGGAGCCGATGACTTTAGTCAGCGTTACCACCTTCGATAGCGTCAATCGACTGGGTGCTCAAGTAGTCCACTCTCATTAGCTCTCGACATACATGGGGAGTGCTGAGGTGTTGCTACATTAGGTGGTACCAGTTTCTGCTCTCGCCCGTGGGCTAAGCGTCTCCTCGCGAGTTTAACCACGAGTTGTCAATCCCCATCCTGTATCCAAATGTACTCACCACCTCCACCACCACCCCTCGTATAGAGCTGCTCGACACACGGTGCGTTTGAGCGACTCTTTCCGTGCAAGCCGCAGCAATGAAGACCAGACCAGATAACGTGACGCACCGTGCAATGCAAATTCCGTTCGTCCTTAACGTCCTTGTGTGTGCGCGCGCGCACGTGTGTTCGTTCCTTGCAAAAGCGAAGGCCCTTGCCTGATGTATCTTTATATCTATAACACACACACATATGCTTTGGAGCTAGTTCTGTTAGTCCCCTGTTAAGTAAAGCTGCCAGATTTCTGGGAGGTCATCCAGGACATGGTGACGAGCCGACAACCCCCCTCCTTCCGTCAGGCCGTGCCGTTTCCTGTTGGCATGAGTTGAACACCAGGCCAGGAGAGCAGAGGCCCCCCACAAAATCCGGAGTTTTTGCGGGGACATTGGGACAGACTTTGTGAACCCACCGGGGCGTGAACCAGAAACATGGCAGCCACCGGTACCGGAACGCAGCTGCCCTGCTGTAGCAACAGGAGGAAACGGAGGAGTTTGTACTTAATTCTAGATTTGAAGTTTTCGTGACTGCAAGGGTCCATACTCTTTGGTTCTTTCGGTAAAGTCACGTGGGTGAAAATAAAAATAAAATAAAAAAAGTGAAAACTAAATTAAATCACGACGTTTCGGGCGCAACACAAGCTTCCTTCATCAGTTGGGGAGTTTGTACTTTTTCGCCAGAGCCGTTGTTATTGCACGCACACTGCCCGCATCGGTCCAGATCCATCACTCGTGTCATCCCCATAGTGACCCCACCGTTAGAGTCGCGACCTCCGAGATAACAAAAACATGTCGGGACACATCATGGTAAAGAGGAATCTCTCACGATATCAGAAAATGGGAGCGCTGTGTGTGAACTCATCGATTAATTGGTGCATTATTATCATTGTTGTTATTCCAGTGAATAAATAAACACAGGGACTTGTAAGGTTACAGGGAGATTGACAAGATTTGCCAGAATGGGAGCAGCTGCCTCCTGGGAAAACCGGGACAGGTGGCAACTCCCGAGTTGTTCTGTGAAGCAACAGGGTTGTCAAGCTGCTGCTGCTGCTGTGGGGCTACGTTGTCAACAGCAGAGGCCCGTGCAGCAAAATCCATTGTTGTACTGCACTTCAATGCTCCCGCGTCAAGCCCCTTAAATACATTGACCCACACTTGACCACCGTGGTGAAATGTGGTCAAATAACTTTAACAAAAAGGCGGCTTTCGCAACCAATAGTATTAACTTTTTGGGTTAGATATCGCGTAAATGTAACTGTTGTACACACACATCCACGCAAGAAAGCCATGAAGGTTTCTATTATTGGTTCTTTCGGTAAAGTCACGTAGAAGGGAAATAATAAAATAATAAAAAGAAAACAATGAAATTCTAACGTGAGAATTTTTTTCAAATGTTCTTGCTGCGGCTTTCAGACCTGACGATGTTTACTTGCTGCAATCGAAACATCGTGATAATTTTATATTTATATTATTTTATTATTTCCCTTCTACGTGACTTTACCGAAAGAACCACGAATATGAATCCCTGCAGTCACGAAAGCTTTAAATCCATTAAGGTTTGTCACGTGATCAGAACGTGCCCAATGTATTACTTCTGGCAAACGCCTGATGCTGCTGATTGTAACCACCAGCGAGACATCGATCCGTCGATTGTAAATGTTGTGGTTTTGCTCTCCAACACACAACCGGTGGTGCCGAAGTAGTATAACCAATGTGCACGTTCCGTTCACGTGACACATCGCGATGACGTCACGCCACGCACTCGTCCGCTCCCCGTCGACGTTTTTAGGCAAAACGGCGTCATCATCGCCGCCCATTAAATAACCTCCCCTCCCCTCCTCCCTCCCCCCAAAGTAAAACGTTGGAAAGCGTTAAAAGAATCCGCGCACGTGCAACGAATTGACCCCTTTGCTTAAATCGCTG
The DNA here is from genome assembly GCF_964198595.1 of Lampetra fluviatilis. Classification (NCBI taxonomy): domain Eukaryota; kingdom Metazoa; phylum Chordata; class Hyperoartia; order Petromyzontiformes; family Petromyzontidae; genus Lampetra; species Lampetra fluviatilis. Next base: position 2,311,028 of record NC_136311.1, read on the forward strand.
TTCGCGGTTTTCTTCGGCGTCGCCTCTCCCTGCTGCTTTTAGGGGAGACGTTCTCTCTCTCTCTTTTGGGAGTCGGCGCACGTCGTCGTTGGGTAGGCAGGCGGTGCAATCTCACCCCCGTGGGACGAACAACATCCACGGCGCCCGCTGGAGGGTTGACGACATCAAACGCGACGGGAGTGGCGCTGACCACCGTGTGTGTGCGTGTTGCCAGCACTTTGAAACTCCGTGTGACACCATTCCATCACCACCTACCCCGTAATAAAGCCTCGGATTAACAGGGCCCGGTGCGAGCGTCATTTTTGAACGAATGAACAAAGAACGTCGAGGCTCGGTCAGATAATCGTCCCCATCCAGCAGTGGAGCGGCGTGTGCGGGTTTCCAGCTCGCGTCTTTAATTCGAGTGAAACTGCCGTCCGCCTTTGACGAAACCCACGTGGAAGGCGCCCGGATCTCGGAAGCCAATCAGCGTTGAGCCCTGGGGAGTGCACGGGACGGGCGGCCACCTTGCTCGACACGCAGGTGCCACAGGTCGCAGGCAGGTGAGGGCATTGCGAGTTAGAAGCAACTGTTGTACTGTACTACGGTGCCACAGTTATACGCCTGACACGTACTGACCAGCGGGACGGCGTGCTCGACTAAATGCCCGCAGGTGCTGGGGGACTTCAGCCAGCAGCGAAGGCGACTTTAAGTGGCCACGCGCGCGTGCGTGCAATTATAAACCAACATTGGGGGGACCAAATCTTCCAGGGAGTCTAGCCCCCCCCCCAGAAAAAAATATCTAAATTTTAAAACAGATTTCCTGCCTAAAATATTAAAAAATTCACTCACACATGGGATGGACTTTTAATTAAATTTTTGTTACAATAATGTCAAATAGTGTATTGTATTACATTGCTCTATCTTGATTTGAAGCTTTCGTGACTGCAGGAATCCATACTCTTTGGTTCTTTCGGTAAAGTCACGTCGGTATTAAATAAAATAAATCACGTTTCGATCGCAACACAAGCAATCATCATCAGGTGGGAGAACCTTTTCTTGTTACATTTTATGTAATGACAGAGATTAGGGATTTATAAAGTAAAACCACAACCACAATCATATAAACAGAAATCTATGTTTTTATTTAAATAGCATATAAATGTTTTATTTTAAATATTGTTTATAGCAATATATTGGGGGGGGGGACATTTTGAACATATTTGAATATATATTATAATTGCGGCCTTGGAATGAGCATTCGAAACACGTGAACAGGTGGGTAGAGACGCTCACGGGATGACTCGTGCGAGACGCTCACGGGAACACACCAGCAGGGAATTGAGCTCGCAGGGAACAAGGGGAGGGGGAAGCTGCGATGCTGATGAGTGCTGGCTTACAACAGGAAATTAAAACGGAAATTTCGTTTCATTCATTAAAACATCCCACCTAACAAACCCCTGGGGATGGGACGCCTCGCGTGTGCAAAGGTGGCTTGTCCAGCCGCGGTGCGGCCAGAACAAATTAAAACCGCGCAACGTTGGACGTTACCACTGCCTCGTAACAGTGTGGTACAATAGCAGACGTTTTGGGTCGTGACCCTTCTGTAGAGGGGAGGCGAGCGGGGGTAGAGAGATGGTCGGCTTTGTGGATTAGAGGCGAGTTTACGTCGATGCAAATAAATGTGGTTCGTTGTAATACGTTTCACAGAGAGCTTTGCATCAGTGGGCGCAATCATGGGGTAATCTAAGTTAAAAATAAAATATGAAATAAATACTAAATAGACACGAATGGAAGCTGACACTTTGCAACTCATTAGCTCTTCTGAGAAACACGATCTGCTCTTGTGATATTACTGGACTCAATTTGCATTGCTGCGTCACCCCTCTCTGTGACTTACTCTCGCAAAATGGTGCTCATTTCACTCATCCTCAAAGGAGTGATTTTTGTTTACCCTGGCCTGTTGAACTCCCGAGTGCTTTGTTAGCGATGCCATCCAGCAGTCCCAACACTCCTCAATATTCCTTGGCGCAATGCCAGAGCTAACTGCCGGCAAATTTTGAGAAGCTGGGCTACGGAATGGATGGCAAGCTGTTGAACATCAACAGACTTCGATCGAAAACCATCCCGACAGCAGTTGAGATCCATTATGCTGACGACGCTGTCGTGTGCCCACTCAGAAGCGGATCTTCAGGCAATCAAAACTTTTATTAAGGGGCCGTCCATAAATGATGTCACGCACCTAGGGAGGGTCAGACATTTGTGACGATGTGTGACAAGGGGGGTGGGTTTGAGAAATGTGACGTCACATCAAAATGCGCCACTTTAAATATAAACACGTTCTATTTGATTAAAGCGATTTGAAGCATGGTTTAATTTGGAGGGGGGCAGTGCTTTGTGACGTCATATTTGGGGGGGGGTCTGACTTTTTTGTGACGCCGTGTGACGTAGGGGGGGGGGGAACCGTCCAAAATCGCGTGACGTCATTTATGGACGGCCCCTAAGGCATATGAAAAAAACGAGACTGATGCTTAATATTTTAAAGACGAAGGTCCTCCATCAACCAGTTCTCAATGAGCAGTCCCCAGCTCCGACAAATTACATCCACGTTGAGACTCTGGAGAATGTTAAGCATTTCCCATACCTCAAAAGCCTTCTTTCACACAATGCTGTTGACAAAGAAATCCAAAATTGCCTGAAATGTGCAAGTGCAGCTTTCAGTCGGCTGAGGAAATTGGTCCAAAACCAAGATTATGGTTTATCAAGCAGTTGTAATCTCTACCTTACTGTACGGAGCTGAGACGTGGATAACATGCAGGAGACATCTCAAAGTGCTCAAGCATCATTAACGCTGCCTACGGAAGATCCTTAAAATCAAGTGGGAAGACAGACGAACTGACATCAGTCATCTCGCAAACACACACCACGAGCATTGAGGCCACGATCATTCGACGTCGGCTTCGCCGGGTCGGCCACGTCGTCCGTCTGCCCAACTCCAGACTCGCGAAGCAGCAAAGTCTTCTCCTTCCAGCTTAGTCGGGGTGTGGCGTTCAAGAGGCTGGGCTTGAAAAAGCGCTTCAAGGATGTCCTCAAGGTCAAGATGAAGAAATGCTCCGTCGACACGAACTCGTGGGAGATTCTTGGGGAGTCTATTACAAGGATCCAAACATTTTGAAACTCAACGGCGGAAACAGCAACGCTGATGTAGTGGTGATACGCGCTGGTAGTAAGGATCGTGGGGTAGCGCGTGGTGATTGGCTGTGTGTTGGTGACGCGCGCTGACGGTGAGGGATCGTGTGGCAGCGCGTGATGATTGGTCGGCTAGGGTGGGTGCTCACATCGCAGTCCGCATAGGCTCCGTCTCCTTGGAGCGGAGGGCTATATAAGGCGGTGCGCGTGGGCGCTCGGGGAGAAGTTGGTGACCAGTGAAGACGGAAGACGGAGGAGGAAGAGATAGGGCCCTGAGACACCTAGTCCCGCTGTCCTTGTAAGGACCGGGGCCCTGTGTGGCTCAGAGGCGGGACCTTGGGACCCGGGGGCCGGACGTCCGTGTGAGGACCGGGCCGCGGGACCCAGTGGTCGTGATCCGTACCCAAGCTGGGGTGGGTCTAGAGGTTCCCCCGGATGCTACGGGGCTGGAATGCCCGTGTGTGTGCTAGCCGGGTGGAACGGGTAGCGTGTGCTGTAGTAACCACCCGTGTCAGGTGGAACGTGTAGCGTGAGCTGTAGATACCACACGTGTCAGGTGGAACGTGTAGCGTGAGCTGTAGTGACGTGTTATTGTGACAACCCAAGTGTGAATAAAGTGTGCTACCCGTCAAGTGGTCTCCCGCCGTAGTTTACTATACTACACAAGGATCCAAACATTTTGAAACTCAACGGCGGAAACAGCAACGCTGCAGCCCGACTTACTGAAGCGGTCTCACCCACCACTCTCTCTGGACACGTGGTGCCCGAGCTGCCGCAGAATCCGTCAACCACAGATAAGTCTTCAAGCATCTTCGGACCCACAGATAATCCAACTTTTTTTTTATTGAAGACAATAATCCTCGATTGCGAGTAGCCCAATGATGACACACACACAGCGCATTCGCTGAACACGTGACTTACGAAATAATGTCTTTATTGAGACTTATAGGAAAAACACAAACAATATAATCTAGGCGGCAGCACGCAGACGCACGCACAAGCGTTACTCGACGACACCGTCTCGCATAAAGGGAACTCTGCACGGGGGGGGGGGGACCTGGGGGGAGGGGCCTTGACGCGGCCCTCACCGCCGCAGTGGCGTTGAACGGCGCGTGGAGACGCGAGCGCGGAGAGACGGCACACGCTCAAGCAGCGTGCACGACGACGGCGCGCGTGAGGAGGGGAACGCCGTCATGTGGCTTCCAAAAAGCAACAACTTTGAACCGTGAGAGCGAGTCTGCCAGATTTCGGAAAGCGTCCAACACCTTCGAGACCTGCAAATGGTCGTGGCGCAACAGGGAGAGTTTCCAACGCTGTGGTTTCGGGTTGTTACCGCACGTTGTTCGGCACGCGAGCAACGTCCCCGAGCTTCTTCAAGTCGGACGTTGTGATGAACACGCGGTACGCAAACCCCCAAGACACACGATCGTGCGCGAGAGAGAGAAATGAGGAACTACCCCGTGCTCATTCGCTGAGAGACCTCAACGCTTTACTTTTAAGAGGTGAACGTATTTTTTTCGTGGGGCATGGTGGAACAATTATGGGGTCATTGTTGCGTGAATATGCCGTAAAGGATCAACAGGTTTAAAAAAAACTTGAACCAAAATATAACAGAAAACATTTTCCTGAGGTCCAGGAGGTTTGCATTCCCCATGTTCTGGGAACAGGAGTTAGTTTCACCTGCAACATAAACCCAAAGCCACGGCGTTTACCTCGCAACAACCACGATCGCATCAAAACGAAGGTCGCATTCCCAAAGTGACGTACTGCGCTCCTGCATAAGTACAGCAAAGTTCACAGAGCAGCTTGGCAAATGACGCAAAAAAACATCACGATCCCAAAGCCAAATGAGCTCAGCGTGTCGGCTTGGGTGGAACAATTTTTTTTAAACGAAGCCCAGTCTCCGCCCCGTTTAGCCAGGTCAACGCCCGAGCGATGGATGAGCGGCGCATGCACAGCCCGCTACGAACGCCAACTTTATTCAACAACCGCAAACCTCGCGCTGGGAACGAGCCGACGACACAAAAACGTTAACGCAAATAAAAAGGTAACAAAGCCACACGTGCAAACGTAACACATGGGAACGGGTGTTGCTGGGGTGAGAACGATTTGAAGTGAAATAGGGCTGCTAAGAAGGGTGCTCGACGATGAAGGAAACACGGCAACGCTCAAGGCATCTGACGAGAAATTGGGGACATAGTTTACAAGTTTACATTGTTTAAAGTCTCGCTGTACGGGGTTAAGCAAAGCAACTGTTTTAGCACCGTTATTTAGGGGTGCCACTGTGGCGAGATGTTAAGTGCCGGGGGCCTGGTATGCTGGAGGTTCTGGGTTCAATCCAAACCCTGACGCCTGCTGCATATTTGGAGTTTGCATGTTCTCCCCGTGGTTGTGTGAATTTTTCTCCAGGTTCTCTGGATTGTCCCTCCACATTTAGAATCAACATCATGCGTTTAAGAGTATTTGGCTGCGATAAATTTCCACACAAAAAAAGCCACTTCGTTGAGCTATCAAATTCTGTCCAGATCGCTTCTGCAAAACAGCTGTATAATAGCTCAGTGGGCATTACCTGGTAAAATGAACAGTTTAGTTTTAAAGCTTAGCTTACTGAGAAGTGGTCAGCGCAATGCGCTATGAACCCGCCGCCAACTCGTGTTCTCTTCTACCGTCACTAAATTGAGAGCGATATCTACAATGGACCGATGGGCCCACCCCCCCCCAACTTACCATCACCAATGTCACCGCAGTAATCAGCATGGCGCAGTAACGTCAAACAAGCCCCACGGCTGTGTCACGGGGTGAAGGCGAGGCCTTCATCCAGAAGTGGACTGACAACAAAGTAACTCTATGGATCGAAAAGAGCGAGGAGCAGATTGGGGCGGCGGTGGGCAGCGAACCCGCCCCCCACCCCACCGGCACGATGACACCAAATGGCGCAGAGCAGCGGGCTCAGGCGCTCAGGACCATTTTGCGGATCTCCGTGATCAACCTCTTGCTGTGCTCAATGGGATCGCACGGCCGCACCTCCACGATGGTCATCTTGATGCGAGACTCATCCTGTCAGCGGAGACACAAGGGGTCGGGGAGGTTAGGGGTCAGATTTTGGGGCACTGCAGTGGCGAGATGTTAACTATCTCGCCTAGTATGCAGGAGGTTAGGGGTTCGATCCCAACTCCGACACCTGCTGTATATTTGGAGTTTGTGATTCTCCCCGCGGTCACGTGGGTTTTTCTCCGGGTCTTCTGGTTTTTCCCTCGACATTTAGAATCCACGTCACACGTTTAAGAGTATTTGGCTGCTGCTATACATTTCCAGACGATAAGGTTGATATACATGACCCACAAATTGCCCAAATGGGATTTTGTACAACGGCAACATCGCCCCCTCGACTGCAAGCAAAACAAATTTGGCAGGACCCTCCTACCAATGTGCCTGGACTCGGCCGAAGTTTTCCCGGGTAACACGACAACACACGCCTCCCCCACCGCACAACCCCCAGGCCCCCACCCCCCCCCCCCCAACACTCACGTTGTAATTCTCCAGCTTGACCCGCATGCGGAAGATGTAGGTGGTGAAGTTGGCGTTCTGGAAGACCTGCTCGTAGGCGACCTGGTCATCCTGTACAAAGATAAAAGATCCCCCGTGTATAGCCTGTAACAGACTGTTGAGGCAAGTTCCATTGCGAGTAGCACCTATGAAGGCCGGCACAGCACCCAAGGGGTGGTTGGCCAACACCACCAAGATAAAGTTCACCCATATAGCAACACAGACCATCGCAAAGGGGGGGGGGGGGGGGAGAGCCAAATGTCATCAGCGAGTGGCTATGGTGCAATCGTGGTAAGATTAACGACCTCACCTGGTATACAGATCGTGGGTAAGATCCCAACCCTGACGCCAGTATATTTGTGAGTTTGCATGTTCTCCCCGTGGTCGCGTGGATTTTTCTCCGGGTCCTCCAATTTCTCCCTTAAAGAGTATTTATTTGGCTGCTATAAATGTCCACGGGATGAAACGAAAGCTCCAAATCAAGTTATAAGCCACTTCGTTGAGTTATCCTTTGTGGCCAGGTCGCCTCTGAAAAATAGCTATATATATCTCAGTGAGCCTTACCTAGTAAAATAAAACATATTTTAATAGTATTACAGTAGTGTGCTGACCGTCACTCAACGGCGGTAGCAGCATCTTCAGCACCCGCCCCCACCCCCGCCACTCAGGACACACGGTGATAACGAAACACACAACGCCTTCCTTCCCGCGCGACCTTTGTGTTTTTTCGCAACCACAAGGTGGTGGCGCCCGAGTGGGGATCGTGGTGCAGACAGCGGTTTCCATGGCAACTAACCAGAGCAGCAGCAGCATCGCCAGTTACAGTAACATCACTGCTGCATTTGTAGCCCCCAAACACTTAGCACCAGAGTGCTGCTGCTGGACTAGCTGGAGTAAATCTGGGAGTGGATCAGGAGTGGATCAGGAGTGGATCAGGAATAGATCAGGAGTGGATCAGGGAATGCATTTGTAAATCTAGGAGTGGAACTCGAGTGCATCTGGATTTGGGGTTGATCTGGAGTGGTTCTCAGGTTGCTCCAGGAGTAGAACTGGAGTGGATCTGGGAGGGCATCTGGAGTAGATCTGGGATGGATATAGGAGTGGATCTAGAGTGCATCTGGATTTGATCTTGAGTGGTTTTGGGGTTGATCTAGTAGTGCATCTAGAGAAGATCTGGAGTGGATTTGGGGTGCATCTGGCAGCGCATCTGTAGTAGACCTGGAATAGATCTAGGAGTGGATCTAGAGTGCATCTGAATCTGGGTTTATATGGAGTGGATTTGAAATGGATCTGGAGTGGACCTAACAGCGATGTCTGCACCACGTACCGAGTCCTTAAGGTCCCCGAGAGCCTCCGTCTTTATGCCCAGGATGCTCTCCCCATGCTCCTGGAAGCAGGTCACCCACTGGTTGTCAGTGTAGTCCACGATGTTGGCCTGAACCACGGCAACGATAAACGCACAGCATCGCTAATTAAGCACACGCAACAAAGACAAAGATCCCCGTATAGCCTGAACAGACTGTTGGGGCATGTGCTGATAGCGAGCACCTATGAAGGCCGGCATAGCACATGAGGTCATGGGTGGCCTGCACCACGCCCGGCCGCCTTTGTATCCCCAGTGGCGATGTTTACACACCGCACCAGGTACTCATTTTAGGCCGACTCGACCTAAGGGAGGCCCAAGACCGGTTTAGGTAATCGTCACCGATGTTTGCCAAAGCAGGAAACAAACCCGGGTTGCCGGGGTTCGAAGCACAGCACACTAACCGCTGTGCCACCATCCAAACACAGACACTGACACACGTGTATTACAAACACCGACACTTAGGGGCCGTCCATAAATGACGTCGATGTCATGCACCTGGGGGGGGGGGGGGTCAGACATTTGTGACGATGTGTGACGATGGGAGAGGGGGGGTTGAGAAATGTGACGTCACATCAAAATGCGCAACTTTAAATAAATATAGACAACACGTTCTACTTAATTAAATAGACAATTTAATAAATGTTTTCTCCCACATCAGAGTGCAGCGCCACATTAAATACGCACTACAATGAAAATAGTTAAAGCGATTTGAAGCATGTTTTTTTTTGGGGGGGGGGGGGGCGCGGAGCTTTGTGACGTCATATTTGAGGGGGGGGCTGATTTTTTGTGACATGTTTGCTGGACGTACGGTACACACGCACACCCGCACTAGAGGCACAGCACGCGTCCACCTACACAAGGAACATTACGCACGCATGCGAACAGCGCGCACACGGGAACAACGCAGACACCTCAGGCTAAAAATAGCGCCGGCACACCGGAGGAACAGCATGCACACAGGAGCAGGGGGGAGGGGAAGGCACCCTGCCCCCACCTCCCCCCCCCATTCCCCACCTCCCCCCGATCTGGTCGGTCAGCGGTCACGAGCCCTGCCTTGTGCGGGAGCAACATCCACCCCGTGGCACCAACCACGGGCATCCCTTCTGGCCCTGGGCCCCCAAGTGAGCCCCCTTCCTAGGGACCTTCCAGACCCTAAGCCCACAAAGCGAGCCCCCTTCCCAGGGGTCCCCTCGTGGCCAAGTGAGCCCCCTTCCTAGGGACCCCCCCAAAGCCCCAAAGCGATTCCCCTTCCTAGCAGCACACACACCTACAGCAGCACACACCTGTACAGGAACGGCACACACACAGCAGCACATTCCTGTACAGGAACGGCACACACACACAGCAGCACACACACCTACAGCAGCACACGCCTGGGTAGACAGTCCACCAGATGAAGCTCGAGTCGACACTTTTCTTTATTTCGCACAAGCTCACGCCGCACGCGTCCACCCTACACCCATTCCATTCAAGAAAAACCCCGATCGCCCCGCTTCAACCGATGACGCTCTCTCTATCTCTCTGGAAGTTCTGTCTCTCGCCTGCCTTCTCTATTCTTTTCCTCGTGACGTCATCCTAACTCTCTAACCTAGGATCCTGTGAGTATTTCTTCCCCTGGATCTCGTAAGTATTAGCACTACATCACCCCCCTCCCCCCTCCCCCCTGAAGAAAAAGTCGTCGTCACCTTAACACAACTAGTACGAATCGAAGGGACTCGGTATAAGCCTGACGGTAGATGAGAAGAGGGAAAAAGCACTTTTGTTAGTCAATAAACAAGCAATTTCAACTCAACCGAGTCCTGAAACTTTGTGTGTGTAGGTGAGGAATGCATGTGCATCCAGAACAGATTTTAAGACAGCAACAAAAGAATAACCGTAAAGCAAGACGGTACATACCAGGGGTCAATCGGATCTTCCAACCACAACATGCGAACAACCAACCTCAAGGAAAGCAACCTTCTTGAGGTTGGTTCGTCATGTCAAGTGAGTGAAGGGGTGAAGGTGTCGGTGTTCGCGGTAACCCGGTTTTTGGTGAGTGGAGTGGGTGCTCTTCCAAGTGTAGTGGCGCTTCCGTGGTAAGCTTCGACCGGTCCGGCTTTAGACGGGCAGGGTGCATATACCATTGCCGGCGTCCCAATTGGACCCGTACACATTTGGGCCTGAGAATTTCCACCACTTTAACAGGGCCCTGCCACAGACGGTGCAGTTTGGGAAACGTCCCTAAGGAGACCTGTGGGCAGTGTAGCCACACACCATCTCCCACTTTAAAAGGCCAGGGCGTCACTCCCTTTTGACTGGCCCGTTCATTCACAGAACGAGCGGAAGCTGCCTCAGCTTGTGCCGCCTCCCTCGCAGTCTCCCACTGTTGCATGACCTGCCATACCGCTATTAGCTATTTTGCAGCCACAACTGGGAGGTCAAAAAGCTGGCACTCAATGGGAGGGTCAGGCTCCCAACCATACAGCAAATGAAACGGGGAGTATCTCCGTTCAAGCATGCGGGGCTAACCGGTATGCTGCCAGGACCCTGCCTATGTGTAAGTCCCAGTCCGTCTGAGTCTCATTAACCACCTGCCATGGCATGTAAGTGATGGTACGATTTAGTCGTTCCACCATCCCATCGGTTTGTGGGTGGTATTGAGAAGTGTGCACTTTCTTAGTGTATAACCTGGTCCATTAAAATATTTCAAGGGCACCTTTGTCCATAACATATCCCTGAACAAAAGCTTCTGCTATTAACCGAGCGGTTTGATCCGCGCAAATACCTGCCATCATGCCCGGTCAGAAATGTGTTTTAATGGTGGAAAGTGTTTTCAGCTCCTCTAAATGCAGGAGGCGGCGGCCATGCACCTCCGCTACCAACTTTTTGCGGTATGGAAGTTGGCACGACAACATCAACAGCCCTTTGTAATCTATGAATGTTGAAGCTGTTGGAGGCCGGTCCTGTTCTAGGTTGGACTTAGTTATGGCGCGAATGGGATCAAGTGTTTAATCTTCCCCTTGTAATCGACGCCATTCCTCTTGACCCAGTCCTAAATCACGATCGGCCAGGGGAGGGGCTCTGGTTTGCTTTCCCGCATGTGTATAGGTGCTGTGAGGCACGCCGTGTCAGGTGAGAGTGGTTTACACCCGGGAGAGCCCTTAGTACAGGCATAAGTACCTGCCTCGGGCAGATGCGTTAAAGCATCTACATTGGTGTGCTGCAACCCCTTCCTATGGACCACCTCAAAGGAGAATCCTTCCAGCCTCTCAATCCACCTGGCCATTTGACCAGGTTGGTCGATATGTAATGAGTATTGCAGTATGGCATGGTCAGTCCACACCACAAATTTTCGAAATTTCTGTATAAAATTCACAACAGCCAGGAATTCTCTCCTCGTTATGCAGTAGCGTTGTTTGGCCGATGACAATACCCGGCTGCCATATGCTATCAGCAGCTCTACCCAACTGCACCTGGGATAGGATGGCCCCAATCCCTACATGGCTTCCATCCATCCAGCGTGAAGAGCAATGAAAAATCTGGGTGGCAAATGGTGGCGCCTCCGTAAGCAGTGTCCGCAGATTTTTTAAATCCCTGTCCTCTTCTGTACCCCATTGGAATTTTTGCCCCTTCGCTCTAAGTGCTTGTAGAGGTTTCGCAATGGCAATCTTGTACTAATCTGCGGTAATGGGAAATAAAGCCAATAAATCTTCTAACATCCGGGACAGATATGGGGGTCGGCCATTCCCTAAAACAGTGTCTTTTCGGGATCAGTAGCTACCCCCATTGTGCTATTTCCCCTAAATATGTGACGGGAGGCTGTGCGAGGTGGCATTTGAAAGGCTTGAGATTTAAATGCGCTTCCCTGATAAGTGAGAAAACTATCCTCAACCGGTATAAATGTTCCTGGAAAGATCATCCCAACACAATTACGTCGTCCAAATATATTAGGAAAACGTCCGTCAGTACCAGATCCATGAGCCTTTGGAATGTGGCTACGGCCGTTTGTAATCCCATGGCGAGACAGTTAAAATGAAATAACCCCTGGCGTGTCATCAAGGCGGTTTTGTGTTTTGAATCCTCATCCAGCGGTAACTGCCAAAATTCTGATAATACATCCAAGGAATCATCAATTCGCGGGAGTGAATAAGCGTCCGCCATTGTGACCTTATTCAGTTGACGGAAGTAGACGCAAAACCAGAATGAACCATCTGGCTTTTTGACGAGGACGACAGGGCGCCCGTGGATGGCGAGATAATAGCAGCCCTTAACATCTCGTCCATCCCGTTTTGTAGGTAAGATTTCTCGACCAGCCCCATGCGATATGCATTTTGGCGGCTGAGCGGCGCGTTTCCCGTCTCTATGTGGTGTTACATTAAGTTAATGCGCCCTAAATCGTATGGTGCCTTGCTAAAAATGTCCTCAAAATCCTGCAACAATACCCGAAGGGCCTGGCATTGTGACTTGGACAAGTTAGCATCCTGTGCTGTCATGGCTTCCAGCCAAGGCGTAGGCAGGATCAGTATCATCCGCCATTACTTCTGCCTGCACTTCTCCACCCCCTGCTGGCATGGATCGCACATGTGCCAAAACCGTATTGTGACAGGTGTGGTTGCCGTGTTAAAAATTTGAATAAACAAATGTTAGTGGCGACATAGAATGGTGTCCGCTCCTGCTAAGGTGCGTCAATCCATGATCGCAATTGTCGGTGATACCAAAATGGGTGTGTCCAGTTGCGCTGTCACCAGAGGTATGCGATATCGAAGGGGAATTAAGATTTGTGCTGCTGGGAGTACAGTGAGCATCTCTTTCCGGACGTTCCCCTGACGGCATTTCAATGCACCCCTGGTCATTTACAATTTTGATAGGGAGCTGATTGAAAAAGTCTGTTCCTAGCAAACAGAGAACCGTCAATGTGCTGGAGACTAGTGCAGGGCCCAATATGACCAGTACTTCCACGCGAATTTGAGTCTAACTGTCCCAATATCCCTATGCCCCCCCCATTTGCCGCTTCATAGGACAATTGTACAGGGCGCAACCGCTGGGCCCTGTGGGGAAGCATGTCAAAAACGTGCAGGGAGATAATAGTCGCCGACACTCCCGTATTGACCAGCATCCGAACCTCAATTCCATCCACCGACGTCCCAGCTATGGCTGCCACGACCCTCCGTGCCAACTTGCGCCATTGTGTACCCCGAAGCCGGCCATGTATATACGAGTGTGGCTGTGATCGTCGGGAAATGGCAGGTGTATTGACTGTTGGTGTGTGCGGGAGGTCTGTGATGGAAACTGCCGAGGTGTTTTGGGTGCCGCAACTCGCCTGCTGATTGTATGTACAATAGGGGTGGGGAGGCGGTTGTTGATGCGAGGGCGGCCCCGATGGAGCAGCGTCGGTGTGGCATCCGCGTGCGATGTGGCCCATATGGCCACATCGGTGACAGGTCAGAGAGCTTTAGGTCCGGCTGGTTGCTCCAAGTCCCCTGGGCATCCAACAACGGGTCTTCTGGGCAGGACCCCGATATGCCCCTCTCACAGCCGCCAACATCTCTCCCCTGGGCAGCCCAGCGTCCATCTCTGGTTCGGCGTCTTCTCCCATGTTCCATTTTCCCCCAAACTCCCTCCGGTCCTTAATGGGGTGATGGGTCCGCTATTTGCGTGACCATACGTTGCGGCTTTATCACCTCCTCATGGGCTCTTATGCTCTTCGCAATCCACAAGGAAGAAATACTTGTCCTCATCAGTGACTGGCAAAACTATTGTTAAAGCCTGTGCCACCTTAAAAGTCCAGAGCCCCCACATCCAGGCCTGGCAAACCAGCTTGTGCTAAGGCCATGAGGGAGCTTCTGTAGGCCAAACCTGATTCGCCCTCTTTCTGCCGACGGTTCTGGAATCGTCTTTTAGTGATAGATTTCGGGTAAAAAATCTCTGCCATCTCGCGATGAACGGCTTTGCAGGGTGTTCTTTTTGTCCGCTGGGATGGAAGAATAAATGATCAAAGCGTCATCGCTTAAGACCATGGGGAGAGCTTTCAGTGGCTCGTGCTCTGTCCATTCCAAATAGGTGTACGCTGCCTCGAATCGGCGAACAAGTGCTCCCCAGTCCCCTCCCTTAGCCACACATTTTTCGACATGACCTAACCTGCATGGACAATCGGCGCCCTCTCCTCATCGCCGCTCCACTCCCCCGGGTGGAATAAATTCTGCGACCTAGGCCACGCGCCTCTGACCGTTATCCTCGCGCCTCCCCACGCGGCTCCAAAGCTCCGCCGCTAAAGCTTGGTGCGGCCATTACCGCTGGGCCTCGGGGGTCTATCTCTGCCCCAGCTCCCATGGCGGCTATCGGTGTCGGCCTCACTAAGGGTGACCCTACATCCTCCATGAGGTGACTCTTCCCCTTCCGACTGCAAAATTTAATTTGGGAGCCTCCGATGCGCCCGCTGGGCCAGCGAGAATGGAGCCCGCCGATTGTGGTGCTGCGTTCTCACCCGTCCGCGGCGCTGGCTGGGCGGCAACTACCCCAGCCATCGCTGTTACTCATGGCATCCCCACAGTAGGACTTCCCGCTCAGTTGAGCGGAGAAGCCGCTGCGGACGCCAAGAGCGGCATCACTGTCGCCGGGCTGCAACTCAGAGGCGCGGAGCCAAGCTCAAGAGTCGCTGGAAAGCATGATTGTAGAGGTGAGTTTTTTAAGTCTCTCTTGAAGGAGGCGATTGAGGTGATGCTGCAAATGTGCAGAGGGATATCGTTCCAGACTGTTGGGGCTGCCACCGAGAAGCGGTGCATAGACATGACCATCCTGGAACCTGGTATCAAGAGGAGGTCGTGAGTCGCGCTGCGCAGGCATCTGCCGTGTGCTGAGCTGCAGGTTGTCAATAATGAAGAAAGGTACGGCGGGCAGGCGGATATGAAGGCATTGTGGCAGAGGCAGGCGATCTTGTATGTGACCCTACTGGCGATGGGTAGCCATTTGAGAGCACGGAGACAAGCTAGTTAATCGATGAGTGTGGGGAATGACGACGCGTGCTAGGTTGTTTTGTAGTCTTTGAAGTTTCTTTAGGTTGCCAGCGGAGGTCCGGACTTGGACGGAGTTGCAATAGTCAAGGCGAGACCCAACTATGCAACATGCCAATGTGTTGGAAATTTCAGCAGAGATGAGAGGACGTAGGTGTCTGAGAGCCTTCAGGTGAAAGTTACATGAACTGATGATATGGTTGGTTTGACGATCGAAGGATAAAGTTGAATCTAGGATGACACCGAGTAGCTGAAGTGGTCGGTGAACCTGATGCTGTGACCGAAGATGTGTATGTGTGTTGGGAGTCCTGATGAGTTGAGACGTTGCTTGGTACCTAACATGATGGCCACTGACTTTTTCGGATTAAGGGCGAGGTTGTGTGCAGTGAACCATTGTTGCACGGCGGTGGTACATTCCGAGAGCCTCTCGAATCCAGATGCATTGCTAGAATCGATGGCGGTGAATAGAATAGTGTCATCCGCGTATGAGTGATGCTGAACACCGAAGCTTGCAATGAGCCGGCCGATCGGGGAAGTGTAGGCTGTGAAGAGCAGGGGACCTAGTACAGAGCCCTGGGGAACCCCGCATAATGCTGTTGTTTCAGGCGATGTGGACATGCCCACCCTGACTGAAGATTGCCGGTCAGAAAGGTACGAAACTATCCACTTGAGTGCTGAGCCGCATATACCCAAGTCGGATTTCAGGAGGGAAGTAAGGAGCGAGTGGTTGATGGTGTCGAAGGCTGATGAAATGTCTAGACTTACAAGTACAACAGTTGAGCCGGAATCAATGATCGTTAAAATGTCATCGAGCACTCTGGTGAGTGCTGTTTCTGTGGAATAGTTTTGACGGTAAGCTGACTGGAAGCAGCAGTAGTTTGCCACGCCTTCTCTCTCCCTTTCCTTGTGACGTCATCCTAACACTGTAACCTAGGATCCCGTGAGTATTTCTACCCACGGGTCTCATAAGTATAAGCACTACACCTGTACCAGAACAGCAAATACAAAAACAACTGCCATTCACCACCAAGTGGCGGTGACATCACCACGACGCTTGTGCCAGGCTATGTGCACGTTGAGGCCACGCAAATACACACACACCTACAGCAGCACACACCTGCACGGGAGACAAAGACACACACCTGCAAGGCAGCAGCAGCGCATGCGTGGGGGCTCACCTGCAGGATGAGGCGGTACTTGAAGTTGGGCACCTCGGTGTCGCACTTCTCGCAGCGGAAGTTGCCGTTGTTGAGGTCGAGCACCTTCTTGTTGCAGTCGAGCTTGGGGCACGCCTGGTACAGGCAGTTGTCCTTCTTGATGGAGATGATGGAGCCTTTCACCGTCACGTAGTCGGCCTGCGTAGGGCGGGCGGAGACGAGGGTCGGTGGTGGCCTCGTGTGATGGTGGCAGTGCGTGCACAGAGCGCAGCCCTCTCTGTGGCGTCTCCCTGTATCCGTCTCCATCTCTCTGTCTCTATGCCTCCATGTGCACGTGTCTCTCTCTCTCCGTGTCTCTCCCTCTGCCCGTGTGTCTCCCTACCCCCATCTCCATTTTTCTCCATCTGTATAACCCATCTCATTGTCTATTTCTCTCCGTCTGCTTCAACCTTATCCGTCTCCCTTTCTCTCTCTCCGTCTTATTATTTCTGTCTAGTCTCAATCTCCCTCTCCATCTCTTGCTCACCGCGTGCTCGTGGCGAGGAGAGGCTATCATCGCCATCGTTACTCCACCCCCCACACGCTCACCTCCTCAATCGCCCCCACCGCAGGACGGTGCAAAGCCCACAGAGATCAAAATCAATCTCTGTTTTCGACACACCTTCCCCCCCTTCATCAATTCGATAAACTACGAATCGCAAAAATGGCAGAGGGGGAGGGATGGCAAGTTACCTTGTCACCGTGGCCAAGGTTTTCCATCTTCACTTGGGACAGCGTCTTCCACTGGCTCTCCGGGAAGGAGCCGCCGGCGAAGCGCTGCTCGGAGATCGACTCCGTCTCCATGTTCTGGCCCTCGCGATCGAACCTGCACATCGATAGCGCGGTTACTTCATGCGTTCCCATAACGTCACGGAAAGCAGAGTCAAAGAGATGTCCTGCTCATATTTCCTGCCCTATTGACGTGAGGTTTGGGCTACAGAAATGTGTAGTGACTGTACTTGTCACTGTATGGTGCCAGGACTTGCGAAGTCACGGCCGGTAATGTTGTCATTGCGGGCAGCCCGGGTTGCAGGCTGCAGTACCAACTCTGGCGGTGGTTGGGTGAGCGCTGGTTAGCGCGAAGGCACCACGAGCAGTGTGCGGTGTCGGCTCCCGGTGAGGGAGCGAGAGCGAGCGTGAGCCAGCCGGGGTTACTCTGGGGCATGATACTCTGGCTGACCTGTTGTCACATGACCGGACGATACTGGAGGGGGGCCACCGGTGGACGGGGGCCGTGGGGCGGTCACGTGGTCCCTAAGAGCTCTCGGGAACATTCGAGAAGGAGCTTGAGAAGCCTGGAATGTGGGCGAGGCTAGGGGCGGAGCCAGCCCAGCCCGGGAGCATATAATGAGAGCTCCGTGAGGAGCTCGGGGTTCTTCAAGTGTTGGAAGATCCACGTTGGGGAGAAGAAGCCTCCAGCCACACGGTCCGGGACCCAGCTTGTGGTCCGGACCGGGATAGCGAACCTCGTCTAGTGCTGTCGTAGCGTGGTGAGATGGGCATTCGAGACCCGAGCGCAGGTTGTGTTATGTTACGTACTGTTATGTGAATAAATAGTGATAATTGGTTCTTTACCCTTCTATCTGGCAACAAAACTGACACCTTTTTACAAGGAGTCATGTTTGCATAGACCGCAATACCTGCAGTCATAATACAAACAAAAGAACATAACTCTGATAATGTGCACTGTCCTTGAAGTTGTTTGGTCCACACCCGAGACAGCTTTCCTTAGAGCCTAGTCTCACATGGGTTGGTCCAGATGACGCCAAAAGGCGCACAACTCAAAGACAATGCACCATCAGAGTATGAGAGCTCGGGGCAAGCATCTACACTATGGGAACCTCATTTGCCAGTAAAAATGATAATTGGTTCTTTACCCTTCTATCTGGCAACAAAACTGACACCTTTTTACAAGGAGTCATGTTTGCATAGACCGCAATACCTGCAGTCATAATACAAACAAAAGAACATAACTCTGATAATGTGCACTGTCCTTG
Source organism: Lampetra fluviatilis (assembly GCF_964198595.1). Classification (NCBI taxonomy): domain Eukaryota; kingdom Metazoa; phylum Chordata; class Hyperoartia; order Petromyzontiformes; family Petromyzontidae; genus Lampetra; species Lampetra fluviatilis. The sequence continues at coordinate 2,329,290 of NC_136311.1, forward strand.
AAGTTGATTGGTCCACACCCGAGACAGCTTTCCTTAGAGCCTAGTCTCACATGGGTTGGACCAGATGACGCCAAAAGGCGCACAACTCAAAGACAATGCACCATCAGAGTATGAGAGCTCGGGGCAAGCATCTACACTATGGGAACCTCATTTGCCAGTAAAAATATGATAATTGGTTCTTTACCCTTCTATCTGGCAACAAAACTGACACCTTTTTACAAGGAGTCATGTTTGCATAGACCGCAATACCTGCAGTCATAATACAAACAAAAGAACATAACTCTGATAATGGACCAATCAACTTCAAGGACAGTGCACATTATCAGAGTTATGTTCTTTTGTTTGTATTATGACTGGAGGTATTGCGGTCTATGCAAACATGACTCCTTGTAAAAAGGTGTCAGTTTTGTTGCCAGATAGAAGGGTAAAGAACCAATTATCATATTTTTACTGGCAAATGAGGTTCCCATAGTGTAGATGCTTGCCCCGAGCTCTCATACTCTGATGGTGCATTGTCTTTGAGTTGTGCGCCTTTTGGCGTCATCTGGTCCAACCCATGTGAGACTAGGCTCTAAGGAAAGCTGTCTCGGGTGTGGACCAATCAACTTCAAGGACAGTGCACATTATCAGAGTTATGTTCTTTTGTTTGTATTATGACTGCAGGTATTGCGGTCTATGCAAACATGACTCCTTGTAAAAAGGTGTCAGTTTTGTTGCCAGATAGAAGGGTAAAGAACCAATTATCATATTTTTACTGGCAAATGAGGTTCCCATAGTGTAGATGCTTGCCCCGAGCTCTCATACTCTGATGGTGCATTGTCTTTGAGTTGTGCACCTTTTGGCGTCATCTGGTCCAACCCATGTGAGACTAGGCTCTAAGGAAAGCTGTCTCGGGTGTGGACCAATCAACTTCAAGGACAGTGCACATTATCAGAGTTATGTTCTTTTGTTTGTATTATGACTGCAGGTATTGCGGTCTATGCAAACATGACTCCTTGTAAAAAAGGTGTCAGTTTTGTTGCCAGATAGAAGGGTAAAGAACCAATTATCATATTTTTACTGGCAAATGAGGTTCCCATAGTGAATAAATAGTGTTGCTCCCAAGATAACGTCTACGACTCAGTTGGACTCACTACAAGTGTATCACAAAGCGATTTAAGCTCATTATCCTTGCTGATCTTGTCAAGAAGCATAAACCATCACAGCAAACTCCGCTTATCCTCGCAGCAGAATCGGATTTTGGCTAGCCATCGAATAAAGATGGTCACTGCGTCGCATGATTTCCGGTGCGCTTCTGCGGCCGTCTGGAACGCCCTTCTGATATTAGGAAGCCACTGGAGCTGTGCACTTTTATATTATCTAGATTGAAAACTAATTTCTTTATAACTGCTTTTATTGTTAAGTTTGTTGTCCTTCCCCTGCACCTCTGATTAGCATGGTTGACTACGTATGGTGCAAAAGAAGTTAAACATAATACAATAATGGTTTAAATGATCTTCGCTATCGTAGTTCTACACAGAATGCAATGCATCAGAAATATGATATTACTTTATTTTTAATATGAGTACAACTTTTTTGTTTGTGTAAGGGTTGTCTGTTAGTCAAGAGCTACTACTTTGTAACAATCAATATTCCTATTTAAAACTGTTCATCAGAAAAATGTTAGAACGCAATTCTCATCAGGCCCCATGGTGTTAAGGGCAGTCTCAAAATTCTTATTATCCAAGCTCTCTCTCTCTACATGCCCCGAAGAAGGGCCACCGGCCCCTAAACGTTGCCTATTTTATATTTCTTATATCAAGGCCGCAGTGTTATTGATGAACGTGTTGAGTGTTTTTGTTATTTGTGCTTGTGCACTACTTTCACAGAATAATCTGCTCATGTAAACATTGAGGCGACCTACATCTCATGTTCACAGGCCTGAGCCAGTGGTGGAAATTCCACATTCCTGTGACAGAAGCAAGTCTCTCCCTAGGGCAACCACTGTTGACTTGGTAACAGAGTGGCACTCATTTCATGGCGGCGTATTGGGGAGGCATTCATCCAGCTGTGGATAAATCGTGGCTGATGATGCTGATTCTTGGCTCACAATAAGACACTAGCAGCTTTGCCAATGCTTAGATTAAGACTGTTGTTCGGGCTAAGTGTCGGGGCTCTTACTTGCACTCAGGATATGGTGGAGAGTAGGGTTAAGTTGCAGTGAGGAGTTAGGGGTCTGGTTAGGGTTGGGAGTTTGGGGTCTGGTCGCAGTTAGGAGTTTGGGGTCTGGGTTAGGAGTTATTGGTCTAGTTACGGTTAGGCTTAAGGTGTGATTATGGTTATAGGTCTGGTTAGGGTTAGTATTAGGGTCTGTTTAGTGTAAGACGTCTGGTTATGGGAAGGAGTGGGGGGGGGGGTTACCAGCTGCGCAGCTTGTAGGCCTCGGGGATGTCGGGGTTGACCACCATGAGGCTGGAGCTGATGAGCGAGAGGGAGCGGCCTCCAAAGTCGGAGAGGCGCACGCCCTTCATGGCCAGCACGGGCTGATTAGCGCCGTTAAACGTCTCCGCCTGCACCAGCGACACACCGCACGGGATGGGGGGGGCGTTGGGAATTTAAGAAAATCGTACCAAGTCATCTCAACTGCCACACTGGTAGATGGGAGTCCAACCGGCGCCATCTGGAGGCCAATTCGTCTGCTCAGCGTTAACCCAGTGGCAGCTCCCCACTTTCCAAATTCAAAGAAAGTGCTCTTCTTGTTATTTTGGTTGCCGACATCTGCTCTAGACATTTCTATATTTGCCACAAACCAGTTTTTACTGGTTTACCGGTAACACAAAGCAACGGATTTCAACGACCCTATCGATACCCAGAATAAAAACGACGACGATGACACTCACCTCGTTGCCCCACAGGGTCACGTTGACCGTCTTGCAGCTGGCGTCGACGACCTGGATGTTGCGCTTGCTGACCTCGCGGTTGGTCGATTTGATGGTGATCTTGGTGGGGTCCTCGAAGCTCGTGCACACGCCCAGCACGTCTACGCGCATGAGCCCAAAAGTCACGCAAATTACACAACGTTCCCCCCCACCTTTCCCCACCTCCCTGCCGCATAAGCGGATATCGAAGAATGAGTTCTGATATCTTTTAGAGTGGCTCTCTTATCCACACACTGGGAGGCAGCACTTACCCACCCACTCAGCTAAACAGTAATATGAATATGCTTTGATTATTTCGGTAAAGTCACATCGGTAGTAGAAAAAAAAAATAGATCACGACGTTTCGATCGCCACACAAGCAATCGACTTCCGGTGGGAGTGAGAAACAGGCTGCTGAAACAAGTCCTTATTTCCGAGACCAAGGTACTCTGCAAACCTTCGGGCTACCATTAAAGATTTGTCCATGAAGCCATTCAGATATATAAACACAGACACAATTTCAACCGAGAAGATGGGTACGAAGTGAGCAATCATTGGAAGGACGTTATTAACTAGGTAAAGCTTGAACTGGTTGTTGATGTCTCCATCCTACCTGCTATTGTCAGCAGTTTTTTCCGACTCTCCGAGTTACATTACCAAGTTAAATGTCTTTACTTCAACGGGCTAAATGTGTCACTAACAAAGCCAACGTTGCCCCCTTTCCCTTGATGTGGTGATGGCTCTCGTTTTTTAGCAGACTATAACTGGCTGTGATGTTGTTGTGTGTCACTTTGTGTGTGTCTCTGTGTGTGGGTGTGTCTCTGTGTCTCTCTAGGTGTGTGTCTCTATGTGTCTCTCTCTGTCTGTGTGTCTCCCGCTGCGCTATATCCCCCTAGTGGCTGATATACCGTCAATACACATTGACATGCTAATCTCTCACAATACAATGGCCACCTCCTCAGCACAAGCTCCAGCCGCCACCCTCTTGCCCGATGCGGCACCCCCCCTCTCAGCTCTCTATATATGAGGACTTGTTTCAGCAGCCTGTTTCTCACTCCCACCTGAAGACAGTTGCTTGTGGCGCTCGAAAAGTCGTGATCTATTTTTTTTTTCTACCTACGTGACTTTACCGAACGAACCAAAGTATGGATTTCTGCAGTCACGAAAGCTTCAAATCACGATTGAGTAATATTAATTTGATCAACAGAGTTTTCATTCGCAAGAGCTGAATTTATGCATGGGTGTTTTGTCTCGTAATGTACAAGATTAGCCGATGGGGCGGCTGTCAACATAAAATGCGATTGCAGAGTTGCGAAAAAAAAAATGTTGCTTCTGGTTTGGGTCTCCAAATATTGGGCAGAAAGAAACACTTCTGAGAGGGGGAAAAAAGAATTGATAACACAAATCAAATTGCGGGACAATTCACAGAATCGGAGCGGGTGGTACGTCAAACGACCCCCTTCTCTCACGTCCACCCTCTCTCTCTCTCTCTCTCCGCATCGCTCACCCAGGATGGAGTCCTTGTTGCGGTCCTGGAGGGACGCGATGGGCTGGAAGTCAAACTGCACCATGGGCAGCTCAGGGGCATCGGGGCACGGCACCACAGTGGTGTCATTATTGAACGTCATCTCGTAGTCGTTCTTGATGGACGTGTACTGTTTGTTGGCTGTTTTCAGCGACCCCCGCGAGATGTAGTAAACCTGTACGGGACAAACGCGGACGCGTTAAAACGACGACGACGAACGGTGGGGGCAGGGCGGGGGGTTTGTAGGTTGACCACCGGAGCCTTGGCACCGTGGGTGTCGTACCTGGTTGACCTGGATGATCGGGAAGAATTTGTCGCACTGCTCCTTGAAGGCAGTGGCTCTGATCTCTCCCTGCGGGTGGAACGCAGCAAACGCAACGCAGTCAACTCCCGATCACACAGGGTGACGGGGGTGAGAACGGCATCGAAGAGAAGAGAAATCAGCACAAAAACAACCATGTCACGTGGTGGGTGGTTCTGCGGCTGTTTGCAAAGTTGACTTGGTGAGAGCTCAACAGACAAGGACGAGTCCATTTGCCAAAATGACCCCAGGGGGTCATCATGATGACAAAGGCAATCAACATAAAAACTAAGTGGAGCAAATGAAGCAGAACAGAAATCGGAGCAAAAACAACTGCACTACAAAAGAAAGTGTGCAAATGGCACAAAAACGTAACCAAAGTTAAATAAAATAATTTCAAAAGAATTTCGGCTCCAACTCACACTCTCATCCGTCAGGTCCATGGAGAACAGCTTCCCCTCCCCGCGCGAGTTGTTCCAAGTGCGGATACTCTGCTTGTTGGTGACGCGCGCACGGATCGTCCACCTAGGGGCATCAAGGTGGCGAGATGTTAACTACCTCGCCTGGTATGCAGGAGGTCGTGGGGTTCCATCCCGATCCTGACGCCTGCTGTGTATTTGGAGTTTGTATGTCCACTAGGGCTCCATGGTCGCGTCTATTTTTCTCCAGGTCCTCCGGTTTTTCCCTCCTTATTTAGAATTCACGTGCGTTTAGAGTATTTGGCTGCTATAAATTTCTACGTGATAAGCCACTTCGTTGAGCTATAATTTATGATAACTGGTCGCTTTTGAAAAAAAGTTATATAGCTCAGTGGGTCTTAACTGATCAAATAATACTTCATTGTTTAGCTTATAACTTCAGTGGGCCGATGCGCACATCTCCTTCATGAATGGAAAATTAAAGTCACAAGCTACAGTAGTGCGATTGTGGCCATCTAATCCTAACTATGGACCCGTGCATGAAACCACTTAGTCTGCGCTCCTTAAACGGAAGAGGAACAGCAAAACTACACAAATGCTCTCTCCTCTCTCTCTCCTGGAGCCCTCTCGTCATGGCCTGCAGACCCTGATGTCGGTTATCTATCTAGCTCCTGAACACATTGCTGCAATACACAGGAATGGAATAGACGAACACACAATTAACACGTTTCGTACAGCAAACAGCTGGATTGCCAATGTTCACGTTGAGGCCAAGGAGTGAGCCAGTGGATGGCTTCAACAGGCCGATGGAATGCTGCGAGTGAATGATCAAGGCGGGCATTCCTAAACTGGGTGGCAATTATTTATATAATTAGAATTTTTTTAACCGGAAAAGGTACGCCGTTGTTGTGCGAGCCGACCGATGACGCACTTGTTCTGGTAAGGGTTGAGGCTGGAGATGGGCACCGCACGGACGGCCGAGCCGCCAGGAGTTGTGGGCGGAGCGGAGTGGTACGCGGAGGAGCCGACGCTCGCTGCCTTAACCATAGGTCCCCCCCCGCCACCACCAAAACCACCACCGCCACCACCAAAGCCACCACCGCCACCACCGCCTCCAAGGTACCCTCCTCCACCTCCCGCGCCTGCCCCACCATTTGCCGCCACCGTCGGGTTACCTGTGGGACACACAAACAAACAACGATCACCGGTATATCCTGAGCAGACTGTTTGGGGAAACATGTTGTTGTTAGCGAGCGCCTATTAAGGGCAGGCACGAGGCATGTGACAGTTCCCACAAGGCTGTATGCTTTTTGGCATTATTTCATCTATAGCAACGGTGAGACAAGGCAATACAAAGGAAGCGGTCTCTGGTGAAGGCCAATCAGTTTCAAAAACAGTGCATACATTATCATCAAAGCATATTTGTTTTAATGTTTAACCACGGACTTCATGCCTATTTATTTAGTGATTGAACATTATAAAATCTTCTGTATTATTGCCAGAGGATAAAGCCTTTTCTTTTTGAGCAGCTGAGATCTGCTGCTGCTCCGAGGTTGTGGGGAGCGGTGGCGCAGTTGTTAGCACGCAGCGCTACAAACCCGGCGACCGAGTTCAATTCCCGCTCACGGCCAACACCAGTGACGATTATCTGAACTGGTCCTAGGCATCCCCTAGGTCGGCTCAGCATCAAATGAGTACCTGGTGTGGTGTGTAAAAAAACATCGCCACTGGGGAGACAAAGGCGCCGGGGCGTGGTGCTGGCCACCTAGCCCCTCGCGCACTGCCGCAAAGTCTGCAAGCAATGGCGGAGCCAGGATTTCTAGGTAGGGGGGGGGGCAAACCCTCCAGCAAAGAAAAATTATAGTTGTTAGTAAGTAAGGACTTGTCCCTTGCTTTTTATTCGATGCGTGCGGCGATGGTGCAGCCATTGATTGAGGGTCAAATTCGAACCGTGTGTGATCAGCATCGCGCTCGCTGAAGGTGAATGCCTTCAGGGAAGTCATGTACTGTATACGCAACTGCGCACAATTCTGTGAGTTACTTATAACCGCTTTGCCGTTACTTATTGCCAATTATAGACTCAGACTATTGTCCTATCATCTCATAGAGTCCCTGGCACATAATAATATGCTACACAGTGGTAGTGGGGGTCCAAAATGCCGATTTATTACTAATAAATCCCATTGATCCGATCGAAATTAGGGATTTTGATCGGATCATTGGGGGGGCACGTGCCACCCCCGCCCCCCGCCCCCACTGGCTCCGTCAGTGTCTGCAAGGCTATACGGCAGAATCTTTGTCTTTGATCTTGTGGCTACACGGGCCCGACTGGACAAGTGCGCTTACCACGCTTTCCAGAACGTGGGCCCCGTCGCAAGGCGCGATGCCCGACCGAACAAACTCTAAAACAACAGAGCCCTCGAGACATGAATTTAACCAACACAGCGCGATGACGAGACGGCACTGTTGCGAATTACTGATTCTTTAAGCACGATTTAGCACTTCGTAAATGACCACTGAGACTAAACTATGAACAATGATCATTTTTACCATGTAAGGCCCACTGAGCTATATAGCTTTTTTTCAGAAGCAACTTGGCCACAAATGACAGCTCATCGAAGTGGCTCGGCATGTAGAAATTTATAGCGGCCAAATACTGTAAACGCATGTTTCTAAATGTGGAGAAAAAAGAGACACCGCCAACTCCTAATATACACCAGGCATCAGGGTCGGGATGGAACCAATGACCTCCTGCATACCAGACGGGAGAGTTAACATCTCGCCACCGCGGGACCGTCTTTGTATTATGAACAGTACAAAGGCAAAGCTCTCCTGCGTAAGCCTCTGACAGACTGCCTGGGTATGTGACGTGGTTATCAAGCGCCCATTAAAGGCTGGTACGGTCCAAGAGACGGGCTCCTTCACTGCGACTATTGCGCTTATTTCGTCACGCAAACTCAAGCTGTGCAGTAAGCATCGCTCACAGGAGGATTACACATTACATTTCACAGTGACTTCATGCAGAACGAGGCCAGTTTCCAAATTCCCTGGGACGCTGCTTATAACTAAAATGTACAGAGGGCACTACTGATCGCCCCTACTAGTTAAGTCAGCCCATCATAATCTGCTTTTTGTGTTTTGTTTGTTGTCCTTCTCCTGCACCTCCGATTAGCCTGGTTGGCTATGTACGGTGCGACAGAAGTTCAACATACATACATCATTGCCATCTTTCTCGAGGGGTGATAAATTAAGGACCGCTTTTCATTTGCCACTATGATTTTACAGTTGTAAATCTACAAGAGGAATGTAACCTTTTCTACCATCGTTTGTAACTATTGCCATCATTTTTTTCTACATTATGGTGTTGGATTGTCCAAGTTATTGTACCAGTGAGTCTATATATGAGTGAGTATGTATGAGGAAGTCTGGATATTAGTGAGTCTGTGTACAAGTGAGTCGGAGTATGAGTGAGTCTGAGCACTAGTGAGTAGGCAATTAAATGTTATTTCTGGGACACTATTTTTTCCAGGGGTGTCCTTAACTCCGCGACTGGGGTAGCAATCAATCCGAAATCAGTGCTACTCCACGATGTCGAAACGCAGCGAGGACGACTGCACTGAGAACGCTCGTACGCACCATAGTGCATCGTGTACAGCTCGTCGAGATGAGTCGATTGCCGCATCGCCGACCATCAACAGACAAAAACTGACTGCATCACGGACATGATGCGAGAGCTGGGGTACTATGGTACCCCGGGGTACCACCATAAGGTTCATGTGTACGAATCTGTATATGTATGAGTGTGTATGATCGAGTCTGTGTACAAATGAGGTTCAATTGTTTATTTTATCTACGTAACTGCCTCTGTAATGTTCCACCCAACGCCAACCCCAACTTGGGCTGGACACCTGTGAACAAAACCTTCACAGCTCATCGACCTCTCCCAGCCGCAACCAACTCTGTGTCTACAATCAATAGAAAGTCAAACTTGGGCAGAGGTAAACCGACAGACTGCTCCCGGTCACGGCAACGTGCAAAGTCACCATCACCAGTGGCACGAGGCTGCGGGGAGTGCGGATTTCTGCGTCACCTTGCTGCGCCTTGCCGCCTCCGTCCGTGTAGGGCTGGGCGTTCCCGATCTTCCCGCCCACCTCCTCGGCCGACATCACGACGTCCATCTCCATAACGACGACCACTCTCCTGCGGGGGAATCGCGGTGGCAACACCACCGGCGACGACGTCAAGAAGCGTCCCACCCACCCCTTGCACCACGCTCTTGATGGTCGCCCCCCCCCTACGCGAGTAGGGAAGTGGAGCCCAGTGACCTTTTGCCAGTCCCTATCCCGATGCAGTTCTAAAACGGGTATATTAATACATGTGTAGTGTATGTCGACTGAGGTGCACACACACCGTTGTAGGAGGCAACGCGTTTATTAGACAATTCACTGTACACCGGGTTCTGTTGCTAAGTGTGGCTAACTTGGTCTAGGCTGCTCACGATGTGCGCGCCTGTTAACTCTCTTGATCCCCGAACGATCCCCGAATCCCCCACGCGCTCCCCCTTAATCCATTGGCCCCGGCCCCGCACATTGCTCTATCAAGGACGGCGCCCCCACTTCCGGCCACGTGTCCTTAACTCCTCCAATCAAGACACCGCTTCAGGTCACGTGCCCTTGACTCCTCCAGAGAGGAAGCAAGTCAGTCTGGTAGTCAACATGGGTGGGCAGAATCCTCACTGTACGTAGCAACTGGTTAGCACGGTTGGCTACGTACGGTGAAAAAGAAGTTCAACATACATACACATGCACGGTAGTTTTGTGTCAAACTAAGACCCATATCTATCACACAGAGTCCCTGCCATAAAACATCTGGCAGTTCACCAGCATTGGTTCAAAGAAGCCGGACTGCTTGCGAGAACCGAATGTCGAAACCGGTCCAGAGTTTGCTTGTTTTCAATCAATGTTGCAGACATTATACATTCTCAGAAGGCCATGCAGCTGATAGAATTACTCTTTGGTTATTTCGGTAAAGTCACGTAGAAATAATTTATTTTATTTTATACATAATAGAATTACGACGTTTCGATTGCAACACAAGCAACCGTCATCATGTAGAACTAAATTTGAGAGAGAGACAAAACACAGAGACGGACACACACAGACGCACAAGCAGAGAGAGACAACAGACACACAGAGAGACACACAACATAGACACATTCATTTCATTTATTTCTACGTGACTTTACCGAAAGAACAAAAGAGTAATTCCTGCAGTCACGAAAGCTTGAAATCAAGTTTCAGCTGATAGAATGTTTAAAAAAGTTTTTTGTTTTGTTCACACTGGAATAATCGTCACCAGTTATCGTGACTCCGCGTTACAGATGGGACAGACACGGACCGGTTGGCACTGACACACACAAACCCTCGTCTTTTTGGAAAGCGTCGAAAGAGGTCACGGGGTCGTCATCGTGGCGCACGCAGTCGAGTGAGCGAGTGAGCAAGCGGCCACTCGCCTGCCATCCTTCATGTCGTTGAGGATGAACTTGTTCAGTCGGCACAGCGTGTGGGTCTTCACCTTGCCCTGCACCACCAGCGGGTTCAGCTGTGTCGCCAACATGACGGCTGTAGTCAGGCACAAAAAGCGGGGGGGGGGGGGGGGGTACCGTGGTTGAGATGCAGCACAACTCACAACACAGGGGTATGTATGTATGTATGGTCAAACAACCCCCCATGAACAGCACAGCGTGGGCATGCCCTCCAAGCTGTGGATTGACACAGAGCTGTGCACGTGTACATTTCCTTGACGGAGAATGTTGTTGTCGGTGGGTGTGTGTTATGGGCCTGCCGTGGTGCTGGCCACCCACCCTCCTCGTATGCTGTGCCGGCCTTCATAGGTGCTACTCGCTAACAGCACTTGCCCCAACAGTCTGTTCAGACTATGCGGGGGATATTTGTGTTTGTTTTGTGATGGGTGTGTGGTGGGCGGTGCATGACGGACGTGTGTGTGATGGGTGTGTGAGAGTGATGTCTGTGATGGGTGTGTGAGAGTGACATCTGTGATGGGTGTGTACTGGCTGTGTGCGTGATGGGTGTGTGATGGGTGTATGTGTGATGGCCGTGCGCGATGGGTGTGTGAGAGTGATGTCTGTGATGGGTGTGTACTGGCTGTGTGCGTGATGGGTGTGTTATGGGTGTTTGTGTGACGGCCGTGCGTGATGGGTGTGTGCAAGTGATGTGTGCAACGTCTGTGATGGATGTGTTTGATATGTGTCATGTGTATGATGGGTGTGTGTCATATGTGTGAAGGGTGTGTGCTGGCTGTGTGCGTGACGGTCGTGCGTGATGTGTGTACTCTTTGACGTGGTTACGCACACGAGTGGGAGTGGACCCCGTCGCTGATGAGCACGCGATAGCGCTCAACAGTGTTGCCCTGCGTGTTGGGCACCGGCTTGAGAGCCTGCAACCCACATCGCCACAGCAGTCACGCAGTAGCGTCATCGGTCATGCTCAATCCACTGCTGAAAGAAGGCCTTCCCCAAGCCTTCGTCACCTCTCACCTTCACATGAGTCGATCTGGTCACGGAATGCACTCCAACAATGTTAATGCCTTGTGTGTGTTATGTTTCAATAATATGCAGTTCACTGTGCGTGGATTTTGAACGTGGAGTAAGCAAATTTAATTAACATCGGTTATTACATTTTGTGTGCAAGAATCTGTTTTCTAATTCGTGTATATCCTGCAAAGCAGATTTATTTCGCTGGAGCGTCGGACAATGATTGCTACGCCCAAAAAAAACGTGGCATGGCTGGTGACGGTTCGATCTCCCAGAGATTTAATAAACGGTCACAATCCAGGCTTGCGATCCGGGGTCGCAATCTGGGGTCACGATCCAACTCAAGAATCGATTAACGACTTTGTTTTATCATCTCTTTTGTATTGTTTTATTTGTATTGCTTCTGTGAACAGTTTAGTTCGAGCAATTGCAACATGAGCACAGATTTCATCTAAATTGTGATTGTAATTATTACTGACTTTTATCGAAGCGTGATCTCCATTCTATCTATACTTCAAGTGTAGTCATTGTCACTAATTATTCTAGGATTTTTCTATTTCAATCGGATTCCATCTAAACACCCAAACTTTGCCCATTGCGGGAATTACATTCCTGAACATAGCAGTAATCGGAAATTCCGTGATCTGCAAACTCAAAGGCAGATGGGGAAAAATGTGGTTTGGGTCACGGTTCATAATACGACACCCACCCCTACTTTTGTTTTATGTTACGCTACATTACCCCAAATATGAAACAGTATTTTTTATGTCAAATATTATTAATATTTCTATTGTGTTAAATATAACTCGTACATCATTTTTATGAAGCATACAGGGCATCTCGTGTCAACCGTGGATGGTCAAACCACACAGGGGCGCAATCGGGGATCTATATATCTCTATTTGGCGCGAAAGTTCAAATCTGTGATGGGAAAATTGAGTGTTCTGTGAGTGTAAGTATTACTATTACTGGCTTTCATGGAAGTTAATTCTTCATTCGTTGTATACTGCGAGTATAGTTGTAATTATTATTGGCTTTTACTGCATTTTAAATGGATTTTATCTTTACTTCTGAGTAGTTTTTTAATGTACGACACTTTGGGATATTTCAATAAGAAAGGCACTTTATATAATGAAGATTTTTAAAAACAAATATCTAAATTATTTTCAGTGCTCGGTGCGATGCATATTCAGTATCAGCAGGATTCCCAAAATTCCACAACTGACAGGAAATTCACAAAAAATGTATTTCTGGATCTCTTGCGGAAGTGGAGAATTCCTCCTGTGATCCGCCACACACATCGGTGCTCGTTTTCCTTTGCGAATTATGGCATGAATCTGCGCAATGGTGCTCCGTGGATTTCAGGATTTGCTACGCGATCTCCAATCACCACAGTTTTTATTACACTTTCATTGAACTTGCCGTGTGTCTGTTTATATTCTTTGGAATCTTTGACGCTTAATATCTTCGGATCTACAAAGCCTAACAAGCTGAAATTGTAAACGCAGACGCACATCGCGTGACAATTCAAGGTTTCATTTAAAAAAACGGTCCAGGTTCCGCCGATCCTGTGCTATTCGGGTTTTTTACTTAATTTAAATCAATAATCCTCGTTCCTTTTACCCCCCCTTTTTGAAATCTCGAATGGTCGCCCCCAGCTACGATGGCAGTCGCCTCGTCCTATCAGAGCGGCTGTTGGGGAGCCTCTGACCCAATGAAAGGAGCGCTTACATCGCCACTCGTCATGGCGCCGTAGCGGCCGCTGTTGTACCCTCTTAATGCGAGACCACCAATTACAATAATTACTATTCTTGACTTAAAGCTTTCGTGACTGCAGGAATTCATATTCTTTGGGTCTTTCGGTAAAGTCACGTAGATAGGTTCAAAGAAAATAATAATTTCTTGTTCTCTGTTATTTTCTCTGAATCCTATCTACGTGACTTTAGCGAAAGACCCAAAGAATATTACTACTATTGCTAAAACAATTATATAGTTTAAATCGTAATAGTATTATCGTTTGCTTGGTAATATGCTGAAGGTGAGCGAGCAGGTGAGAGCCGTGAACAGGTTTTACAATGAAATGCCGGAATGTTCTCCATATTTTTTTTAACATTTCTAATTATAATTGTTGATATAAATGATTTAAAATAAAGTGCTAAATCTGTGCACGTTGAATACGGTCTCGCGATAGGCACTGTTGTCCATATGCGTGCATTGATATAGCGTTGCAGTGTGTCTTACCGTCTTTTATACTGTACGGTACTTAATGATCACAAATACTACAATTAAATGCATTATACGTATCGTGTTGTTCTAAATTTAATTTCATGACTTTGCAATCGGCATGACCGTTATTCTAATTGTAATAGCCGTGATGTGTGCTGTCAACCTTTCATTACGTAAGCTGTTGTTATATAGCAATGCCCATGCTTTCATTTATTGTATGGACAAGGGTTGACAGGCAAAAGCCATCATTGCCATCTCTACAGAGTCATAACAAAAATGTAGGTAAAATGCAAGCTTTTCAATGCCCACACTTTTATTTTGACCCCATAATTAATCACATTTGATGTGCACAAAACAAGTGGGGTGGCCTTCACAAAGAAAATTGAACATATCGAAAGGACGCCACCCACTTTTATTCAGCACATCAAATGTGATTGATTCTGGGGTCAAAATAATGTATTTTGCGAGTGCAAATAAAAGCGTGTCCATTGAAAATCTTGCTTTTTACCAAAATGTTTTGGAGTCCTGCTGTCGTAGGAGTGTAACATGCAGCTGCTGTTGTGTATCATCTGTTTGGCACTCACCAGAACCTGCACCACCGGCCTAATGGGGTTTTTCCCTTCCACGATTTGCTGGAAAAAAAAAACGCAAAGAAATGCACACAACGCAATCCAACCGTGACCACACAATTACATTAGCATCGTTGCAAATATAAAGTTCCCCCGTTTTAGCCTTAACAGACTGTTAGGGCAAGTGCTGTTCGTGAGCACCTATAAGAGAAACACGAGGTGGGTGGCCAGCATTTTACTGGGCCTAGTGGCGATGTTTAGACATCGCACCAAGCACTCATTTGAAGCAGCGTCGATCTAGGGGAGGCCCAGAGTAGGTTCAGATATTCGTCACCAATGTTGGCCATGAGTGGGAATCAAACTCATGTCACCAGCTCCGTCGTGCAGCGAGGTAGCCACCACACTACCGCTACACACACACACAACAGACCTCCACCCAAGTGGTACAGCTATTGAAGTTTGTGCAGGCAGTAAAATTGCACCAAACCCAGGTGCCAGGCGAAGAGAAGGAAGAAGATGGGGGGGGGGGAACTGGACACTCTATTAGTCTATTGGGTGCAACGAGCCAATGGTGGAAATTTCACACTCTCATGGCAGGAGAGTAGTCTATTCATTGGGAGTATTTCAGGCTGTAGTGCTGCACCAGGGCACGTTGATAATGGAGTGTGGTTGGCATGCGTGGTTGTATCGTGTTTTTTTTACTTACACCGATTTTTTTGCAGTGTATATTGTTGGCAAGGGCAGAACAGGAGTGTTGCAAACTGCCCTGTGACCTCAGCCATACGAGTTCGATTCCCGGCCACGTCTAACATCAGTGGCGAGTAGATACCTGAAACTGCTCTACCTCAGGGCGCTTCCCTCTAAACCCCAACCCGAAATGACCAGCGTGGTGAAGTATGGTCATATGATGATAATGGCGCCAATTTAACTCGAGATCACTCTACCAACTCGCGCGAAGTATGGTCAAAGATCCCCGTATAGCCTTTAACATACTGTTGGGCAAGTGCTGTTAGCGAGTAGTAGCACCTATGAAGGTCGGCAAGGTACACAATGGGAGTGGCCAGCACCACGCCCGACCGCCTTTGTCTCCCCAGTGGCGATGTTTACACAACCCCACCAGGTCCTCATTTGAGGCTGAGTGGACCTACGGGATAATCGTCACTGGTGTTGTTGGCCGCGAGCGGGAATCGAACTCGGGTGGCGGGGTTCGTAGCGCTAACCGACTTCACTACCGCTCCCCTTCCCCCCCGAAACGACTTGGCGAGGCTCTCTCATCCAGCAGTGGATCGCGTTCGGGGAATTTAACAATACGCGCCACAGGCCACGCGGCCTGCACAGGGCCTCGTTTGTTCGCTCAACTCCGCCTCAACACCCCGAACAATCAGCAACAGCGTCGATCTGCGCAATACGTTATCGCTCTTGTCGTAAGGCCGATGATTACAATTGGCGCAAAAATGTTTCCGTTGTTTTTAATTAGCGGCGTGAACACATTAAAGGGTTTCGCGGGTTCGTTTTCGCGCCTTCGCTGGGCCGCGATGCTGAAACGTCACTCGGGGTTCTCCCCTCCCCCCCTCTCTCATCCAGCAGTGGATCGACACACAGGGATGTGACAGGGATGTGCAGAATAGGGATGTGCAGCATGCCGCGGTCTGTACATCTCTCTCCACTGCTGGATGAAGGCCCACAGTCATAGATACAAACACTGGGTTCTGTTTAACCATTCTATACACTGTACTGTTTGTGTAACTTTACGCTCAGTTTTAGACGAATAATCATTTACGGACCTCTGTAAATCCACTGCTGGATGAAGGCTTCCCCAAGCAATGTCGGTCATGGATGGGGGGGGGGGTGTGTTTAACCATACTTCATCGCACTGTCAGTACGGATTGATAATGGGAGAGGGTGCAGTACCGGTTCAGATAATAATCGCTGGATTTGTGCGTGTTAGAATGTACTAATGTGTAAGTTACGTATGATAAATTCGCACGTGATGTGTACTTAGCATGTGATTTGGGACCTAATCAGCCGGAATGAGCCCGATCCCAACAGATTAGAGAGAAGCTCAGCAGTTGTGTGCCTGTTTCAGTGCTTGGAAGCTGCGGCCGGCTGCTTGCTACGGGGGGCTACGCGGTGCAGCAGTCGAGGGAGCAGTACAGCGAAGTTAATTGTCGGACTGTACTTCTATGCTCCAGTCTATGCTCCCACAAAGCAAGCACAGGGAACCAACCACACGAACGGGGGTAGGACTCTGATCCAGCCGCAGACTGACAAAGGTGATGTGTATAGATATGTACACGTGTGTGCAGTGTATTGTGCATTAATATATGTTAACATGTGGATTTAACATTGTAGTCGTGCTTTTTTTTTACTGGCGTATTAGTGCGTGTGCTAGAACAGCAGTCTACACGCGTGTACAAGTGTTTACATATGCGTACACGTTGTAGCACGTGTCGCAGCAGTAATTGTATAGTCGTGCCGTCGAGGCCGAAGCCGTTTTTGCCACCCATATTGATATCAATACAACTCGTCACGGTGCTATGAAAAAGATCCACTGCCCGAAACGTCACCTTTAATATTTATTTTGCCTGTTTAAGGCAGTAATCGACCGACGCGTTGAGTATTTATCATTTACAACTTTACTTTCGATATTGTACAATTGTGCTTTTGCACATCTTGCCACCGTAGTGCGTCAACCGAGCAGCGGTGCCAGTGATAGCAGCCGAAGAGCCTCTCCCCCCCTCCCTCCCCAGTCTCACCGCCACGGCCCCGTCCGTGATCCCGAACTTCGTGTAGCCGCCGTGGCCGATCATTGTTCACTTTGTTGCACCAACGTCTCCGTCGAACGCCTCTGCTGCGACCCCCCCTCCTCGTCGTCTCCTCTGTCCCGCAGCTTATTACTCCTCCACTCTTTTTGTTGAACGCGAAACTCCGCGAACCGACGACCGCTTTCCCGCCACCAGACGCCACCAGACACCTCCCGCCAAATCCCCGCGCCACGTGACAGGTGACGTAGGTTCCCCGGCAATCAACCAATCGCCGCGCGGCATCACGCTGCGTCGTCCACACCCCCCGCCCCCAAGTCTGGTATCATTCATTACCCGCCCACTCGGGCGCACGTTGACCAATGCGAGAGTTAGATGGGCCGTGACGTCACGCGCATGTGTTAAACGCGCCGCCATTTTACCTAGGGGAGATAAAAACGTGTTGCGATTGTGTCGTCATAACGTATTCAAGGATATTTGTGATGGAAACAAGGGCCGATGCCCGAAACGTCGCCAGTTATTCATTGTTTTACATAGATATTTTAACGGCATTGTTATTGACTAATGGGGTGTTTGTTTATTTTGTGCGCCACTGCTATCGCAGAATCGGCATCAACGTTATTTGTATGAAGGGATGGATTGCGTCCGAGAGGACATCCATCGAAAAGACGGAGCGATTAAATAGTCCCGTGTGCTGGTGCTGAGTGGATTATTAATATCGCAGGATCTGGAGAGGTAGCGGCTTGGAGAGGAAGTGGACTGAACGGGCTGATGATGAATATTGAATTCAATGTGTGATTTAAACAAATATATAAAAATGTATGAAATCATGGGCATACAACACAGTATGATATCGTATATAGACTGTCGTATGTGATACACTGTACGTTAAATTTTCTAGAAGGGCTAGAGAGCTGAAATGTAAAAATATAGCCCGGTCAATGATGATCAGATCAATCGGGAAGTCCGGACGTTATGATTTGTGTGCTTCAGCAATAGGGGCACACATTCGTTGTGACGTCTTGCGCGTCATATCTGGTGACGTCATCGCGTTTGAACCAGCAACCGCTCTGAGTTGTCATATCAATGTACTAATAAACTCCTTAAAAATACTTTTTTTTAAACCAACGGTTTTATTTTAAAGTGCACTAAAAAGTAAAAAATAATTGATTTTCAGCCGTCACCAGCTGATCAGAATATTTTTGGACATTTTAACTAAAAGATAAAACCGTGGGGCGCTCCTTTAATATTTTTTATGCATAATGAGCTGCTTTAGAATGTTTTAGTTTGATAAAAGTTTATTTGTGTGATACAATGTATGTCTAAATTATTTTAAATCAGTAGTAGTAGAAGGGAAAATGTTGATAATGATGTAATTTAAGTTTGCCATGAAGTGTAGAACATTTACAAATGTTTTGAGTATAACGCAGTGGGCTCGCACGATATTGTTTTTTTCCGAGACCAACGTACTCTGCAAACTTTCGGGCTACCATCAAATGAAGCCATCCAGATATAAAAACACAGACACAATTTCAACCGAGAAGATGGGCACAAACTGAGCAATCATTGGAAGGACGTTATTAACCAGTTTAGGTCATAACTGGCTGTGATGTTCCCTTCCTACCTGCCTATGTTATATTCGACATTCACGAACACAACCACAGTTCTCGTTTTCCTCCATGTGGCGGTGGCTCTTGCCGAGCTCTCTCCGATTTTACATTTACATGCAAATTTCTCACATTGACATGCTAATCTCTCACAATACAATGCCCACCCCCACAGCTTCGTCATCGTGGGTATGGCTCAGCTCTCCGATCTTACATTTACTTGCAGATTTCATCTCTAGCCCCGCCCATTTACCCTTGGGCTACACCCATCCCAAACCTTTATAACATCCTGCCTTAGCAGCTGTCCCGCCATATATTTTTCCAGCCTGAGCAACTCTCCCGCTATATTTATTTCAGCTGATAACGATTGCTTGTGTTGCGATCGAAACGTCCTGATATTGTTATTTTTATTATTTTTTCTATCTACGTGGCTTTACCGAAAGACGCAAAGAATATGAATTCCTGCAGTCACGAAAGCTTTAAGTCAAGCGATGTATAGCTCGTCAGATTCCTCTACGATAAATACATATTCTGATTCCGATGTTGTTTTTGAGATACTGCATTGGTGGTGGTGCACAGCATAAATAACACATATTTAACACTTTCGTCAATAACGCCCCAAAAAGGAAAAATATTCGACGTTTCAGACAATGGCTCTTTTTCATTGTTGTTCAACCACCACATTGTTGGCCAAACACACTTGTCTGCTTCCTCCCTCGCACTGCTCGACTTTGGAATCCCCTTATATAACTTTTCTCGATTCAAGAAGCATGTTGAGTCTTAATCTGTTACAAATGTTTTTGCGCTGTTTATTGCTGGCCGTTTTGCACCTTTGCTCGGGAACATGTGTGGAATAAAAGGCGGGCTCGTCCATGACTGCGATTTGACACAGAGAGGACCACCTATTGGTCAGATCGCGTGTGTGCTGGGTGGGCGTATATCTGAAATGGTCCTGGACCTCCCCAAGATGGGCAACCATAAATAGGTGCCTGGTGCGATGTGTGAACATCGACACTGGGGGGACGAAGAAGGTCGGACATGGTGCCACCCACGACATCACTCGTTCGCACTCACAGCACTTGTCCCAATCGTGTCACTAAAAGGTGTGCGGGAAGTCCTTAAACTATTTCCTTGTAAGCTCTCGTAATCTTTCAGGGGTAAATGAGTATCGCGGCTTCCCGTCCACTCTATGTATATGCATAGCTTTGTTCAGTCCATTGCTGGATGAGGACCTCCCCACGTCGCGCACATGCCGGATAATTGGGGCAGTTCAGTTGAATACTATGTTTATTATTTCACGGTTGCTCAGCATAGGTCCCAAACGCCAAGCGTCCAGCAACAGACTGCATTATTGAAGGTAGGATAGATAAGTCCACACTCTTTTTTTTACTAGAGCAAAGTTATGATAAATAGGGAAAAGAGTAGATGGGAGCGAATTATAAAGTAGAGGAATGTGAGGGAAGAATCCAAAAGGGAAGCGGTGTGACCTGCGGTGATGGGTACAGATGAGACGAAACAAATCAGCCTGGTTTACTGAGTCCTGAACATTGGTGGAGGAATTCATGAGCGAAGTTGGATCGAAACGGTAATCATGGTAGCGATAGAAGAGTCATCAGGAGGCTACTGATCGTCTGTGAGCGAGTGATTGGAGTAAATCGGTGAGTGCAGTTTCATAAATCACACCGACTGCTGCTTTACTCTGAATTCTAACAGGAGCAGTGAGGTAAGAACTGGGTGTCCAACCCCAGATATGACAGCAGCAGGATTTCAACTTCGGCCGAATTTGTGCTTTGCATAGCAGCAATAATTGTTCTGAGTTAAGCCGGTTTTAAAACGGAAAAATAAAACGAAACTTCTTTGATACATCTTTAGTCGGATTCGTATAATTATAGCCATTTCATAGCAGGTCTGATAAACGCGTTGTTCCAAGGAGACGAATGGATTCACTATGGCTGAGAATAACTTTGTTTAATATGAAGGGATGAACTTATGGCATGTCCTGCCTTACGTGGTGTGATCATTGACTGGGTTTGAGATGAACGTGACCGGGCTGGTGTCACCTCATTGCTAAATTGTTTGAAAGTCAGTGGTGATTTATAGTAAAGTTCGGGAAAAAATGTGCACAGCATTGCTGGAGGAACGCCAAGAGGTAACGGTGTGAAGGCAGACGCGACGAGGCAGGGGTTTTCATTAAAACTTGTAACGTTTATATAAGCCAAGTATTTACACTTTAAAAGTGTGAAAGATAAAACAGTAAACGGCAATTGTACACATACATAGAAAAAAGTTACTTCACAAACATGCGCCGTATACGAGACTTGACTTTTCCCTCCGGGTCCGCCCGCAAGTTAAAGGCGACTGTACGCGTTTTATGTTCTTAATTATTACTATACTGTACTCTTTTCTTACAAAAAAAAAGTTTTAATGTTCATTTTTTTCCATTATTTTCTCTTCCTGTTTTGAAACTCGCTAGACACCTTCATAGCAAAACTACATGAACGGCACGCGTTGTATGCACGATAATAATTAGCACGTCCTGACATCACAGATACAACGTCCGTGTGCACCACTCGCTGACATCACCTCTCGCTCGCTCATTCGTCCATTGCGCACGCGTTTTGCACGAGGGTTGCCGCGATATATATTTTAAAAAATCCCCATGATAGTGAATAATAGTAAAAAAATACAATTTAGTCGCTCCTTTGCCAATCCACTGGTTGGAAGGATGATCTTAGTTATTTAACGCTTATTATGGAAATCCTCACGCAGTTCTCAACTCTTTTTCAGAAGCTCCTTCTAGTTTTCGTGGTAAGGACACGAAGTGGCTGCGTCATCCCAATCGAGTAATTTGCGGGTAATTTTTCAGCAATGGGATGAATGGCCATGTTGATTTTTAGTTATTGGATGGAAAACCCATGCAGAACAGATGGGAGAACTTACGAACTCCAGTCAGGAATCCGAACCCAGGCGTTTCTTGCTGCGAGGCAAAAAGTGTTACCACCGTGCCACCACCCTGCCGCCAAACACGATCTGTCGATAATGGTGGTTGTTCAACTGCACTTCTGCGCAAGTTATTCGCGGTTGTGCTGTAGCCTGTACGGCTCTCCAATATTGTACGGTGTTGTTCGACATGACCGAACAGCACGTGGATCGAAACATTGCAATTGCCGAACATGTAGTATGACCCCAAAGCAAAAAGATTTGCAAGACCATACTTCACCACGATGGGCAGTGCGAGTTAGTAAGCTTTAGGCTGGACGGTTCAGATATCACTCGCCACTGATGCTAGCCGTGGCTGGAAATCAAATTCGGGTCGTCACATTCTTAACTACGGTGTTATTCCATTTCCACAATACAACGCGGAATGCCATGATTTTTTTGTAATTGAGGTTATATTGTTGCAGTCTTCGCAGTATTCGCTGAACGTTGAGCCAACGCTGATCCAGCGATCCAACCACATGCCAACGTTGGCATGCTTACTCGGCTGCTTTTGAGCTTTGCCGAACGGTTCAGATTACTAAAGTTCTTCAACTGGACTTCACTCAACATACGCCTGCCATGTCTTCTCATCATTGCAACGTTGTAATCTATAACACTCCTATAACGTACACGCCGTCAGGTGCACAAGAAATAACTGCACCAAACTACGGCAATAGTCTACGTTGACTTGAAGTTGTCCGTGCAGGAAACAACCACGTTCATTGGGACATTGCTATTTATTTAAAACTGTAATTACTGTGTTTGTGATTTCACAACTATTCTTCTCGGAGAATGAGATATAAAAAAAGTAACCAGGGATATTTAGGTAAACCGAGAGATAGATTATCCTGGACAATCGCCAGATCGCGACCACCCTAGCGTGCAGGACCACCCACGTACGCAACGCGACATAGTGCGTGTGCACACATATACATAGGTAAGTTACGGTGAACTCTTGCTACTACATCGTTGGTGACGGTCACGACAATAAGTTAAACCTCTTGATAAATCCACTTCTGGATGACGAGACTCCTGCCCCCATACCGTGTGCGGTTCGTAGAGGATGGTGCGGTTTGTTTGACCATACTTCACCACGCCAGCCGATCAGTGCGCATTGATGATGTAAGATAATTTTAAAAGGGTAAACGTTGACAACAACAAAACAGGAATTCAATGAACTCGTCAACGTCGAGACCTGCTGTTCACAAACTTCAGTTATTCCCTTTAACGAGACAGATTTGAATTAAACGTTATAAAATAGGTCAAAGTGCCTCCATGATTACGGCATTAATTCGTGCTCGTCTCAATCAGAGGACCTGAGCCAAAAAGTGGTACTAATTGTATCGACCTCGGAGGAATGATGGGCTAAGTCAATCCCCAGTTGGGATTTGACCTTGAACACAAGACCTTCCCCCGTTTGTTCGAACTGGTAACTTAATCTGTATATGTATTGCATACGCACTAAACACTCTATAAAGTGCATAGACTCTCCTGTGTATTAATACGCATACACACACACGTATATAAACGCGTGCAGCACGTATGTTGGCATGTGTACACGTGTGTGTATTGCGGGGGGGGGGGGCTGGCTTAAAAATCGTTCGATCGCAGCAGAAATCCCACTCAAAGTTGTGTATTCAAAATGCATCATCTACTTCTGAACGGAAAAAGCCAGCCACAGATGGTGGTGATCAGGGCTTAATTTCAGCCGGTGATGTCGAGGGCTCAGATCCAGATATTAGGGGGAGGGGGGGGGGTCTCCGGGGGGGGGGGGGGGGTTTGGGGGCCATGAGAAATTAAGCCCTGATGCTGATGATCATAATAACAACGAATGTGGTCATAATACTACAATCCACACGCCACATATGATTGTACGTGTACAAAACACGTCCTGTATGTACACATGTACATATGTACAACACATACGCCAGTAGTGCACACGGCAAGGCGCACGCACACACACGCGAGCGACACTGGGACAACCACTGCACGACGCGACGCTTCTGCTGGGAGTCTTTCCACGACCATCGTTTTAAAAAACCCTTAATAATAGCAATAGCTTTAACAACAAAAAACCACACAAACAACAAGAGCACATAATACGTATAAAATGGTGCAACCACGACAACGTAGTAATTATCATCACTATTATTTAAAAAATAATAATATAACATTAAACAAAGTAAGAGAAGACAATCTCATATGCCAGACCCTTTGGGTCCATTAATTCACCACGTGGCCACAATACAGAAATGAAATGACACACGAAAGTGTAAAGGAGCTGCGAGGTCTTTGGCCCGAAAAATAGGGCGTCTCAAACTCCAACCCACGACGACCCGCACCGCTCCCGTTTACTTTCCATATTCACGGAAACGAATTTTGCACCGCCAACGGCGAATAATTGTAAACACGGAAAGCCGGACTGTGGTTGGGACCAGACCGGCGAGGGCTGGAGTTTGGGAGGCCCTCCACTCACAGCTCCCCCCATCGTCCCTTTTGCATTGTCTCTTGAGCTGCGGCTGCTGTGCGTGCGTTCTGCTACTGGGGGTGAGGAGGCTTCAGTCTCAAGTACGCGGTGACTACAGGTGGCTTAGTAACGTAAAACAATGTCACAGGTTAACACTGTCATCTGGCAGCGCGAGCTGACGGGCGATGTTCATATCCGCATCTGGTTGCATATAAAAACACTAAACGGAGTTTGAGTGATGTGTTAGCAGAGAGAACATTGTTCAGGTGGGAAAACAGGAAATCGGGAGTATAGCGGAAATGTAGCCATTTCCCTGCACCAATTAAAAGCTGGAAAAAGCGTGTGCGACCAAAAGTATCAACTGGGGTGATTAAGTGTTTATTCCCCACTGTCAAATGTCCTCCAAAAAGTGCCTGCATGTGAAAATAATCTCCGAGT
Organism: Lampetra fluviatilis; assembly: GCF_964198595.1. Lineage (NCBI taxonomy): Eukaryota > Metazoa > Chordata > Hyperoartia > Petromyzontiformes > Petromyzontidae > Lampetra > Lampetra fluviatilis. The sequence continues at coordinate 2,354,033 of NC_136311.1, forward strand.
CGGCATTCCTTCCCCACTGGTGGCCCAGAATCAGTTGTGCAAACTCTATGAGGTGGAGGGGGTGGATCAATTGCTCTACAACACAATCGATGCCGACTTCCCATAAAATGTTACTCATTTTACAGACATCGGAGGAATGATGGGGCTGATTGAACGCCATAACCGAGGATTGATGTTGGGCGAGCTCAGAGAATGTCACCTTTGCGGGTGGTAAAAGTGGGTGGAGTGGGGGGGGTATTCGCAAAGTGTCCACGAAATACCGGGCTAGTAAGTATCGGTTTTCTTAAACGAATCCCGATTGTTTCCACGGCGACAAAAAAATGTAGCCTATTTTACAAGCCTGTGTTATTTATATTGCTTTTCACGTTATACAAAAACATGAAAAGGAAATATTAAAGCGAGGTCAAAACACCACTTAAACCACCGCAAATCGCAAGTCAAAACTGCAGGAGTTACCGCACGGCGCGTTATTTGAACCGGGATCACACCGGCGCGCGAGGTTTCTGCGCCGCACGGAGATGTGGATAACAAAGACAGAATTGCTTTGTATGCTCTTCATTTTTGTTTAACAATTGCAATATTCATTCCCACCCCCCCAACCCCCTCCTCAAAACTCCATTACGCGCGCAACGGCAGGATGCAAGCGCCAACGTTATTTCGAGGACACGCGTGCAGGTAAATAATCGGTCGTACGCAACCAGAAACGCGACGCTTTAACAAAAACCTCACCGAAACGATATGGAAAGAGATTGTGAGCGTTTAAAAAAAGTGAGTTCCATGAAAAGGAGCCAGACCGTGCACATCTCTTTCGTGATCTTGTAAACCGATCCTGGCCACGCGGTTGGCAGATCGTGTGTGCGAGACACCCAACTATTGGGGTGGGCCACTGGGGTACCAGCAGAAGGCAGTACAGCAGGTGGGTTGACCTATTCGAATAGCTGCGATTGAGCACCTCGTTATCCCCACTCTGGTGTCTTCCCAAGCGCAGACAGAGAAAACTAAACTATATTTATCTTACCAGGTAAGGCCCACCGAGCCATATAGCTCTTTTTTTGGGAAGAGACATGACCACAAATGACAGCTCAACGAAGTGGGTCATCATGTGAAAATGTATAGCAGCCAAATATTCTAAATGCATGTTTCTAAATGTGGAGGGAACACCCAGAGGACCCGGAGAAAAATCCACGCGACCACGAGGAGACCTGCAAACTCCAAATATACAGGCGTCAGGGTCAGATAGAATCAACGACCTCCCGTGGCACAACATCCGACAAAACATGCATCTCTAGAAAAATCTTGACCGTCAGTTGAGGCATCCTTGCTATTATTAAAATATGCACATTGCAATAAATGAGCAGCTTTGGGCCTGGTGTAAAGATTAAAATGGGGCCCCTTGTCCAATTATTCCCCTCTTCATAGCCCGGGTGCCTGGACCTCGGTGCAATTGTATCGCCTGCACACTCGACAGCTACACCACTGACGGTGTTACCGTGATGTGAGATATTGAATTAACCACGTCAGTCGCCAAGGCCAATTCAGAACTCTTGCTTGGGATGTTTGCCGTAGTTGTTTTCAAATGACTGGTAATAGTTGCATTTTAGACCGTAAAATAAATACGTTCCACTCCTATGTCAACCCACTATTGGATAAAGGCCTACCCACGATCACTAGGTCATGATTATTTGGCCTTACTTCCCCAAGCTGGCCAGTGTGGATTGGTGGGGGGGGCTTGGACCGGTTCAGATATTACTCGCCACTGATATTAGCCCTAAACGCACTGCACCACCCCAGTTTTATTTGTGACAAGAATCCTAAAGTGCGACAAAAACTCAAGCGCTCAGTAGATTATTGTAAACCTACTTGCTGTACTATCTCATGCAAACACCACCTCATTGCTCATTTAGAAGGGTATCTCGTCTCTGGAGCCGGTTCACTATTCCAATCACTGCATGATTTACCAATCCCACCTCCGATTCTCAATGAACGTACCGTGCACGGGTCGTCGTTTGAATTCTTAGAAGTTTGTCAATGTTATGTCCACCATCTCTCGTCTGATACGAAACTCGTCTCATCGGATGCATACACCTCATCTAATCCAATACATTACCCTCATCTCATCTCGAGAAACCGGATCCAATTCAATACAGAATAATCTCGTACATAAACCTCATGTCATCCAATACACAACTCTCACCTCCAACATACTACAGTACATCCACATCTGTCACATATACACCCTGACCAACTAACCGCACGCACCCAGTGCAGTATTTTGTGCCCGTCATTTTGTAAAGATTTCTACAAATCCGGCCTATCCATCTACACCTCAGTCCCCAGCAAGACGGTCATGTGAAGTTGGACTGGACACGTGTCATGCAATAAAAACTCTCTCATTGCATCTGATACAGAACACTGTCTGATAAAAGAAAAAGCTGTCTTGACACATCCCTCATCTCATTCGGTTGACCCTCATAGCATCCAACCCGTATCTCATCTCAAATACAACCCTCATCTCATCCGACACGGAGCACTCGTTCTCATCCGAAGGATCCCTCGGCTTTTGCGAGATGATACCGAGCGCGCACGCACACACACACACACGAGCACGCCAGCAGCCCCAGTGACAATGCTAGCACCCAGACGGCAGCTTCATCAAGTATTAAAATAAAATAAAAATAAATGTCTTTAATACATTATAAAAACGAAACTCAGGACGCGTAAATAATAGCGCGGGTGCGTGCTTTGTTATTGTTGTCATAAAGAAACAGCTTCCTGCGACGGGAGGCTGAGAGTGGGGCGGGGGAAAGAGGTCAAGGGTAAAGAGAGAGGTCAAGGATGAAGAGGGAGGTCAAAGGTGAGGGTCAGACGGCAGTGAAAGTTTTTGTACTCAACTTCCCCCTCCCCGGAAGGCAAAAGTACAGTTGGTATATAAAAAAAATGTTTCATCACAAAACTCAAATACAATCATCAATGCACAGCACAGGAAAGACAAAAATACATTAGCTGGTATCTTCTGCCTACTCGGCGCTAATAACATACAGGCTCGTCGACGATACTAGAAATGTAAAAAGTCGTATTATCATTATTACAATATTACTGAAGACAATAATAACGGTACAAAGGCGTACAAACAACTTTACTAACGTATGTGCCTATATATACGTGTGTGCGTGTGCGCGTGCGCGTGCTACTCGTACGCAGCCAGGTGCTTCTGACGTCCGCAGCGCCGTCCCCTCTTTCTATAAATCCTCGGCACAGGACGTGCGAAAGTGCCCTCCTCCTCTCCTGCGCGCCTGCACAGTGGCCCAGCGCGTCGCTCGGTCGATCACACAAACGGCATCATGATTCAATACAAAACGCCACCAAAACAAAATAAAAAATGTAATGGGGGGGGGGGAACTTGCGCGCTCAGGGAACAGAGAAGGACCTCGACACGGACGGCTGCTTGTCCAAGCCGCCGCCAAGCGTCCTGTGCTGCGCACCCGCACTTCCACACTGCGCTGCGCCGGCGGTCGCTGTCGTCACGGCGGCCGTGCCGTCAGTCGACCGCGCGTCAAGCCGCGCGGTCGACTCGGAGGCGACAAGAGGAGCGAACTCGGCCACGCTGAACACGAAGCGCAGGCAGCCCAGCTGCACGTCGCTGCCGTGCCTCAGCAGCGCTGTCCCCTCCCAGCCGGCGAGTGCCGGACGGCCGGCGCTCGATGGGCCGCGTTGGCCGGCGCTTGATGGGCAGCGTTGGACGACGCCGTCGCCACCGCCACAGGGGTGAGGATGCGCGAGCCGGGGAGAGCAGCCACAAGGATTGGCGGCAGAAGGACGCAAGTCGTCGGCGCTCATGACGCCCAGGTCAGCGGCCTCACTCGTGCGGATCTCGGATGTTGGCTTCTTGTTGTTGCCTGCCGTGGAGAAGTTGCGTGATCGGAAAATGAAGCGATGGGGCGATATGGCGATGGAATGACGGGGTGATGGGATGACGAATTTGAGTGATGGGGACGGGCATAGGATGTGGTGTTGGGAGTAATTGGATGATTTGAAATTATGTGATGGGGTGAAGGAAGAGGAATGGCAGATTGATGGGATGTGGCATTGGAGTTATTGGGTAATGGGTGATGGAATGATGGCATGCATTGATGAGATGTGAGATAAAAACGTACATTATTTTCATCGTCATCCTTCATATTTTTTCCAACTGCGTCCACTGTTAAAGTTCACGTATGTGCGTGTGCGCACGACAAGTATGTATGCGGTACGTGCATGCATACGTGTCATATGTGCATGTGTCCATACGCATGTGTATGCGAGTGCGTATGTGTCGACTACTTGCTAACAGTACTTGCCCTGACAGCCTATTGGAGGCTATATGGGGAATCTTATCTTTGTATGTATATCTGGGGAACGGTAGTGCAGCCATTTGAACACTGCGCCAGGAATCCAGCAAACAGAGTTCGATTCCCGCTCACAACCAACAATGGTGACGATTATATGAACCTGTCCTGGGCGTCCGCGAGGTCGGCTCAGCCTCAAATGAGTACCTGATACGCTATGTAACTATCACCACTTGGGAGACAAAAAGCGGCCGGGGGTAGTGTTGGCCACCCATCCCCTCGTGTGCCACGTTGGCCTTCATCGGTGCTCGGTAACAGCACTTTACCTAAGAATCTGTCAAGGCTATAATGAGGATCTTAAGTCTTTGTGCATGCTGTTTAAACACGTGTGTGTATAAAACACGTGTAAGTGCACGCGTGTTTGAAACCGCACTTTTACAATCGTTCTTTAGTTCATGCATTCGCACATCCGATTAGCACGGTTTGTTACATACGGTGCGAAAGAAGTTCAACATACATACATGCGAGTGTGCACGTGCGAATGCATTTGTGCACAGGTGTGCGCGCATGCACGCGGTCTGTGTGACACGCACGGATGATGCTGCGAACTCGCGCCACGAGCGGGCTGGGGGGCAGCGTGGGGGGCCCGCGCGGCTCCATCAGCGAGCAGCCGTAGAGCGCCCCGTCCACACGCGTGCCGTGCTCGCTGTAGTTGAGCAGCTCATACTGGCTCGTGCTCTGCACAACGCGGAAGGCGCACAGCAAATGGGGCATCACAACTGACGGGAGGAACGGACGTCAGTGTCGAGCTGGCTCCACAACCCTAGGCTAAACTAGTGTTCCCTCGTTATTTGCGAGGGATATACATTCCCGAGATGCTCGTAAAAAGCACATTGTTTGCAGATAATGACATTGGCCTACAAATATATCGTACGTGCAAAGTCTGCAGATGCTTCAAGCTTCCAAAAGTTATCTCTCTCTCTCATCCCTTTCTCTCTCGTCTCTTTCACACTCTCTAGATGCAGTCATCTAGAGCTCCAGATGCGATTCACAGAGCCAAAATCGTGGATCACACAAACTGCACCGTGCGTGCTCGTTCGAGTCGGAAATAACTTTCAACTATTATGTTGAACGATGGAGCTTTTACAGATCAGATCAAGTCCTTGATCTCTAGATCAGTGGTTCTCAACTGGGGGTACGCGGAACCCTGGGGTACGTGGCAATGCCCCAGGGTGTACATGAGGTGATTTATAAATGTGTGAAATTATATTATACATTAGTCATTGATGAATAAGCATGTATGAATCTTATTCTTAGGTTTTTTCGGTAAAGTCACGTAGGTAAAAAATTAAAATTAATAAAGTAAAATAAAAAAATTGTACCTACGTGACTTTACCGAAAAAACCTAAGAATATGAATCCTTGCAGTCACGAAAGCTTCAAATCTAGAATGTATGAATCTGTCAATATTAAATAACGATAACATTTAAATTCATATGGTACCCTTCAACGCTATTAAATACTTTCTAAACTCATTGATCGTAAACAATGTGGTTTTCACGAGTAACCAGCGAGCGCAAACAAATTCCATCGTGCGTGCAGAGCGTCCATTGAATTTTGTTTTATTTCGCTTGCAGTTACTCGCTAGTTAGGATATCTCACGAAATGGACAATTGGTTACGATATTTATGTTCATTATTCATACATTATTTCTCAGAACCATGTTGGGTCAGGCAAGGGGGGGGGGTTATAACTCGGTTGAAACAAGGGATGGTGTACAGTAGCCAAAACATGTTGAGAACCACTGCTCTGGACGTTATCTGACGCGGCGTGTAACAGATTGAAAAGTCACAAAAAGTTACGATGGAGAAACCGACCTCATCGAAAAAGATGCAGGCGTGCTTTCCGGAAACGTAATTGCAGTGGCCAAACTTGGTCAGGCAGAGATCCATGTCGGCACCTTTGAAAAGAAGAAAATAATAAATAAACGATTACACCACGAGGCGCTTTGCAGGAACATTGAGTGGTATATCTTTTTATTTGAAAAAAAATGAATGTGATTGTTTAGTTCCATGTCAGATAAGTGGGCTCAATTTGCCTTGAATGTGTAGCGTGTGTGTGGCCTGTACATACAGGATGTCTTTCAGCTGTACCTCCATTTATCATGGATGGCTACGTAAGGTGCGAAAGAAGTTCAACATACGTGTGCTATGAACATGAGGTTTTTTTTAACTAAAGTTGCAGAGCACAGGACCGAAGGCTCAAAAAGATAAGCAGACAGCAACATGTGTATCTGTGTGTGCTCGTGTGTATTTGAACATGTGTGCTCGATTGTATTTGTGGGTGTGCGCGCGTGCCTGTGCCGATGTACAGGGCCCTGTAGCGCATTCGAACCGGCTCCCCTCGCCCGTCCACGGAGCTCAGCACTGCGCGTGCTCGCACCTCCGTCAACGCCGGTCCTGTGCACGGGGACAACAAAACCACGATGTCCCAAACGCCAACACCACGTGGTTCCAAAAGCCAACACCGCAGTGTCTCAAATGCCAACACCCCGGTGCCTCAAAAACTAAAACTAACCTCGTGCGCTAACCAAGCGTTCAGCTCAAAGTCAGATACATTAGTAACAGTTAACTGACAAAACACCTCCTTCACACCTGTCACTCCACGTTAAAAGATGGTTTTTTTTCCACGTGCGATCAGCCGCATGGCCTTCTGGGAGTGGACAATTTGAACTGCATTGGCTCAACAAAAGTAAAACACTGGACTGGTTTCGACATTCAGTGTTAAATCAGCAGTGAGGCTTACTTGAACCAACACTCATAGGCAAAGACTCTGTTAGATATGGAACCTAGTTATTCGCAAAATTATAAAATACATAACACAAAATATAATTCGAGTAACGAATAAGTAATTTACTCTTGATCGACGTTATCGTATCTGCTATGAGGTTGTGGACCAATTTTCTTTCTGCTCCATTCATTTCAACTGCTGGTGGCTTCACGACGGAAAGGAACCATTTCTTGTTTTCCCTATTTCTACCCAGTTTTAACACTTACAAAAAGTTTATTTTCTTAAAGTTTCGATACACAAGTGGTTACCAATCCTCAAACACAATATCAATGGACATCATCATATACTAAAACACCACACCACACTTATAACAAAATGTTAGATTGTATTACTTTTTGATGTTGTGAATGCTTGTGTTTGTATTGTCTTAAAGGACAACGTTCTCGAACGTACTTAATTAAACCACTTATAAGTAGGTCAATAGAGACTGTCCTGTTAAGACGCTGCCCTGCAGCAGGAATGTGTAATTGCCACCTACGCGCTGAAGGCTGCCAAAGAGGAGGAGGAGGCCTGCCCAATGTTCATTTTAGCGCGGAGACCCTTCCGCCCTTGACATCATGGTAGACATCACCGTGAACGTAGATCCCCCATTATCGCAAAGCAGATTCCCGGCCACGTCTCTGGCATCCTCCCACCTGCAGCTTCTGCTTCCGGGGCGGCAATCCTCGCGGTTGGCGCGGGAAGTGCCGGGGTCTTGAATAGGAGGCTTGGCGCGGGCTTGAGATCGTCCGACGCCCGGGGGATGGCGGGGACAGTGGCGGTAGCAACGGCGGCGGTGGTCATGACAGGCGGCGTGGGGCGACCGCTCAGAATCTGCTGTATCCTCTGCCAGGCAAGCACCCTCACCAGCCGCTCATCCAGGTCCGGCAAGTGGGGTCCTGGGCGAGGCAAAAGGCTCGGTTGCTATCGGCAGGTGGCGCGGTTCAATATGGCTACGTTAAAACACAACAAATACGTTACCCATGAACAGCGGATGTTAAAGAGCCCGTGACGTTCTTCTAAAAAAAGAACAGGCTACATGTGCTGGAGTCACGTTCCAAATTACTCACAAATTACATAATTGGGTAAAACCAAATAGTGACATCACCTCCTACCGGCAGACTGTACTCGTCCGTCTTCTTTCGTAGGCTGGTCAAGCCAGATAACCACGTCAGGGGTAGTGGAGTGTATCGCTGTGAGGTCTCCTTATTTGTGGATCGGGCATTTATCATTATATGTTGTACTAGCGGGAAGTACCCGGTGTTGCCCAGGGGAAAAATATATTTCAAAACTTATCTTAAAAACACAACATATACACACACAAGTACTAAGCTAATGTGAAAGCCCGGCGTTCCGTTTGTCCATTTGTCTGTCAACAAAATTATAAGGAGGGTTGCAGAAGTCCAAAAAGTTATAGGAAGTGGCGGGTAAATCGTTTATCTAAAAGGTTTCCAAAAATGTCAACCTCCAGCCTCCTGAAAAAATATTTGTATCCCCGCATTAGGCATATATACCTACACACCCTACATACAATAGAGTGAGGAGTATCTGCTGACTCTATAGTATTTCGATTTATAGTTTTCGTGACTGCAGGGATTCATCTTCTTGGTTCTTTCGGTAAAGTCACGTAGAAGGGAAATAATAAAATAATACAAATTTAACATAATTAAATAAAATTGTATCAAAATAAAACATAATAAAATTCAATACATTTTTGTATGTTGTATTGTATTTATTTTATTATTTCCCTTTTACATGACTTTACCGAAAGAACCAAGAACATGACTCTATAGTAGTATCTGACTCTCCAGTAGTATCCACTGACTATAGCAGTATCTGCAGACTCTATAGCAGTATCTGACTCTATAGTCATTACTACCGACTCTGCAGCAGTATATACTGACTGTAGTGGAATCTACTGACTACAGTAGTATCTTATGACCCTACGGTAGTATCTATAGTAGTAACTACTGACTCTATAGAAGTACTGTATCCGCTGACTATAGTAGTAACTACTAACGTTACAGTAGTATCTACTAACTCTACAGTAGTATCTACTGACTCAATAGTAGTATCTACCGATTGTAGAAGTAGCTACCGACTGTAGCAGTATTTACTGACCATAGTGGTATCTACTGACTGCAGTAGTAACTACTGACTCTACAGTAGTAAATACTGACTCTACAGAAGTAAATACTGACTCTACAGTAGTATCTAATGATTATAGTTGTATCTACTGAGTCTGAAGTCGTATTTACTCACTGTAGTAGTATCTACTGGCTCTATAGTAGTATCTACTGGCTCTATAGTAGTATCTACTGACTGTACAGTAGTAACTACTGACTGTAGCAGTATTTACTGACCCTAGTGGTATCTAATGACTGCAGTAGCATCTACCGACTCTATAGTAGTAACTACTGACGATAGTAGTATCCACTGACTCTAGTAGTAACTACTATAGTCAAAACAGACAAAATACACGATGACAGAGACCAACACAACTACCACCACCGCGTGGTGGTAATGGTGGTGTCAGACTGTTGTTAGTTCGTAGCGAGCAGCAGCACCTAGAAAGTATGAACACACACAGACGGACACCACACACACAGACAACAACAACCGCCATTCGCCATTAAGTGGCGGTGACGTCACCACGACGCTAGTGCCAGGCTATGTGCACCTTGAGGCCACGTGAAGTGTCGAACGCCCGCTGGCAGGAGGTCACCGGGCAGACCCAGATGCCACAGGTCGACTGACTGAGACGACTGGCTGATGCACCACCTGTGCAGCCTACTGTGCCAACTTGCTGTGCTTTAGCCACCCGGCGCTCCGCTCGTTGTTGTAAGCGTTGCTCCTCCGCCCTCCGTTGTTGTTGGAGAGTGACTGCCTCCAACTGCCCAGTAGCGTCCTTCACGAGCCTCCTCCACAGAGGCCGATCTTGACACCGCTGGTACCAGTCATTGGCAAGTCCACTCAGCTCCACATCCTCCTGTACCACATCACTCCATCTCTTCTCTAGCCCGTGCCGCGCCCGTTTAGCCCCCTCAATCCGGCTGAACAAAAGCTGTTTAGGCATGCGGTGGCTGGGCATGCGGGCTACATGGCCCAGCCAACGCAGCCTTGCCTGCCGGAGGAGCTCACTGATGGGACTTTGTCCAGATCTTTCAAGGATTTGTGAGCTCCTCACTCAATCCAGCCTGGTTAAACCCAGGATGGATCGTAGGCAGACAAGTCTAAATGTTTCTAACCGGCGAAGATGTTCCATTAGGGGGGTCCACGTTTCGCAAGCGTAGAGAAGCGAGGGAATGACAGTGACCGAGAAGACCTGAAGCTTCGTGCGGAGCAACAGACCAGGTAGCTTCCACACAGCGTTACGCAACCGATGAAAAGATAATGCCGCTCGACTGATTCGGAGTGAGACCTCTGCTGTTAAACCGCAGCCGGTCATGAGCACACTGCCCAGGTATAGGAAACTCTCCACTCTCTCCACAACTGCCCTACAGACACACACACACCACACAGACACTGCACACAGACGTGGTGAGGCCGAGTCCCGTGCAGAGCCCCCGGCCTCGCCTAGGTTGCCCAGCCGGCCGAGGTGGCACCTTGGCAGGCTGCATTGCTAGGGGCAACCACGGCTCTGCTTTGTCGCGCATGCGTAGATGAGTGCTTTGGCACGCGCTCAGCGGAGTAATATAATAACAAAAGGGAATACATTGTTAATTTAACTACTTTAAAGTTGACAGACGCGAAATTCGAATAGCGCTGGCTCACCACGGGGCTTATCGCGTGGTACCTGGGTACTTTTTTTAAACGAAAACCCCACGGTTCGCGAGTTAAATCCGTCGCAAGTTTCATCCACATAGACAGACAAAAAATGATATATAGCTAAGATGGTCTGTTCTGGATAACAACAGGTCCCTCAATGCAGAGTTTTAAGTTTCCATTCGTGCAACATAGCAAATTTACAATATTCTTGCACCATAAGAATGGCACAAATACCAAATTAACGGATTTATACGAGGTTTTAGTTATGGCTTGGTTTAGAGAGTGTTAAGATTTGTGGTTTAGTTGTAGGAGATAGCAGGGGTTGGGGTTCACGTTAGAGTCAGCGTTGGCGTACCTGTCTTGCCGTCCATAAGTGCCAACAGCGACGCGTTGAGGTGGCAAAGGGCGGCCGCTGTCGCCGTCAGCGCTGTCGTGGCTGCATCGCCACTCCCCGTCGGGTCCCCAAGTGGCCCAGTCCCTCCTGGGGCTCCCGGTTCCACCTTGGGTCCGTCGGGTAGGAGAGTGCGCCGGTCACCCTTCTCCCCCACCAGCACTACTGTCGTCGCGCTACCGTACCGTGCTTGCGGCGCATGCGCTGCATGCGCAAGGTGATTCACGACACCGCAGCCACCCTCCTCCCCTAGGCCACATGCCTTCGTTTGGCCGGCCAGGACTCCATGCTGTGCCAAATCCGACGACTCGCAACACGAGTCCATCGCATCCATTTCGGCCACGTCACAACCAGCGCCGCCGCCACCGCTATCCTTGCTGCCCAGCGAAGGGCCATTGGACCTCGAGGGACTGTGGCCCTGCTCTGCCTCTCCCTTCACCTTCATGTCGCTAGAAAGACGTGGAGGGAGTTTCACGTCCGTGACCGAAGGCGGCAATGATGACGATGACGTTGATGACGACAACGTTGCCGGAGCCACTCTGCTCCGAAGGGGGGCGGCCACGTGGAGGCGAGGGAGGGCCGGGTCAGAGGTCGCGAGCTTCGACAACCCCTCACTCGGGCCGCACGCCGAACGCGGTACGGCTGAGGGCGCTTGCTTCACGGCGAGGTGCCGCGCTATGCTTGACTGCAGCGCCAGCACGTTCCGCAGCCACTGCACGCGGTCGGCACAAGCGCACACAATGAGAACATCCACATTGACTTTTTGGATTGAGAGTCAAGTGGTTTCCCAGGTGAGTGGAGGTGCCCTTCCCAGGTGGATAGAGGTGAATCTGTATTCGCGATGTGCAGTAAAAAGTCAAGCCTACGTCAGCAGAAAGCAGAGATTCCTTTACCCAGTGGTCAGGGGTGTGATTCACTTGGTCGAGCTGCCATTTATGCCTGTGGTGAAAGGTAGGTCTTCAAATATTTGCCACCCCTTCAACAAGGCCAATATTCAATTAATGGATTAATCTTTGTCTTCCTTATACTACTCTTATATTGTGTGTCTTGTATGTAACGTAATGTCTCATTTGTATTGTCCGTCTCGTTTATTTAGCGTCTCGTAAGATCGAATTTCACTTGTATTGTTTATCTTGTTTGTACTGTCCACCATGTATGTTATGTCCATCTTGGGTGCAATGTCTATTTTTTTGTATTGTTAGGCTCGTTTATTTCATCTCACTCGCATTGTTTGTCTGATTTGTATCATCCAATCTAGTCTCATTTGTATTTCTCGTAAAAAAAAAAATTCATGAATCATGACCACTTCATTTTGCATTGTTGATAACTGAATCTTACACATGTTATTTGGTACATTAACTACAGGCAAAATAATTTAATTTAAATCAATGAAACAAGTCTTATAAGTGAATAAAAAATCGTAGTACGACTGATCGGCAGAAATTGCCCATCCAAAAAAGTAAATCGCACACAAGAGTATTAAATGTAAGACAGCCACTTCCATGGGTGACTTCATACATCAGAGGACACGTGACTTTACCTAAAGACCCACAGAAAAAGAATAATTGAGAACCCTCGTAATCCCGGGTTCAATCACAACCACTTGAGAAGCCTAATACACACAGAAACCCAGCGTACAGCCTCTATCAACTATTGCGGCAAGGGTTGTGAGCAAGCACCTATCAAGGCTGCAATGGCACACGAGGGGATGATGGCCAGGCTTCACAGCACAGTACATGAAGACGGGAAATGCATCGCGCGCCCATTCAGATGCGCTTCTGCGGCTGTCTGGAAAGCCACTGGAGCGATGCACTTTTAAATCATATAGAATGAAATACCATTTCTTTAGAACTCCTTTTTGTGGAAAGTTTATTGTCCTTCCCCCGCACCTCCGATGAGCATGGTTAGCTATGTATGGTGCGAAAGAAGTTCAACATACATACAAGCACTACAAAGACCTCTTATAGCCTTGACAAGACTGTTGGGGCAAGTCCTGTTAGTGAGCACCTATGAAGGCCAACACGGGACACGATAGGGGTGGGTAGTCAACACCACATCGCACTGACCTAGAAGAGGCCCAGGACCGGCTCAGATAATCGTCACTAGTGGGCGGGAATCGAATCCGGGTCGCCGGGTCTGTATCGCAGCAGCTCTAACCGCTACACTGCCACTCCCCACAACAACCACTACACCGCCCTCTGTCACACACACAGAAGTATGCACAATTCTGGTGCCTGTCGGTAGCATTGCTTGGCACACACGAAGGCAATTGTGCTCAATTGACCATTACAACCGAGAGAGAACTCACCTCCTCCTGCTCGCGGTCAGCAGCGAGGCGAGGCCCGGCACTGGGCGGCTCCGGCTCCGTGCACACGAGCTGGCACTGCCGCACGCCCGCGGGCGGCCCCAGCGGAGGGCGGTGCTCGTAATGAGCCTTGATGGCAGCCGGAACCTTGGGTCGGGGGTCAAGGGTCAGGTGTCATGTCAGGCCAGAGGGCAGCAGCGGGAGATGATAGGAGGTGGCTTGGTGCCGGGTTGTCGGCGCCGCAAAGTTTTTTTTATGGTACCATTACAGAAAAACTGCATGTCTGGATAAGCCACGCAGTGTCTGTGAAATACCATTTGCGCCAGCCAAGCTGACCTGGCAATATTCAGGTAAGGCTACGCTTTGGGTCTAATTTATAATCGCAACCACCTGACCGGACAAAATAGGAACACACTTGAACAACCACATGTACATGTAGAGCCCTTTTGTCCATCCACTGCTGGATGAGATGCTTTCCCCACGACCAGCACTGATCATTGCGGATGGTGAAGGTGGGGAGCACAGGTGTGCCACCGGAGAAATAAAGTACACCAAAGGATTTTTCTATACTACCCTCTGCTGCCATCAACGTAACCCTGCAGCAGACTATAACACGCATTGTATGCATGGTGGTTGCTCATCCAGGCATCACCAAGGCTCAACCTCGTTGAACTTCCAAAATATGTCGAGGTTGGACACGTTCGGATTATCTCGTCGAAGACTGGTGAACACAAACAGCGACGATGCCATAATTTCAAACCAAAAAGCAACGAAATATGTAGTAGTGGCCAGGTCAATATGGCGAGCATGGCCAATGTCGTCACACCAACCTTGAGGGCCTTGCGGGCGAGCGTGGAGGCGGTCGTGGCGGTGGTAGAAGCGGGGGAGCGGTTGGGTGGGCGCTTGCGGTGCACGCGGCGCAGGAAGCCCAGGGAGACCGTGTGCTGCTGCACGGGGCCCTGAAACCGCGAGAAGAGCTGGCAGCGCCCACTCAGGGGCAACGCCACCCCGCTCAGCTACAGCGAGCGAGGGCAGTGGAAAGGGAGAAAGAGCAAGAGGTGGTCAGTCTTGAGTGCACACCAGCGCAAGTGTGTACAAGGGTGCATGACTGTTAGCATACATGAGAGCATGTGTGCAGGGGAGTGTGTATAAATGTGCGGGAGTGCACATACGAATGTTTGTGTGCGCATGCGTGCAAGCGTGTGTGTACGAATTAGTCTGTATAAGTGTGAGCGCTTAACAGCGTGTACGCTCGTGTCTGCGCGAGAGCAAGTGTTCTTGTGTGACCATGTGTGAATATACGTTTGTGCGTGTGTGTACGCGTGTGGTGTACCGGCCGGCTCTCGGGGTGGTTGGGACACATCCACCGTCCCGTGGGCATCGAGGTGAGTGGCGGGTCGAGGCAGTCTTGGTGGAAGAGCAGCGCGCAGTAGTCGCACTGCACCAGCGGAGCCACCCGGCAGCTCCTGCCAACAGTAAATGGCATCAGCGGGGACAGAAGCCAAAGCGAGAGAAACGAACGGAGGTTTAAGAACGTCAACACTGTCACCGTCCCTGTCACGAGTTGTCAATCTGGTTTGTATTTTCTTATTAATCTGTCTGGCGTTAGGCGAATGTTGCGTCTCATTTGCAAGGTCCGCATCGTTTACAAAGTCCATTTATCTTTTACCGTGCGTCTCACCTAGATTATCAGTCCCATTCATAATGTCTCGCACAGATCAGTCCTCTTTGAACTTTGTTCCGTGCAATTTGCACGAACAATCATTTGCGACATGTGAGATTTGATACGCCGCCCGCGAGCGTAACAATCGATCCGACTCTCTAGACTCGGCGGATCCTTGCGACGCCCACGGGTCGACGGCGTGCTCAAGGTGAGGCACCACGCTCACCTGCTGCACAGGTAGCAGAGTCGCGCCGGCAGAGGCACCAGACCGTGGGTGTCCAGCTCGTGTGGCGACCGCCGTGCGTGCTTCCCGCCCGCTTCCTCCTTCCGACGCTTCTTACTCGTCCCTTTCACACACACACACAGAGCCTTAAAGACCAAGCACCAAGTTGTGTTCGCGAGCACGAGGAGGTTGATGCTGGTTGTGGTAAAGGTAGTTATGGCGATAATGAGTGGAGGTTGCAATTATGGTGACCATGATAGTGATGGCAGTTGTGCTAGTGAATGTGGTGGTGCTCATGGTGGCTGTGACGAAGGCGATAGTGATTGTATGTTGAACTTCTTTGGCACCTTACGTAGCCAACCGTGCTAATCGGAGGTGTAGGGGGGGGAGGACAACAAACTAAACACAAAAAGCAGTTCTAAATAAATAAATTAGTCTTCAATCTAGATTTAAAAGTTGTGATGACAGTAGTGAGGAGGATGGTTCTGGTTCAGGGCCCATCGCAACCGCACACCCTCAGTGTTCACTTACCAGGCAAGGGCGTGCTGCAAGTGAGCTCGTATGGCAACTGGAACTGCGTCGGGTTCCTCTCCGTGGCGGCCACCACCAGCATCTCAAACGGGTTCCTCTGCCTCGTCACCGTCATTACCACCGCCGGCGTCGTCACGGCCGTTGTCACAGCCGACGCGGCGGCAGCGGCGGAGAGGGGTGGCGCCGCGGTCGTGGCCATCCCCCTGCTCGACGTGACGCCGCTCATCCTGGTTCCATCCTCATCCTGCTGTCCCATCAGCATCGTCGTCGTCCCACCGTTTCCGTCGTCTCCGCTACCCTCGTCTCCCGCGATCGAGTCCCCGTCGTCCACCTCCACCGTCGTGGGTGTGCTGCTGCCCGACTTGGACGTCGCTGGGGTCAGGGGTCGGGCTGCAGCTGAAGTCGCCGGGGCCACAGAAACCGTCGGGGCAGCCACAGCTCCAGTTGCCCCATCCCGCGCCTCCGAAGGCCCCGCGATGGGCGGCGACGACGCTCCTGTCGCCGAGATAGCGGCAAAGTCATCGCCGTCCTGCGAGTTTGCTCGGAGACCCGGCTTGGCCGTGCAGTTAGAGCCCTCCCGCTTGCTGTCGACGCAGACAGCCACCCTGTGGCCGCCAGCTTCGGTGACAGAGGAGGAAGGCCCGCCAGGCTTATGCTGCTCGCAGAGCGGCCGCGACACGGCGGCGAAGGCGGCGGAGATGGCGACGGCAGTGGTGGTGGGAGCGGCATAGGTTTCCCACTTGGGCATGGAGGTGGTGGTGGCTACCGCCGTCGCGCGCGCCGAGTGGAGAGCCTGCAGCTTAACGTTCTCGAGCTCGGCGTCGACGGGTGTGAGCAGCACGGAGGGGCGCTTGCTGCAGTGCTTTTCCAGGAGGCCGTTGATGAGCCAGCTCTTGCCGCCCGGTTTGAACTTGCCCTCCTTCTTCTGCAGGCAGGGGTGATGGCAACGGGGTGTGAAACAGATGCTGCTTCAGAATAAATTAATTATTACGTATGTTTGCCAAGGAAAGCCTCACCAAGTCTCAAGGCATATTTTCAGGAGGGTCCTGCCAGGTTTTAACAGTCGGGTGTGATGTTGATGTGTAAAGCCAGGTAATTTTTCAGCATTGGGATATTTAACATTTATTTAGTTACAATAATAAAGCTTAATCATTTTTCACATTGATATTGAACCAATGGTTAACAATCGAACAAAGACGGTCACTGCTTTGCGCGCTTTCAGATGCGCTTATGTGACCGTCTGAAACGCTCTTCCTTCTGATATTAGGAAGCTACTGGAGCTATATACAGTCCCCTAGTTACGATGTTCCGACTTACGATATTTCGATCTTACGATGGCGATACGACAAAATTGTAAAATATTTTAAATTTCGCACGGCAGGCAAACGCAGCAGCGTACAAGGTACGATACTATACGTTGGGACGCTGCCGGGATGTACACATCTCCCGCCTTGCGTGATGCCTCACTCTCACCAACGGTCGACGGAGTTAAGTTGCCTCGGTGCTCAATGCATGTTAAAAGTTTTTATAGCAGACAGGATTGTTTCCTGAAAAAACTTTCTATTAAATTGCAGTTCATATAGGTAGGCTAAGAATTTACCTTGTTTTTTTTAACTTTACATTTTACTGTGTAATACAGTATTGTAATTAATAAATACATACAGTATACAGTACGGTACTGTAAATTTCTCTGTTTCGATAAATTATCACCATTCTTTAAGACTCCTGGGTAGGCTAGGCCATCTTCGACTTACGATATTTTTGACTTACGATGGGGTCGTCGTAACGCGTCTCCATCGTAAGTAGAGGACTATCTGTACTTTAAAATCTAAATTGCAATCTCATTTCTTTAGAACTGTTTTGTGTTTAGTTTGTTGTCATCCTCACGCACCTCTGATTAGCATGGTTGGCTACATACGGTGGGAAGAAGTTCAATATACATACATGATGCTAACAGAACGATCGGGGTGAAATTGGAGAAAAACACCAAGCATTTTATTTTTAAGCAGTAAAGATGGACATGTTGATGGTGTCTTACCGTTCTCCTCATGGTGCAGCGGTGGCACATCCACTCTCCAGACGGCAGCATTTCGGCACTGAGCGGTGGGTCACTAAGAGGACCCAGAAGAGGGAGCGAGGAGGGTGGGGGCTAGGTTAGTAACCACACCGCGTGCTTCTACACTCGCCCGCACCAGAGTCCTGTATCGGTCGGGGACTGCAGTCACCCACACCCGGATCAGTTTATGGTCGGAATAAAGACGTTTTTACGGCTTGCGATTCGGATAATGTGCATCTTATATCACCCATGGGTGACCGACGATAAACTACTATAAGTTGATTTTCATTTCAAATGTGCCATACACGACACTGCGAGAATAAGACAGAATCTAAACAAAGATGGAAAATGTTGAAAAAAAAAGAGGTGCGGGTTTTGATCGGGATGCGGGTGAAATGAAAGCGGATCAGATCGGGTCAGGGGAAAGATGGCAGTGTTGAAGTGGGTTATGGTTTCGGGTCGAGCTGTAGGTCCAGGTCAGCATTCAATAATTAGACCCAAGCAGGACTCTCGTGCAAACTTCTTACCGCAGCTCATCTATGGAGCAGCTGGTTACCCAAGTGCAAGCAGTGCTTCATTTGTCACCAAAAACTTTCTGGGTAACTGAATTCCAGGCAGTGTCAGGCAACTATGAGCTACAGCCATAATGAGAGGGAAACTAGATGTGGTGCGCCAGGTGAGGAAATGTGTTCTGGGTCGCTGACCTGAAGGGACTCAAATTAAATTCAATCTTGTGCACAGGCAAAGCACAAGATGCACAATGAAATTTCATAGAATTTCACGGGGTTTGATCTCTGGGTCAAGCTGTGCATCCGGTAAAAACTCACAGATGGTTGCCAATTTCAATCAGCAAATAATTCGGGATTATCAAAACATTTCTTTCAAGCTAGAGTAGCCACGTGCAACAGCTAAGCATAAGGGACGTAACATCCTGTGACATGACTTCCTGTTAAAACTCTCAGGGTCCCAGGAACAGGACAAAGAGAATGCGACATCAGAGTGCGTATCCATTGCCAAACGGTTCGCCGAGAATACAAGACTTTATTCTGTTGTCGTTAAAGATGGAGCAATTGTTTTGGCAACAATCATCTCTTGTAGATATCACTTAGTGTTGACCAGGCTTAAAAGGAAACAGCAGAGCGTTTTACCACAATGACGTGCCCTTCATACGTCGCAAAATTAGGATGCGCTCCAGTTTCCTAACTAGCAGTGCCCTTTCCTCAAAACCTTGAGTTATAATCAAATAAACACAACCTAATTCTGTGTTGGAAGACGCATAGGTCAACATGTCCACTGGCAAAGACCCATAACTAGAAAAAAGTACCAAATGTTCAGGTAAACGTAATTAATGAGGGATTGTTATCGTTCAGTCTGCAAGGCTGCCACAGGAATTGATCTCAACAATGCCTTAATTCGTTCCTTCGTGCAACCAGAACCTTGCTCCAATGATTTTAGGCGAAATTGTAAATGCAAGGAAGATGCACGACAAAAGAAAACATAAGGTGTCCTTCACAGCCGTTAACGACATGTACAAATCAGTATTTGTGTAGACGTCATGCCAAAAATATGGACATATAAAGAAAGCTTAATAAGCCAATAAATATACCGGTACTTAAGACTCTTATACGAAGGAAATTAAAATGTAAAAGAGCAGTACCACTTTGAGGAAGGCCAACAGTGTCTGCATTATGGAGAGACTGCCTCCTGCCATAACAATGAGGAATTTACACCAACGGTTCATGTCCACTAATGGAGATTTGCACCGCTAAATGCGGGTTTGAGCTGCAGACTGTATGACACGACTATTTCCTGCACTGGATTTCCGTGTGTTTATTTTATCTCATTGTTACCCTCGTGGTGAACCGGTGCCACAGTAGTGGGGTGCGTGGGGGTGGTGGAGGAGGGGGGGGTCAGTGGTGAGTGCTGAGCGAGTGGCGAATGTCTGACGTGAGTTCGGGCGAGCGGTACGCGAGCTTCTCATCACACCGGCCATAGACGTACGGCTGCCCCAAATTTGTATTTTAAAAAGGCCACGGTCCTTTAAATCACACCTCATTCTCTGGAATAGAAGATGCTCTGGAAAGTAAGATGCACCCCCTAACCAACGAGTATTTTTCTTTTAATGGGCGTTTTAAAAGTCGGCAGATTACCATATCACAGAGCCATATTGCTGCTTAAAAACGGGGAGGTGCATCTTCTGGAAGATGATTCTGGTAATTAGTTTAAAACATGTCTTCCAGAGAGAAACTGCATTGCTATGGAAAACCATCTTCCGTAAAAAAATATTCTGAAGTACATTAAAGCACATCTTCCGTATGACAATGTATGTTTTTGATTAAAAGACACTCCCAAATGTACAGGGGGAAAAATGCACTGTATAATCTGAAGAATTTGGTAATTGTCATCGTCAGACTTTGAGGTCAGACTGCAAAACTTGCCAAGCCGTCGAACGGATGCTTTGCGGGGTTTGAGACTCGTGCCAAAAAGAAAGAAACAAACGAATAGGTCCTGCGTGAAGTGGGAGAAGAGCGTGGACTCATTCCATCTATCAAGAAGAACATCTGGATTGGGCAGGAAATAGAGGGAACAGCTCGCTCCGATTAGCAAGGTTGGTTACGTACAGTGCGAAAGAAGTTCAACAAACAGATAGGGTAGGTGGTAGAGAAGTGGAATGAGCTGAATAACATGATCGAGGGAAGATTCTTTAGCAAAAGACCAAGAGGATGGGAAAATAACGGTGATGCTAGAAAATGTGTTCAGCACAGGAAGCACGTAGGGACAGAGGAAGAGAGCAGCGGCACAGCAGCATTGTGTGTCGCCTCGGACCCATTTACAGACAGAACACCGAGTGAACTAACGTGCCCGGGGAGGGGGGGGGGCGAGTGAAGTACGCAGCAGAGGTGCGCGCTCACCAGCACTGCAGGTGGAACGATGCGGGGCAGTGGTCGCAGCACAGGAGGTCTCCGCCCTCGCGGCAGCTGTCGCAGGTGTCATGGTTGTTGGCACGGCCGGTGCGTCGCGCCGCCTCGCGCTCATGCCTGCGTGAGGCGGCGAGCGAGGCGGCGCTCACGCCGCCCCCGCCGTGCTCTTCGTCGCTCTTAGGAGGTGCCACCAGCGCTTGGATTTGCTGCTCGGATGCGGGAGAGAAGCGGTGGTTAGGCAGAAGACACAGATGGGGCGGTGAAGACAAGTGCAAGTGTAACAAAGACAAAGATCGCCTGTATAGCCTCCAACAGACTTTCGGGGCAAGTGCTGTTAAGCGAGCACCTATGAAGGCCGGAACGGTACACGAGGGATTGAGTGGGCAGCACCACGCCCGGCCACCTTTGTCTCTCCAGAGGCAATGTTTACATACCGCACTTGGTACTCATTTGAGGCCGAGTCAACCTAAAGGAGGCCCATGACCAGTTCAGATAATTGTCACTGGAGTTAACCCATGAGCGGGAATCAAACTCGAGTCGCCGGGTTCACAGTGCAGCGCACACTAACCATTGTACTACCGCTCCCCGCACCACACACACAATCGAGCTGGGATGATTAGGTCTTTAAATTTACATAAATCGGGAATCGAAAACAATATTGACTATGGAGTGGAGAGCAAGAGGAGACAACGGAAGCAAAGGAAAACAGCGGAAGAGATGGCAGCGAGATGAAATTAAAGAATTTGGAGGCCACTGCTGAACAATTGAACCTTATGGCGGTACCCCGGGGTACCATAGTACCCCGGCTCTCGCATGTCCGTGATGCAGTCAGTTTTAGTCTGTTGATGGTCGGCGATGTGGCAATCGACTCATCTCGACGAGCTGTACACGATGCACTATGGTACATACGAGCGTTCAGGGTTTCGGGGCAATTGTCCTCGCTGCGTTTCGACATCGCGGAGTAGCACTGATTTCGGATTGATTGATAACCCCAGTCGTGGAGTTAAGTACACCCCTGGAAAAAGTGTCCCAGAAATAAAATATTTAATTGGCTCGGCCATTTTGTATTATTTGGTACCCCGGGATACCACCATAAGGATAAATTAGCCAGTCCAGCTCTTACGCACAACATTGGTGGTCGTGGTGGCCAGGTGGCTCAAGAGGTCAAATCGCTGAGCTGACACCGGTGAAGCTTGGTGAAATTAACTACCATTACTCGCAGTGTGGTGTGGCCCTAATCTAGCAATGGATTAACTACAAGCTGTGTGTACATGTGTATGATCCTGCATGTCAAAAGTGGATTTTTTCATAAATCAATCTTTTAAAGGGAGGTGGATGGCAATGGGTTCAATTTGATAATGCATTTATAAATTCGGGAATGCCTCCCCAAGTCTCAAGACTTTTTTTTCAGGGGGAACCTATTGGGATGTTTGGCTAATTTCATTCGTGTTTTGCATGCGCATCATGGTATAAATCTGGTGACCAGTGCACATTTCTGGGCCACGGCTGTGGCGAATGATATCTGAACCTATCCAAGGTGCCCCTTCACCAACCCGCACGGACCAGTGTGGCGATACGTGGTCAACAACCTCCCATGGACCAACAATAGTGTGGAGAAACTTATCCAGCAAAGAATTGACGAAAGCTATATCTTCACACTTTATTTTGCATGTAGGACGAAACTAGAGATTCCCAAGGAAACCCACACATATGAGGGGATGACGCCCAATGCTTCACGCCTCCAACTCGCGAATAGCTCTGCTTGTGATGTCACAGCTCCACTAAAAAATTAGCAAGGACAGACTGGCATGCGATCGATCAGCTTGGCTATGGTCCGGCAGAGATTTCACAAAGTCGTGCAAACAATGTAAAAGAGAGAGAGAAAAGGCAACCAAGCAAGTGTGACAGATTGTGCAACATGGGCCGACAGTCAAAAGCTCTGGCAGAGGACCAACCAAAAAAAATCCTGCATTCGCAGACACCATTGGGTGCGGGTTCTCATTCCATCTTTATGCCAAAGTGGTCGAGAAGTGGATTAAAACCTCTGCTATTGCATTGAAACTGTTACAAAAGTGGTGTAGCCCTAACATGAATCTACAGGGTTTTTTTGAGTTAGACAATGTAAATATAAATGTGTCGTTAAACTCGCCCACGCACCCACAACACACTCATTACCAAGCATGCATGTGGATGAAGGCTATCACACCTCTTGGAAGCAAGGAAAGGTGCCCTTATATCCAAGATGTGCTTGTGTCAGAAGCTACCATTTGCCCTCCCAAACTCCACCAGTGTGTTGGAAGGACATGTTGCTTATACGAGTGCTATACTTATATAAAGGTATGATTATATCCATCTTCTACAGTGTTTATGAAGTCATGGTTTACAAGGGACAAAACTACAGGCAACTGAATAAGTAACGGTCCACGTATCTATACAAGGACCTTGTCCAGCCAATCTTAATAATAAATCACAGCGTGAGATCATTACTATTCAAGTTCCAGGATTCTTTATTTAGTTTTCGAACAATCGTGGGATCCAGCTGAAGGAGGGGAGCGACGACGGCGTGTGCCATCAATGGAAATAGTTTCGAAGCCCCTTTTGAACGTAAACTATCGAGCAGGTGTCAAATTCTGCCAGCTGCATATAGCGTTCCACTACGCTGCATTGAGTTATGATATGACATGACATTAAGATTAAGGAGGTGGAATGCTGCCCTGGTGTAATACTAAACTATTCACTATTTTTAATCATTAGAACACTGAACTTGAAAACCAATTGCCAATTCAAATCAATCTCCTGGCATAACAGTTGAAAAAATGGTGCAAGTCTTTTAAATCCTCCGTACAACTTCTGTCCATCCACCAGCATAAATTACCTTGCCTGGTATACAGGAGACGTGGGTTCGATCCAGACCCTGAGGCCTGCTGTATACTTGGAGTTTGCGGTGTCTCTCTCCCAGTGGTCGTGTGGATTTTTCTCTGGGTCCTGCGGTTTTTCCCTCCACATTTAGAATCAACGTGTGTTCAGAGTATTTGGCTGCTATAGATTTCACGTGCTAAGCAACTTCATCGAGCTATCATTTGTGGCCAGGTCGCTGTACAACTCAGTGGGCCTTACCTGGTAAAATTAAAATAGTTTAAATAACTTTTAGTTTTATGTAACTTGCGGTCAGGTGAAGTGCAAGAACTCCCACCTCATCCAAGATGTTTGGCCAGTTCGAGCTCACTCCAGTGCAGGTCATTCCACCAGCAGTGGCACAGGTAAAAAAAACACTGCAGGGCTGAACCTATACATTTGCCCTTTTATGATGAATTAAGGGTTAGGACCAGTTTGTTGTTAGAACTTATCCTTCGACTGCAGAGCTCGTTGTGCGGTGGCAGCAGCAGCCGGAACCCAATACAACTGGATGACGATGCTGTGGTTAGAGCTAGGGTTTCTGTGCTTTGATGAGAACTGTGATATACTGCACAATATAACGGTCCACAATAATTAGATCGTCTATTTTGTAAAATCGTGATATCCTTATTTGTTTAGTTTGTTTTATCTCTTCTGTTGTGACAAATTATGTGAATTAAGAACAACCACATTCATTAATGTTCTAAATAATTGTATAACCCATCACACAATAAAATTTGTTCTACATAACTTCAGTAACCCTATTATATTATGGTAGTACAGGCTAAATTTATGCCTACACTATGGTAGTATTAATTTCCTAATATTTGTATTGCAAAACTGTAAACAATGTGTGTTATAAGCATTGTATATCGTAACAGGTTGCAATGACTCATGGCAGACACATGCCGAGTGAACTGCAACTGATGAACTTGTAATTAATTTTGAATCGTACTGGAGGTATGATAAAGCACCAAAACAATCAAATTGAGAAATACAATAAAAAAGTTACAATAATTGATGCAGCACACATGAGAGCACTCGTACCAGCTCACCTTTTCTCCCTTCAATAAACTGTTTGCAAAGCAGCACTCCATAACCCAGGAGCCACTCAATTAGGTTACTGAAGAATCTCCCAGCAATGTGCAGAGAAACGCCAGAGAAGTGGCATTACAATCTCAAAACACACCGGAAAACTGTACAGCACAACCGGGGAAACCGGCACGGGAAAATGTATATCACTTGGTGAAAAATGTCATCGCAGCATTGCTAGTTCATGCAATTGACTCCTGATTTGAAGGTTGCAAAGAGAGTCCCCACTTTGTGGGAGATCAGTAGTGATTGTCCTGTAGACTTGTAGTGTGACACAGGCCCCCTACTGCTTGGGCGTGGTATTGTGATGCACACAGAATGACAGCTGCCACTCGTATACACATGGGAGAGATGGATTTGGCCAGATTTACTTTGAGGTGGCCCATGGGTAAATCACACATTGGTGGAGCACAGAAGCTCACCAGTGTGAGGGAGTAAGGGGAGCGGGGGAAATTAATATTTTTTATGTATTTAGGTAAAGTGCATGCATTGCAAGGTACAAGGGGGCAGAGGTTGGCATGTCCCTTCATTGCCCAAAACACCACATCCCTATCAGGATTGAGCATCTTTATCTGGAGGCTACTTCTGGATTTCGGACGATCATATGCGTTATTTTAAACACTAATAGCTCACTGTTTAACTTCTGATCAAAAATAGTCAGACTATTTGGCCCTGATGGTACGATCATTACCAATGCCTACCCCACACTGCGAGAGAGGGGAATACATGAATAAGCACACATGCAATTTAAACACGTTACATTGACTGTTAAGACATGTAGCTTTGGGCAAGACAGGTTTTTAGAAGGTGCGATAGCCCGTGGTCGAGACTACTGATGGAGTGGCAGCTAAAAGATGATCATGTACGAAAGGTCATCCAACGTGGAGATGAAGCAATCAAATTCCCTCGTGTGCAGGAATTATGATTTAATACATCGCAGGACCATTTGATATGGGAGGCTCTTATAATGCAGTAGACTTATAATGGCTGATGATGTACAACTACCGTGCATGTATGCATGCTGCAGACAATAGTTTAATGCTATCATTAATAATAACAATAATGATGGAACACATGCACACCCATTCAATCAGAGTAAGAACCAGTGCATAGAATTGCAAGGGCACAGCAATAAAGTTGAGCACGATTGCGTCAAAACACAAGACAACATTTTTTCCGACAACACGAAATTGGACCGCCTCAGATAAACACACGTGCAGCCCTTCGTGAATACACTGCTGGATGAGGATGTCCCCATGCCGTGCAGGTCGTGGGGGTTGATCGTACCGTACTTCACAACACTGGTCAATCGGCATGGGTTGGTGAAGTCAGGGAGCATAGACGTGGGAGCAGAGTAGAACTGTACAACAACGGTTTTTGGTGCTGCACCACCCTCTGGCAACCGCAGCCCCAATTGTAACCTGTCATGCACGGTTTTGCCCATCCAAGCACAATCATCCACCATCAACCCTGCTCGGCTTCCGATGTCTGACGAGATTGGACACATTCCGGGTGATTGGTCAGGGCATCACACAGCATCCGTTCATTAAACACAAGAGACAGCCACCACCAAGTAATTCCACCTTCAGAAGCTCCGTAAGATCCAAAAGGCATCATAACGTAACCTCCAGCGGCACATGTTAAGACAGGCACATACCAGGGCCACGCACGTGCGCATGCAAAGGACATCTCGCAAGAAAGGAACAACCCCGCCTCTCGCTCCTGCACATGAACGTCCCACAGCAAGATGAAACAAACCTACACGTTTGCTCGGGCCACAGCCTTAAAAAAGGCATCAGCGGTGGCAACAGCAGCAGCGTCACCAACAAAATGCAACACTTGGGAGACTGACGGACTTGGCAGCAGTGATTGTTATGTTGGTGGGCATCAAAGCCATTCCTGCAACCTTCATGCCGAAGCCTGCAGGTGACTCATGGTGCTCTCGAGGCCCGCCAGAACGACAAGCCCTCTTCACCAAATTCACATGTACTTTGAACAACCACCAGGTGCTTTGTCCCAGCAAGGCTGCCATCATTAAATCGTCCCTACTCTGAGCCATCATCCCCACCAACACCTACACCACGTGTTTTGTCCTCAGCCCCTGTATAATTGCACGGTAGTACACAGTACTGACACTGCGGGACGTGGGGTGGATAGACAGATGCAGACCAACGAAGCGGCAAGATTGGCATAGGACAGAGAGAAGTGGAGGGAGGTGCGACATGCCACCAACCCTCTAGAAAGACGATACCAGAAGACGACTACTGACACTGTACCTATACATGTAAACCTAGCCACTCGCGTGTAGCCGTGCAGTTTGTTGAATTGGCTCCCAGGGCTTCGGGCATTTACAATGACCCCCGAGAATGCTAAAGGTGACGCTGGAGCATTGATACTGCACACCGAGAATACTAAAATACTCTCCAGCCTAGCTGGAGTGATTTTCAAAAGTAAGCCGCAAGAGATCCTAAGGGTGTCTTGGTATGCTCGAGACTGGGCCACTGTCAATGAACCGTTGTAATCCTAAGGATGTTTTCATTTTGCTCACATAACTTCCAGCATTGTGATCCTCATAATAATCATATGGTTGCGTTATTGAGGCGCAATGAGCCGTGTTGTAGTCTATAAACACAACAGAATAAGACGTTGAGTGGGGACCCACAGCTTGTGTTACAACACCAGGGAATACCAAAATTGTCATCTAGACGAAACGAGTCCCATATATTCACAATTCAAAAATAAACAACAAGAAACATCCGGCGGCTTAGTATGGCTGAGACAGGGGAAGTGTGTACGCCACAGGTAAACCCTAAGGTTGCTTGTTATACTTTGTCTCTCTACGCCTCCAGCATTATTATCAGTGACCTCGGCAATAATCAATTGGTTGCAATCGCCAGTGGGTTCGACCCGCAGGTACTGTACGGTAGATGAAACCGAATAAGATGGAGAGTGCGAGTGGGGACCCACAGCTTGTGTTACAACACGCACGCACGGCGAGACGAGGCACTTTCACCACCAGGGTCGCCTCGCCTAGCCAGCGCTGCCGACAAAAAAAACCCCTTCAACGATCTCTCACGAGACGCCGCCTGGACCCCAAGAGTAAATGTTATTTTTCACAATGAAACACAACCCGTGGCGTCGCATACGAAAAACACACGCGCATGCACGAACGAGGGGTACCCATGGGCAATATCGCGAGAGCTGATGAACCTGTAGACTGCTGCTGCCTTGTGAAGACTTTCACAGGGCCACACAAGTGGCCATGTGGAAGGGGCCATCACATGAGAGATGGGAGCAAAGTCATTGTACGGGAGATGCAGGGAGGGTAGAAAGCATCAGAGGAGGCGAAGCAACGGTGGTTAGAACCACAGGAGCAGAGATAATTATAGTGGGAAAGCGCGAGAGGATACGCATAATTAGAATGACAAGCAGGGGACGAAGCATCAGAGAGACACACCGAGAGAATCAGAAGCATCAGAGGAATCCAAGACGCAACACAGAGGAGCAGGATCAACAGATATAGAAGAGGCACAGCCACCTTAAGCCAACGCAACAGCACGATCGTCAGATAAAACAACTGCGGCGTCAGAGGAAAGGCATGAGACAGCAGCAGAAACAGCAGGGTTACATAGACGAGCATGACATTAGACAGGCACATCGTGAGGAACAAAAGCACGAGAGAGGGCCATCGTCGGTAGCAAACGCCACAGCCGAAGAAGCATGACAACACCTACGTGAGTTTTCCCGACGAGTCGAGGAACAGCGACAGAAATGCAAAGCCATCAGACGAGTGAAAGCGTTAGAGGCGCACGACAAAATTAGAAGAGAACAAAACACGAGCAGCAGCGTTACACACACACAGTACCGACAGAAGCATTCGAGGCGTAGCAGCATTCGAGGCAAACAAAAGCATACGACAGCGACATCAGCGCCACAACAGCAGCGTGACACAGGCCGCCACCAGCCTCCCCCTCACCTCCATGAGCCCTCCCGACGTGTCGAGGTCGTACACGATCTTCTCCATCATCGTGGCCTCCTCCTCCTCCTCACCGCGGCCGATAAACAATCTGCAAGCGCCTTCTCAGCTCAGTCCGTGCGCTGGCGTTGCGCTTGCCTTTGGGGTTTACTCCGCGCTCCCCAACTCAACAAAAGACGCAGCGGCCGAGAAACGCGGCGGAGCAGTCGCCACTCAGCCGCTGCTGCTGCCGTCGCTGCCGCTACTCGCCGCCTGCGTCGCCATGGCGTCCCGAGGCGCAGCGACAAAACAAGGCCCTGCGGGGTCCCCGGTCTTGCCTGGAGCTCCCCGCAGGGAAGCCTGCGCTAGGCCTCCCGTCAGATGCGGAGGCCGCGCCGGCAAGGCTGGGAGCAGAGGCGAGCACGACGCACGCAAGGAATCGTCGTCCCCTCTCTCTGGCTGCACTCCCGCCCTCGTTACCGCCGCTGCTGTTGTCGTTGCAAAGGCCTCGATAACACGGCCGCTTATTAACGGCGGCCCCGCGCCGCCTCCTCCTCCATCACCGCCGCGTCAAGTTGGCGCTAACTTTGCAATAGCGGTAGTGCGCATGCGTAGACACGCCCCGCCAGCCGCGTGGCTTCACGAGCGCGCGGTTCCCGCCAAAAGCGCGTGCTCGCCCATTGGTCAATGTCCGGCAATCCTGACGCGCGATTGGACGCAATCGCGTGATGTCACGACAAACGGTGCGTAACGGCGGCCATCTTCGGTAAGGAAAAAAGTCGTACAGTAACATTGTTGTGAAGGATGACGTCTTCTGTAGCCATTTCCGGTCACATATAATAATAAATTATTACAAGTTAATTATATATTTTTTATTACTGTTCATGTTAACCACAGCTTTTTTTCCTAGTATGGAGTTGCGTGACTTCCATAACGCTCTGTAAAAAAAGATGAAGTGAACAAAAAATGTGCTTATTGACATACATTACAGTAATGCCTAAGGGATCAATTAATCGGTTGGGTCGCAGATTGAGAATCGATCCTTTACAAATCCTATTTACATGGAAGTTACAGATGCCCATGTTAGCTTAGTATACAAAAAAACAACACAATGCAAATGTGAAAGGCAATAACATGCGCACGTCCGCTGCTGAATGAATGCCTCCCCTACGGGGGGGGTGGGGTATTTATTTATATCTTTAGATTATTTGGCTGCTGCTATAAATGTCCACATGACGAGCCACTTCGTTGAGCTGTCATTTGTGGCCATGTCGATTCTGGAAAAAAATCTACATAGCCCCGTGGGCCTTACCCGGTAAAGTAGAAAGTTAGTTTTACTGGTAGGAACCTCCTGGTTACACCAGCCCACAGGGGATTATTGTGCCCGTCCGTCCGTCGTGCAGGCAGGGGCTGGGTGGGGATGGTCGGGAGGGGCTGGGTGGGGAGGGTCGGGAGGGGCTGGGTGGGGAGGGTCGGGAGGGGTGGGGCTGGGTGGGGAGGGTCGGGAGGGGCTGGGTGGGGGGTGGGAGGGGTGGGGCTGGGTGGGGAGGGGCTGGTCACCCCGTGGTGCCCTTATAAAACTCAACGTTTAACCTACTCACGCCAGCTTGTGCCCGCCCTCACAGTCGGGCATATTTGCGGGATACACCACGCCGCCGTTGACCCTGGCCATTGACTGAGCAACCCAACGTTCCTACCAGCTCCCTCCGCAGGACAATGTGTTTTTAGCTTAGTTTAGGATGCAGTGCGTTGACCTGACCACAAGGTTTATCCACCTCCTTGTCAACAATTCACGTGGAGAGACCGAGAATGTGAGACCACAGCTACCGGCTTCTCTCAGAGGTCAGGGCTGGAACCTCTCAGTGCCTAGGTTTGAATCCAGGCAGCCTCCTGTGATTTTCCACCGGGTCCTGCGGTTTTCACCTCCAAATTTAGAATCGACACGCGTTTAAAGTACTGTATGTGGCTGCAATAAATTTCCACATGGCAAGCCACTTCGTTGAGCTATCGTTAATCGCCAGCTCGCTTCTGAAAACGAGCTGTATAGCTCAGTGGACCTGGATTCTCAAAGTCGGTTGGTTGATGGTTTTGTCGTGGATACACTCTTATAATTTTTAAAAAGTGACGTCAACTGCGCGAGATACGTTTCGGTTAAATATGCCCGCAATATTAACCAGGGCGGACGCTGGGGTTCTAACCGCGAAACTCTGCTACATGCGGCAATTAACGCGCTATTCTATGATTGCGGATGATTGGAGCAATAGCAACTTGGTTCAGGAGCTCCATGTCAATGTCGCGGTCTGCTGCTGCTGCTAGGCACGACGAGAGGGAGGGCTCCATCAGAGAGAGAGAGAGTTCGTGTCGTGTCGCTGTCCCTCTACCTGCTCCGTTGAAGGAGCGCAGACAGTAGTGGGGTTCATTGTGCGGGTCCACGTGTTGTGTTGCAAGGCCACAATCACACGCCTGTGTCTTGTACTTAGTATATCTCTATGGGTTTAGTACAAGGGTCGGAAAACCAATATAAAAGTGCAATTTTTTTCGAATTTGGTCAACTAAATATTTCAAGAGCCACAATGCACGTGCATACGATGCGGTGGTCCTTAATATATAACGTCACGAAGCCGTCCTTACAGAGCCGCATGCAGCTCAGGAGCCGCGGGTTTCCTACCTCTGGTTTACTATATGCTCCATAGTGCATGGCCACAATCGCATTCCTCTTGTTTTGTTTTTAAGTGTTTTTTTTCGTGATGGAGATGTGGTGCGCATCGTCCCGCTGCTGTTGATGTTCTGATAAAGCGGTTGAGGGTTCCGCCAGTGTCTTCGAGGAGGAGGAGTGTCAAAGCCAAGAAGAGGTGGTGCAATGATGTCTGGGTCTGGAATGAGGTGTCGTTCATTCTGTTGGGTGGTAGACGCGATCCTCCCTCCTCCTCGCGGTGGCTCCACCGCTGAGGATGCTTTCACTTCACATGAGACCAGTTGTGTAACGAGCTACGAGTTGGGGGCCCCCTTGGCAAGCACCATGAGATTTACTCTTTGGTTCTTTCGGTAAAGTCACATAGGTAGAAATAAAATAAATCACGACGTTTCGATCGCAACACAAGCGACCGTCATCAGGCGGAACCGATACAGCAGGACAACTGCTGATTTATTTTATTTTTAACTACGTGACTTTACCGAAAGAACCAAAGAGTATGGATTTCTGCGGTCACGAAAGCTTCAAATCACCATGAGATTTTTCAGCAACAGTGTAAAACAACAACAAACGTATTTAAAACGCGGTTTAAATGTATATGTTTATGAAAACGCTTTCATTTACGTTCCACGCCTTATTTGAATTTACTTAGAGCAGTAACGTTTGGCGACCATGCGAGACAAATTCAATATTGTGGGACCCCACCTGAACGATTTCCGGCACCCCCTGAGTTGATCACGGCATGACCACGCCACTGCCTTCGACACACACAACTCTGACACCGTGACCCGAGCGAGGCCAGACGGACGCCGTTCGTGACAATGAACGCACGACACCACGTGCCGCTGGGGCCGCCACGGCATCGTGAAATCCGTAACCTGTTACATTCACCTGCGAGTGACCTCCGCGCGAGATTGTCGAAAAAGTTCGGTGTTTTTGGTAGTGGGGTGGGGGGGGGTGACCACAGACCGCAGCTCACTCCTGCGCCTGTAGCGATTAGGGAGGCGAGGCAGCCGTGAGCACGGGTGGCTCAGAGCGATAGCTCTCGACACAATACGGCGAATTGTGCGCGGTGTTTTCCTGCTACGCACCGGTGGGTTGCCAACCAGCATCGCGCTGCCACCAACTCCTCGACCGCCGCCTCCACCCCCTCTACGCGCCCTCGCACGCCCGATCAAAATCACGCGTCGAGTTTGAGCCACGCAGCACTTGCGACGCCGACTCTCTTGTTCAGCCGGTGCCGTTGTGTGTGTGTAGATGCTGCACGGTTATGTGAAGAGGTGGGTACAATGTTTGTTTTACTTTAACTGTTTTGTTGATCTTAATTTGTCTCTGCTATAAAGAAGTTGGCTTTGGTAACGGTGTCGTTGCGTTGGCAGCAGTGGTGCAAAAAAAACTAACACGTGCATAAATAACACTCTGTGTGTGTGGCCTTAAAGGGTAGTTTATATGGGCGACGTTTCGGATCGTGGGGCTCCTTCAAAGCACAGCGGGGCATTGCCCTAAACGTCGCCTATTGTATATTTTAACGCGCTGTGGCCATTTTCGGATGTGTTCAAAGTTGTTTTAGCTATTTGTGTGATAGGTTTGGATGTTCTCAAGTGGATATTCTACCCCCCCGCCATGACGCGACGTGGGGAGGCCTTCATCCAGCAGTGGATTGGCATAGGGCCGCAATTTCCATCGTTTCACCCGATCTCGAGTGGCTGTGATTCAAGCGCTCCAACCCTCGTTGAATTCTGGTCAGAGGTTAACAGGCCTTGTCTTCCCACTGGGGTGGGGGGGGGGCGATAAATTGAGTACCACTTTGATGTAAGTTTAACGATGGGTGCGCGGTGGTGAAGCTGATCCTTGTCATGAGAATGGGTAATTTCCATGACCAACGGATATGAACGTTGCGGTGGCGCCTGGTATGCAGGAGGTCGTGGGTTCGATTCCCACCCTGACGCCGCCTGTGGTCGCGTGGATTTAACTTCTCGTTTTCCCCTCCACATTTAGAATTAGCGTGCGATTAGAGTATTTGGCAGCTATCAATGTCCACGTGATGAGCCACTTCATTGCGCTTTCATTTGTGGCCAGGTCGCTTCTGAAAAAGAGCTACGTAGCTCAGTGAGCCTGACCTGCTAAAATATAAAAAAGAACACTCAACCCCAATGATTGTTTAAGCAGGAAGACGCCGTGACTCAGTCAACTATTCGTGACTGATAAAGTGAAATACAGTAACTTGGAGCTCTTTGGTCAATTCACTGCTGGATGAGAAACTCGCCATGTCGCGCCGGTCATGGGGGGGGGGGGGGTTGTCTGACCATACTTCACCGTGCTGGTCAGTGGCAGCGCATAACCGACCAGTCGTGTGACCTTCGTGGCCGGAAATCGAACTCGCGTGTGCCGGGTTCGTAGCGCGGTGCGCCAACCGCTGTGCCACCACTCCCCACTCCCATTCCTCTCCGTGTTTGTATTTCACGTGCGGAGAGGCGGTGGAGGTTAGCCGACGCTAAAGCCACGCGGGGGATCGATCGTGTGCGTCACTGCGATACTGCTCGGAACTTCCTCGAGTTTTTGATAATCGCAAATCCAGTCTGTTTCTCCTATAACGCGATTGAGTGAACAGAACGGCGTCGCGCGAGGAGGAATAAGCGGTTGTACGGCTGCCTCGGCGTAGCATCGCACAAGGTGGGATGCTGCTGGATGCTTTTCGGTACTCCCCACGCGCCTCTGTCTTTGTTCAGCCTGCATACCCATTTTACGTGTTATCGCGGACTGTGTTTTACCCTATCTTATTTATTATAGCGCGATTTTTCCAGACAGTAATCGGCAATGCGCCCCATCTTGTTGAGCCTCGGCAGCTAAGCAGGTTTGAGCCTGGATAGCACTTGTGTGAGCAACCAGCGCTATGGGGCGCGTTCATCTCCGTTGACGATCAGACAGTGGTGTAAACTCCACATTCTTATGGCGGAAGCAGTTGTGTGTGTGTGTGTATGTGGGGGAGTGGTCGTGTAGCGGTTCGCGCGCTGTGCTACGAACCCGACGATCCAAGTTCTATTCTCGCTCACGGCCAATACCAGTGACGATTATCTGAACCGGTCCTGGGCCTCCCCTAGGTCGACTCAGCCTCAAATTAGTACCTGGTGCGGTGTGTTCAAATATCGCCACTGGGGAGACAAAGGTGGCCGGGCGTGGTGCTGGCCCATTAACAGCACTTGCCCCAACAGTCTGTTCAGGCTAAAGGGGGGATCTTTGTCTTTGGTCTGCTTCTGTATAATTGTATTGCGATTCTTCCGCTGTAGCTGGATACGCGTGTGCAGGTGAACTCACCTGGAGGCGCCGTGGTGATTTCTGCAGTGCGGGTGACATAACAGGAGGGACATAACCACTGTGCAGGTGAGAGGCTCGTTCACCTGGTGGTCTCAGCTGGTGGTCTCACCTGGTATTCTCACCAAGTGGTCTTATCTGCTGGGCTCACCGTTGGTCTCACCTAGTGGTCTTACATAGTGGTCTCACCTCGTGGTTTCACCTGGTGGTCTCACCTCTCACCGCTCTACAGGGTGGCTCAAAAGTCAGGACGCATAGGGCTATTGAATTTATTTTAACACTGGCATTAAAACATTTTAACAATTTATTCTTGAAGTTAATATTTTATCTCTCGTCATTATTAATATACATTTTTCGTTTTCTTCTTCCTGCTGCTGCAGGGTCACCTCAAATTCGTCATTGTACAAACATCATTGGTGACTGTTCAAAGATTACATCGGTAAACTTAAAAAAAAGTCCCAAAATAATTTCAAAACATAATTAATGTATGCATTAATCTTAGTGGAAGTCAGTTTGATTATTTGTTAATATTAATTAAATAGCCCTGTGTAATTTGTCAAAATATAGTAACCCTCCTTTTTGCCACCCTGTATATTGATGAGAATGTGGCACGTGACCAAATCATCCAGAATTCGTCCATGGGTCAGAGCAGAAAATGGTACCACAGAAGGTGGCAAAGCTTTGGTAGTTATGATGTATTCATCCAGCTGAAATTACTGAATGATCTGATCACCCCACACATGTTTTGACCCATGCGCTTATGCAATGCAATTTGAACCCCGATGAAGCTTGGAAAGCTATGGTTCAAAATAACTCACAGACAAACACCACGTTGTGAAAGACCCAATACAGAAGATCCCTCGGTTTGGTCTTCCACAGAGCTCATGGTCCACCCTAAACCCCATCATCCACTGCACAAACCATGGCAGGTGCGTTAACCTGATGCACAAATGGAAAACTCTCCAGTGTGCGACTACGGTCATCCAGAACAGACCGTACAACACGTATGTACATATGTTGAACTTCTTTCACCCCGTACGTAGCCAACCGTGCTAATCGGAGGTGCACATGATGACGCAACAACAAAAAAACACGAAGGAGACATCGCAGCGATACACTCCGCCGCTCCTGAGGCCGTTGTCTGGCTTTGGCCACCTGAATGTGAGATTGGAGTCGTTGCTCTGCATATACACTATCAGCCGTACGGAAGAAGACAGATTTAAAGCGGTTATCGCATACTCTGCTGGAATTGGCCACACATCAAGTGATTGAAGCCCGCGAGGGTGATGCCACCTCGAGTGGTACCGACAAAGTGCAGCATCCGCTCTGGGTTCATGGACTACGGTAAATCAAGTCAATAACGTGGAAGCTAAGCAGGTTTCTAGCCTGTTCCGTTCTCGGATGGGCGACCACCATGCACAACAGGTTGTTACCAGTTGCTGCTGCGCCGCTACGTGGCAGGCAGCAGAGGATTGTGCAGCAAAATCCACTGTTGTACTGCACTGCTATGCCCCCCGCCCTCCGGCTCCCACGCATCTACGTTCCTCGCCTTCATGAACCCGTTTTAACCGACGTGGTTGAAGTATGGTCAATAACCCTCCAACGACGTGGAGAGGCCCTCATCCGACAGTGGCAGTGTTGACGGGCATAGCGGTGAGTTTCTCGTCGTCGTTGTTGTGTAAACAGTTTTGTAACCCTCCCTCAGTGCGGGAGCGTTCGGCGTGGGCGTGAGGCTTAGTGCCGGGCCGTAAATCCCGAGAACATCTACTTAGGCGAACACAGTGCGGGCATTATAGTAAAGCGATGCGGAGAGCCAGAATTGAGAAGCAAGACAATGTAAAGTAATACACCACACAAGGATCGACCGACGGACGGGTTCATTCGGGCCGGGAACAGGGGAGCTTGGATCGCCAGTGTTTATAGCACGCGGTGCACCAGCCACTGCTCCGCCACCACCACCACCCCACCCTGCAGTTGTAAGTGTTAATGTTTTATTGAGATGCGGTCGCATTCAGATGCTGCACTAATCCAAACTATGCAGTCGTAGTATTCTTACTGCAAGGAGGAAGCGATCGTATGCGATGCGTTTGTCAGGGCAGGTTTTTGGGGTGCTGCGTTGGCAAGATGTTAACTACCTCGCCTAGTGTACAGGAGGTCGTGGGTTCGATTCCAATCCTGATGCCTGTAATATTTAGAGTTTCCTTCTTCTCCCTGTGGATGAGTGGGTTTTTCTCCAGGTCCTCCGGTTTTCCTCTCTGCATTTATAATTAACATCACCACGCGTTCAAAAAATTTGGCTGCTGTAAATGTCCACGTGATGAGCCACTGCATTGAACTATCATTTGTGGCCAGGTCGCTTCAGAAAAAGACCTACATAGCTCAGTGGGCCTTACCTGGTAAAATAAAAATAAAATAGTTTAATCGTTTTTTAATAGTTAAGCCAGGTTTTTGATGGACCACAGCAACTCTCACGGATGAGTAGAGAGGTCAGTTTTATCTTCTTGGTTCTTTCGGTAAAGTCACGTAGAAGGGAAGTAATAAAATAATAAAAATAAAACATAATAAAATAAGAATTATTATATTATATTATTTTATTATGTTTTATTTTTATTATTGTATTACTTCCCTTCTACGTGACTTTACCGAAAGAACCAAGAAGATGAATCCCTGCAGTCACGAAAGCTTTAAATCGAAAGGTCAGTTTTAGTGTAGATAGGCGGATGTGTGAGGCAAGGAGGTCAGAGAGCTGGACTTCAACAACACAAAGAGATAACAAACTTCTGGCCTCTCGAAACACGGCGTACTTAGGTGTCCTTCGGAACTTCATGGAAGAACAGGATGAAGCAAATCAGAAGTTTTGAACAGAACATTGAAGCAGAGAGAGACGAGGCCACGATGGGTGGGAAGTATTACGTATGTAGGTATGTATATTGAACTTCTTTCGCACCGTACGGAGCCAACCGTGCTAATCGGAGGTGCGGGAACCGCGTGCAGGGAGGGGGAGGAGGCAGGTCGCCAGAGGTGGGACAAAGTCATTGTTATGCAAGTCCAAGTCGAGTCGCAAGTCATCAAATTCATGACTCGAGTCTGACTCGAGTCCAAGTCACATGACTCGAGTCCACATCTCATAGGTGGGACAAAGTCATTGTTATGCAAGTCCAAGTCGAGTCGCAAGTCATCAAATTCATGACTCGAGTCTGACTCGAGTCCAAGTCACATGACTCGAGTCCACACCTCTGCAGGTCGCTGAGATCGGCATTAGCGTAGCACCCAGAGGTCACCGACCAAAGGCCTCAAGCCACCAAAATTGAAAACTAATTTCTTTAGAACTGTTATTTTGGGTCTAGTTTATTGTCCTTCCC
The DNA here is from genome assembly GCF_964198595.1 of Lampetra fluviatilis. NCBI lineage: Eukaryota > Metazoa > Chordata > Hyperoartia > Petromyzontiformes > Petromyzontidae > Lampetra > Lampetra fluviatilis. The sequence goes on from NC_136311.1 coordinate 2,392,352, forward strand.
CCGCACCTCCGATTTAGCACAGTTGGCTACATACCGTGTGGAAGAAATTCAACAGACATGCATACCTCCGATTAGCAAGGTTGACTACGTACGGTGCGAAAGAAGTTTAACATACGTACATACAGTACATACGACAGGGCCCAGGGGTAGCGCGAGGTTCACGAGTTCGAATCCAGCGGCCGTCCTGGTTACTACTGCAGGTGAAGCTGCCAGTACGCAGAGCTGAATATCCGGACATCCTACCAAACAACGTGCGGTATAAACTATTTATTTAAACTAAAAAAAATGTTTACCAGGCAAGGCCCACTGAGCTATACAGCTCTTTTTCAGAAGCGACCTGGCCACAAATGATTGCTCAATGAAGTGGCTTATTACGTGGAAATTTATAGCAGCCAAATACTCTGAACGCACATTGATTATAAATGTGGATGGGGAACACCGGAGGATCAGGAGAAAAATCCACACGACCACAGCGAGAGAGAGACAATCAAACTCCAAATATACAAGCAGGCGTCAGGTTCTGAATCTAACCCATGCCCTCCTGTATACATCTCACCACCATGGTGTCCACAGAGCACTTACTCGGCACAAGCGGGAAAATCAAGCTGCGCCCTTTATAACGATCTCAATTATCTCCACCCCTCATCCTCAGGCTTCGAACTCGTCCATGGCTTCTCGGCGCGCCCTCCTCGTCTCACTGGCGCTGCTTGCTCTGCACTGGCAGCAGAGCCACGGGATACCGACTTCCCAAGTTCAGAGCACCAGGGGCACATCCACAGGGACCGTGGACAGGCCCCTTGGCCCAACAGCCACCCCGGCGAACACCCTCAAAGCGGAGGGCACCACCACCACCAAAATTGGGCAGGGAACCACCACTCAAGTTGATGAGGGCCAGAGTGTTGGCAGTGGTGATAACATCACCACTGCCAACACCACCACGACCACTACCACCGACCCCACGACCATCAGCAAGTATGGTGATCATGATGACAATGCTGACATCACCACTGGTAATAATGGCGAACGGACCTCTGCTACGAGCGGCAGCAGCCTTGGTCCCAGCGAGAAACTCACGGGGGGTGGTGGTGGTGAAGACTTTGGGATCACCACCACACCCGTAAGCTTTTCAAACTCCAGCAGCAGTGGCACCATGAGCGGACCTCCCGCGGTCCGCGACTCTGAGACTGAGAACCCCGAGCAGGGCCACGCCACTCAAGGTCGCCGCAATCGTTCCCGGGAGCACGGGGACCCGGCCGACGTTATAACCGAGAGCCCGGACCCGAGAGGCGGGGAGGACAGCGGTTCCCGAGCCAACGTAACCACGCCACGCGAGGACTGCCCCGAGTTGGGGCGGCGCTACGGCCTCATCGTCCTGGTCCTGGCCTCCACCACGGCCCTCTTCGCCAGCATCTCCATTCTGCTGGCCGCACGTGCGTGCCGGGGCCGGCGGCGTCGCCGCGGAGCCTCCGCGAGCTCCGGCCGTGGCGGTGGCGGCGGTGAGAAAGGTCGGCGGCCGCACGGCAGCCGTGACAACCTCCTGGGCGCCATCCCTGGCTGGGCGCCGTGGTGGGAGGCCAAGGGGCTGTTGGCGCATGGCGGAGAGGCGACGGGGCCTTCGCGTCCTGGGAACGGAGCGGCAGGCGGTGGTGGTGCCACGCCGCTGGTGGTGGTGGTTGAGGCCGACGCAGCGCGCGAGCCATCAATCAGCGCCGAGACCCTGCCCGGGACTCCGCAGAACCGAGGCAGTACCGCATCGCCCATTCTCCGGGAGATGCGTGGAAAATGGGGCCCGCAGATGACCGCAGAGGGCTCCCCGGCTTAGCGTTTCTATGTCACACGTGTGTGTGCAGACGCACACGTGTGCGTGCAGACGCACACGTGTGCGTGCAGACGCACACACACGCACGCGTGCGCGCGAGCTCGTGGCTCGCTAAAATCAGTACCCACTTTGTCTAAAACCAACGACGGTTGTTCTGTAGCTCCCCAAAAAACACGCAGTGTCTGCGTGACAAACCTTAGTAATTGGCTGTGTCGGGTGGTGGCGGGTTTAATGTCACATTTATATTCATGCGATCTATCCCAAAAATCTCTATTATGGATAATATTGGTCACGAAAGCCTACGTGTTCAACAGATAACACTTTATTGTGTATGGCCATAAAATAACAGACGACTTTTAGGGCAATGTCCCTTCTTCAAAGCACATAGAGAGGATAAACTGGTAGGCAACATCCTCGTGTAATGCGTGAAGCAAAGAGTCTCAGTGTGTATATTTCCTCACTCAAAGCAGATTTCTGCGGGCTATCCTGAGCAAGTATTGGACATTCTACATATTTGGCTGTGTGGAAGTTACAAGAGTCCACAGATGTATGCGTTTTTTTGGAATCTTATCATTGTTGTATTGCAAAAAAAAGACAAAGGATGGAATAATCATGAATTCCAGTGGTGTTTTTTTTTATATTAACATTGTCACATGGTTAGCCACGTGATTCGCCAAGTGGGTGACCGATTTAGATTAATTATCTCATTCTCCCCCTATCCTTCCCCACCGAGACATTGCTCTGGGTTAGAGAGTGTGCGGAAAATGCCCACGCATACTTGAGGAGAATATCCAACCCTGCCACACAAATAAACTAAAACAACTTTCAACGCATCCGTCAATTACGCTGCTTGCAGCCTTAAAATAAAAAAAAATGTGAACAAGGATCATTTCCCGAAAGTCGTCTTTTATATATTGTATCCCTTTTAAGGCCACACAGTGATATTGACGAATGTGTTGAGTTGTATTCGTCGGTGCATATATACCACTGCCAACGCAGCAGTTGCAGCATCGGCATTACACCCTGCTTGCTGTACTGCCTCGGACAGGCACGAGCTCCGTTACTCACCGTGCAGTGGGCATCCTCACATCATCATCACCACCACCATCACCACTTCTCTTATTCCAGCGTGATATACCAACCAGACTGCTGGGGTTCGGGCACTTGGCATTAACACTCTCCAAAGCCTTGCCGGGCCCATGAGCGGTGTTCTCTTTAGATTCGAGCATTCTATGCCACCCTTGCGTGTGATGGAAGCACACGCAAAGCAGTGCGTTCAGGAGCCTAGGTGCCCAATGTGGAGATCTGCTGTCCATGCTCTTCCTCTTCTGTTGAAGGAGAGCAGACCACCGTTTTTGTTGACTGTAGGGATCCATAGTGTTGGTTGCATGGCCACAGTCGCACTACTGTGGCTTGTCTTGAATGGATCTCGATGTGCACCTGTGTATCTCTTTGAGTCTCTGCGTATCTCTGTGTGTCTCGATGGGTTTACTAGAGTGGGCCATAGTTTGGTTTGCATGGCTGCAGTCGCACTACTGTGGATTGTGGCTTTAATTTTCCATTAATGAAGGACATATGGTGCGCATTGGCCCGCTGTTGATGGGATGATGAAGCGGTTGATGGCTACACCACCGGTGTCTTCGCGGAGGAGGAGGAGCGATGTCACAGCCAGGAGGAGGTGCGATGATTGGGTCTCGAATGACGTCGGCGTTGCTCGACTCTGTACGCACAGCAACAGCAGCAGTGTTGTTGTTGTTCTTCTGAGTGGGTGAGATTCGCGGATGGTGACAGCAGCGCAAATTTAAACTGAATTCGTGCGACTCCTAGAGGTGCCAGAGGTCTGGCTGTCTTCACCCTCGGGGACTAACAATGGACCCCGAATGTTGTAAGGTGCCTTTGTCTCCCAGAGCCTCGAGGATCTACACTTTTGCCGTAAGGATCCCTGTCCGCCGTACGGGTGCCTTATTGTGGCTCGCTGAGCCTGCGTTCATGGCTGGGGTTCGCGTTGCGATACGACGTGCAGTAGCGCACTCTGTCCAACAGGTAGCGATGGACCATCCAGTGGAGATTCGAATTTAGTGACTGCGTCGGTTTTTGTTTGTTTGTTAATTTGAACGTCATCTCAAAATGTATGTGTACAGCACGTGGTCGATTTCAATACCGCGGGTCACGGAATTCGTGCTCTCTCACTGGACTACGTGTAACCAGATTAACAAGAAGATCGATTTTATTTTTGTTAAAAACAAATCAATATTTCAAGAGCCGCGATGCATGTAATGAATTCGAGACGGTGGTCTCTGAATAAATAACGTCTCACGAAGCAGTTCCTTCAAGAGACGCATGCGGCTCAGGAGCCGCGGGGTTTCCGCCCTCTGAATATGTGGGACGAGCGATGCCTCGAGTCATCCCCTGCGACTGGCAGTGCGCCCCGGCGTCGCTTGGAATGCAGAGCGACAGAGCGCGCCTGCGGCTCTCAGCCCAGGAGGGAACGTCGTTATCGGGCCCCCAGGCACGGCGTGGGTGCGCGGCGTTCATCGGAGCCGTCTGTGGAAGGAAACGCGCGTGTGGCGGGGGAAATTCGGGTTGCGTGACGGAATCGGGGCTGGAACCCACCGCATCGTAACTTCTGTTGCCACTACGACTACCACCACCACCACAGAAAAAAGATCCCCCGTATAGCCTGTGGGCAAGTGCTGTTAGCGAGTAGCAGCACCTTCGAAGGCCGGCACGGCGCACGAGGGGGTGAGTGGCCGGAACCACGCCCAACGCCACCAACCACCCGCAACCCTGGCTCCAACCTCCAGCCCTGGCTCCAACCTCCAACCCTGGCTCCAACCTCCAGCCCTGGCTCCAACCTCCAACCCTGGCTCCAACCTCCAGCCCTGGCTCCAACCTCCAGCCCTGGCTCCGACGCTCACTTCTTCCGTTGGTCGCCAGTGCCAACGTCCTCTTGATATACCAAGATCCAGGATGGCCATGTCTATGCGCCGCTTCACGGTGGCAGCCCCAACAGTCTGGAACGCCATCACCCCTCTGCACATTCGCAGCATCACCTTAATCGCCTCCTTCAAGAGAGACTTAAAAACTCACCTCTATAACCACGCCTTCGAGCGACTCTGCGCTTGGCTCCGCGCCTCTGAGTTGCGGTCGTTACGTCCGCAAAATTTGCGCGCCTTATAAATTGCATTGTTATTGTTGTAAGAATTGGAGCCTGACCGTTGGGTTCTTACCCTCGATTACTGCGGTGGCAACAACAACAACAACAAAACCCCCCAAACATTTCGCTGTCACTCTTTAGAGCCGATCACTTCCCCCTGTTTCTAAACTTGATCCGACTAACGCGGGTCCCGTTAAGGGATCCTTATATTATCAGCTGTGTGTAATACTGTAGTCATTTCCTGAATATATATTTTAAAAAGCCGCGTTGCATTGTTTGTTTACCGTAATGTAATTCATACCATCAGCACTTATATACTGTAACGTGTTACATGAAATTATAGGAAACGTGCGTGCGTGTGTGATGTGCTAGGCGTGATATAATCATTCGATTTACGATCCATGTGCAATACAGGCTGATCCATGTACAGATACCCCACTGATTTCCAATGCCCCTTCTGACTTTATTACCAGCAGCCGATTGATGATTGTGACACCGATTGGCTCCGTGTCTTAAGAGAGGAGAGGGTTCAACGATTTAACTCGCGCATTGCGATCGGTGGGACACGCGTGGAGGCTGTGCATTAACACAAAGTGTTCTCCATTTCAAAATGTTGGTTTAGTGGTGTATCTATAAATGGATCGCCTCGCGTTGCTGCTTTCCGTGTGAATAGTTCCGTGTGATCTTCCACGGAGCTCACGGTCCACCGCTAATCCGTATCTACTGCACACACCATGGCACTAGACGCGGATACCTGATGCACGAATGGAACATTAAAGACCATCTCCGGCAGTGTGCGACGGTGGTCATCCAGAACAGATTGTACAACGTGTCACGACGCAATTCCCCGACCCACAAATACGAAGGAGGCATCACAGCGACGATCCACTCCGGTGCTCCTGACGCGGTTTATCCGCCTTGATGACCACCTGAATGTGAGATTGTAGTTGTTGCTCTGCATCTGCATCAGCCACACGAGTGACTGCTTTCCAATGACCTCATTGGCTTTACGCGTCATTCAATGGCTGTAAGCAACTCCCGAGGACGATGTTGGACTAAGTGTTGGGGCGCCACGGTGGCTTGGAGACGTTTACTACCTCGCCTGGTATACAGGAGATCGTGGGTTCGATCCCGACCCTGTGACATCGTTTGCGTGTCTCTCTCTCCGTGGTCGCGTGGATTTTTCTCCGGGTTACCTCTCCACATTTAGAATCAACATCACGCGTTTAGAGTATTTGGCTTCTGCTATAAATGCGCACGTGATTATAAGCCCACTTCGTTGAGCTATCCTTTGCGGGCAGGTCGCTTCTGAAACAAAGCTGTATAGCTCAGTGGCCTTACCTGGTAAAAATACAAAAAATTGTTTAGTTTTAGTGTTATCAGGAGAGCGTTCTAAAATGTAATGACTGCGTCCAGATTGGTGGAAGACGTGTGGAGGCTTTGCAGTGTATGAATGTTAAACTTCGTTAGCGCCATGCGTAGCCGACCCTGCTGCATTGAAATGCAGCGTGTTTTGTAATTCCCTCCCCTGTAGTTTGAATGGAGTATCTGTAAATGGATCGCCCCTGTGTCGCTGCAAAATGAAACAGAATATTTGGCGATGCTGCTGCTGCCAAAGCGCAGTGAACACCACACTCGACACCTTCGTCAATCGCACTGCGGCCTGAAACAGTGAACACCACACTCGACACCTTCGTCAATCGCACTGCGGCCTGAAAAAAGGAGGAGTACTATAGGCGACGTTTCGGGCAATTGCCCTTCGTAGTATGTTGACTTGTGCTGTGAGGAAGGACCGTTGCCCAACACGTCATGTGATCCATTGTGTTCCCTCTGCAGGCCACGCGCAGAGTGTTGTTCTTGACCAGCCTGTCTGAGTTAATGCTGTTCTGTGTTTCTGCGTTCCGTCTGTATGTTATTCCGCGTGTAATACTGCAATTGATATACGGTACTTTACCTGTACTGTATATAAAGTTCAGGGACTCCTCTACTTACGAACGAGTTAGGTTCCAGAGGTCTGTTTTCGTCAGTCGATTTGTCCGTAAGTCCAACTTCACTCCTGTCGGTTCCAAACGTGTTGTACGACGTGTACACTAAACACGGGGAATGACTTTTAAAAGTTGCATATTCTCCTGTACATGTAAATTCCACTGGTTATTCATGTTCGGTCCGCATATGTAGATGCCACCACCGCCATCTATTGCGCGGCGGTTGAAATTACGACCCTCGCTCCGAACAGGCAACTGGACATACGGACAGGTTTGTTCGTATCTCTGAAAGTTCGTAAGTCGAATGTTCGTTAATCGAGGAGACCCTGCACGGTATCACGTAGAGTGCCTGTACATCAAGTCATCCTCGCAGCAGCTTTTGGCTGGCCATCGACCAAAGATGGTCACTGCATCGCGCGCTTATAGATGCGCTTCTGCGGCCGTCTGGAACGCTTTTCCTTCCGATATTAGGACGCCACTGGAGCTATACACTTTAACATCGTCTAGGTAGAACATTACTTTCTTTAGAACTGTTTTTTATGTTTAGTTTGTTGTCCTTCCCCCGCAAACTCCGACGAGCACGGTTGGCTCCGCACGGTGCAAAATAAGTTAATCATACACGTATATCATACGCACTCAGTATTATATTGTTCAATGATTACGTAGAGATTGCTGCGTCTTGGCAGATAAGTAAGGTGCGGTGTTGCTTGCGTTGCTTCACTGCTGATTTATAATTATAATGATATGACTGTACTAAAAATACACGCGCAGTAGCAGCTTTGAGCTTAAATGTAAACGCTGGGGTGCATGAATGTTAAGAATTAACCAACTACCACCACCACCAAAATACAAAGATCTCCCTATAGACTGAACAGACTGTTGGGACAAGTGCCGTTAGCGAGCACCTATGAAGGCCGACACGCCACACGAGGGAGTGGGTGGCCAGCACCACGCCCGCCCGCCTTTGTCTCCCTTGTCGCGATGTTTTCACATTACACCAGGTACTAATTTGAGGCTGAGCCGACCTAGGGGAGGCCCAGGACCGGTTCAGATAATTGTCACTGGTGTCGACCGTGAGCGGGGATCGAACTTGAGTCGCCGCTACACTACCGCTCCCCACACTCGCCTACTCACAGACTTACTCATTCATGTGCTCACTCAGCCACTAACTTACTGACTCACCCACTTACTCATTCAACCCCTAACCCACTCACCCACTCACTTTCTCAGTCACTCACCACACCGCAGGTCGCCTCACTTCTCCCCTCTCACCGCTCTACTCTGGAATCCGCTCCCATCGTCATCCCTACCCCCCCCCCCAAGCTCTTAGCTCAGTGCTCTTCACTAATTTTCAGAGGTGGGGCCACTTGCGCCGATAAGACATCATCAGCGTGAGAGCCGCCACACCATTTCAAGTTCATTTCAAGTTCATTAAATTAGGTATAGCCCTGTGAGCCATTCGCCTCTTGAATCGGGGGCAACTGCAACAAACAAAAAACAAAAACATGAACAAGAAAACATCTTAAAGTGAATATGTGACTATGTGCGATGATGATGATGATGATTTAGGGGGTGTTTTCACTCTTTGTGTATTATCGGGGGGCCGCACGTCAGAGGGCCCCACTGAAGGCCCCCAGGGGCCGCCAGTGGCCCGCGGGCCTTGCAACGAAGAGCACTGGCTGACAACGACGATGGCCTCGCTCAATTCAAGCAATGTACAAAGCACTCGTGTCGATTACAACTTTCTTTGTGCTGCTTGTTGCTGGCCGCTTGCCGTTTCGGGCCTTTGCACGTGGCTCAATAACTTGTGTTTAAACACAGGGTGCTTCAAACAATTGTTAACACTTCCATGGGACTATCGTTTTTAATGGTAAAACAACGGATAATACACTGTAACATGATAACAGATGTAATGTTAATAGCTTCAAATAGTCAAAGAGTCTCCACTTGTGTGCCATCATTGTCAACGCGTGCCTGGAATCTTCTCCAAGTAGTCTCCAGAGCCCGGAGGCACATTTATTGTGGTATTGCTGCAAATTCTCACAAGTGTTAACATTTTTTTGGAAGCACCCTGTAAATATATTTTTTAGAAACTGGACTTCTATTGAATCAAATATCGCACACGTTCACGAACATTACATATATAACAGTATACTGTATATAGGAAGAAATCAAATAAAGCACGCCCGTGTGAATATTAAATACGAGCATGTGTTTTCTTATCCACGACGCTGTACTCACTTCTTCGACTGGTATGAGCAGTTTGTAACGTGCACACGCACGTGACCTAAGAGAGTGCAACACATTCGCCAACAATCGCGTGGCTATAAGAGGATAAGCATGTAGCAGTAGACGTTTCGGGAAATTGGCCTTCAGAACGGTCCGCGGAATAATATCTGCGCGGTGATAAGACTGGGCTCGTGACAGCACGGGCAGTTACCCAGCGGGTGGCAGCGAGCACGACGCCGGCTTGTTGCGAAGGTTCGCGGTTCGACTCTGGCAGGCCGCCCTAATTAATACTGCGGCTCTATCGACCGTAAAACTACTGCACAATGGACGTTAACGTTCCCGTGGCATCGTCGGAAAAGAGAAAGCCCATTGTGTGCCGGCGTCAATGTCCAACATTATTAAATGTGACACCGGGCGCCGCAGTGGCGAGATGTTAACTACCTCACCTGGTACACAGGAGGTCGTGGGTTTGATCCCAACTTTGACGCCTTGTATATTTGGAGCGTACATGTCTCTCCTGTTCCTCCGGTTTTTCTCTCCACATTTAGAATGAACGTGCATTTAGAGTGTTTGGCTGCTAAGCCACTTCGTTGAGCTATCATTTGTGGCCAGGTCTATTCTGAAAAAGAGCTACATAGCTCAGTGGGCCTTACCTGGTAAAATAATAAAAATAGTTTCAATATTTTAGTTTATTACCCAATTCGGATCACACGCGCAGCAGCAACATCGCCCCCTGCCGTGAAACACAGAGGCATATGAAGGACGCGGATACCGTTTGGCCTCACTTATAAATTACTAGTTTTACTACCCGGCTTCGCCCGGCACTTGGATTCACCACGCCCGGCCGCCTTTGTCTCCCCAGTGGCGATGTTCACACACCACTTATTCGTTTGAGGCTGAGTCGACCTAGGGGAGGCCCAGGACCGGTTCAACTAATCGTCACCGGTGGTGGCCGTGAGCGGGAATCGAACTCGGGTAGCCGGGTTCGTAGCGCAGCGCGCTCACCACTACATTACAATGCGTTACGCTTCCACGTGCGCGGGTCACATGACAGATTTGACGTCACAGCTCACGTGTCGTGCAAAAAATATATGCATTATTGAGCTCCCCCTCCCAAAAAAAGTGTATTTTTATAATTTCTGCATGGTGTACAGTCTGGAAAGTACCCACATGGCAAATTGCACGTTTGTTGCATGTCGGGAAGTACGCTAAACATTTTGAACAGACACATAATCACAACTTTGCCTTTTGTATACAGTATATGGAGATAACGGACATCCCTCGATATACGGAACTGGTAGTGCCTGAAATTTGTGCCTAAACCAAAATTCCGTATATTGAGTTTTGCCGTATTTAACAATTGTCTCTATTTTTATTTGACCAGGTGAGGCCCACTGAGCAACTACATAGCTATTTTCCAGAAGCGACCTGGTTCTCACAAATTATAGCTCAACCAAGTGGCACATCACGTGCACATTTGTAGCAGCCAGATACTCTAAACGCATGTTTATAAGTGTGGAGAGAAAAACCGGAGAAAAATCCACACGACCCCAGGGAGAACATATCAACTCCATAATATATGCAGGCGTTAGGATCAGCATCAAAACCCCGAACTCCTGTCTACCAGGCGAGGTAGTTAACATATCACCATGCCTGGTAATTGCATAATTACATCACAAAACTGCTTCTGCGATACTGTGTCTTCATCTACTGGCCATCTGTGAACTCCTGGACATCTGTGAATGATAGCTGCATCGCTGGTCGGATCTCTCCAGGACGAATACACATTCTGATCTGACCGGCTTTGCACACGAGGGGGCAGCCCTTCCCCATCAGCCCTTCCCCATCAGCCCTTCCCCATCTGCCCTTCCACATGAGTGACCCAGGGTCGACATGAGTGACCCAGGGTCGACATGAGTGACCCAGGGTCGACATGAATGACCCAGTCTCGACATGAGTAACCCAGGGTCGACATGAGTGACCCAGGGTCGACATGAGTGACCCAGGGTCGACATGAATGACCCAGGGTCGACATGAGTGACCCAGGGTCGACATGAGTGACCCAGGGTCGACATGAGTGACCCAGGGTCGACATGAGTGACCCAGGGTCGACATGAATGACCCAGGGTCGACATGAGTGACCCAGGGTCGACATGAGTGACCCAGGGTCGACATGAATGACCCAGGGTCGACATGAGTGACCCAGGGTCGACATGAGTGACCCAGGGTCGACATGAATGACCCAGTCTCGACATGAGTAACCCAGGGTCGACATGAGTGACCCAGGGTCGACATGAGTGACCCAGGGTCGACATGAATGACCCAGGGTCGACATGAGTGACCCAGGGTCGACATGAGTGACCCAGGGTCGACATGAATGACCCAGGGTCGACATGAGTGACCCAGGGTCGACATGAGTGACCCAGGGTCGACATGAATGACCCAGGGTCGACATGAGTGACCCAGGGTCGACATGAGTGACCCAGGGTCGACATGAGTGACCCAGGGTCGACATGAATGACCCAGGGTCGACATGAGTGACCCAGGGTCGACATGAGTGACCCAGGGTCGACATGAGTGACCCAGGGTCGACATGAGTGACCCAGGGTCGACATGAATGACCCAGGGTCGACATGAGTGACCCAGGGTCGACATGAGTGACCCAGGGTCGACATGAATGACCCAGGGTCGACATGAGTGACCCAGGGTCGACATGAGTGACCCAGGGTCGACATGAATGACCCAGGGTCGACATGAGTGACCCAGGGTCGACATGAGTGACCCAGGGTCGACATGAGTGACCCAGGGTCGACATGAGTGACCCAGGGTCGACATGAATGACCCAGGGTCGACATGAGTGACCCAGGGTCGACATGAGTGACCCAGGGTCGACATGAATGACCCAGGGTCGACATGAGTGACCCAGGGTCGACATGAGTGACCCAGGGTCGACATGAATGACCCAGGGTCGACATGAGTGACCCAGGGTCGACATGAGTGACCCAGGGTCGACATGAATGACCCAGGGTCGACATGAGTGACCCAGGGTCGACATGAGTGACCCAGGGTCGACATGAGTGACCCAGGGTCGACATGAATGACCCAGGGTCGACATGAGTGACCCAGGGTCGACATGAGTGACCCAGGGTCGACATGAGTGACCAAGGGTCGACATGAGTGACCCAGGGTCGACATGAGTGACCAAGGGTCGACATGAGTGACCCAGGGTCGACATGAGTGACCCAGGGTCGACATGAGTGACCCAGGGTCGACATGAGTGACCCAGGGTCGACATGAGTGACCCAGGGTCGACATGAATGACCAAGGGTCGACATGAATGACCCACGGTCGACATGAGTGACCCAGGGTCGACATGAATGACCCAGGGTCGACATGAGTGACCCAGGGTCGACATGAATGACCCAGGGTCGGCAAACCTGCGGCTACAGAGTCGCGTGCGGCTCTTTAAAGGACTGCTTCGTGACGTTGTTTCTAACGGACCGCGTCTCGAATTCATCACACGCATTGCGGCTCTTGAATTCGAAAAAAATGGCTCTACTTGTTATAGTAAGAGGTTTTTACCCTTTTATCTGGCACCAAACCTGACGCCTTTATACAAGGGATCATGTTTGCAATAACCACAACACAAGCAGTCAAAATGCAAACAAAAAGAGACAACTCTGATAATGATATGCACTGTCCTTGAAATTGATTGGTCCACACCCGAGACGGCTTTTCTTAGAGCCTAGTCTTTTGGCGTCATCTGGTCCAACACCAGTGGTCCTCCGGTTTTCCCTCCACATTTATATTCAACATCACTCGTTGAGAGTTTTTAGCTGCTATACATTTCTACGTGATGAGCCACTTCGTCGAGCTATCATTTGTGGCCGTGTCACTTCTGAAAAAAAGCTACATCGCTCAGTGGGCCTTACCTGGTAAAATCACAATTAGTTTAACTTTCTATTAGTTTTACAATTATAATAGTTTAACTTTTTTATAGGCTCATGCACGTGCGTGCGTGTGCCCGCCCCGATCCTTCCTGCGTGAGCGATACGTGGCGTTGTCAGCATCAGAATATTTATTGATAATGCAGGAATCCAATGAGCTATAAGGCACTTTGTCAGAGATGTTCAGTAAATGCCTTGCATCACTACAAACATCTTTCCTATCGCGGCGCGTCATTCCGCGCTCCGGGCCCCCAATCCCCGAGACGCGCTCAGCTCGTCACGCCTCGCCACGCGCGCCTGAGGCGGCTTGCAGCGGCTGTGGCTGCAGCGTGCAGGTAGTGCAGACTCCAGCCACAGCGCCACGGTGGCGAGGAGATGTTAACTACCTCGCCTGGTATACAGGAGGTCGTGGGTTTGATCCCGACCCTAACGCCTATATATTGGGAGTTGGCATCTTCTCCTCGTGGTCGCGTGGTTTTATCTCCGCGTCGTCCAGGTTTTCCCTCCACATTTAGAAACTTGCGTTTAGAGTATTTCGCTGCGATGTATTTCCACGTGATAAGCCACTTGGTTGTGGTCAGGTCGCTTCTCAAAAATACGTAAACTGGGGTATTACTGTGAATGTCACAGACTGACAGCCATAGTAACACAGAGATTAGAACGCAGGTGTCTTCTAAAAAAAACAACGTATAGCTCAGTGGGCCTAACCTGGTAAGATGAACCTAGTTAAGTTGAATAGTTTTAGTGGAACTGCGATCGGGGGTGGGTGGGCCTGGGGGGGGGGGAGCCCACGTCTTCGGGGGGCCCCAGGCGCCGAGCTTCGGAGATGGGGGGGGAGTGGGAGGACATCGTCGTACCCCACCCCATTGAATTCCTACGCTGCTGGGAAGCCAGATTTGCACAGAGCTCTCGCCACGCTTCGTTGAGTTGAATGTAAAAAAAATTACTGTTTATTTTACCAGGTAAGGCCCACTGAGCGAAATAGCTCGGTATGGTCACCGAATATCATGGGGGACAAAGTCGACCTTTGGGAACTGTATGTGTGGAGTCTCCACGTCCCACACTTTTGAGGCTAATTTTGCTGGGCCAATGCTGAGAATAATAGAATCTGTAAACACCGAGAAAACCTCATCACAGCAGAATAATAGCGCAGGCCGGAAAAAAAAACCCACACGAGTTTCAAAGAAGAAAAAAACACGCAAACCCCATCAGCATTTCCTGTAAATTCAGGAACATGGGTTTATTCATATTATTTACCCTAAACACATTTTATGTGTAAGCGGTTGCACGTTTGCCAGCCGTGCAGATTTTATTCCGTGCCGTCAAGTTCCCTGCACTGATGGGATCAGAGTTCGCCTGCCTCGCTTAATCGGCCTTTCGCAAGGCGGTGTTTCAAGGACCGCGGGTTTAAGTTGAAAGGCAACGGAGCGTGGACACTGTGGAAGGTGACTACAGAACACGCTCGCCACACCCCAGAAAGCACGCAGACTGGAAGACAGTAACTCGAGCATGCGTTGCACATTCTCCACAGGACGCTTGGAGCAGAACGCGTTCCCCACGACGACGCTAATCATCATTATTTAGAGTTTCGTGTCACTTTATAATTATTCGCTCGTTTCTCGTTCGTTTCTCAATCCGCTTGTCCTGGGGAGGGTCGCGGCGGAAGCATGATGAGTAGGGGGGGGGGTCCAGACCTCCCTTTCAGACTCGAGCTCTTCCTGGGGAATCCCCAGGCGCCCCCAAACCAGCTGAGCCCAGTGGGACGTTGCTGCTCTGTAGAGTTCCAGGGGGAGTCTACCGGGGGGCTTGCATCCTTACCAAGTTCAAGTTCATTTATTAGGTATAGCCCTGTGAGCCATTCGGCTCTTGAATCGGGGGCAACCGCAACAAACAAAAAACATGAACAAGAAAACATCTTAAAGTGAATATGTGACTAAGTGCAAACAGAAAATCCAAGAAAAGACTGAAAAATATTGCAGAAAAAACACCGTACACCAACGCTGTGTGCAAAAAGCCCAGTAGGATGCAAGTCAAACAACAACAACAACCACAAGACAACTTAGATTAAGGCCAACAGTCTTACTCCGTACTACAACAAACAAACATGGCCAAACCAAAAAACTTTTCGAAATCACCAAAATAAAGCCATGAAAGCAATGAAACGGTGATCATAGGAACTGTGACGGAATTTTCACAATTAACGACATGAACAACATGCACTACCAAAACCCTGCAGCCATAGCTGGCTGCATGAGTCACTCCACAACAACAGGAACATCAGTCGGAGTATCGTAATTTTTCAATGCACACTTAAGATCAGCACACTAAATCAAAACACAGGTCATACTTTGCAGCAAAAAAAAAACACAAAATGAGCATGTTAATTAGAGATGTCAATGAGAGGTTGCGGCTAATTTTCACCTGGCAGCCCTTTGATTGGTCGAAAACCAATCACTGTCGGGTTGGCTGCCACCACTTGCATTGACATTGGCTGCTGATTTGGGCTTCACCCATTTCAAATCCTTATAAATAGTTTGCCTTTGGAAGCTAACTCCCCTTTTCTTGAAGACAACCGCTTGTGTTGCGATCGAAGCGTCGTAGTTTTTTTTAATTTTGATTCTTTGGGTCTTTATGTAAAGCCACGTAGATAGAACAAATAACAAAAATTATATTTTTATTATTGGTACTGGCAAAGGAGGTCCCATGATGTAGCTGCTCCACCCCGAGCTCTCATTACTTTGATAGTGTATTGTCTTTGTGCTGTATGCCTTTTGGCGTCCTCTGGTCTAACACCGTTTTGAGACGAGGCTAAAAAGAAAGCTGTCTCTGGTGTGGACCAATCAGTTTCAAAGACAATGCATATATTATCAGAGTATGTTTTTTTTTTGTATTCTGACCACAAGTATTGTGGTTAATGCAGACATGATTCCTTGTAAAAGGTTTCAGTTTGGTGTTTTAACATCTCAACACCTGTTTGTTGCCAGAAAAAAGGGGAAAACCTATTTTCATGTTTTGGTACTGGCAAAGGAGGTCCAATGATGTAGCCATTCAATCCTTGTTGGACCAAATCTTCAATGATTGTAATGGTATCGGGCACAGGAACTTTGTTGAACAAATAAACTACATCGAAACTAACGAGCAAATCACCTGGGGGATAGTGAGATGCCATTAATTGATACCAGTTGAGCTGAGTTAAGTACAGAAGAGGTTCTAGATTTGAAGCTTTCGTGACTGCAAGGATTCATATTTTTAGGTTTTGTCGGTAAAGTCACGTAGGTAAAAAATACAAATAAAAATTAATGAAGTAAAATAAAAAATAAAATAAAAATCACGACGTTTCGGAGGCAACACAAGCTTCTGTCTTCAGATGGAACCGTCACAGCACGATAGCTGTATCAAGTGAGAGAAATTCAAAGAAAACAATCCTTGTATATATACTGGTTGAGGTTGGGAGGAGCCAAGGCAGGCCCTGGATATTATTATTGTGAGGTTCGGTGCGGCTGAAGCACGCTGCTAGGAATGAGTCTTTGTTGTGTAGACTGGTTGAACTCGGAGGTTCCAAAAGTTGTAAAGGTGCGGCTGATGTAAAGGTGCGGCTGCAGTGAATGGGACTGACCGCACCATCCGCCAAGCTGTTTCCCCCACCACACAGAAACAGCCACATGCAACTCCGATCAAAACTATCACGTTGCCAAACATAGCAGGCGTGACCAAAAATATCTCCAAAATTCTAAACAAACATAAGATCCAAGTCCGATTCAGTACAGTACATAAAATCCGTGATCTAATTCCATCTGTGAAGGATGTCATTCCTGACTTGAAATACCCTGGAGTCTATAAACTGAGTTGCAGCTGTGGTGATTGTTACATTGGGGAAACGAAACGTCATGTCTATGATCGTGTCTGCGAGCACAAGTCAGATCTGAAACACGGCAAAATTGAGTCTTCCGCCGTTGCCGATCATTGCTACAACGCTGTGGGCTCTCATGAAATTGTTTTTTCCGAGACCAAGGTGCTTTGCAAACCCTCTGGCTACCATCAAAGGTTTGTACACGAAGCCATCCAGATATACAAACACAGACATAATTTCAACCGTGATGATGGGTACAAACTGAGTAATCATTGGAAAGATGTTGTTAACCATGCAAAAAAAAATTAACTACACATTTTTGGACCATCTTATTTGACAGGTACTATTCTACTTTACCGAGTGTTAACATCCCCAGCGTTTAACAGCACTCTCCTTTTTTGTATTTGGATGGCCACCAACATTTGGTAAAACAACATGTGCAGTGTCGTTCTCTTCTTGCACCATGTGCACCTTTAGCATGTTACCTGTTGTTCTTTTTTTTAGCCCCGCCCCCCCCCAATACTTTCCATTCATTGGCTACAACACTCAGATAAGCTCCTCCCACCCTCCTCCCCCCCTTAACTTGTATTTAAGAACTTGTATCTTGGAATCTTTGCCTCACTTGATACAGCAAATCTAGCTGTGACGGTCCCACCTGATGACGGAGACTTGTGTTGCCTCCGAAACGTCGTGATGTATTATTTTATTTTATTTCTATTACTACTTTTATTTTAAAAAATTTACCTACGTGACTTTACCGAAAAAACCTAAGAGTATGGATCCTTGCAGTCGCGAAAGCTTCAAATCTAGAACAGAAGAGTATTCCTGCGGGCCGAAAAAATAGAAGTTCTACAAACCACACAAACATGCGGGCACATCACACATCCTCTGTGCATGATACAAAAACCATCAGCAGTTTCCGAGGAAGTGGGCTGGCAATTGCTGATTGTGCTTTCACCACACACGCACACAGCTCGTTACATCTGATTGGAGCTCACGGCAAAAACTGCGTCCGTCGTGTAGGCTGATGCTGAATTCATCTTTTGTCGAGTGACAATCTCGTCGGGTGGTGGAGGGCTGATGACAAGGTATTTAGCAACAATCTCCCACGTGACCAAACCCACAAACAAGTGCGGGTCATTGTGCTGGCTACGAACCCGCCCCCCAGGTTTG
This sequence comes from Lampetra fluviatilis, assembly GCF_964198595.1. Lineage (NCBI taxonomy): Eukaryota > Metazoa > Chordata > Hyperoartia > Petromyzontiformes > Petromyzontidae > Lampetra > Lampetra fluviatilis. The sequence continues at coordinate 2,410,512 of NC_136311.1, forward strand.
GAATGAGCGCCGATCTAAGTGAGGTTCATCCGAGCCCGCATTCCCCTTCTGCAGGTTGGACTGCATGAGTCGCACAGAGCCGCTAGGTGCTGTATAAGGCAAGCACACGCACGCGTGCAACTTACAGCCCCCACGGCGAGATGTTAACTCCCTCGCCTGGTATGAAGGACGTCGTGGTGTTCGATCCCGACCCTGACGCCTGTTGCATATTTGGAGTTTGTGACGTCTCTTTACCCGTGGTCGCGGGGACTTTTATCTGTGTCTTCTGGTTTTCCCCTCCACATTTAGAATGGACATCACTCGTTTAGAGAATGTATATTTCTACCCTCCTTCTCGCCCTCTCCGTTCACAATCCCAGCTGCTGTCCCCATGTTTATTTCCCCTCCTCCTTGTGCCCAATCACCATTCCGTTCTTTTTCGCTTATGGCTCCCTTACACCGGAACAAACTGCCCATACACGTCAAACCATCAGCTTCACAGTCCATGTTTCGTTCTTTCCTTAAAGCTCTTTCCTTAAATCCCTCGCTTATCCAAACTCCTCTTCTGCCTCCCTTCCCCATCATGAACAACATCATCCCCTTTCCCAACTTCCCTACCCATCCATCACACTGACTCATCATCAGCCACTCATTGTCACTCGTGTCGTTCATTTGACGCATCATCATCATATTCACGCACGCCCATCAATTCGTCCCATCACACTTCTGTAAAATGTGCTAATTGTTTCTTAAACGCTTTTATCAAGGCGCCGTACAAATTAAGATGGATAGAGTAAGTGGCTGCTATAAAGTTCCACGTGATAAGCCACCTCGTTGAGCTGTCATTTGTGGCCAGGTCGCTTCTGAATGAGAGCGACGGAGCTTAAAAACGAATGTTTATGCGTGTCGCTAGGTGGCGCTGTAGCAGAACACACGCATTCACTTCGGCTCCGAGGGTTCACTCAGCTCCTCTTCCCTGACACGGTCTATAAAGTTTGTGCCACTTTTGTGGAAATGTCCACAACAGATTAAGAGCGCCAACTGAAACGAATTAACATTTGAACGCCGTGCGTGTGCGGTGGGGAGCGGTGGCGCAGTGGTGAGCACACTGAGCTTCGCCCTCGCCCCTCACCACCAATCCGGAGTTATATTCCCGCCCACGGCCAACATCAGTGGTGAGTGATATCTGACTCGGTCCTGGGCCTCCCCTAGGTCGACTCAGCCCTACATGAATACCTGGTGCTGTGTGTAAACATCAGCGCTGCGGAGACAAAGGCGGCCGGGCGTGGTTGTGAGCATGCCACCCCCTCGTGTGGGCAGTCGGCCTTCATGGTTGTTCGCTATAACAGCACTTGCCCCAACAGTATGTTCAGGGTATATGGGGGACCTTTACCTTTGTACGCATGTAGGTGCGTGTATGTTTGAGTCTGTGTGTGAGTCTAAAACTATGCCAACCTAGGCGTGGTCTCTCACAAGAGCAGTGCGCAGCGCGTGGCCTCGGGTAGAAGTCATGACGGACACCTGGAGGGAGTCAGAGAGAGAGAGAGCGGTGAGACAGAGTGAGAGACTCAATGGGGACTAGAGCACACCGGCTGAGAGGGACAGGGAGAGAGGAGGTAGAGAAAGAGGGGGGGGGGGTAGAGAGAGGGGGTAGAGAGAGAGGGGTGGTAGAGAGAGGTGGTAGAGAGAGAGGGAAGGGGTAAGGAGAGCAGATCTGGAAAACTATTGTGAAATAGGGGGGGGTTACATAAAGCAAAGCATAAAAAAATGATGAACGAAGCAAAGTGCCGACTACACCGAACATCTTCTTGTTTCCTGTGATCGTAAAACAAAGAGAGACAGGGAGACACACAGATGGAGGGAAAGGCGAGAGACCGAGACATACACATACCGATATACATTAAAGACAGACATTGTACATATGATAACAATGTAACAATAAAGTACAGTACAGCTCTTTATCAATCCACTGCTGGACGAAGCCGTCCCTTTACGCCATGCGGGTCGTGGGGGGTTATGTGACCATACTTCACCACGCTGGTCGGTGCAGGTGTGCGAAGGCGGGTGGGGAACACTTTCCCAGGATCCTGGACGCGATGGGGGCGCATTCCGGATGAATTGATCATAGGAATGAGACGGACACCCAAACTATGCCACGTCGGTGCGCGCGCGTGGAGCCGTGGCATGCTGGGGCAGGTGGGGAGCGGTGGCGCAGAGGTTAGCGCTACGAACCCGGGGAATTCAAGTTCGTTCCTCGCTCACGGCCAACATCGGTGACGATAATTATCTGAACCGATCCTGGGCCTCCCCTAGGTCGACTGGTGGGGGTTTGTAAACAGCGCCACTCAGGGAGACAAAGGCGGCCGGGCGTGGGGCTGGTCACCCACCCTCCTATTTGCCGTGCCCGATCTTCATAGGCGCTGTTGCTCGCTAACTACACTTGCCCCAACAGTCTGTTGAGGCTATACGGGGAGTCTTTGTCTTTGTTTTGCTGGGGCAGGTGCTGCTGCTGCGCGCGCGGTGGGCGGAGTGAGTCTGCGTCACGCGCCGCGCTCGGGCGCCTCTGTGCGGATGTTTACGCGTCACGGTATAGGTCGCGCTTTGTGGCTGAGTCGGTCTAGGGGAGGCCCAGACACACAATACGTATACTCTGGCAAAGCAGAGACGCTCTTGGTTGGTGGTCCTGAGCTATCGCTGGAAATTAGACGTCACTATGGCGGAAACTGCGTCTCTTTGATTGTGTACTCATTTATTTATTTGCAGGGATGGGCACAATTATATAAACAAATTTATAGGCGGAATGTAATTCAAAGACGAATGCCAAATTACGGCGAGATGGGCAATTTGGATACAAATTACAAAAAGTTCATGAAATTATAGTACATGATTTTAATTACTTGCAGAGCACCCATCTGACGCAATGAGAATCCACTTTTGAATTCCAACATAAAAAAATCGACATTTGCGACCCATTAAAATCCCTCTGGTGGGGTGAATTTTGATTTAAAACCAGGAAAAAAAATCGCGCACACGCGTAGGGCTTCCCGAAACGCTTCCCCACCGCTGCGGCCCGCGGCGCGCGTCACGAAAGAGAAACCGAGACACTCGAAAGGGACGTTGACAAAGTGCGCGCCGAAGCAAATAGAAGCCGCAAGGAGTTAACTTCCTCCTGTACATTCACCCCCCCCTCCTCCTCCTTAAACTCCTTCCGTTCCTCTTTTAAATCCTCACCTCTTCTCCATCGGTCATCCTCTTCCTTCCCTCCCCTCCAACTCCTTTCCCGTCCTCTACTCTTTCGTGATCCGTCAGTACCCCTCAATCGCCGTCACTCTCTCGCACCTCCAGTTAGCACGTTATGGCTACGTGCGGTGCGAAAGAAGTTCAACGTACGATGCGTGCACCGATTCCTCAATACTTGCACCGCCACTGCCATCGAAATCATTCCATTCTGTCACCGCTTTGTTAAGCTACGTCAAGCGCCTTGAGTGAAGGGACTCTCGCTTTAAATATAAATCAGATTAGATTCCACTGAGATACGGAGAGAGAGAAAGTGGAAGCCACGCACAAGAAAACAAACGCAGGTTCGTGACACGATTAAACTCGTGTATGTACTGTACGTTGAACTTCGTTCGCACCGTACGTAGCCAATCGTGCTAATCGCAGGTGTGGAGGTGTTCTCATAGACCGCCTGGTAGCTCGGCCATCAGGCGTCACGGCTATAGGGGCAAGATTAATAACGGAATGGCAGCCCAAGGTATGGAACGCGTCCTAAAGGGTACGTCTAGTCGAGGAGCTGGAGTGGTGAAATCAGCTCGCGTGTAGCTGGCGCTGTGTGGATTATTTCATCGCAGGATCGTGAGGGGTCACGGGGGGTTGTTAGGCGGGGCAGGAGGGAGAGGCATTCATCCAGCAGTGGAGTGACCATGGCTGCTGCTGATGTTGAATCCTAGGGGTAATTCTTTGACCAGTGTAAGGCCCACTGTGCTGTAGTTATTTTGCAGACAAGCGACCTGGCTACAAAAGTGGCTTATCACGTGAACATTTCCAGCAGTCAAAGACTCTAAATAGCATGATGTTGATTCTAAATGTGGAGGGAAAAATTGGAGGACTCGGGGAAAAAACCCATGCGACCACCGGAAGAGAGACACGCAAACTCCAAATATTGAAAAGGCGTCAGGGTCGGACCCACGACTTCCCGCATCCCAGGCGAGGTAGTTAACATCTCGGCACCGTGGCGCCCCTTGGGTAATGAAAGCCGTCGCATCACCGTGCGTGCCCGTTGCACAACGTTCAGCTGCCTTTGCCACCCACCCACCCATGCCATGCCTTGCATAGAAAGCGAAAATAAGAGGACTGAAATAAGGCAGGTGGGTAACAATGGAGCTTTTGACATTCCTCGGGCGTCGGCGGTGGGAACAAAACTAAATCACAAAACAGGCAAGGGAAGGAAGTGAACGTGCAAAGAGCCCCCCCCCCAAATATGTAACAGCCCCCCCCCCGCCACACCAAATCTCCCGTGGGTGCAACCCAAAGCACACGGGAGAGCCATCGCTCGCGATGACACTGAGGAGTGTAGGACGCGTAATAGCCCCTAATCACCAAGCACGCCAGAGGTGCGGCCACCGCCACATCCATCACCAAAGACAAAGATCCCCCGTATAGCCTGTACGGACTGTTGGGGCAAGTGCTCTTAGCGAGTAGCTCCTTTGAAGGCCGGCACGGCGCACGATGTGGGGTGGGTGGCCAGCCAGCACCACGCCCGCCCGCCTTTGTCTCTCCCTAGTGGCGATGTTTTTTACACACCGCACCAGGTACTCATTTGGAGATTGAGTCGACCTAGGGGAGGCCCAGGACCGGTTCAGATAATCGCCTATTGGTGTTGCCACTGGTGAGCGAGAATCAAACTCGGGTGGCCGGGTTCGTAGCGCAGCGCGCTAACCGTTGCGCCACCGCTCCCCCCCAAATCCACCAGAACCAACCACCTCCATCTCCTCCACCACCCACGCCCAAATGCAGCCCTCAAAGGCGCGACGTAAATTCCACGATACAGTGCCCTCGCCCAGCGTACAGTGAGCGAGCGAGTGAGGAGCCAGCAGAGGGGAGCGGTGGCGCAGTGGTTAGCGCGCCGCCTCGCGCTCTGAACCGGGCCGACCCGAGCTCAGGTGCCCACCGTCACGGCTCTCGGCTGACGTCGGCGCGCGGGTGATGTCGTCATGAACGTTTGTTTCTGGCACCACCAACTCCAATAATTCACCGATTAGAGAGACAACGCTGACCAACCAAGGTGAAGTATGGTTAAATACCCCCCCCCCCCCAACCGCCGCGATGAAAAAAATGAGTATAAGTTTGACCCTTTCTGGAAATATCAAAAATAAACAAGTGTCAAGTCTGCACGAACCACACGTACTTGTGGCAAAGCGTGCAAACAAACGTGCTCTGATAATATTGCATGTGTTGTTGCTGTTGTTGTTGTTGTTCTTTCCGAGTGTCGTTCTGATCCCCCAATACGACCACGTTCGCTCATGTTAAGTCTTATCTGAATGCTCAGACTCTTAAACTATTAACTTTGTTTTGTTTCACCAGGTAAGGCCCACTGAGCGGTGTAGCTCTTTTTAGGAAGCGACCTGGCGATCACGAATGATAGCCCAACGAAGTGGCGTATTCACGTGGAAATGTCTAGCAGCCAACTGATCTAGACGCGTGTTGATTCTAAATGTGGAGGAAAAAAACAGGAGGACCTGGAGAAAAATTCACGCGACCACGTGAATAAGAGAGAGAGAGAGAGACATGCAAACTCCAAATATACAACAGGCGTCAGGGTCGGGATCGATTCCCATGACCTCCTGTATACCAGGCGATGGAGTTAACATCTCGCCACCGCAGAAGACCCAGCCGCGTGTCGTCACGGGTTGGCGGATCACACACAGACGCTGTGAAACTCCGCTCCTTCCCCGTGCATGTTGAGGCGGAGCCGTCCGTAGCGGGCCCGGCTCTGCCAGGAGAAGACGGTACTGCCAAGTTGCAACTCTGTATTTGTTGCGTCTGTATGGGATCCTCGAACACGTGGCTTTTCTCCGGGTGCTTCGGTTTATTCCCAGATGTGGTAAACACTCGTTAATCGGCCGATACGACTTTGATATATAGAGGAGCGCAGAGCTTGGGCAATTGTTGGGAGCGGCGGCTCCACACCACGGCGTGGCTGCTGCTGCCTCACAGCTTGTGTCTGTGGTCCTCCCCCTCCTCCTGGCACCTCTGAGTGGTCATCTCTAATCATTATTCATCATTATATTATATTACAATTAACATTATACATAATTCATATCAGAATGTTAATGATCACTATTACAATTATTTTATAATGCATCTTGTAATAAATAATGTACTTAATATTATGATGAGATTTTATTGTTTCAGTCCCCCAACTCCTTTCAAGAATCGAATACACCACACGCACATGTTCCCCTAACACTGTGATCGGATATTTCTAAATGAATTTTAAAACACCCCATTGTCAAACTCAGAACACGTTCTAGGCAAGAGCAGAGAGTCCAGGAATTTGTAATGCCCCGTGAGGACGTAAACATGGTAAGGTTTGGGGTCACGGGTGTTTTTGACATAAATGTCAAAGGTCAAACATTGCTCATGGTGTGTTCCCATTGGTCCCTGGCCATCATCAATGTGACCATCATCATAGACCAAGGTCGATAAAAAAAAAACTACTATCTTTTTATTTTACCTTTTATTTTCCCAGGTAGAGGCCACTGAGCTATATAGCTATTTTTCAGAAGTGGTCTTGCCATCACAAATGATACCTCAACGAAGTGGCTTATCATGGTGTGGACATTTAAAGCAGCAGACACATACTCGAAACGCGTGGTGATGTTGATTCTAAATGTGGAGGGAAAACCCGGAGGACCTGAAGAAAAATCCACGCAACTACCACGGGGTGAACATGCAAATTCCAAATATACAGACGTCAGGGTTGGGTTCAAACCCACAACTTCTTGTATACCAGGCGAGGTCGTTGACATCTCTCCACTGATTTCGATTTAAAGCTTTCGTGACTGCAGGGATTCATCTTCTTGGTTCTTTCGGTATAGTCACGTAGAAGGAAATAATAAAATAATACAAATAAAACATAATAAAATAATTCTCACGACGTTTCGGTCACAACGCAGGACGGCTGCTTGCGTTGTGGCCGAAACATCGTGAAAATTATTTTATTATGTTTAATTTTTATTATTTTATTATTTCCTTCTACGTGATTATACCGAAAGAACCAAGAAGATATCTCCACTGCTGGATAAAGACCCCCACAAGATCTGATGTGAGGATCCACACGGACACTCGAATTGATTTCACCGCTCCGTCTCCTCTGGTGGTCGTTACTTAGCGGACGCCTTCCGTTTCGCACGTGACTGGACGAGGAGGGCGGTTGCTCAAGTGCCGTGGTTGACTGAAGAAACGAGTGAGTGTATTTTTATTAATATAATAAAACATGAGGAAGTACAGTGTTAATAAATGATTATTTTATTTTAAAAAGTCAAAGCTCATTCTTTTACATGTCCCCATTGCATCGGGGTGGAGCGGTGGCCGCAGTGGTTAGCGCTAACAACATGAATGTCGAGTGACATCTAAACCGGTCCTGGGTCTCCCCCCCACACCCACACTGGCCCGCGTGGTGAAGCATGGTCAAACAGCCCCCCATGACCAACCTTCCATCTAGCAGTGGATTGACAAGGGGGGCTGTGCACTTTACATTACGTTTCCAAACTTACAGGAGACACAGGGCAAGTTATGACTTGCACACAGACACACTGCGTATGCAGACAGCAAACACAAACACAAAGAAACAGATACCCCATGCAGCCTTTTCAAAACTCTTGGGGCAAGTGCTGTTAGCGAGCACCTTCTCAAGGCCGGCAGGGCAGACAAGGGGGTGAGTGTGCCAACACCACGCCCGGCCGCCTTTGTCTCCCCGGTGCTGGGTGTTTTCACCCTGCACCAGGTACTTATTCGAGGTTGAGTCCACGTAGGTGGAGCCCAAGGACTGATTCAGATGAGTCGGGTCGCCGGGTTCGTATCGAAGCGAGCTACATGAAGACAACTACACACACGCACAGCCACACAGAAGCACACACGCACACGCGCGCATGCTCCAGGACAATCGACTCCTGTTTACAACGACGCTAATGGTTAGTCTGCGTGGTGTGTTATATAGTGCTGTGTCAAGCTACGATCCATATCTCGAACCGATAAGAGGGCCCTTGCCTTTAAACATCTGGCAATTCACCAGCATTGGTTCAAAGCGAGCCTGACTCTGCCGATGAGACATTGAATGTCGAAACCAGCCCAGGGTTTTGCTTGTGTTTAACCAATGCTGCTGAAACGTTGCGCTCCCAGAAGTCGGTGCGGGCGCAAATGTAAGTATTTATTTGTAATACGAGTTGCTGAGCACGGGGTATCAACCTCCCGAAACGCCAAGCGGCCAGCAACAAGCAGCTCCATCATCAAAGCAGTCGTAAGTAGATTGAGAGTATAACTGAATTGAGCTGGGGATGTTATTGTCAGAGCTGGGGAGGGAAGAGTCGTCGGGAGGAAATTGCAAAGTCGACCAGTGTGAGGGAATACGCAGCAAGATCAGTGGTGATTGTGAGTGGGAGGATGAGTGGGTGGGTGAGAGAATGAGTGTGTGGGTGAATGAGTGGGTGGGTGGATGAGTGAGTGGGTGAGTGAGTGGGTGAGTGAGTATGTGGGTGAGTATGTGGGTGAGTAAGTGAGTGTGTGGATGAGTGAGTGGGTGAGTGGGTGAGTGAGTGGGTGAGGGAGCGGTAGTGCAGCAGTTAGCGTGCTGCGCTGAGAACCCGGCAATCCGAGTTCGATTCCCGCTCACAAGGTTGACTCAGCCTCAAATGAGTACCTGGTGCGGTGTGTAATCATCGCCACCAGGGAGATAAAGGTGGCCGGGCGTGGCGTATTGGCCTTCATTGGTGCTCGATAACATCACTTGCTCGATCCGTCTGTTACGGCTATACGGGGGGGGGGGGTCGTTGCTTGTAGGCGAGCGGTCCGTGCGCTGCAGGATGAACTCAGCGACCAACACCAGTGACGATTATATAATTTATCTGCACTGGTCCTGGGCCTCCCCTAGGTCGATGCATCCTCAAATGAGTACCTGGTGTGGTGTGTTAACATCGTCATTGGGGAGACAAAGGCGGCCGGGCATGGTGCTGGCCACCCACCCCGTCGTGTGCGCTGCCGCTCTGCGCCGTATGCGTGCCGTGTGTGTGCTGTGCGTGCTGTGTGTGCTGTGTGTGTGCTGTGTGTGCTGTGCGTGCTGTGTGTGTGCTGTGTGCGTGCTGTGTGTGCTGTGTGCGTGCTGTGTGTGTGCTGTGCGTGCTGTGCGTGCTGTGTGTGTGCTGTGTGTGTGCTGTGTGTGTGCTGTGTGCGTGCTGTGTGTGTGCTGTGCGTGCTGTGTGTGCTGTGTGTGCTGTGCGTGCAGTGTGTGCTGTGCGTGCTGTGTGTGCTGTGCGTGCTGTGCGTGCTGTGTGTGTGCTGTGTGCGTGCTGTGTGTGTGCTGTGTGTGCTGTGTGTGTGCTGTGTGCGTGCTGTGTGTGTGCTGTGTGCGTGCTGTGTGTGTGCTGTGTGCGTGCTGTGTGCTGTGTGTGCCGTGTGTGTGCTGTGTGTGTGCTGTGTGTGCTGTGCGTGCTGTGTGTGCTGTGTGTGTGCTGTGTGCGTGCTGTGTGTGTGTTGTGCGTGCTGTGTGTGCTGTGTGTGTGCTGTGTGTGTGCTGTGTGCGTGCTGTGTGTGCTGTGTGTGCTGTGCGTGCTGTGTGTGTGCTGTGTGCATGCTGTGTGTGTGCTGTGTGTGCTGTGCGTGCTGTGTGTGCTGTGTGTGTGCTGTGTGTGTGCTGTGTGCGTGCTGTGTGTGCTGTGTGCGTGCTGTGTGCGTGCTGTGTGTGTGCTGTGTGTGCTGTGTGTGCTGTGTGTGTGCTGTGTGCTGTGTGCGTGCTGTGTGTGCTGTGTGCGTGCTGTGTGTGTGCTGTGAGTGCTGTGCGTGCTGTGCGTGCTGTGTGTGCTGTGTGTGCTGTGTGTGTGCTGTGTGTGTGCTGTGTGTGCTGTGTGTGTGCTGTGTGTGTGCTGTGTGTGCTGTGCGTGCTGTGTGTGCTGTGTGTGCTGTGTGTGTGCTGTGTGTGTGCTGTGCGTGCTGTGTGTGCTGTGTGTGCTGTGTGTGTGCTGTGTGTGCTGTGTGCGTGCTGTGTGTGTGCTGTGTGTGTGCTGTGTGTGCTGTGCGTGCTGTGTGTGCTGTGTGTGTGCTGTGTGTGTGCTGTGCGTGCTGTGTGTGCTGTGTGTGTGCTGTGTGTGTGCTGTGTGCGTGCTGTGTGTGCTGTGTGCGTGCTGTGTGTGTTCTGTGTGTGTGCTGTGTGTGCTGTGTGTGCTGTGCGTGCTGTGTGTGCTGTGTGTGATGTGTGTGTGCTGTGTGTGCTGTGTGTGTGCTGTGTGCGTGCTGTGTGTGTGCTGTGTGTGTGCTGTGTGCGTGCTGTGTGTGCTGTGCGTGCTGTGTGTGTGCTGTGTGTGTGCAGTGTGCGTGCTGTGTGCGTGCTGTGTGTGCTGTGTGTGCTGTGTGTGTGCTGTGTGTGCTGTGTGTGTGCTGTGTGTGCTGTGTGTGTGCTGTGTGTGTGCAGTGTGCGTGCTGTGTGCGTGCTGTGTGTGCTGTGTGCGTGCTGTGTGTGTGCTGTGTGTGTGCTGTGTGTGCTGTGCGTGCTGTGTGTGTGCTGTGTGTGCTGTGCGTGCTGTGTGTGCTGTGTGTGATGTGTGTGTGCTGTGTGTGCTGTGTGTGTGCTGTGTGCGTGCTGTGTGTGTGCTGTGTGTGTGCTGTGTGCGTGCTGTGTGTGTGCTGTGTGTGTGCTGTGTGTGCTGTGCGTGCTGTGTGTGCTGTGTGTGTGCAGTGTGTGTGCTGTGTGCGTGCTGTGTGTGCTGTGTGCGTGCTGTGTGTGTGCTGTGTGTGTGCTGTGTGTGTGCTGTGTGTGCTGTGCGTGCTGTGTGTGCTGTGTGTGTGCTGTGTGTGTGCTGTGTGTGTGCTGTGTGCGTGCTGTGTGTGTGCTGTGTGTGCTGTGTGTGTGCTGTGTGCTGTGTGTGTGCTGTGTGTGTGCTGTGTGTGTGCTGTGTGCGTGCTGTGTGTGCTGTGTGCGTGCTGTGTGCGTGCTGTGTGCTGTGTGTGCTGTGTGCGTGCTGTGTGTGCTGTGTGCGTGCGTGTGCCGTGTGTGTGCTGTGTGTGCTGTGTGTGTGCTGTGTGTGCTGTGTGCGTGCTGTGTGCTGTGTGTGCTGTGTGTGCTGTGTGTGTGCTGTGTGTGCCGTGCGTGCTGTGTGTGCTGTGTGTGTGCTGTGTGTGTGGTGTGTGCGTGCTGTGTGCGTGCTGTGTGTGTGCTGTGTGCGTGCTGTGTGTGCTGTGCGTGCTGTGTGTGCTGTGTGTGTGCTGTGTGTGTGCTGTGTGCGTGCTGTGCGTGCTGTGTGCGTGCTGTGTGTGTGCTGTGTGTGTGCTGTGTGTGCTGTGCGTGCTGTGTGTGCTGTGTGTGTGCTGTGTGCGTGTTGTGTGTGTGCTGTGTGTGCTGTGTGTGTGCTGTGTGCTGTGTGTGTGCTGTGTGCGTGCTGTGTGTGCTGTGTGCGTGCTGTGTGCGTGCTGTGTGCTGTGTGCGTGCTGTGTGTGCTGTGTGCGTGCATGTGCCGTGTGTGTGCTGTGTGTGCTGTGTGTGTGCTGTGTGTGCTGTGTGCGTGCTGTGTGCGTGCTGTGTGTGCTGTGTGTGCTGTGTGTGTGCTGTGTGTGCTGTGTGCGTGCTGTGTGCGTGCTGTGTGCATGCTGTGTGTGCTGTGTGTGTGCTGTGCGTGCTGTGTGCGTGCTGTGTGCGTGGTGTGTGTGCTGTGTGTGTTGTGTGTGTGCTGTGTGTGCTGTGTGTGCTGTGTGTGTGCTGTGTGCGTGCTGTGTGCGTGCTGTGTGCGTGCTGTGTGTGTGCTGTGTGTGCTGTGTGTGCGGTGTGTGTGCTGTGTGTGCTGTGTGTGCTGTGTGCGTGCTGTGTGTGTGCTGTGTGTGCTGTGTGCGTGCTGTGTGTGTGCTGTGTGAGTGCTCTGTGTGTGCTGTGTGCGTGCCGTGTGCGTGGTGTGCGTGCTGTGTGCGTGCTGTGTGTGTGTGTGTGCTGTGTGTGTGCTGTGTGTGTGCTGTGTGTTTGCTGCGCGTGCTGTGTGCGTGCTGTGTGTGCTGTGTGCGTGCTGTGTGTGTGCTGTGTGTGTGCTGTGTGTGCTGTGCGTGCTGTGTGTGCTGTGTGTGTGCTGTGTGTGTGCTGTGTGTGCTGTGCGTGCTGTGTGTGCTGTGTGTGATGTGTGTGTGCTGTGTGTGCTGTGTGTGTGCTGTGTGCGTGCTGTGTGTGTGCTGTGTGTGTACTGTGTGCGTGCTGTGTGTGCTGTGCGTGCTGTGTGTGCTGTGTGTGTGCAGTGTGTGTGCTGTGTGCGTGCTGTGTGTGCTGTGTGCGTGCTGTGTGTGTGCTGTGTGTGTGCTGTGTGTGTGCTGTGTGTGTGCTGTGTCTGCTGTGCGTGCTGTGTGCTGTGTGTGCTGTGTGTGTGCTGTGTGTGTGCTGTGTGTGTGCTGTGTGCGTGCTGTGTGTGTGCTGTGTGTGCTGTGTGCTGTGTGTGTGCTGTGTGTGTGCTGTGTGCGTGCTGTGTGTGCTGTGTGCGTGCTGTGTGCGTGCTGTGTGCTGTGTGTGCTGTGTGCGTGCTGTGTGTGCTGTGTGCGTGCGTGTGCCGTGTGTGTGCTGTGTGTGCTGTGTGTGTGCTGTGTGTGCTGTGTGCGTGCTGTGTGCTGTGTGTGCTGTGTGTGCTGTGTGTGTGCTGTGTGTGCCGTGCGTGCTGTGTGTGCTGGTTGTGTGCTGTGTGTGTGCTGTGTGTGTGCTGTGTGTGTGGTGTGTGCGTGCTGTGTGCGTGCTGTGTGTGTGCTGTGTGCGTGCTGTGTGTGCTGTGCGTGCTGTGTGTGCTGTGTGTGTGCTGTGTGTGTGCTGTGTGTGTGCTGTGTGCGTGCTGTGTGTGCTGTGTGCGTGCTGTGTGTGTGCTGTGTGTGTACTGTGTGTGTGCTGTGTGAGCTGTGCGTGCTGTGTGTGCTGTGTGTGTGCTGTGTGCGTGCTGTGTGTGTGCTGTGTGTACTGTGTGTGTGCTGTGTGCTGTGTGTGTGCTGTGTGTGTGCTGTGTGTGTGCTGTGTGCGTGCTGTGTGTGCTGTGTGCGTGCTGTGTGCGTGCTGTGTGCTGTGTGCGTGCTGTGTGTGCTGTGTGCGTGCATGTGCCGTGTGTGTGCTGTGTGTGCTGTGTGTGTGTTGTGTGTGCTGTGTGCGTGCTGTGTGTGCTGTGTGCGTGCTGTGTGCGTGCTGTGTGTGCTGTGTGTGTGCTGTGTGTGCTGTGTGTGTGCTGTGCGTGCTGTGTGCGTGCTGTGTGCGTGGTGTGTGTGCTGTGTGTGTTGTGTGTGTGCTGTGTGTGTGCTGTGTGTGCTGTGTGCGTGCTGTGTGCGTGCTGTGTGCGTGCTGTGTGTGTGCTGTGTGTGTGCTGTGTGTGCTGTGTGTGTGCTGTGTGTGCTGTGTGTGCTGTGTGTGCTGTGTGCGTGCTGTATGTGTGCTGTGTGTGCTGTGTGCGTGCTGTGTGTGTGCTGTGTGAGTGCTCTGTGTGTGCTGTGTGCGTGCCGTGTGCGTGGTGTGCGTGCTGTGTGCGTGCTGTGTGTGTGTGTGTGCTGTGTGTGTGCTGTGTGTTTGCTGCGCGTGCTGTGTGCGTGCTATGCGTGCTGGGTGAGTGCGCTGTGTGTGTTTTGTGCGTGCTATGCGTGCTGTGTGCGTGCTATGCGTGCTGTGTGAGTGCTCTGTGTGTGTTTTGTGCGTGCTATGCGTGCTGTGTGCGTGCTATGTGTGTGCTGTGTGCGTGCTGTGTGTGCTGTGTGCGTGCTATGCGTGCTGTGTGAGTGCTCTGTGTGTGCTGTGTGCGTGCCGTGTGCGTGGTGTGCGTGCTGTGTGCGTGCTATGTGTGTGTGTGCTGTGTGTGCTGTGTGTGCTGTGTGTGTGCTGTGCGTGCTGTGTGCGTACTATGCGTGCTGTGTGTGTGCTGTGTGCGTGCTGTGTGCGTACTATGCGTGCTGTGTGCGTGCTGTGTGCGTGCTGTGCGTGCTGTGTGCGTGCTGTGTGCGGGCTGTGTGCGTGCTATCCGTTGTGTGTGCGTGCTGTGTGCTGTGTGTGTGTGCTGTGTGTGTGCTGTGCGTGCTGTGTGCGTGCTATGCGTGCTGTGTGCGTGCTGTGTGCGTGCTGTATGCGTGCTTTGTGTGTGCTGTGTGTGTGCTGTGTGTGTGCTGTGTGCGTGCTGTGTGCGTGCTATGAGAGACACAGGAATGCTGCCACGGCTCTGTCGTAATTGCCGCGATGGTCGTGACTGCTGAGCGCGGCTTTTGCGGTGCAGCCGGTTGAGTGAGAGCCCTGGGGGGCTACGAGTTGGGGGGGGGGGCAGGGGGGCGGGGATGGGGGTGTGCTGGGACGCGTGTGGTCGCTGTGTGTGTGTGGGGAGCGGTGGCGCTGTAGTTAGCGCGCTTCGCTATGAACCAGTGACGATTGTCTGAGCCGATGCTGAACCTTCCCTAGGTCGACTCAGCATCGAATGAGTACCTGGGGCGGTGGGCAAACTTCGCCACGAGGGAGGCAGCGGCGATTCTGACCGGGCGTGGTGTTGGTCACCCACCCCCTCGGGTGCCGTGCCGGCCTTCATTGGTGCTACTCACGAACAGCACTTGCCCCAAAAGCATGTTTGTCTATACGGGGGATCTTTGTATTTGGCTTTGTATGGTGGTGGCGGTGAGCGCGCTGCGCTGCGAACCCGGCACACAGAGTTCGATTCCCGCTCACGGCTAACCGGTAGCGATTATCGGAACCGGTTTTGGTCAACCTCTAAGTTGACTTAGCCTTAAACGAAACTTGCCGATACGGTTTGCCCCTGTAACGGTGTATTCCCATAAGACATCCACCCCTTCCCCCCTATAATCACTACCGCCGCCACCATCATCACGACTACCCCAATCACCACCATCAGCGGCAGTAGTTTTATCACCACTACCATCATCGCCACCACCATCGCTATTAATCACCAACCCCACCACACCACATCCAACACCATATCTTCTTTATTATCACGTCGACCACCATCGTTATTGTCACCACCATCATCACCATCACAAGCACCATCAGTACAAAGATAAAGATGTCCCATATAGCCTTAACCGACTTTTGGGGCAAGTGTTATTAAAACGAGCACCGATGAAGACCGGTACTACACACGAGGGGGTGGGTGGCCAGCACCACCGCCCGACCGCCTTTGTCTCCCTACTGACGATGTTTACACACCGTACCAGGTACTCATTTGAGACTGAGTTGACCTAAGGGAGGCCCAGGTGCAGATATTCGTTACCGATGTGGGTCGTGAGCATGAATCGAACTCTGATCGCCGGGTTGATAGTGCAGCAGCACCAACAACAACAGCAGCCGTCATTCACCACTAAGTGGCGGTGACGTCACCACGGCGCCTGTGCCAGGCCAGGTGCACTATCACCAGCACCACCAACAGCACTTACAAATCACCACCAACATCAGCATCCTCAGTAGCATCACCATCACGAGTTCCTTCCCCCGCCCCCTCCCCCGGGCCCCTCCCCCCCCTCCCCCGGGCCCCTCCCCCTGGGTCCGCTGCTCCAGGTAAAAAGCGCCACCCGCCCCCCGCCCTCTCTCCCTCCCCCCTACCCACCCAAGGCGCGCGTCGCTTCCTCGACTCAGACGCAGAGCGCGCGCGCGCGTGGGTCGCGTCCGCGTGCCCCTGGGGAGCCCCTCGGGGTCTGACAATGGGCAGCAGCTGCTGCTGCTGAAGCGCCACGGATCGAACTACAGCGGGGTAAGGGAGCTTCGCGTGCTGCGTGTCTCGGATGCCACCCACCCACCCAGCCGGCCGGCCGGTCACCCACCAAGCCGGTCACCCACCCACCCAGCAGGCCGGCCGGTCACCCCCCCAGCCGGTCACCTACCCACCCAGCCGGCCGGCCGGTCACCCACCAAGCCGGTCACCCACCCAGCCGGCCGGCCGGTCACCCACCAAGCCGGTCACCCACCCACCCAGCCGGCCGGCCGGTCACCCACACCCCCCCCCCCCCCCACGTGCGCGCGTTCGCGCCCCCCACGTGGCGAGCGGGTCCGGGCTGGGACAGGAAAGCCGCGAGTTCGACTCCTGGGTGAGGGTTGACTCAGCTCATCATCCATCCCTCCGCGGTTGATACAAACAAATGAGTACCACTGTGTGGGTGTGGGAAGTCAACATTGGTTGTTCTCTTTTGTGGTTGTTGTCAAGGATGTTGTATTGTTGTTCAAGAGCCAAAGGTACAGAACGAGTAAGAGAGGAAGGGCGAGACGTCATAGAACAAACGAACGGCTGACATTACGAGTTACTACATCCTCCTCGTGTTTAAACATTGGTTGTTCTCTTATGGGTAGACTTGAACCGTCCCCCACCCCGCCATAGGAATGTGGAATTTCCACCGCTGACTCAGGGGCAGTAAACAGGAGACGATGCGCAGTTGAGCGAGAGCTGTCGTCACGCGGCTGTTGACGTCTCTCGCGAGCGAGTGGAGAAGGGTCACCGTTGTTTGTTTTTCTGCTCAGGAGCGCCGAAGGCGGCAGTCGTGAATGTAACGACCTCGACGAGATGACCGGCTGAGTCGGCCCACACGCAAAACCGTTCTAGTTTGCCCCCTTATATTCTGCCCTGGAGAAAAGGCCATCACCTGAAACGTCGGCCTATTGTGGTATGGTCGTGAAGGGTGTCAGTGCGTGGAGCGGGGTGGAGCGATTAGCGCGATGCGCTACGAACCCGGCGACTCGAGTTTGATTCCCGCTCAAGGCCAACACCAGCAACGCGTTAAACATCGCTAGCACTGGGGAGACAAAGGCGGCCGGGCGTGGTGCTGGCCGCCCACCCCCTCGTGTGCCGTGCCGGCCCTCATAGCTGCTACTCGCTAACAGCACTTGCCCTAACAGTCTGTTAAGCCTTTAGGGAGATCTTTGTCTTTACATGCGAACGCGCACAGCAGGTTCGCATTACTCCACTGCTAGATAAGGGCCCCCAGGTCGTGGCGGGGGGAGGGAGGGGGCTGTTTGACCATACTTCACCACCCAATGGCTCAGTGTGGCTTCGTGAAGACGGCGAGCATACACGGAAGACAATGTACACTACAACGAGCGACGTTCACCCACCGGCCTCTGCTACTCCTGAGGTAACCCTGCGGTAACCTATAAGACCTGTTAGGCATGGGAAGCCAATTAGCCGATGGGATTAAACGCACCTTTTCTACGTGTGGAGTTCTGCTTACGTAACACGCGCGCATTCGCCCCTAATGCATATCGAGACGTGTCAGGGCACGGTCTCTGACTCCTAACGCGGTGCTTCTTATTCATCTTCACCTGGGGTGCATGCGCCACTCCCTGGGCGTGCGAGATGCCCTTTGTGGGGGTGCGAGAGGTGGCCAGATTTTTGTTCGAAGGCGAATCATCGAAAACACAAATTAAGTACGGGCACGTAAGTGCAACTAGTTTAAATTTCGATTTAAAGCTTTCGTGACTGCAGGGATTCATCTTCTTGGTTCTTTCGGTAAAGTCACGTAGAAGGGAAGTAATAAAATAATAAAAATAAAACATAATATTTCATTTTATTATGTTTTATTTTTATTATTTTTATTATTTAATTACTTCCCTTCTACGTGACTTTACCGAAAGAACCAAGAAGATGCAACTAGTTTGTTTAATACAATCTATGTATTTATTAACATTATATATATTTTTTAGGATCGAGAATCAAACGGGTACAAGGCTGCAGTGAAGGTTAAGCATCACGGCCCGAGGGGATCGCCAGGGTGGGAATTAGTCCTCCAACTATACGGGACATTGCCGCTACTGTATTGGATATCCTGTGGGAAAAAAAGCTTCATAGCTCATCGGATTCCTCCTGGATAAATTCATATTCTAATTCTGAAATGAAATACAGTACTGTACTTTGAGAGTGACGTTTCAAATGTGGCAAAGTAGTGTCTGTCAGTCCGCTACTCCTGCACAAAACCGTGGTCTGTCGCGAAAGAGACGGCGGGTCGTATTTAACGGTAAATAGTGATTGCATACATCTGCGGTATTTGCCGGGGCGGCCGGGGGGGGGACGATTGAACCGCAAAACATATACTGCAGACAAACAGGCGGCGGATAGCGACGAACACCCGTAGCAGTCACGTCTTTGAAAACTAATTTCTTTAGAATTGTTTTTGTGTTTCGTTTGTTGTCCTTCCCCCGCACCTCCCATGAGCACGGCGCGAAATAAGTTCAACGCACGTCCATAGAAGTCGTCGCGCACGCGTTTCAGCCAAGACTTGGCTCATTGCTCGGTCAATGATTGACCTCATTTTCAATCTTTACAAGGGGTAGTTGTAGACTGCTTAGCCGCCCATATAAAGTTAATTAGACCATCGCGGGGGAGTACGTGGTGGGGGTGGGGGGTTATCTGGTTGATGTGCGGTATGGGCCGTGTGGGGTGAGAGTGCTGAGTAACGCTATGCGGGGTAACTGCAGCAGGAGGAGGACGAGGGGGCGAGTGGCCGTGGACTCGCGTGGGCTGCGGACTTTGAGCCGAACGCAGTAGGAAATGAGAGTTCAACGAGAATCACGCGTCTGTGTGTGTGTCTGTGTGTGTGTCTGTGTGTGTGTCTGTGTGTGTGTCTGTGTGTGTGGTTGTGTGTGTGTCTGTGTGTGTGTCTGTGTGTGTGTCTGTGTGTGTGTGTGTCTGTGTGTGTGTCTGTGTGTGTGTCTGTGTGTGTATGTGTGTCTGTGTGTGTGTCTGTGTGTGTGTCTGTGTGTGTGTGTCTGTGTGTGTGTCTGTGTGTGTGTCTGTGTGTGTATGTGTGTCTGTGTGTGTGTCTGTGTGTGTGTCTGTGTGTGTATGTGTGTCTGTGTGTGTGTCTGTGTGTGTGTCTGTGTGTGTATGTGTGTCTGTGTGTGTGTCTGTGTGTGTGTCTGTGTGTGTGTCTGTGTATGTGTCTGTGTGTGTATGTGTGTCTGTGTGTGTGTCTGTGTGTGTGTATGTGTGTGTGTGTGTGTGTCTGTGTGTGTGTCTGTGTGTGTGTCTGTGTGTGTATGTGTGTCTGTGTGTGTGTCTGTGTGTGTGTCTGTGTGTGTGTCTGTGTGTGTGTGTCTGTGTGTGTGTCTGTGTGTGTGTCTGTGTGTGTGCGTGAATGTGCGTCCTCAGAGCGCTTAGCGCGCTGCACTACGAACCTAAAGCACCGAGTTCGATTCCAGCTCACGGTCACCAACACCAGTGAAGATTATCTGAACCGGTCCCGGGCCTCCCCTAGGTCGACTCAGTCTCAAATTAGTACCTGGTGTGGTGTGTAAACATCGCCACCGGGGAGACAAAGGCGGCCGGGCGTAGTGTTGGCCACCACCTCCTTGTGTGAGTTTCATAGGTGCTCGCTAACAGCACTTGCTCCTCCAGTCTGTTGCGGATATAAGGGGGATCTTTGTGTGTGCGTCACGATGTGTCTCTCACTGTGTGTCTGTCTGTTTGCGCTTCGAATCCAGCGATCTGAGTTCGATTCCCGCCCACGGCCATTAACAGCTCGTGGCGATTATCTGAACCGGACC
The DNA here is from genome assembly GCF_964198595.1 of Lampetra fluviatilis. Lineage (NCBI taxonomy): Eukaryota > Metazoa > Chordata > Hyperoartia > Petromyzontiformes > Petromyzontidae > Lampetra > Lampetra fluviatilis. The sequence continues at coordinate 2,430,219 of NC_136311.1, forward strand.
CGGGTCTCGCCTAGGTCGACTCAGCCTAAAATGAGTACCCAGTGCGGTGTGTAAACATCAGCACTCGGGACAAAAGGCGACCAGGCGCGGTGGTGCCCACCCTTTGCTTCGTGCGCCGTGCCGGCCTCAATAACACTTGTCCGCACAGTTTGTTAAGGCTATATGGGGCGTCTTTGTCTCTACGTGTGTTTACGATCTCACGAACAGCACCTGTCCCCTAGGCGAGTGGCGGTAGTTCGTGGTTTGGTACTTTTCCAGTTTCACAGCCAAAAGGCAAAGTGATTTCCTGCTCAAAGGAACCTTAAGACGGAGCTCATAACCTGTATACAGTCCTCGTCCAATGCTGGAAATTCCACATTCTTATTGCGGGGGCGAGTCCACTCACAGGACAAAATCCAATGTTGACCTCCCCACAAAGTGGTAGTCGTTTTATCAACCCCAGAGTTATGATGAGCCATGCCAACCCACAACCAGGGTACGAACTCGCAACCTTCTGATCGCTCACTCTACCGCTGAGCCGCCTGGTCGGATTATAAAACAAGTTTAAATGTTCACTTGTAAGTGCGTAGTAACCGCTCGCTCGCGTAGAGAGAGAGAGGGGGACGACGACGACTCAGAGGTGCCAGGAGGAGGAGGAGGAACCACAGACAAGCGGGAAGGCTGCATCAGCCACGCAGTGGCGAGGAGCCGACGCTAGCAACAATTGCCCAAGCTCTGCGGTCCTCTACGGCAGTGTTCTTCACTCGTTTTCAGAGGGGGTGAGAGGGGGAGGGCGCACTTTCGCCGATAAGATATCATCAGTGTGTGACGGCCGCCACGCCATTTGAAACCAGCAGCACGGTTGGCTACATACGGTGCGAAATAAGTTCAACACACGCACACATTTGTGTATTGTCGGGGGCTGCACTGAAGGCCACCAGTGGGCGTTGGGGCCTTGCAATGAAGACCACCGCTCCGTGCAGTCAGTCGCCAACGACGCTGGCGGTGCGACAGCCTGTGCGTGGGGGCTGCTGAAGGGAAGACGGAGCCACCTCCGTTTCGCTTCCGTGTGCCCTGTGCGACCCAACGACCACCCTCCCGGCTGTGTACAAACAGCTGACCTTTGCCCGATCGCAACCCCACTTCGTGTATTATCTCTATCGTCCGTTTGGGAGGAGGCGCAGCCCTGCAAGTGCTTGCTCGTGCCCGATGCTGGCGGAAGGGGGGCTCCACTCGAGAGGCAGCTGCAAGCATGCCCTCCAGAGAGAGAGAGATGAGAGTGAGGTGAGAATCAATGTAACACGAGGTAGTCGTCGTAGTAGGCTTTCACGACCAATATTATTCGGGCGGGTGTGGTGGACTGCACCACCCCACCCCCCCAATCAGAGAATCGCTCGCTCGTCTGCCCCTGTGCAGAAGGGAGGGTTCTTGCTGTTGACACAGCAGAGCGCGTCTCTCTCTGTGTACGTCCCTGGAAACGTTCGTTCGTTCCTTCCTTCATTCCTCAATCCTTCGTCATTGTCCGAGTTGTTGTGTCCACGTGACACTGAGCGAAAGGAAAATAAAAAGAGGAACAGCGTCGATCAGCGAGCCGCGTGGACACGGAGAGATAAGGAGAGCGAAGGGGAGAGGGGGCGCCTTGGGAAATGACGCGTCACGGCGATTAGCACGGTTGGCTACGTACTGTGCGAAATAGTTCAACGTACAGTAAGACACAAAGCGACGATGGCAACGTAAGGGGTCGAGACTAGCGGCGGAGCGCCAGCCCAAGGAGGGATCGCCTCCAACGCCGGAGGTGGAGCAGGAAACCTGCCACCACCGCTGGACATCTGTGAGAAAGAGCTTCATAGCTCATCGGATTCCTCCAGTTTCCAGTGTAAATACGTCTTCTGATTCCGACTGTTTCATCCGCCGCACTACCGGAACGACTTGCGTAGAGATTCGTAGTCTCACGTATCGAGAGACCCGTGTACCCACACGGAGACGCACGGGTGGCCAACTTCGCATCAAAAAATGTGTCCACCCAGGGGTAAATCCCACGCCGTGTGCCCCCCCCTCACCCCTGACGCCTTCAAACGATGACGTCTGACACCGTCACGACGAAGCGCGCTCCCCTTACCCCCCAAAAGCGCGGGGCCCGGGGCGGTCGCCCAGATTCGCTCTGTGTGTGTGTGTGTACTAGGGGACGGCTCTGTGTGTGTGTGTACCTCCGACTGTTTTTGTGCAGCGTCTGGAGATGCGTTCAGTGGCTAAATTTAGACCCCCCGAGAGGCTGCACAGGAGTCACAGCCACTGGGTGTGGCTGTGCCCCAAACACCCACGGGGAGAGACGGGTTTGCGAATCGGAACCGGCTGGTAAGGGTAAAAACTAAACTTTTATAAACGTTTGTTTTTTAATTAGCAGGTAAGGCCCACTGAGCTGTATAGCTCTTTTTTCAGATGCGACCTGGCCGCAAATGATAGCTCAACGAAATGGATTAGCATCATGTGGACATTTATAGCAGCCAAATACTATAAACGGGTGAGGTTGATTCTAAATGTGGAGGTGAAAAAACCAAAGGACCTGGATAAAAAGCGACGCGACCACGGGGAGACAGACACGCAAACTCCAAACATACAGCAGCAGGCGTCAGGGTCGGGATTGAACCCACGACCTCCTGTGTACCAGGCGAGGTAGTTAACATCTCGGCACCATAGGTATTGATGTTGCAGCCCTGCAATGTACTTATGGTACTGTAGTCATAAATAATAATACTGTACTGTCAACTCGTAACGCGCCGCGTCCACGCGGTATTTGCTCCTCGCTGTCGAAGAGAGACAGAGACGACGACTCGTGGGGGACGACTCAGAGGCGCGGATGAGGAGCCGCAGACGAGCGGAGATCACCATCAGCAGCAGCCACGCAATGAGCTGGTGCCACATTTCCCTCTAGACCCTGCCTGGCCAGGAGAATGCAGTACAGCAGGTTGACAAATCGCCACGTGTTTCCATCTGCATGGGGATCGAGCGTTTCCCCTTCGCGCAAGGCGTGGGTTTCTCTTGGTGTTCCGGTTTCCTCTAGGATTGTGTAAGTACTCGTCACTAAGTGGCTGAAAAAAAAAGATCTTAAAATAGAAGTCCGATGTAGCGGTAGGACCCTCCTGAAAACCAGTCATACGACTCAGTGTGGCGTTCCGGGATAAATCAGTAATTACAATTAATTACATTATTTTAATTTTTACTAACACAATTTACCGAGGTTCACTTCCCCATCGACGGGTGACATCAGCACGAAAGCGGTACCTGGATTTGCCCTGGTCCTCCTCTAGGTCGACTCAGCCTTCAATAACAATGAGTACCTGCCGCGGTGTGTGAGCGTCATCGATGTTTTGGATGAATGAGCGGGCGGTGGGGGAGGGGGCCGGGGGGGGGACGAAGGCAGCTGGGCGTGGTTCACTCGCCGACCACGAATTGGTGCTCTCTCCTAGCCCGTGGAGCCTCTCTGTGTGCTGTGAGTGAGTGGGTGGAGTGCGTGAGTGAGTGAGTGCGTGAGTGACTGAGTGAGTGAGTTATTGAGTGCATGAGTTCGTGAGGGAGTGCGTGAGTGATTGAGTGCATGAGTGAGTGAGGGAGCGCGTGAGTGATTGAGTGACTGAGTGAGAGCGTGAGTGATTGAGTGCATGAGTGAGTGAGGGAGCGCGTGAGTGATTGAGTGCATGAGTGAGTGAGGGAGTGCGTGAGTGATTGAGTGCATGAGTGAGTGAGGGAGCGCGTGAGTGATTGAGTGACTGAGTGAGAGCGTGAGTGATTGAGTGCATGAGTGAGTGAGGGAGTGCGTGAGTGATTGAGTGAGTGCGTAAGTGAGTGACTGACTGATTGAGTGAGTGAGTGCGTGAGTGAGGGAGTGCGTGAGTGATTGAGTGCGTGAAGAGTCAGTTCGTGTATGAATTAATGAATGCGTGAGTGAGTGCGAGCAAGTGAGTGCGCGGGTGAGGAAGTGAATGCGTGAGTGAGTGCGTAAGTGAGTGAGTGGCTAATTGAGTGCATGACTCATTGAGTGAGTGAGTGCGTGAGTGAGTGCATGACTGATTGAGTGAGTTCGTGAGTGAGTGCGTGAGTGATTGAGTGAGTGAGTGATTGAGTGAGTGATTGAGTGAGTGAGTGATTGAGTGAATGAGTGGCTGATTGAGTGAATGAGTGGCTGATTGAGTGAGTGAGTGCGTGAGTGAGTGCATGACTGATTGAGTGAGTGCGTGAGTGATTGAGTGAGTGAGTGATTGAGTGAGTGAGTGAGTGATTGAGTGAGTGAGTGCGTGAGTGAGCGAGTGACTGAGTTGGCGCGGGGAATCACGGTGACTCTCCCAAACGCACAGCGCGGAGGCGAGCCCTGGCTCGGGGTGCAGAGCAGAGCTCGGCAACCTTTCTAAGAAGACGAAGAAGGAGAGACATTTTCTGTTGTTTTGGTCTTCGGCCAAAATAGTTCGAGAGCCGCATCACACGCAGAGCCACTTGTACACAAACACAGCAGCGGGTATACAGCAGATGCCAACAACACTTTAAATAAAATAGGCGATGGAATAAACTGCGTCTCTGTTAGTTTCACCCCTTAGTTATTCTTTATCAATACAGTTTGACTGCTGTACGTTTTGTTGCCACCAAGATATTCCATAGTGAGCCCATTCCCTGGTCGTATTTTTTATAATTTATCTTTACGTAAAAGATCCGCACGCGACTCCGTAGCTGCAGGTCGCTGACCCCTGTTGTAGAGGAAGAACATCGCCCAGCCCGTGGTTGTCGACCCTGTTGTAGAGGAAGAACGTCGCCCAGCCCGTGGCTCCAGAGGGAGCTGAAGCGACGTCCTCCCGTCCATCACTCAACGCGCGTCCACGTCGCGGCCACGGCGTGCGTGCAGCACACGCGGATTCATTTGTCACTCGGCATTTTCCGGAACGCTGCTGCTGGGGCTGACTTGGCAGGAGGGATCATTGGCATAAGGCACTACAACTCAGTTTGGTGTCGTTCCCCCGCACTTTCGATGCGCATTGTTGGCTATGCATGGTGTGAAAGTAGTTCAACATTCATTCATAAACTGGAAACTATTTTTTATTTTGTCAGGCAATTCCCACTGAGCTATGTATTTCTTTTTCAGAAGCAACCTGGTCATAAATAATAGCTCAACGAAGTGGCTCATCACGTGAAAATTTATAGCAGCCAAATACTATAAATGCATGTTTCTAAATGTTGAGTCTATGGTAAGTGTTGAGTCTATGGGCAGTGTTGAGTCTATGGTGCAGTTTTGAGTCTATGGGAAGTTTCGATTTAAAGCTTTCGTGACTGCAGGGATTCATCTTCTTGGTTCTTTCGGTAAAGTCACGTAGAATGGAAATAATAAAATAATTAAAATAAAACATAATAAAATAATTCTCACGACGTTTCGGCCACAACGCAAGCAGCCGTCCTCAAGTGAAGAACAGGTCTGTCGATAAGACAGAGTCTGAATGTGGGCAATGTTGAGTCTGTGGTGCAGTGTTGAGTCTATGGGCAGTGTTGAGTCTATGGTGCAGTGTTGAGTCTATGGGCAGTGTTGAGTATATGGTCAGTGTTGAGTCTATGGGCAGTGTTGAGTCTATGGTCAGTGTTGAGTCTATGGTGCAGTGTTGAGTCTATGGTGCAGTGTTGAGTCTGTGAGCAGTGTTGAGTCTATGGTGCAGTGTTGAGTCTATGGGCAGTGTTGAGTCTATGGGCAGTGTTGAGTCTATGGGCAGTGTTGAGTCTATGGTCAGTGTTGAGTCTATGGGCAGTGTTGAGTCTATGGGCAGTGTTGAGTCTATGGTCAGTGTTGAGTCTATGGTGCAGTGTTGAGTCTATGGTGCAGTGTTGAGTCTGTGAGCAGTGTTGAGTCTATGGGCAGTGTTGAGTCTATGGGCAGTGTTGAGTCTGTGAGTAGTGTTGAGTCTATGGGCAGTGTTGAGTCTATGGGCAGTGTTGAGTCTATGAGCAGTGTTGAGTCTATGAGCAGTGTTGAGTCTATGGGCAGTGTTGAGTCTATGGGCAGTGTTGAGTCTATGGTGCAGTGTTTTGTCTATGGGCAGTGTTGAGTCTATGGGTAGTGTTGAGTCTATGGTGCAGTGTTGAGTCTGTGAGCAGTGTTGAGTCTATGGGCAGTGTTGAGTCTGTGAGCAGTGTTGAGTCTATGAGCAGTGTTGAGTCTATGGTGCAGTGTTGAGTCTATGGGCAGTGTTGAGTCTATGTGCAGTGTTGAGTTTATGAGCAGTGTTGAGTCTATGGTGCAGTGTTGAGTCTATGGGCAGTGTTGAGTCTATGGGCAATGTTGAGCAAGGGCACAGGGAGAAGGTGGGACGCTGATAGCCACGACAATAACCACATCTTGCTTACTGCCCACATTCAACAATTCTCGACGCGTTTATCAATAACGCTGCTTGTGGCCTTCACAGGAAATAGGCGACGGTTCGGGCCATGACCACAAGAAGGGTCATTGCTTGGTCTAACACCGTTTGAGACGAAGCTCAAAAGAAAGCTGTCTCTGATGTGGACCAATCAGTTTGAAAGACAATGCATATATTATCAGAGTATTTTTATATATATTATCAGAGTGTGTTTTTTGTTTGCATTCTGACCACAAGTATTGTGGTTAATGCAGACATGATACCTTGTAAAAGGTTTCCGCTTTGTGTTTTTTTGTTGCCAGAAAAAATGGGAAAAACCTATTATCATATTTTGGTACTGGCAAAGGAGGTCCCATGACATAGTAGGTAATTATACATGTTGTTATGTTCACAGTTATTTATTGACGAACGTGTTGAGTGTTTGTTCATTTTAACACGTAGGCTTTCGCGACCAATATTATTCATAATCACCGTTTTTGGGTTTAGATCGCGTTATTTATAAATGTGTCGTAACCCTCCACCACCCGACACGGCCAATCAGTAAAAAAGTGAACTATTTGTCTTTTGTCAACGTGACACTTTTTTACTGATTGGCCGTGTCGGGTGGTGGAGGGTTACGACACATTTATAAATAACGCGATCTCAACCCAAAAACGGTGATTATGTTTGTTGATTGTTGACTGTGTGCTTGTGCACAGCTGCCCAACGCAGCAGCAGCAGCATCATCACCAGATGGAGTTTGTATTCACTCACCTCATTGTACCGTTTTGGCTTAAAACTTTCGTGACTGCAGCCATTCATATTCTTTGCTTATTTCGGTAAAGTCACATAGATAGAAACATATAAAAAAGTGAATAAAATAATAAATAAAAATATAATAAAAATAATTTAAAAAACACTGATGTAGACTGTAGCCTGGTTTTTAATCAGAGTGAGCGTACTGGCAGTCTATAATGTAGACTGTAGCCTGGTTATTAACCTTTTTATTACTGAAAGAACCAGACTAAGTCTACATTATAGACGGCCAGTACGCTCACTCAGGCTAATGTGATTGTACCGTACTGGGCAGCGTCTTGGGGGGGGGGGGGTGCTGGGGGTGGGGTGTTTTACTTCCCCACGTTGGGCAGCAGTCAGCGCGGGTTGGTAACGCGGCGGAGTTCGGGACTGAATCGGACACCCCTCCCCACTGATGGTAGCCGTGGCCCGGAATCGACTTCGGTAACCACCGCGACATCCTGCCGTGAATGATGATGCTGACAATGGGAGTGATGACGCTAGCGATGACTATTATGATGATCACCATGATGACCTTTATGTAACAAAAACATATTATTTGGCGACGCTGCTGCTGCTGCTGCGTTGGCAGCAAGCGCAATTAACAACAACAATACTCCAAGAAATGCATTTGTCCCAAAACACTGCGTGACTTTCGTGACTGTATGTTTCTCTCTCTCTCCACGTCTCTGCTGCCTGTCTCTGTTCCTCTCTATCTCTGTGTCTCTGCGTGCCGCTTTTTGTCTCTATCGGACTCAATCTCCCAGTCTCTCTTCATGTGGACATTTTCCCGAAAGGTCGCCTACCGCATATTTCCTTTGAAGGCCGCACCCATTGCTATCGACGGATGCGTTGAGTTGTATTGGATGTTGGTTGCTTTTTTTGTCTCTTTACGTCTCTCTGTGTCTCTATCGGTCTCTCTCTGTCTCAATGTCTCTCTCAGGCTTCCTATCTTTGCGTCTCTCCGTGTCTCTCTCCACATTCACGTCTCTGAGCCGCCAATCCCAACCCCTCCTCTCTCTCTCTCTCCACGTGTCTATCCCGAGTTGCCCTCTTCCCATTACTATCAAACAGGGCCATGCTGGGGCATTGCACGCCATCACTCTGCGATACTGCGTTGGCAGTGATGCACAAATAACAACAATAACTCAACACGTCCCATATCAATAATAAGACCGTTTGGCCTTAAAAGAAAAAAAACATAGAAAATAGGTGACGTTTCGGGCAATGGTCCTCCTATGTGATGTTGATTAAAAACTAATTGAACGTACACCTAAGAAAGTACGCAGGGAAGCTGATAATGATCGTGATTTGTGTTTGATGGAGCGCCCCTGATATGATAACGCGTGGTGTCTCAGAGCGATTTGTCTCCGTGCCCTGCGATTTTTTTCCCTCCACATTAAGAATCAACATCACGCGTTTAGCGCATTTGGCTGCTATACAATTGCACATGATAAGCCACTTCGTTGAGCTATCATTGTGGCCAGGTAGCTTTTGAAAAATAACTATACAGCTCTGTGGGCCTTACCTGGTTAAAATTTAAAAAAATGTTTCTAGTTCATGTATCTATGTTGAACTTCTTTGGCACCGTACATAGTGAACAATGCTAATGGAAAGTGCGGAGGAAGGACACCAAACTGAGTGGTAGTGCCTTACGCCAATGATCCCTCCTGCCAAGCCAGCCCCAGCAGCGGCGTTCCGGAAAATTCCGAGTGACAAATGAATCCGCGTGTGCTGCACGCACGCCGTGGCCGCGAAGTGGACGCGCGTTGAGTGATGGACGGGAGGACGTCGCTTCAGCTCCCTCTGGAGCCACGGGCTGGGCGACGTTCTTCCTCTACAACAGGGGTCAGCAACCTGCGGCTACGGAGTCGCGTGCGGCTCTTTGGTTGTCCCCCTTTTGCGGGCAGCCGTTTAAAAACATGAAATCTTGAACATAAAATGTAGAAAATGTTTAAGAGTTTCACTTAGATCTCATCTCCACACATTTGGAAGGACACCCCGCCAGCGGCAGCTGTCCCCGCGTGGGACGGCACGAGGCTGATCTTGGCACGCGGCCTACAAACGGGCATCCGACTCTGCCAGTGGAGGGCGATGATTGCTCCTCTCTGTGTGTGATCTCAACTGAGCCATCGGCGGCGTTCACTAAGGTTTTTCAAATTTGGCAAAAAGTGTACCCTGCCGACGGCACGCCATGACCTTCTCTTGCGAATGGCGTCACGGAATCTTTAACGTGCACTGTGAGTGAAGCAGCAGAAGGAGCTTAGCATTATTATTATGACTACCACGGTTGATATACACACCACACTAAACGAAACTATTTTTTATTTTACCAGATAATGAAGGCCCACTGAGCTATGTAGATATTTTTCAGAAGTGAGCTGGCCACAAACGCTAAGTCTAACGAAGTGGCTCATCATGTGGACATTTATCGCAGCAGCCAAATCCTCTCAACTCATGTTTCTAAATAACCAGGGCGGCCGCTGGATTCGAACCGTGAACGCTCGCGGCCGGATGCGCTACACGCTGGTCCGCGTCACCGCTAATGATGATGTTGCTGCTGTTGATGATGTTGCTGATGATGATGTTGCTATTGCTGGTGATGATGATGTTGATCGCTGTTGATGATGATGTTGCTACTGCTGGTGATTATGATGTTGCTGCTGCTGTTGATGATGTTGCTGCTGCTGTTGATGATGATGTTGCTGCTGCTGTTGATGATGATGTTGCTACTGCTGGTGATTATGATGTTGGTGCTACTGCTGACGATGTTGCTGCTGCTGATGATGAAGATGTTGCTGAATATGATATTGCTGCTGCTGATGTTGCTAATTATGATGTTGCTGCTGCTGATGATGTTGCTGATGATGATGTTTCTGCTGCTGATGATGTTGCTGATGTTTCTGCTGATGATGTTTCTGCTACTGCTGATGATGTTGCTGCTACTGCTGATGATGTTGCTACTACTGCTGATGAATGATAACATCGCGAGCGTGCGTTGGGATCAGCCCTCAACACATTGCTCGCGTGGGAGTTTTGGAAACGAAAGAATTCTTTATTTATTTCTCAAATGAAAGTTTCCATTCGACCACAACCAACGAGCATGGCACACAGGGTGAGGCACAGGTGTGGTGAGTGGGGCACAGGTGTGGTGAGTGGGGTACAGGGTGGGGCACAGGTGCGGTGAGTGGGGCACAGGTGTAGTGAGTGGGGTACAGGTGTGGTGAGTGGGGCACAGGTGTGGTGAGTGGGGCACAGGGTGGGGCACAGGTGGGGTGAGTGGGGCACAGGGTGGGGTACAGGGTGCTGAGTGAGGCCTTCATTGTGCCATTAGTTTCGGTTCCTCCTTCTGGCGTCTATTGCGACCCACCGAGCAAAACAAGAGCTGGAATCCAACTCCGGGACGAGACATTTCAGTCGGTGCCGTATAATGGATACATTCAATCTGACTTCGTGAATAAGTCGCTGTCCGTTTACGAGTGAACACCTGGTGACCGAGTCACTCGAAATTAATGCGCACCTCGGGTTCGATATCCGCAGGGATTTGAGGCTGGATGAGCGATTGGAGGGGAACGTTCCGTGCAAGCGGTGAGCGCGCTGCGCTACGAACCTGGCAAACCCTTGGTCCCTCCTGCATGGCGAGACTCATCCTTGCAGGTCTCCTGCATCCTCACCCGGCTAAACAAAATTAACTTGAATCTTGAAAACTGTCGTTGAAAAGCAAAATCCGACTATGCGACCCACGTTCACCAATCCGCAGCGACCAGCGTGGTGAAGTATGGCCAAATAAACCCCACGGCAATTAACGCGACGTGGGGAGGCACTCATCCAGCAGTGGATTGACACAATCGGGGCCGTAAATGAAAGTGAAACATACCTGGAAAATCTATGCAAAGGATACATTATGTACAGGCCGACATCATTGAGTAGACCTATTAGTCCAGTGGTCTTCATTGCAAGGCCCACAGGCCAAAAGCGGCCCCTCGTGGCCTTTAGTGCGGCCCCTGACGCGCGGCCCTCGACAACACAGAAAGAGTGAAAACACCCACCACCATCATCATCATCGTCGTGCTGCTGTCAACCCCCATCGGTTTCAAAAGGTGTGGCGGCCCCCACACAATGATTGCGTCTTATCAGCGAAAGCGTCCGCCCTCTGGAAACGAGTGAAGCACGCGCTGCATTAGTCAATAGCAGGACGGGCACCGGAGCATGTTGCGTGGCCTTTAACAGATGCATGGAGAAACCAGCGTCTGGGTTTCCACTGTAGTTGCGGGAGGAATGGTTCCACCTACGCAAACACACGATCCTTATCCTGCTTCCTTATGAGTCTCCAGACTCGCAACCGCCGCAGGCGTGGCGGCACGCCTCGCGGTGGGAGAGCCAAGCTGCGCGATGCATGGAAACAGAGCAGGAAGGGAGGGCGGGGAGGGGAGAGAATGGGGAATGAGAGGGGGAAGGATGGAGAAGGAAGGGAGACACGGGAGCAAGAGGCTGCAGGGAGGGCCTCGGTGCTGCGCCACGGAGCGGAGTCTGCAGTTTGTTTTCACAGAGGGCTGTGGGGAGGGAGGGATTCAGAGTGGGGGTGGTCACACACGTGGTTTACGCGAGGCTTGAGCTGATGTAGTGATATTTGGAGGACTTTATTCATAAATTATTCAATCGTTTTGTCGGAGGGTGGTCCTCGTGTTTATTTCACCGAGATGATGCGTAACTTTTGTTTCAAATGTAAATACAATTCTTCCATTGGAACCTCATTTGCCAGTAAAAAATATGATAATTGGTTTTTTTTACCCTTCTATCTGGCAACAAAACTGACACCTTTTTTTACAAGGAGTCATGTTTGCATAGACCACAATACCTGCAGTCATAATGCAAACAAAAACACATAACTCTGATAATGTATGCACTGTCCTTGAAGTTGATTGGTCCACACCCGAGACAGCTTTCCTTAGAGCCTAGTCTCACATGGGTTGGACCAGATGACGCCAAAAGGCGCCTTTTGGCGTCATCTGCAGGTATTGTGGTCTATGCAAACATGACTCCTTGTAAAAAAAGGTGTCAGATTTGTTGCCAGATAGTGGGTAAAAAAACAATTATCATACAATTCTTCCGTCAATAATTTTGATAATGTTTATCATTAGTAACAAAAAACTAACCACTTATTTGTTTTACTAACTGTTGAAACGAAAGCGATTCACCAGCATTGCATCTTTCAAAATGATTAACAATTGCTTTTCTCAAACTGATGAACAGTTGGCCCAAGTAAACTTTTCAAATCGCCTCCTTTGAGTGCAGTACTAATAGTAGCCCTGGCATTTAAAGGGCGTGTACACGCCTGAGCGCATTACGTCACAGCTCATATTAACCACTGGAAGGACACAGACCCCCCCAGGGGCACCCCGAGTGGCAGCTGTCCCCGTGCGGCACAGGGTGACTCAGCACGTGACCTGCGAGCGGGCGGTAATCTGCTGCCGGTGGTAGGTGGGGATGTATCTCCGTGTGTGTGTGTGATCCCCAACCGGGTAATGCTTTCGGGTGGTCCGTATTTGGAGCATGACAGCCAAATCACACAACGATAACAGCGACACCAGCCGCGCGGTTTGTAACGCGCACAGCGTTGCCCGGACATCGTCCAGTGAGCGTGACTGTGAGGATCGGAGCCACGCTCGGCGCCGCTCGAGAGCTCGCGGAGAGAGGGAGGGAGAGAGAGAGAGGTGGGGCCATTAAGAGAGAGGTGGGGACATTAAGAGAGAGGTGGGGCCATTAAGAGAGAGGTGGGGGGCCTTTAGGTGCCCCTTAGAAGTTGGTGTAGAGTGAGCGCTGCTGCTGCTGTGAACGTGCTGCAGCTGCAGCAGCAGCAGTGGGTCGGTGGTGATGGTCGCGCTCCCAGACGACGGAGACTGCCGCAAAGAAACGGCGCCTGGCAGTGACCACGGTACAGGTCCTGGGTGTAGAGACGAGGAGGTTGTGAGTCGCGCTGCTGCTGTGCAGAGTTCCACCGTGAGCTGTAGTGCAGGGTGACAGGAGCTGTGGTGCAGGGTGACAGGGGCTGTGGTGCAGGGTGACAGGAGCTGTAGTGCAGGGTGACAGGGGCTGTGGTGCAGGGTGACAGGAGCTGTGGTGCAGGGTGACAGGGGCTGTGGTGCAGGGTGACAGGGGCTGTGGTGCAGGGTGACAGGAGCTGTGGTGCAGGGTGACAGGGGTTGTGGTGCAGGGTGACAGGGGCTGTAGTGCAGGGTGACGAGCTGTGGTGCAGGGTGACAGGAGCTGTGGTGCAGGGTGACAGGAGCTGTGGTGCAGGATGACAGGAGCTGTGGTGCAGGGTGACAGGGGCTGTAGTGCAGGGTGACAGGAGCTGTGGTGCAGGGTGACAGGGGTTGTGGTGCAGGGTGAGAGGGGCTGTGGTGCAGGGTGACAGGAGCTGTGGTGCAGGGTGACAGGAGCTGTGGTGCAGGGTGACAGGAGCTGTAGTGCAGGGTGACGAGCTGTGGTGCAGGGTGACAGGGGCTGTGGTGCAGGGTGACAGGGGCTGTGGTGCAGGGTGACAGGGGCTGTGGTGCAGGGTGACAGGAGCTGTGGTGCAGGGTGACAGGAGCTGTGGTGCAGGGTGACAGGAGCTGTGGTGCAGGGTGACAGGGGTTGTGGTGCAGGGTGACAGGAGCTGTGGTGCAGGGTGACAGGAGCTGTGGTGCAGGGTGACAGGGGTTGTGGTGCAGGGTGACAGGGGCTGTAGTGCAGGGTGACGAGCTGTGGTGCAGGGTGACAGGGGTTGTGGTGCAGGGTGACAGGGGTTGTGGTGCAGGGTGACAGGGGCTGTGGTGCAGGGTGACGAGCTGTGGTGCAGGGTGACGAGCTGTGGTGCAGGGTGACAGGAGCTGTGGTGCAGGGTAACAGGAGCTGTGGTGCAGGGTGACAGGGGCTGTGGTGCAGGGTGACAGGAGCTGTGGTGCAGGGTGACAGGGGCTGTGGTGCAGGGTGACAGGAGCTGTGGTGCAGGGTGACAGGAGCTGTGGTGCAGGGTGACAGGGGCTGTGGTGCAGGGTGACAGGAGCTGTGGTGCAGGGTGACAGGAGCTGTGGTGCAGGGTAACAGGAGCTGTGGTGCAGGGTGACAGGAGCTGTGGTGCAGGGTGACAAACGCTGTGGTGCAGGGTGACAGGAGCTGTGGTGCAGGGTGACAGGGGTTGTGGTGCAGGGTGACAGGGGCTGTGGTGCAGGGTGACAGGGGTTGTGGTGCAGGGTGACAGGGGTTGTGGTGCAGGGTGACAGGGGCTGTGGTGCAGGGTGACAGGGGTTGTGGTGCAGGGTGACAGGGGTTGTGGTGCAGGGTGACAGGAGCTGTGGTGCAGGGTGACAGGAGCTGTGGTGCAGGGTGACAGGGGCTGTGGTGCAGGGTGACAGGAGCTGTAGTGCAGGGTGACAGGAGCTGTGGTGCAGGGTGACAGGGGCTGTGGTGCAGGGTGACAGGAGCTGTGGTGCAGGGTGACAGTGTGGACGACTGGCAGTAGGCGACCTTGTAGCTGACCCTGCTGACGATGTGAAGTCAGTGGAGGGTAGCAGGGGGAGGTGAGGGACTCTCTCCGAGGATGACACGGGCGAGATTGCACTGCAGCCAGTGGAGTTTCTTGAGGATACTCAATGAATTTCGAACCAGGACAGAGTTTGCAGTGTTCAAGGCGAGATTTCAGTGGTGGTGAGTGGCCGGCAATGACGTGAGTGCCTTGAGGTGGTCGTTGCAATATATGATCAGGTTTGTGTAGCTGTCGAGGGATGAGATGTGATGGGAGAATTGGAGAATGCAGTCAGCGGAGGATGCGCGGAGGTGGCGAGGGGCTGTCTGGTGCCAATCAGGATGGCTTCCGATTTGGAACCATTCAATGAGAGATTGTTGACCCAGAACCACTGCTGCAAGGCGGCGGTGCACTCTGTCAACTCCCTCGCCTGGTATGCAGGGAGTCGTGGTGTTCATGGGTTCGATCCCAACCCTGACGGCCTGTTGTACAGGGCGCTTCAAAAATATGTTAACACTAACATGGGACTATCGTTTTTATTGGATAAGGAACGGTTAATACACTGTATCACGATAACAAATGTATGTTCATGAGCTTAAAAATGTCAAAGCGTTTCCACTTGTTCGCCATCATTGTCAACACACGCCTGGAATCTTCTCCAGGTGGTCTCCAGAGCCCCGGAGGGACATCTCATGCGGTATTGTTGCAAATTCTCAGAAGTGTAAAAATAAACAATTTGAAGCACGCTGTGTGTGTGGAGCCTGAGTCCGTCTCTCCCGGCGGTCGCGTGGATTTCCTTCTTCTCCGGATCCTCCGGAGATTTTCACTTTCCCCCCCTCCACATTGAGCATGAACATCCACGCGTTGTTGGCCGCTGAACGCTGCCACGACGTCGCTGCCGCCGTTTCCAAAAATGTGACTCCCCAAATGACTCCATTGGTGGGAACAGATTCTCGGACGCTGTCTTTCGGACGCTGTCTTTCCGACAGCCCTGTTCTTCACCTGCGGACGGCTGCTTGCGTTGTGGCCGAAACGTCGTGAGAATTGTATTTTATTATGTTTTCTTTTTATTATTTTATTATTTCCCTTCTACGTGACTTTACCGAAAGAACCAAGAAGACGAACAGATTCTCGTCATAGTTGAGACGCGAATTGAATCAATCGAGGGCTGCGTGGCGCCCCCTGGCGATCACGGCCCGGCAAGGCGCTTTGCGCAGGGCGATCCATTTACAGATACCCCACTAAGACGACAGGGGGAAATTCCAGTATGGAAGAACAATGCAACGCCTCCCATCAATGATGAGATCTAGGACTCTCTCCTGAGAACACTTACTCCACCAGAGCCCGTGGGAGCTACTTACAGCGTTGCAATGACGCGTGAAGCCGAGGAGGTAATTTGAAAGCAGCGGGGTATCAATATTATCAAACTGAATGATTCACACGGAACGCTCGCAGTACGGGAGCTCAGTGGGCCTTACCTGGGAAGATGAAACGTAGTTTTAGCTTCATTTGTCGATGTTTACAAGTGGTTTTGTGTATTGTTTGATGTTGTAACGTTCTGACCTGCCCCGACTGGATATCTGTGGAAAAGAACTTTCTAGCTCATCGGATTCATGAAGGATATAACACATTGTCCTGCGGAGGGAACTGGTAGGGACGTTGGGTTGCTCGGTCAATGGCCTGCAGGGTCAACGGCGGCGTGGTGTATTCCGCAAATATGCCCGACTGTGAGGGCGGGCACAAGCCGGCGTGAGTAGGTTAAACGTTGAGTTTTATAAGGGCACCACGGGGTGACCAGCCCCTCCCCACCCAGCCGCACCCCTCCCACCCCCCACCCAGCCCCACCCTCCCCACCCAGCCCCTCCTCATCCTCCCCCCCCCACCCAGTTCCTCCCCACCCTCCCCACCCAGCCCCTCCCCACCCTCCCCTCTCCACCCAGCCCCACCCTCCCATTTTTGGATTCACGACGGACGGACACAATAATCCCCTGTGGGCTGGTGTAACCAGGAGGCTCCTACCAGTATAAATGTTCAAATTCTGACAATGCTTGCTTGCCCTCCAAGGCTGTGTTGCAATGCGAGGGATGTTCATCTTCCCTGTTTGTGTCCTCCTGTCAGAACCATGGCGAGGTTGCTTGCTCTGCGGGCCTGGTGCCTGGGCCTCATGGTGGCCGTGACCCTGGCGATGCCCACTGGCCACCCGGTGACCTTCCCACCCTCGTGGGCAACACCGGGCCCTTCGCAGGTGAACGCCACCTCTTACCAGTCTCCCGAGAATGAACCAGACCACAGCCCCCACCACCAATGATTGATGATGATGATAGCTGATCCGGTAAAGTCAAGCAAAAGAAACAGCGTTTGCTTGACTTTACAATCAGCCACTCGATCAAGAAAGCCGATTTACTCGATCGTAAATAAACTAGGGAAGAATTATCAATCGAACTCGCCAATCAATGAATATATTTATTATTAGTGCATCCAGTAACAGCCAGTAACAGCCAGTAACAGTGCAATCCATCACGCAATCATCAAGCAAAAACAAGCCAATCAGTGAATGAGCCAAAGAATTATTAAATCAATCAGCAAGTGGATTGATTACATCGAGGAATCAATCAGAGAGCCAATCAATAAATACTGCAACTTAAAAACCAATCATTAAATCAGTGGACAAAATCAGTTGATCGACGATCAACTCAAGCGTCCATCCAATTCAAAAATCCCACTCGCTCCCCTTCCAGTGTCACCTACGAGCCAATCAGTCTCCTCTGCTGGCCCCGCACCCCCTCACCCAGCCGCCCGTGCTGTCGATTCCCTGCCACCACCACCACCCGCCCCACCCCTCCATTCAATTCCTGCCTCAAGACCTCCTTCACCGCCGTTCAGCGACGCGAGCGCCTCCCATCTAGAGGGTCAACGCGCCAACCGCGCGCCTCGCAGACGCGGGCGGTGTCGCGTTTGGACATCGCCACGCGAATCCTGAGACTGCATCGCACTGCAGAACCAAATCAAAGCGCGTCAACCGCCCTCACCGGTGAAACACCGAGCCCGTGAACCCCAACGGGACGACAAACCAAACCGAGAGCCCAACGAACTGCGTCCTGCTCCGTGAGCCACTCGCTCATCGCTTAGCACGTGCCAAGCGATGGGGGAGGCCGTCACGTGGCTCGGTGGCTACGTGGGCTGACGACGACACGCACTTGTTCAGGTATCTATTTTTCTTGTGAATCTGGCCCTATGCGTTAAACCATTTGCTAAATAAGTCGCTTGTCACCGCAGGGCGAGGTCGTGACCGACGGCTCGGGGTCACCGGGAAATCTGCTGCTGCTGCCGACGGCGTCGACGCTGGGTGAGCCCCCCGTGGGGGGCGCCGCCGTGCCCCCCCAAGAAAAGACGACGACAACGACGCTGCTGCCGCTGCCGGCGGCGGTGGCCGTGGCTCAGGCCGGCCGGGCCCTGGCATCTACGTTGGCCTCCCGAGGGACCGGGGAGGCTGCCGCGACTCCAGAGACTCAGGAGCCTCCTGCGACATCTGCTGCTGCTTCTTTTATCACTGCTACAGGTGCCCCTGCCGCACCTGCTGTTGCTCCTGTTGCTGCTGTTGCTCCTGTTGCTGCTGTTGGTCCTACCACTGCTGCTCCTGCTGGTGCTGCGAATGGGTCAACTGCCACTATTGCTGCTGTTGCTGCAGCTGCAGCTGCATCCGTTGAAGAGAAGTCACGAAATATGAAGCGCAGTGGCACCGAGTTGGTGACTGCGACGCAGCCATCGCTTACAACGGCTTCATCATCAGCAGCAGCATCATCAGTAGCAGCGGTGGCGGTGGCACTTTCACCAGCATCGTCATCATCACCTCCGCGAGCAACAGCATCGTCGACGACGTCTGCGCCACCAAATGCAACGCTGTCGACTATATCCGCAACGACACCAACACCATCATCATCATCGTCGTCATCTTTACCACTTTCAACAATGTCATCGACATTACTACCATCAGTACCATCGTCGCCGCCACCATCGGCACAATCATTATCACCAACATCAGCACCAACACGTTCATCATTCTCCCCTTCGATATCATCATCGCCAACATCACCATCGTCGTCATTATCATCAACAGCGAATTCAACCGGCTCATCGCCACCATCAACATCATCAGCAGCGTCACAATCACCCACACAGCCATCATCAACAATACTGTCATCATCATCAACATCACCGCCGCCGCCTTCATCACCGCCACCAGACCCACCATCACCGCCACTATCACCGCCACCACCAACAACAACATCCACACCTCCCACGCTCAACTCCACCGCCACCCGCCCTCAACCTCAGACCACAGCAAACGGCACGGACATCACCGCCCCACCGCTGGGCCTGTGGCAGGGCGGGAGCCTGTACCTCCTCGTCGGCGGCATCGCCGCGCTGGTGGCCTTCGCCGCCGGCGTCGCGGCCTTCGCCGTCTACCGGCGCCGCCGGCGGCAGCGGCGCGGCCGCGGCAGCTACCGGCCGGCCGCCTCGCCGATGCCGTCCAACTACTACGCCTCGGTGCGCTCCACCTTCGCCCCAGCGGGCACGGCCCGACGCCTCAACGTGGCCAAGGAAGCGTCCAGGGCGGCGCGCTTCAACTCGTGGGCCGGCCCCGCGCCCCTCGCCTCCGCCTACGACCGCGACGACGCCGACGGCCCCCGCGAGACGGCGGCCCTGCTCGACATCGACGCCGACCTCGACGGGCCGGACGGAGGAGGCGGCGGAGACCCGAGGGCCGCCGCGACGGGGAGTCCGTCGGGGGCCACGTCCCCCGGTTCGTGCGGCGGCCTCGTGACGTTCAGGCGAGCGTCGGCGGCGGGGCTGGCGGCGGCGGCTTCCGTGCCGCGCCTCAACCTCAGCCCGGGGCCCCACGACCCTGACGGGGCCCAGCTGGCCGGGGAGTGGCACCTCATCCGCCTGCACAGCGCGCACGGGCCCCGCAGGGCGGTGGCGACGGCGGCGCTGACGGCCGAGAGGGACGGGGGCGACCCGGCGGACGGGAAGGAGGAGGCGGTGATGGTGAACGGCGTGGGGAGCGCGCGGGGTGGCCTCGGAGGCGAACGCGGCTCCTCCTTGACTCTGACCACGGAGTTGTGAACTCTGTGAACTTTGCAAAAGGGGAACTGTTATCGAGTTGACCTCTGCGAGGTCAAGTTCAGGTCAGCGTATGCCACTGCAGGCGGAGGCTGTGTTTTTGTTTGTTTGAAGAGGGGCAATTGAGATGTAGCGCACCGTAACTCTGCGTGTGTATACGAGATGTGGAATCATTGACCCCCCCCCCCACTCTCACCCCAGAGTTTGATGAATCGTCACAAATGCGAGGTCACGATTCGATTGAAGATCTCGTTACTTTGCGTCTGTTTGTTGGCGCTTTCAAGCGAGCTGAGGCACGGGCAGTCACCCCTTCCACAAACGGAACATGAAATAATCTCCCAAATGTGACTGCGGGACACAGCAACACGCAGTGGAAGACATCGTGAACTCATGTCCACTGTGAGCCTATGGATCTTCTATGTGTGAGTCTATGGGTCTCTGCGTGAGTCTATGTGTCTCTGCGTTAGTCTGTGATTCTCTATGTGAGTTTGTGGATCTCTGTGTGAGTATATTGGTCTCTGTGTGAGTCTATTGATCTCTGAATCTACGGGTCTCCATGTGAGTCTGTGGGTGCCTGCTTGACTCTATGGGTCTTTGTGTGAGTCAATGGGTCTCTGCATGAGTCTACTAGTCTCTGCGTGAGTCTATGGGTCCCCACGTGAGTCTATGAGTCTCTCTGCGAGTCTATGGGTCTCTGTGTGAGTCTGTGGGATTCACGCTCGCTGTGCTCTAAAGCCGTCGGCAGCAGCTGAATTCACAGCGTAGACATCGAATTACAGCTGCGACTCATTGTCCACGTGACAGAAGAACAAGTGCTGTACAACTCAAGTTGAAAGCACGAATAAGTCTGCAGTGGGCTCACGATAACTCTCATAACGACAATCAAATATGAGTGAAAAAAACCAGCGCTAAAAGGATTTATCCTCGGTCGCCAATGCGATGGCGTGACTGCTCGGCGAATGAAACCCCAAGGACAAAATGCGCACAATCTGGACAGTGTCACAGAAGCACCACGCATGCGATCCGTTGTTCCTCCTTGTTACCGTTGGCGTCGTCCGCCGTGTTCCTTACAAGCAACCCCGTGCGCACAACGCGCCAGAGTCGTGCTCGCCTCTCGGCACGGGCGATTCGAGGCACGTGAGCATCGAATTGTGTCACTCGTGACGCTTAAATTGCATCGCCTGCCCTGCTGAGCTATGGACCAAAGTGAGGACCTTGATGGTGCGTGGCGATCATGACGATGATGCCAAGTGGCAACGATGATGACGATGATGCTGAGTGACAATACGCACCGAGCCTGGGTTCTTCCAGGCTGCCGGGCACGGGTTTGAAAGTTCACACACCAGCGAGTGATCGTTCCGCTCCGGCACCGTCTGGAATGACATCGCGTTGCCGGCTCGTGGGAGTGATTCCGAGCGGCGGCAGCGGTGACTCGACGGGAGCGCGCGCGAGTCCGTGATTTAAACATTTTCCTTGCACGAGGGTGGCTTCAAGGTCACTCCCAGACTGTTGCTTCTGAGGGATGGGGGTCGCTTGGTTGGGCGACGATCCCTGAGGACGAGTGGGAAGAGACGCGTCTCCCGAAACGATTCGAGCCGAGAGACGTTTTGCTTGCGTGCTGCACTGGGCATTCGGGCACTTGGTGCACGGGTGGCAGTGGTGCTGTGTGTGTGAGTGTGCGTGGGTGGGAGTGTTGCTGTGTGTGTGAGTGTGCGTGGGTGGCAGTGGTGCTGTGTGTGTGAGTGTGCGTGGGTGGGAGTGGTGCTGTGTGTGTGAGTGTGTGTGGGTGGGAGTGTTGCTGTGTGTGTGAGTGTGCGTGGGTGGGAGTGGTGCTGTGTGTGTGAGTGTGCGTGGGTGGGAGTGGTGCTGTGTGTGTGAGTGTGCGTGGGTGGGAGTGGTGCTGTGTGTGTGAGTGTGCGTGGGTGGGAGTGGTGCTGTGTGTGTGAGTGTGCGTGGGTGGGAGTGGTGCTGTGTGTGTGAGTGTGCGTGGGTAGCGGTGTTGCTGTGTGTGTGAGTGTGCGTGGGTGGGAGTGTTGCTGTGTGTGTGAGTGTGCGTGGGTGGGAGTGTTGCTGTGTGTGTGAGTGTGCGTGGGTGGGAGTGTTGCTGTGTGTGTGAGTGTGCGTGGGTGGGAGTGTTGCTGTGTGTGTGAGTGTGCGTGGGTGGGAGTGGTGCTGTGTGTGTGAGTGTGCGTGGGTTGGAGTGGTGCTGTGTGTGTGAGTGTGTGTGGGTAGCGGTGTTGCTGTGTTTGTGAGTGTGTGTGGGTGGGAGTGTTGCTGTGTGTGTGAGTGTGCGTGGGTGGGAGTGGTGCTGTGTGTGTGAGTGTGCGTGGGCGGGAGTGTTGCCGTGTGTGTGAGTGTGCGTGGGTTGGATAGGAGCTGTGCTGTGGATGGAGACTTTTGAGAATCGGTGCAGCGGCCACGATTCTGAAATTAAAACTCCCATCTCCGTTAGCAAAAGTCCGGGACTGACTTGAACCTCCCTCGTGTATAAGAATCCGGATGGTCTCAGCACTTGAGTGTTTGTTGTCGTACAGAGTCCAGTAGGGGCTCATTTTGCCCTGAAGAACCCAGGGACCAGATGGTACTGACGATGAGACGTGTACGAGCAGTGACCTCTGACCTATGTGAAAAAAGCGGTAACCAAAATGTTGACTGTAGTAATGTTACAGGGGTCTTAGACATGTCCAGACTCTCTTCCTTCATTCATTCCTCAAATTCTTGACTTGGGAGTCAGGGGCAGGAGGGAACACGCGGGGGGGGGGGGAGTCAGGGGCAGGAGGAAGACCCCAATCTGACCGGGCGTCGAACATCAAGCACTTGACGGAGTGGAAGCCACCTGGGTGATCGATGCCTGCGATGGACACAGAGAGAGAGAGGGAAGTGGAGATTGCACTGCAAGGAGATTTCGGCGCGGGAAACGGGTGTGCCCCAAATGGCACCAAAAGAGCTTCATGGCTCATCAGATGTTTCAAGTCTAAATACAGAATCTGAAAGATTTTTTGTAAATCAATAAAATATTTACTTAACACGATCTGCACCTTTGCTCGTTGTCCAAATGGTCACAACGAGGATCAAAGGTTTCCTGGTGGTGACAGTGGTAGGTAGGCAAAGCCTACGTGAGGCCTAACGTCACAGGTACGCAAACTAACTTTGTGTAAAACAATGGGGGGGGGGGAGAAAAGAAAGTTGATGAGGTCAAAGGTGGTGCAGGGGCCAAGACCTCAGGAGGCAGAGTTCAGGGCTCACCATGCAATACGGCGTCATTGAGGACTGTGCTTTCGAGAATGATTCACCCCATCCATAAACTACGTGCTAAACTCTTTTATTTTACCAGGTAAGGCCACGCTGAGCCCTACTGTACGGCTCTTTTTCAGAAGCTACCTGGCCACAAATGACAGTTCAACGAAGGGGCTTATTGCGTGGAAATGTATCAGAGAAATACTCAAAACGCACGCTGACTCTAAACGTGGAGGGGAAAACCAGGAGGACCCAGGGAAAAAAATCGACGCGACCACAGGGAGAGAGACACGCAGACTCCAAATACACAACAGGGATCGAACCCACGACCTCCTGTATACGAGGCGGAGTTAGTTACCATCTCGGTGTCCCCAGGGTGTCCCGAGTCGGTGGATGCGTGTGGATGACCGAACACAGGCACGGGAACGCGTCCCACGCGTTCAATGCAGCCACCATCGTTGTCCGTGCACGGATTTCACCGGGGGTCGACCCATCTGTGCTGAACGTCGGTGAAGGTGGTTACGACACGGCGACGTCATTTTCGAGAGCAAATCTTCGCGAATGTGAAAATGTGTTTTGGCGAGCCAGGAAATGTGAGCCGTCTGATGTTCCCGCTTGCATGGTGCATGGGCCGCCCGTGAACCTCTGGTGGTTTGAGCCTCTGGTTTGAACCTTTGGTTTGAGCCTCTGGTTTTATTCAACTCGCCAGGCCATACAGCACTTCAGTAATGTCCATTGCGTGATTACTCGGTGTGGCACAGTCCGAGTTGAGGAATGCAATGTACAATGCTATTTTATTATTATTCCACTCGTTTAACCCAGGGAAGCTTCACCGAGTCTCGTGACTCCTGTTTCAGGAGGGTCCTGCCAGGTTATCGCAGTGTAGTGTGCGACAAAGCTGCCGCTGCTGCAGTTGCAGCTGCTGCTGCGTGTGATCCCAAGCAAGGGATTTGCAGGTACAGCAATACCCCGGTTTACGTCGGAGATGCGTTCCTGAAAGGTGCGACGGCGATTATAGAATCGACGCCAATCGAAGCGAAGTACAGGGGTAGCAGTGGGTGGTGGTGGAGGGCGAAGGCTGAGATGTGATGGATGACGAGAAAGAGCGGACGGTGATGCTGTCAGCGACGTAAGTGTGGGGTTGAGGCGACGCAAATCGGGTCGCGGCGTTAATGATAAAGCGACGACGTCTTTGCAAAACGACGTGAAAGAGACGCAAGTCGGGGTATCGCTGTGTTTGTCTTCAGCAACGGGATGTGTTGGCCGATCAGCACCGGTTACATTGTATAGGTTTTTTTTATTTTAGCTTTGGGAGGAAACCGGGTGATGCCGGAGGTAACCCAAACAATGCCAAGCATTGTTGTTGTTGTTATTGTTTAAAACGATGTATCGCTCTCCTCACTCAGTGCCTTCTCCACACCAGAGGTTGTCTGGTTTTCACCGCCTGTCTCGCCGGCACCCTACAATAAAGATCGGACGAGTTCATTCGATCGGCTCTGCCCGTCTCTGTATGTGCCGTCGTAGCGAGCGTGTGGATTACGGTGGCTCTCTTGAAGATGGACCAGCTTAGATTGAATACAGTATCTGTATCACGTTGTGCTGCTATGAGGCACTTGGGGGAAGCGGTCACATTGACGCAAAAGGTTATCATCGGCCATAAGGTGGGGATGAAACAAACACACACAGCGCACACACACACGCAGCACACACACACACGCAGCACACACACACGCAGCACACACACACGCAGCACACACACACACAGCACACACACACAGCACACACACAGCACACACACAGCACACACACACGCAGCACACACACGCAGCACACACACACACACGCAGCACACACACACACACGCAGCACACACACACAGACACACACACGCAGCACACACACACAGACACACACACGCAGCACACACACACAGTCAGCACACACACACACGCAGCACACACACACACAGCACACACACACACACAGCACACACACGCAGCACACACACACACACGCAGCACACACACAGCACACACACACACTGAGAGTGTTTGTGGTGCCACGGTCACCGGAGCAACTCCGCCAGCGCCGCGACTCCCCCCTGGCCCCCACCCTGAGCACACGCACACAGACACAGCACACACGCACACACACACGCAGCACACACGCACACGCAGCACACACGCACACGCAGCGCACACACGCAGCACACACACGCAGCACACACGCAGCACACACACACGTAGTAGTGGCCTGACGGGGGATCGCCTGGCACCACGGGTTTTCATCCGAAGGGTCCCTAGGAGGGAAGTCCCGCGGTTTCCCGGTGCCAGGAGATTGGCCGACTCTCGCAGGACAGGTCACATTGGGTGCCCCTGAATTGGCTTGCATTGGTATGGGCGCAGCAAAGCGTCGGGGCCGAACTTTTAAACGTTGCGGATCTCTCTCTGCATCGACGCCGGTGGTGCGCGAAATAAATTAATAACACAACTGGCGCGTTCCTTCAGGCGACGACTTTATGCAGTCGGCTGCGTCGGGTGGAAGAGGGAGTACGACACAACATTGACAATCTTCACTCACGCGACGATCTCACTCCACGACTAACTAAACTCAAACGAAACTTTGTATCTTACCAGGCAAGGCCCACTGAGCTATGAAGCTCTTTATCAGAACCGACTTGTCCGCAAATGATAGCTCAACGAAGTGGCTTATCATGTAGAAATGCAGAGCAGCCGCATACTCTAAATGCGTGATGTTGACTCTACATGTGGCGGGACAAACCGGAGGACCCAGAGAAAAATCCACGCGGCTACAGGAGGGAGAGACACGCACATTCCAAAGTTACTGGCGACTGCAAATCCCACGTGTGAAGATGAAGATGATGATGTGGTTGTAGCCGGCAAACTGCAGTCTGTTACATTTTTGGAAGATTCTGGTTCGCGTGTTCTACCTGTGATCGCGTGGAATTTTCTTCAGGTTCTCCGGTTTTTTCGTCCACATTTAGAATCAACATCACGCGTTCAGAGTATTTGGCTGCTATACATGTTCACATGACGATGAGCCACTTCGTTGAGCTATCATTGTGGCCAGGTCGCTTCGGAAAAAGAGCTGTCCAGCTCTGTGGGCCTTATCTGGTAAAATAAATAAAATGTTCACTAGAGTATTGTCTGCTTTTTTTATCTGGTTTCCCTACTCTATAAGAATTCCGGGGCCGGGTCGCGGGGGGACAGGGTTTGAGGGCGAGGGGGGCACCCCCCCCCCCCCCCTCTGCAGCAGCAGCCACTCGCGTCACGGACGAGACTAATGGGCAGGAGGCGGGTGGCGAATCGGGGGGAGGGGGGGCGTCCGGGACCCCCAGGGGCCGCCCTGGGGCAGCACACCCCACGTGGAGTTGAGCAGGGGCCCCGCCGCCCCGTGGCGCCATGCAGACGGGCAGCAAGGCGGCCGCTGCGCATGGACGCTGCCCCTGGCCGCCCCCATGCGCCGTCCTGCCTCGTGTCCTTCACAATGCCCACTCCATTGCCAATGCCCCTGTCCCTTCGCCTGCCCTTTCCTGTGCCCACGGTCATACCCATTCCACTGCCACTCCGGCTTCACCGCCGACTGCCCCCGTCTCTGACCACTGACCGCTTAACTGCCCTCGCGTCACGCACCTCGAGTCCTGTTCATGCAAATGCCCTCCCGGGTCCTGCCCACGCTTGTCCGCTCGCCTGCCCGTGCTCCGAGCCGTGCCCTGATGGGAGCCTTTAGCATTGAAGTCTATGGGAGCCTTTAACAGTGGTGGTGAGAGGCGGTGGTGGTGAGAGGCAGAGGAGTGAAGCTGCGAGACAATGGAGGCAGAGAATGTCTACTTTGTTGCGTCTCCAGGAGACGAGTTGATCGGTATATGGATGGAGTATATAGCATATAGAGTTCTGGAGATATTATGAAATAGCTGATCAGTTTAACATGTAGGTTTATGAAAATAACGGATTTTGGCAATGTAGTGTACTGTGAATTGCGCATTGCCACGCCGCGTTTTCTGTGTCTATTTTTAGCCATTTCTGGTCGTTTTTTCTCCGAATTCTTTACGGAATTGTAGAGAGGGGCCTCGTATTATACAACCCCTCGATTGACATGGTCGAAATCCGTCGAGAAATGCCCGAATGAAGACCCATCATCGGCAGCAGCTTGTTGTTTCCCCCACAGGGATGAATGTGAAAATAATTACATATATAGCCTATGCGTTAACTCTATGTTAGCCGACTCTGTGTTGCATTACATTATATTTCCGAAGGTTTGTTAAATTTTGTTTTCTCAAACGATTTCTCTCTCTAAAATTTACCAGGCTCTCATAGGGCCATTCGATCTTCTTCTTCCCCTCGGTCGCTTCGGGGTGGATTCATTGACATGCTAATTCCTCTGCTCCAACAGCTGCCCCAGCAGACCCACCTCTCTCTCTCTGCCCCCCCCCCCTCTCTATTTAAGGCCTGGACACAGAGGCATTGGGTCTCTGTGTGTCTATGTTGTGTGTCTCTCTCTGTGTGTCTGTGTTGTCTCTTTCTGCTTGTGTGTCTGTCTGTGTGTCTCCGTGTCTGTGTTTTGTCTCTCGATTTTAGTACTACCTGATGACGGTTGCTTGAGTTGCAATCGAAACGTCGTATTTTATTATTTAATTTATTCTCTTTCTACGTGACTTTACCGAAAGAACCAAAGAGTAATTCCTGCAGTCACGAAAGCTTCAAATCAAGTTCAAATCAAGTTTAAATATATAGGGTGTTTCTCAGCAACTACAAATCGCACGGTTAAGGTCTTTATGGTATTCAACTCAGCACGGAATTTCACCAAATCTTCAATAGTATAAACGTGTATGGGCCAGCTTGAAAATCCCTGAGGAAATAGAGAATTGCACTGCAAATCGGCCGTGGAGGCTCGTTTATATTTTATTTTTAACGGCGCCAGACCTTGTAACGTGTTGCCCTATGGTGGACGTGTTCAGTACTAACTACCAAGGTTGTCAACACGTGGTTCCGCCTGCCATCATCTGGTGGACGTGTGCAGTATGGGGGCAGCACGGGACGTCAGCCACGTTGCCGCTGTCAATTGGCTGCTGGCGCTGCAGCTGTACCGCGTGGTGGCCACACGGTGGCGCTGCAGCTGTACCGCGTGGTGGCCACGTGGTGGCGCTGCAGCTGTACCTCGTGGTGGCCACACGGTGGCGCTGCAGCTGTACCGCGTGGTGGCCACACGGTGGCGCTGCAGCTGTACCTCGTGGTGGCCACACGGTGGCGCTGCAGCTGTACCTCGTGGTGGCCACACGGTGGCGCTGCAGCTGTACCGCGTGGTGGCCACACGGTGGCGCTGCAGCTGTACCTCGTGGTGGCCACACGGTGGCGCTGCAGCTGTACCGCCGTGGCCACCAACCCGCGGTTTCACTTCCCTCCGCGGTACCCCCGTCCACTGCTCGTGGCTCGCGTCTCGTCGGGCGTTGGCGGCGCCGTTTTAGTTCTGGCCGCAGTGTTGACCACAGACGCGAGCGGGCCCTCTCGGTGACGCGGTGGTGTCGGTGCCCCGCCGCGCCTCATTACCCCGAACTTCCGATCCAACTTCGACACAAACACCGCGTCCATGCTGGTTGGGGTATTTAGCCGGCGAGGTCTCCTCCCAAGGTCCAGGTCCAATTCCCACCGCCCCCAGAGGTCGCGGGACGAGGCCACGCACCGACCCGGCCACTCAGGGCGGGAGGTCGTTACCGAAATGTTGCGTTATCTTGTTTCTGTTCAGGGCTATTGACGTTGTTGATGGTAACTGCGTTCGTGCACCGCTCGCAAGGCAGCTTTCACCCCCAATAATCTGCAGCCGTAGATTGATAAATATAAATAGCCACAGATGTATAAATATAAATAGCCATAGATTTATAAATATAAATACTGTAGCCACAGATGTGTCGACGCAGGGCCAGGCTCCAGCTACTGCGTCGTGGACTCATGGAGCACAGTAGCACACTGCGCTCAACTCGGGTCCCATATCTAACAGTGGGGGTCCCTGCAAGCAACATCTGGCAGTTCACGAGTTGTTGATTCAAGCGAGCCCGACTACTGATGAGAAGCCAGTCCGGGCTATTGGCTGTGTTGAATCAATGCCGCTGATGAGATGCACCATGAGAAGGTCGTGCGGCTGACGGGATGAGTATAACTACTCGCAGTGTTTGTGTGGAAGAGGCTGTTGCTCTGCTGGGTTCGTGTTCCTAGCCAATGCAGCAGCTGTAGCTGTGCGTTTGTCCACAAGAGGGCATGCCGTGACTTGTGTAGACTCTAAAGTGCACATACATCTCGTACCCCGAAACCCTAATAACCATAATATTGGTTGCAGCCATTCCTGGAGTCTTAATTACATTTTCCAGATTCCAAATTTCATGGCGTTGGAATTCGGACTCCTGATATGGAATTCGGATTCGCGAGTGTGGCTTTGGAACTCCCCATGCCCATGGACCCCGTTGGACTCCAGACCCATCCCGCGCCTCCCCCGGGACCCACCCTGGAGCACCCCGTGACCCGCCCCAGATCCCCACCCCCTACCCAGACCCCACCAGACCTCCCCCCCCGAACCCCCCCAGGAACCACCTCAGACCTGCCCGACCCATTCCGGACCAACCACGGATTCACCCAAGACCCCCCCCCCCCCCAATACCCCACGTAACTTTCCCGGACACCCCCCCCCCCCCCCAACCTAAACTCACCCAGGACCTCCCCATGACCTACCTGGACCCGCACCCCCACCAGGGCCCACCCAGGGAGCTCCTCGGACCTACCCCGGACCCTCCTCGAACCCACGCCAGACCCCCCCACCCCAGGACCCCCCTAGGACCCTCCACCACCTACCTGGACCCCCCTCCCCCCACAGACCAACCCAGGACCCCCACCCTCCGAACCCACCCGGACCCAAGCTGGACTCCCCCGCGAACCACCCCAGACCCACCCGGACCCACCCAGGGACCACCCCAGACCCCCTCCCGGACCCCGCGCCCCCCAGACTGCTCTCACTCACCCAAAACCACGCTCAGATCTACCCTGGATCCCCCTTCCCAGACCCAACCCGGAACCCCCCGGACCAACCCGACAGATCCCCGAACCCAACCCGGACCCTCCCCAGACTGCTGCTGCGCAGCGACAAAAGCCACGACGAGCGGATAGGGCCGAGGCGTGGTGCCGATTGCAGCTGTGGAGGGTGTGGGCGAGTGGGGAGGGCATAACACATTCCTGCGGAGGGAGCTGGTAGGAACGTTGGGTTGCTCGGTCAATGACCAGGGTCAACGGCGGTGTGGTGTATTCCGCAAATATGGCCGACTGAGGGCGGGCACAAACCGGCGTGAGTAGGTTAAACGTTGAGTTTTATAAGGGCACCACGGGGTGACCAGCCCCTCCCCACCCAGCCCCACCCCTCCCACCCCCCACCTACCCACCCAGCCCCACCCCTCCCATTTTGGATGCACGACGGACGGACACAATAATCCCCTGTGGGCTGGTGTAACCAGGTGGTTCCTACCAGAATTATTATTGCCTCCAATACAACCGACTCACAACCCACTCGTGCCAAATTGTCCATACGCACAGAACATTCATTTATTCTCTGCAAGATCAGATAATGTACAGGTGATTGACACTGAATGCCCAACACTTGCGCCTTTGAAAATCAAACTCTACACAGCACCGGGGATATTGTGGTTTTATTAAATATCAAGACAATGCCAAAAGTAATGGGGAAACCCAAAATGCCTGCATTGCACCAAACCTGAATATAGAAAACATTTGGTTGCTCATAAATGTGTTGAAAGTTCATTTTAATACACCACAATTGTTGATTTTCCAACCTTAACATTTGATTATTTAAAAGAAAAAATCTATTTTATTCCAGCATGCAGTGTAGTGTTCCATTAAAAAAACACCCAACAAATGTATTCAGTGGCAGGGAACATGATATATATATCACAATCACCCCACACATCGACTTTACTCCCCATCCGTGAATCAGATTTATACAAGTATGCGTATATGTGTTACCCAAAAATGCTGATGGTTTTAAACAGTCAATTGTGCGACCAGGATGTTGTTCAGATTCTGCAGCCAATCATTCCTGCTGTTGTCGTTGTAAATGTTCGTGCATTTGGCAAGGTTTGGAGCAGAATACGGTTATTATTTGCGATACTAATTTCTTGTTACAGAACCATCTGCAAAAGAAAAAATAATAAAGTTCACTTAATTAAATATATTTTCCAAGGGTTTGAACGAAATATGCTGAATTCATGTATGGGCACCCTCAGTCCACGCTCTGCTGTTCTACAAGCGCTGGTGTGGACCCATCGGCCGTGTTCAGATCTTTCAGCTGTCCCTCCAGCTCTGTCCATGACGACACCGACTCGTGCACAGCCACCGTGTGCTCCTCCATCTGCTGCTGCAGCGTTTCCATCTCAAACCTAGAGCAGCACACAAACACGCCACGTCAAGTCGCGCATCACGATTACGTGTCTTCAACTAACAAGTCGGACTTCACAGTTCATCATCATCAGCTTTGGTGAAAAGCCTCCCCAAATCGCCACCACCTTTCACAATCCTGTGACGTAAAGATCTGCCCAGGACCTTGCACACCAACTGATGTCGTCCCCTCCATCTGTTTTTTAAATGTCCCCCACAGCCCATTTCACGTGAATTACTAGCTCTTTTCAAGTGGATTGCCAGTGGTTTTCACGTGGACTACCAGCTCTCCAATTACTATTTTTATTTTCCTAGCTAAGGCCCACTGAGCTCTTTTTCAGAAGTGACCTGGCCACAAATGACAAGCTCGGCGAACTGACTTATCACGTGTAAATTTATAGCAGCCAAACACTCAATGCAAGTTTTCGGAAAATTAGAGGACCTGGAGGAAAATTCAAGTGACCACAGGAATAACATGCAAACTCCAAAATACAGCAGGTGTTAGGGTCGGGATCAAACTTTCGACCTCCTTTATACCGGGTGTGGTAGGCAATGGTGGAGCCAGGATTTTCAGGTAGGGGGGGGCAACCTCTCCAGCAATGAAAAATGATAGAATTTGTTAGTAAGGACTTGTCCCTTGCTTTTTATTCGACGCGTGTGCGGCGATGGCGCAGCCATCGATCGAGGGTAGAATTCGAACCGCGTTGTGTGATCGGCATCACGCTCGCTGAAGGTGAATGCCTTCAGGGAAGTCGTGTGCTGTATACACAACTGCGCACAATTCTGTGAGTCACTTATAACTGCTTTTCCGTTACTTATTGCCAATTGTGGACTCAGACTATTGTTCTATCATCTCAGAGTCCCTGGCACGTAATAATATGCTACACAGTGGCAGTGGGGGTCGCAAAATGCCGATTTATTACTAATAAACCCCAATGATCCGATCGAAATTAGGGATTTTGATCGGCTCATTGGGGGGGGCACGTGCCACCCCACCCCCCCCACTGGCTCCACCAGTGGTGGTAGGTAACATCTCGCCACCGAAACGCCCCCATGAGAATTACCAGTATGATCCGAGTAGATTAACAGTGTGTTTCCTGTAGATTATTTGACAATTCACACAACAGATATTCAACATCGTCATCAGCAATGACCAGCTGACTGCTGGACGAAGGCCTCCCCAAGCAGTCATCACCTCTCACGAACTTCCAACGCAACAATACAGCCGGCACCTGCGCACAAGCTTCTGTTATTGATCCATCGCCTCCATTCCATGGCTGCCACTCCCCCCTCCCCATAATTATTAACCATCGGCCGTCATCCCTTCCAGCAAAGCTTTCTGCCCAAGCTCACTTCTCTGAATAGTTGGGATGACGTCATTAGCCTGCCAAAGTTCTCTAATCCATATATTCCTCTTTCTAAATCTGTAGTTCTAACCACGTTTCTCTCCATGTTTGTGTGTGTACTGTCCGCTGTTCTGCTATTTTTATCGTTAATTACCTTGTTTATTAATCATATAATAAGCAGGTAGTACATACTGGTTAAACACCTTCTTGAAACACATTGGTATATTACTTTTCACTATCATCAGGCTTGGAGAACAAGTTGTCCACAACCACAACAGATGCTAGCTCCATTACGAATGAATCAAATACAGACCTCAGCTTTTGCAGGCAGTTCTGCAGGTTGGCCAAGGGCTGAGCTGGGGCCGGATTTGGGGGCCTCAGCAACTCCTCCAGGAGCGCAGCCGGAACAGGGCATTGTGGGATGTGCAAGCTCTTGCCAGAACCAGGCAATGTGCTCGCCACACCCGCAGCCTGAATTGAAATACGATTATAGCAAAGATTACTGAATGCATCTCAGTGTTGCATTATACACGTTCAGTATTACATTTCAACTCTGCTATTCCATCATGCATTACAGGGCAAGGTTTCAAATTTACGTTTAACCAGGTGTGCATTCAAAAGCAATTGTACGCATGTATGTACGTTGCACTTCTTTCCCACTGTACGTAGCCAACCGTGCTAATAAACTAATAAACAAAATATGAAAAAGTACAGCGATTCATTGCAAAAATAACCAACTAGAAATCAGAGCAAAAAAAATCATTTGCATGACGGAATAGAAAACAGTTTTAAAAAATTAAATAATTTTTTAAATAAATAGATTTCCTGTAATGAATGTTAGGCTCAGAAATATTACTTTAAAAAACACATTTATAGCAAAATTAATGTACAAAAAAATTCAACATTGAGTTCAGGCGATTAAAGTGTTAACACACTGCAATTTAATTTGCACTGAAGTTTTCAACAACAAAAAAAGGCAGAAATATAATGAGACGATACGAGGTTTTGCCGTGGCGTGTAATGTGTTGTTGCAAGTACCCTGCTCAACGATAGGGGCTGTTGTATCTGCTGCAGGTCCAATTTGAGCTGCTCGTTCTGCTGCAGCACCACCTTCATGCTGCTCTGCAGCTGCCTCACACGCGCTGCCGCTACAAACTTCTCCTTGCGAGTCTGAGCGAGCGCTTCTCGCAGGAGCTCCGCTTCTGACCTCGCTTCCTTTTCAGACACAAATCAAAAGTCAAAGTTATTTTCTACACAAACGAGACAGTGCTCATGTACTCCACTGACCCAAGTGAGCAAGTGATGTAAATTCTGCATTTCCATGGAGAGAGAGTCTATCCATCGGACAACGACTGTTAACCTCCCCACAAATTGGTATCAATTTTATCGTCCCCTTGAGAGATGATGGGCCGAAGTGAGTCAACCCCCAAGCAGGATTTTAACTCGCAACCTTCCGATTGCAAGCAGCGTGATCTACTATTGAGCCACATGGCCATGAATATACCGTGCGTATTTACTCAGGAAAGGCCCAGCCTCAAGACTCTTTTACAGGAGGGGGCAATGTTGTTGTGTGTAATCCCAATTGAATAGTTTCAGGTAATTTTTCATTGGGATGTTTGGCCAATGCCACATGTTTTTTTTGCTACGGAATAAAACCCAAAGAAACGAGAGGAAACCCATGGAAAACAGGGGAAGAAACTTACAAACTGCACGGAGACAGGCATCAGAGTCGGAAATCAAACGAGTGTTACCACAGCGCCATCCCGCTGCCTGGCATTGCTATCACACCGCCAGCAGCAAGCACATCTGTGATAGCCCCCCGCGACAGATTTGACAATGCGGAGTAGAGGCCTGTTAACCTTACTTGTGTAGCAGCCTGGGCACTCTCCGTTTCCATGCGACTCCTGTGTTCCACTCCGGAGAGCTGCTGCCTCAGCGTCTGGATCTCGACGTCCTTCTGCTCGCACTGCCACTTCACGTCCTCCAACTGAAAGTGACACACCAGGCTTTTCATTCATTCCCGGTTCCGACGACCGAGTGTTGAATTCTACCCTTTGGTTCTTTTATTTTTTCACCTACGTGACTTTACCGAAAGAACCAAAGAGTATGGATTCTTGCAGTCACGAAAACTTCAAATCTGGAATTGAACTGTACCGTTTGAGTGTCGGGAAGCTGCCGAGTCTCGTCGCGCAGTCGAATCTGCAGCGTCTTCACTTCCGTGCGAACTTCCGCCAACTCCTGCAGCAGCTCCGTCACCTCCCGTTCGCGAGATGCCTCCTTTAGCCTGGGCACAATGACAACTTCTAAGCCACTAAGTATTGTTTTTTTCCCTTAAGTTCTACAATAAAGATCCAAATTGTAAAAAAATATAGAAATGTTGGTGAGGTGAGGGGAGAAAATAATTCCCATGTTATCATATGACAGCCACGCATGCAGAACGGGGTGGGGGTTGAACTCCATGCAGAAAGGCATCTCGGTCGGAAATCAAACCCAGGTCCTTCTTGCTGCGAGGTGCAAGTGTCACTCGCTGCGCCACCCAAATTACAAACGAGCCGACGTGTGGACCCTGATTTCATGTACTTGCCTTAATTCCTCCAATTCTTCCTGCATATTGCTCATCATCCCTTGCTTCGTGGCAAGCTCTTTTTTAAGCTCTGCCAATTCCAAGGAAGCTGCTTTGAAGTGGCGGCGATTGTCTGCTGCCTCGCACTTGGTGGAGGACACCTAATAAAGGACAAGAGCATTAAGAACACAGCAAAACAGCTACGTACCATTCAATATGAAAATTACGTGGAGATGTCCTTATCAAGGGCATTGTGGTGGTGCTAATCTTCTGTGTGCAGCCCTCCGAGACAATGGTGCCAACTCCACAGTCCCCTGGCAGGGCTGAGTTTATCCACAGGATAACCACCGTTGACTTCCCACAAAGTGATTCTCAATTTATTGACTATGGAGGGTTGTGAGTCGAGTCGATCCTCAACGAGGGTTTAAACTTGCAACCTTCTTGCGAAATAACCGGAAATGTAGCATTACCAGCATTACAAATGACACTTGCAAAATGTATGCGGTGTATTAGTGGCTGAAGTAAAAAAAAAAATATCGATGAAAATTGTCCAGAAAATTTGCCATCTGCAGGGTTTGTGAAATCAGTTCATGTACAACTGCTGGATGGATTGTTCCATTGCAGGATCATGAGAGGTGGCTGATGATGACGACAGGGCTTGTAAACCACGTGATAAGCAATCGCTCCCCTTGCAAGCATAATGCGACATTTTCATAAATACCAGATGTTTTAAGTCGGCCACATTTTCTTGCTCCTTGTCCAACGAGGTCTGCAGAGACTGCACGATCTGCTTCATGCGACAGTCTTCCTCTTCCTTCTGCCTCAGTACAGCTTGAACCTGCACATTAATTTCATTTAGAATGTGATACAATTCGGTATTGCCGCCATTCCCGCAGCGCAAGGTTACCAGGAAGATGCTGTGTTTCACATGGTCTGCGATAATTTCACTGTGGGAGACGATGTTGCAACGTGTTATCCCGATTGAGGCGCTTTTGGGGCAATTCTTCAAATTTGGCAAATTTGCACCATGATGCTGGCGCACAAAATGGCCTACTATTTCCGAATAACGTCACGCGATCTTTAATGCCCACTAAAAGCAGACAGCAGATACTTTGGTTGATACACACAACTGCAATATTAACCAGGACAGCCTGCCCGGTTTGAACTGCAACCCTCATCCACGAGCACTGGCAGCGCTGCCGCTGAGCCGCGTCGCCGCCCCAGTGTGAACATCGCACTACAGGACACACTTCACCAATACAGCTTCCCTGATTGGTTGTGACATTACCGACAACTGATAAGCATTAGATTCTGAAAACTGCGCAAGTAAAATGACCAAAAATATGTCATTTACAGGCGACTGCCGCACAAAATGTCAAGAGCACTAACGCGTCACATTTCAATTCGTGTGATTGTGTTTTGCGTTCAGAATTTGTGTCACATTGTGTATTAGTGTCTTGGGTGTTAGTCACAGATTAAAAACATTTCTCCACCACAATATCCACGGCCACAGCCTGTGCCCACGACGCTCACCTGCAGGCTGAGCTGGCGCAGGTGGGCCTCACGGGTAGCCACTGCAGCCTGCAGCATGGCAGCATGCTCCTTGAGAGCCACGTGCGAGCGCATCGTCCCCGCCAGACGCCCCCTCTCGTGCTCCAGCTCGAGCGCCAGCCGCCGATTCAGCTGCTCCAGGCTGCGAACGCGCCTGTTGGCACCGTGAAGCTTCTCCAGCTGCATACAGACACAGACAGCCACGTGCGGTGGGAAATAGAACAGGGTGGTAGCGGGACAGTGCATTGGGAACAATTGTTCCTCACAGCAAGAAGGTCCCAGGTTCGATGCCTGACTCGGGCCCTCTCTCTATGTGGAGTTGAACATTTACACTATGAGATCTCTTTTACCAGTGGCAAAATATAATGGTAGGTTTTTACCCTTTTAACTGGTACAAAACTGACACCTTTATTCAAGGCATCATGTTTGCAATGACCACAACACAAGTAGTCAATAAAGCAAAAAGAAGCAACTCTGGTGTCATCTGGCCCTACACCAATGGGGACTAGGCTCTAAAGAAAGCCTGTCTCGGGTGTGGGCCAATCAACTTTAAGGACAGTGCATATTATTATCCTTATCAGAGTTGCTTCTTTTTGTTTGCTTTATTGACTACTTGTGTTGTGGTCATTGCAAACATGATGCCTTGAATAAAGGTGTCAGTTTTGTACCAGTTAAAAGGGTAAAAACCTACCATTATGTGGAGTTGGTTTGCTCTGCATGGGTTTTTTATGGGTTATGCAGTTACCTCCCATAACAAAAAAAAACACAACATTAAACTGGTATTGGCCAAAACATCCCAATATTAAACGTGGCATGCAAATCACTCAACTGGGATGACAACTCAACATTGTCCCCGATTGGTAAAACTTTGCAAGATTAATCCCAAAAAAGGAGTCTAAATGAGGCCTTCCCGGGTAAACAAGCAGAAAAATAATAATTCTCCCTCTGTAATAAAAATTACTACTCGGTGTTTAAACGTGGGGAGTTCTCTACGATTATCATCATCACGCTCAGTACAACGATGACGACATTTATTTCCCTGCCGTGTCTCCAAACAAACCAGACCCCAGCCCACGGCACTTCTGGCGCCATGGCAATAGCTGGGTAGGTGCGGAAGCAGTGAAAGGGTGCTAAGAACAATCACTGACTTTCAACACCGTGCCTTCCTACAATTAACCATTACCACGTAGAAACGGAATACGTCTGGAGAATGAAGCCTCATCAAGTAGAAACTAAAATAAAATAGAAGTAAATGCAAAACATGTTCTTCTAAATATCTTCATGCCATACAAACAATTTCATTGAAAAGAAAAATTGGTAAAAAAGTGGGCACCCGTCTCATTTCAAACCCCGAAAGAGACAAGCAAATCTCACCTCTCCTTCCATGTCTAACATCTTGGTACGGCTCTCTGCTAAGTCCCGGCTTGTTGATGCAATCACTTCTTGGAGTTCCTTCTCAAGCATGTCTTTCCTTTCCACGACAGCACACAGCTCCGACTTAAGGGACTCCACATGTTCCTTCAAAAATATAAAATGTAAAAAGAGAGCATTATTTTAATGTGTATAAAATTCATTCGGTAAATTGAGCATTTGCGAGTTTTTTTTGCGTAGATAATGAGTATGCAAAAGAAGGGCAGATTCATCTGTCGTAATTGAGGAATTGTGGCACCAAATTTCGTCGGTATTGATGGTGGTTTAAGTTTAAATGTTTCAGAATAACAATTATGTTAGACATGGTGTAAAAACCACACAACAGCCACGAGACAATGCAGCATCAAAGGATGTGTCTCTTCATTACTCTTTGCACAATGACAGTTTCAAATCCTCAAGACCCTTCCTTCAAGGTAACGGTAAATGTCATTGGGGGGGGGGTGAAGATCAGACCGTCTCCACTTGGGCATTTGCTAGCACGAAAGCTACGCTCAGATTGTGGAATTATTTAATAGGTTTGTGCATTTTACAACACAATTTTTTAAATAAAATTTCTAGCATGTTTGTGGCCAAAACGCATTCCAAGTTCCAAGCAAACTCACTTTTCAAAAGATCGCACATCAACAAGTACACAATAAGCACGCACACACACACGCGTGCGCGCAAAGGACAAAACTGATATATTTTGAATCTGGGATAAAAACATGTACTTAAAAACCACATCACATTAAATCAGTTGAAAGCAAAGACGTACTGCAGTAGGATGCGTGTTGGAGGCTGCAACGTTCGCCTGTAACTTGTTGAGTTCTAATTCGGCAGTCTCTTTCGCAGAAAGTGCCTCCTGCAGTTTTCTGCTCAATATGCTCACGGCATGTTCATATGCTTTGTGCTTAAGCTTCAAGTCTTTCTGTGCGGAATTCAAATCCGTTCCAATCTTCTTCATGCAGTTCTTTTGCTCTGTTATGGCTCTACAAACAAAACGAAAAATCGTTAAAAGTATCTTGACCGTCAAAAAAAATGAGTCGTAAAAAGTTAAGTGGGAAATGTGAAAAACTTACTTTCTAGCCTCTCGTTGCAGGTGATCCAGCTGTGTCTTCAACTCCTCATTCTCCTGACTCGTGGATGACATTGATGACATCTCTGACTGTAGTGACTGCATGTACAAATGGAGCACACACATTTCTGTATTACAAATTAAGGCAGTTAATGTGAACGAGAGCGCATCAGGGGTGAGTTTTGGAAAACTGAATAAGAAACAGTAAATAAGTGTGGACTACCTGCAATGGCAATGGTTCAGAAACAGTCACCAACAAAAACATAAAACAGCACCAGAGAAGTGTGCAAAGCACGGAGAGATGTATCCCCAGCATTACATTTAGTCAGAAAGAAGAACACATGTATTCACACCTAAAAGGGTACATGGACGCTAGTAAAGAAAAAAACATAAATTTGGCAGCCAACAGATGAAACGCATAAAAAATGATGTCCACTGACGAGGTTGAGCGATGAAATCAATTCATGGACAAGTGTTGGATGGAATATTGCACTGAAAGGTGGTTGCGTCAGCAGTTTGGAAATTCTTCATCCACCAGAGCATCT
This sequence comes from Lampetra fluviatilis, assembly GCF_964198595.1. Taxonomy (NCBI): domain Eukaryota; kingdom Metazoa; phylum Chordata; class Hyperoartia; order Petromyzontiformes; family Petromyzontidae; genus Lampetra; species Lampetra fluviatilis. Next base: position 2,470,169 of record NC_136311.1, read on the forward strand.
GGATTACAAAGATAATTTGGCTGCTATATATTTCAACATGATAAGCAACATCGTTGAGCTATCATTTGTGGCCAGGTTGCTTCTAAAAAAGAAGCGAATTATTTTTTTAAAGCCATTTGTTTACCTTTCTTAGACTTTGCACTCCTATCGTGTTTTTGTATTGTTTGTTTGTTTGGTGTAACGATCTGATTTGCCCCTACTGGGCATCTGTAATCCTTATAGCTCATCGGATTCCTCCTGTGTCAATAAATATTCTGATCATGATTCTGGATTGATCTTGGCTGGTGATGATGCACCTCCGATTAGCAAAGTTGGCTACTTACATAAAGACAAAATATTTGCAAAAAGTGGTCCAATGACAATGCTGTTCATTGTGCAATTAGCACAGTGGATCCTGGAAATAATGTGGACAGATGTACCGTGTGATATATCGTGTGATATACCGTGGCTTTTTGGGGGCCCATAACAATTTTCAAATAATCAAACCGCAAAACCTCAAAAAAAAACAGCGTGCAAAGCAACGCTGCCGAGCTATTAGCCGCGTAACCACGCTCTGCAAACACATCACACACCAAGCAGTTTCAATTCCAGCACTGGCTCGTGATTTGCGGTGATTTCAATGGTGTTTTAGCCTTGCAGCACTTGTATTTATTGTAACATTATTACAATATAAGTATATAAATAACATAACAATAAATACAATTCCAAGTGATTTTCTGCTCAAATGAGCAACGAGGTGGTGGTTCTCATCTCCCATTAACAGGACTGAGCCAGTGGTGGAAACTCCGCGTGCCTATGGCACAGGCAAGTATTTCAAGCGGGTGACCACTGTTGGTTTCCCCCACAAGTAGTATCCATTTCATTTCGCAGCAGGGATGACGGGCAGAGTCAACGCGCGACGAGGGTTCGTACTCGCAACCTTGCAATTAGGAACCCCTCGCGCTCTCCTGCCGAGCCACCGGGCGGGATATAAATATCATTTAAATACGATTACACGCTGTAAGTGGCTATGCAATACTATTACACATTGTAAATGGCTATGCAATGCTATTACACGCTGTAAACTGGCTATGTAATGCTATTACACGCTGTCAACTGCCTCTTTTTGGTCTTAATGGTAATGGCGGGAATTTTTTTTTTTAAACTAGAATTTCGGCGGCCTAAGGCCACCTTACTCTAGCTCCTACAGAGGGCTTCTCGGCACTTCGTGGCTTACCCCCACTGATGTCCTCTTCTCCCCCCCTCCCAAAGTGTGCAGATACTACCGACTCTATTGTATGTAGAGTGTGTAGGCATATATGCCTACAAAAGAAAATAATTGGGGTGGGGGGGGTTGACAATTTTGTAAACTTTTTACCCCCACACCTGGGGGGGGGGGGGGGTGTCCACTTTCTATATATTTGAGTCAGGCCTTCTAAAAGGCTCTCATAATTTACTTGAGGGACAAACGGAACGCCTGGCTTTTATAAAATCGATGGATATATGCAAGCAACTCACCCCCGAGTTAGCATGGCATTTGGAGGGTGAAGGTTACAGTTCTCAGTTTAGACAGTACCTGCAGTTGCCCCTCAACGCGAGATCTCTCTCGACTCGCTCGCAGAACCTCATCTTCCATGGCAGTCAGATGTTCCCTCAGCTGCCTCAGCTCATTATTCAGATGATCTTGCTCCTTCACCCAGGTTTCGCGCTCAGCTTTGAAACTCAGCAACTCCCCACGTAGGCCTCTCACTTCCACGTCCAGCTTGTGTTTTGCCGTTTTCAGCTCCTTCAACAGCTGCTCCTTGGCAGTGGCATCTCGCCTGTAAGCTTCAACCATCACCTTCACATAGAAAGAAGCGACGGGTATAATTACACCTCATTTTCAGGATACGTGCATTCCGCGTAAAAAATTCGCTGGCCGCAGTGAAACTGACACATGGTGGCGGCCATGTTTCCATCCAACGTTTACTTTCAGCAATAGTGGAGGAGGCATTATATTATTTAGATCAGATTCGTAAACATAATGGAAATGGCTTTACCTGCTTTTAAAGTGTCCATAACACACTACACATAAAGGGAGGATATTTATTTTCAAAGTTAGGGAAGATGGGCTCAAAAAAGAGTCACAGTTTTCATTTCCTTTAATTTAATTGTAATTGAATTGCACAACTATTTCACTTCAGCATTAAGCGCTCAGATTCTATAACTTACAAAAATGTTTTCTCGTATTTTTCACTCGGCGAGCGCTTCTGGAACACCGCATGACGGGTGCACATTGGACAGGCAGGTCTTGCGGAGAAGCCATCGCTCCACAATAGAAGATGTGTTCTTTACTTGGGCCAAGCCAGTAATAGGCGAGAAAAAATATCACGAGTTTTGACAAGTTACTGTAGCATGCAAAGTGCTCATATGATCTGATATTCACCTTTTGTTGCGTTAACTGGTCTTTCACCTTGTGAACCTGCTTCAAAAGTTTTTTATTTTCTTCCTGAATTGTTTCAATCTAAAAAAAACAACACAGTAAAATAATATAAACATGAGCACAACCCTACGCAATAAACATGCAGACCTCTCCGGCCAACACTCTCACACCGTGACCTCCTACTCAAATGAGCACCGAGGTGGTGCTGTGCTCCTTGTTCACAGCCCTAAACCAGTGGTGGGAATTCCACGCTCCTATGGCCTGCCTGATACACCCAACTCAAACACATTGTCCTGCGGAGGGAGCTGGTAGGAACGTTGGGTTGCTCGGTCAATGGCCAGGGTCAACGGCGGCGTGGTGTATTCCGCAAATATGCCTGACTGTGAGGGCGGGCACAAGTCGGCGTGAGTAGGTTAAACGTTGAGTTTTATAAGGGCACCACGGGGTGACCAGCCCCTCCCCACCCAGCCCTACCCTCACCACCCCCCACCCAGCCCCACCCTCCCCACCCAGCCCCAGCCCCTCCCCACCCTCCCCTCCCCACACAGCCCCTCCCCACCCTACCCTCTCCACCCAGCCCCTCCCCACCCCTCTCCACCCAGCCACACCCCTCCCATTTTTGGATGGACGACGGACAGACTGACACAATAATCCCCTGTGGGCTGGTGTAACCAGGAGGTTCCTACCAGTATAACAGAAACTTGAACCTAGAAATGGCACAAACAGGTGCTTTTTAACGCAATTGGTTGTAATAACATGGTTAACGATGAATATGCTCTTAAATGCAACCATGATACAAAGGGTTCACACGACGTAGTAAAATGTGTAAACACTCATGAATGGAGTTGGCCAAACATCGCAATACGAGGGTTGGTGGATCACACAAACGTCGTGAAACTCCCTTCCAACAGACGTCGTGGTCACCATACTCTGGCTTGCCAGGAGGTAACAGTACAGCAAGTAGATTAATCTCCGTGTTTCTAGCTTTACGGGGATACAGCGTTGCCCCCTTCCAAGCACAGTTTTTTTTCCAGGTACCCCAGTTTCCTCCCGAATGTATAAAACTTATTAAATGGCTGAAAATATCATCATAGTATAGAGGACTGCAGACACGGAGCAATTGTTAGGTGCCTTCCAACTTGTCAGTGGTTCCTTTGTGCCTCTTGATTATATCTTCACAAGTGAGTGAAAAAGTGCACGTATTTCAAGTCCAAATTCAATCAAAAAATGTCCTCCCTGCCTGTGAAAATCAATGATAATTTTCATGAAAATTATCATTGATGATAATGCAAAAATTATCATTATCATTGCATTTTACTCCCTCTATGATTCAATGTTTTAAAATTACAAGTATAAATTTTCAGTCCACATGATTAACACTACATTTGGATCATTTTTGTACGAAAAGCGTAATCATCAGCAGACGTAAGTTTAATTATAATTCACAACTACAATTCACATCAAAGGTGGCGGGGAGGGTGGCCCAGTGGCAACACTCGTGCCTCACAGCAAGGACTTGGGGGGTTTCATTCCCTGCTTGGTCGCCTCTCTGGGTAGAGTAGTTTGTAAGTTTCTCTCCCCCGTTCCTGGAAGGATTTCAACTTTGGGTACTTTGGGTTCTCCGGGTTACTTGGAAAAAAAACGGGCAATGTAAACTGGTTGTTGGGCACGCATCCTAAAGCTGAAAAAAATTACCTGCAAATTACTCAATTGAGATTACACACAGCAGCAACATCGTTCCCTTTTGCGCACAAATTTGGCAGGACCCTCCTGAAAAGTCTTGAGACTCATTGAGGTTTTCTGGATAAACAAGCAACATCATCGTGATAAAACCACACGTAAAGTGACGTCACCTGCGCTCCCTTGACCGTCAGCTGTTGTCTGAGCTCTTGCAGATCTTGTGTTGTTGTGTTGGCGCAATCTTCCAGCTGGCCCAGTCCTTCACCTACCGCTTGATGTTCCGCACGCGCCGCCTGCAACTCCACCTCGAGCACCAGCTTCGTGTTTTGAAGGAACTCGATGCTGTCGTCCTTGACGTTCATTTCTGCCTGCAGGTCGACGAGCTGGGAGCCGAGCAGGTCATATTGAGCCTGTAGAATGTGCATGGCATGCTCCTTGGCATGCAGGGCCTCCTGGCTGCTCGACAGTTGCTCCATGATGCTCACATGCTCTTGCTCCAGGGCCTGCAGCTGTAGATCCTTCTGATGCACGGTCAGCCGCATCTACACAAACACATGACATGTCTTGACCTACAAAAGCATTACACGTGAAGAAGACGACGTTTTGGCCCAAACTACTAATGAAAGTAACCAAGAAAAAGGCATAGGGCCAAAATAATGTCTCCTTGTGATTGTACGTGCGTCCGTGTTTCTGTATGTCTGTGTGTGTCTCTGTATCTCTATGAATGTATTGTTGTGTTAACGGTTTTAACACCTTAGCTGCAAAGTGTAATATGTAGTTATTTGAACCATATTTAACTGGTAATTACATTCTCGCTTTCGGGTTTTCAATCCAGAGCATAAAAAAAACATTTTAGTTCAGCTTTTAGTTTTGGCTTCGGAAAATGTACAGTTAAAACCAGTTCCACGTTCCAGATTATGTTTGGTTCAACTCTTAGGGGTCAACCCCCAACAAGGATTTGAATTCCCAACCTTCCAATTGCGAGCCGCTCACTGTAATAGTGAGCCACTGGCCAGTTTACGCAATTCATGATGAAACCGATGCAAATAACCTTGTCCATCTCCTTCTGTAAGTGAGTTGCACAGTCAGCCATTTTTATCAGCTGCAAGCGCTCATCTTCGAATTTCTCCACCCGCTGTGCGAGGTCTTGCTCCACCAGAGCCTTGGCCTGTTCAATGTGCTGCACCGTCTTCTCTTGGTCCAACAAGTCAGCCTGCCACCAAAGAACACCACAACAAAATATAACTTTTTGTGTATGCGCTTGAGCAAGCGTGGTCGAAAAACAGCATCAATGCGCCGACATGTCTTAAGAAGTTGCCGGCATTTCAGGTGTCGTCTTGAGACGGAGGCTAGGCATTTCGTGGCAAGATAGGGAAATCAATGCACAAGTTTAGAAGTCTGGAAGAGAACGTGGCAGGTACGATTTTTACGATACGATTAAGCAAAAATGACTGTGCTGGATGGGATATGCAGAATGGAGGATAGTGAGCAACTTGGAAGTTGGGAAGAGAACATGGCAGGTAAGTGTTAAAGAATGGCTGCGCTGGGCGTGAACAGGACGAGGGAGGCCTGCTTGTCCAGACAGACATTGCAGTGGTCTCTGACATTGGCGACCAAAGGGAAGAGAAGACCTAAGGTCTGATAGTGAGATACAGTCAGGGCAGATCTTGGTGGTCATTCGGTATCGACTTGTGCGGCAGCTGTGGGATCTGGCGGACAGCAGAAAGTGTTGGCGAGGTGTGGTGGAATCAACGGCTTTGAACATGACTGGATTGTTACATCACAGGATCGTGAGGTGCCAGCAGATTGGGGAGCCCTTCATCCAGTCATGGATTGATCATGGCCGATTAGGATTAATAGTTTTACCTCGATCGTTTGAAGATGCAATGCAATCTGTTCTTTTTCTTTCAGAGATTTTTGCTGAGATTCTGACAGCTGCTGGGCTAAGGCCAGGTTTTCCAATTTCAGTTGTTCCATGAGTCCCGTCTGATTGGCATTCCCAGCCTAAAAAAGAATTGCAGAATATGTCAAAGCAATAAGTGACACACACACAAATAAAAAATAAAACAGAAAAATTCCCCAATACCCAACAACTTGTCTTGCTTAACACGTAGGCTTTCGCGACCAATATTATTCATAATAAACGTTTTTGGGTTAGAATTGCCCGATGGTGCTGGATGCAATTACCAGCGAAACGTCATACTCAAAAATTGTAAATGTTGTGGTTTCACTCTTCAACACACCCGTGGGCTAAAGTAGTGAACTATTTGTCTTTTTGTCAACGTGACACTTTTTTGCTGATTGGCCGTGTCGGGTGGTGGAGGGTCATTTATAAATAACGCGATCTAAACCCAAAGACGTTTATTATGAACTTGTCTTGCATGAAACTCAAGAAAAAAATGCAGTCCCTTGCCTGGATGCTGATAAGCTCACTTTGCAGCTGCACCCGTGACTTCTGGGCAAGCGACAACTGCTGCTGGTACCAGTCGCGCGCCTGCATGAGCGTTGCGATCTCCCCCTGACTGATGGTGAGCTGTGAAGCAAGCGCAGAGCGCTCCACCTGCACCTGCTGCAGCTGCCGCTGCATGGAAGACATGTTCTGCCGCAGCATGTGAACTACAAAGGGAAAAGACAGACTCCGCCGGCTCAGCCACACACCCCATCATTTCAAGTGTATGCTGTTTAATCGCGCAACAACTCACGAGAACAGGGTTGCCTCATCTGCAAGAGTGATTTGGATCACCAACGTCTCAAAAAAGAAGAGGATATGAAAACAAAGTACAGCAATGAAGCAAATATAAAGCAAAGAAAAATAACAAAATAAAAACCGGAGCAAAAGCAACCACATTACAAAATAAATCAAAAACGGAGCTAAAAAATAAATCAATATCAAATTACATTTATTTCCTGTAATAACATCAAACAACTTGAAAAAATCGTTCATCGTAAAATTAAGTTACAGATACATCAGCATGTGACCTGGGTGTAAGAACTAGATGTACACTCTCTAATGGATATTATGTTATACAAAGCTTATTGTATTGATTGTTAATACACTGTACATCACAAATAAACAATTGCATCTTAACTAAGTCAGGAGTCACGGATCAAATCTTGGTCAGGGGCAATTCAACCGATCATTCTCCAGGATTGATACAATTAGGATCCCTTTGCATTGCCAACAGTAGTTGTTTGAAAGATAAATGTACTCCTGCCATAGAAATGTGTAATTTCCACCGATGGCTTCGTGTCATATCCGATGCTAAGCATCGACTCACTCAATGAGTGAGACACACGGTAATGCCCGATCTACGCCGGGGATGCGTTGCTGAAAGTTTGTGACGGATATTGAGACGACATAAATCAAAGAAACGTACAAGGTAGGTGGAGGCAAAGACCGAGAGGCAATGGATACGAGATAAGACGGACGATGCTGTCAGCGACGTAAGTGTGAGGTTGAGGCAACGCAAATCGGGTAGCGATGTTAATAAAGTGACGACGTAATTTGAAAAACGACGCTAAAGAGGGAGACGTCAATCAGGGGATTACTGTACACATGGACACTGTACAAAACGGCAGGGTGGCGCAGTAGTGATGCTCGTGCCACACAGCAAGAAGGGCCTGGGTTCAATTCCTGACCTGGTTGTCTTTCTGCGTGGAGTTTGTATGTACTCCCCCTGTTCTGCATGGCTTTCCTCTGGGTTCTGTGGTTTCCCTCCCATAGCTAAAAAACACACACTGCTACTGGTATTGGATAAATATCCCAATGCTGAAAAAAATACCTGTTAGTTCATCAATTGGGATTACACAGCAGCAGCAGCAGCATCTCCCCCGAGTGCTAAAACTTGGCAGGGCCCTACTTCAAGAGAGTCTTTAGACTCCGTGAGGCTTTCCTCAGTAACTAAGCGTAACGATCATTAAATACATTTTAAACACTCCACTTAATCACGGACGTTATTTAACGAGGCTTTAAATAGCAATATTCATTTACACATTTCAGATACATTTTCTCACCCGAATTGTCTTTGTCAGCAACAGTCTTCTGCAGGTCTTCTAAACGTCCCAGGAGACGCTGATACTGCTGCTCCGCGGCACCGAGATCGTTGCTCAGGTTCTTGAGGCCGCTGTTTTTGAGCTCAAGGTTGGTTTGCATACACAGCATGGCCTGCTCCAGACCGAGGCACTTCTGTTTCAGGGTGAGGACCTCTTGGCCCATTTCACTGCACTTGGACTCCCCCAAGGCAGCATGCGCTTGCTCCGCTCTGCGCTCCGCCTCCAAGGCTGCCAGTGTGGCCTGCACCTCCGTCTTCTCCTTCATGGCCTGTCACAGCACATTGCAATCATGCTGTTAGACGGCCAGCATTGGTGTTTTACACGGCATGAAATCTGTAACGTTAACAAAATGTGCTACATTAGGTGCCCTGTTCATAGCGAGTGATTCTTAGCACCTCCTGCTCCTTCGCCTACACAACACCTATCTCCCGAGAGACCCACAGGCTCACACAGAGACCCACTGGCTCATACAGAGACCCATTGGCTCATACAGAGCCACTGGCTCATACAGAGAGCCACAGACTTGCAGAGACCCACTGGCTCATACAGAGACCAACTGGCTCATACAGAGACCCACTGGCTCATACAGAGAGCCACAGACTCGCACAGAAATCCACTGGCTCACACAGAGACCGACTGGCTCACAGAGACCCACAGGCTCGTACAGAAACACACTGGCTCACACAGAGACCCACTGGCTCACACAGAGACCCACTGGCTTATACAGAGAGCCACTGGCTCACACAGAGACCCACAAGCTCGCACAGAAATCCACTGGCTCACACAGAGACCCACTGGCTCACACAGAGACCCACTGGCTCACACAGAGAGCCACTGGCTCACACAGAGACCCACAGACTCACACAGAGACCCACTGGCTCACACAGAGACCCACTGGCTCACACAGAGACCCACTGGCTCACACAGAGACCCACTGGCTCACACAGAGAGCCACTGGCTCACACAGAGAGCCACTGGCTCACAGAGACCCACTGGCTCACACAGAGACCCACTGGCTCACACAGAGAGCCACTGGCTCACACAGAGACCCACTGGCTCACACAGAGAGCCACTGGCTCATACAGAGAGCCACTGGCTCATACAGAGACCCACTGGCTCACACAGAGACCCACTGGCTCACACAGAGACCCACTGGCTCACACAGAGACCCACTGGCTCACACAGAGAGCCACTGGCTCACACAGAGAGCCACTGGCTCACACAGAGAGCCACTGGCTCACACAGAGAGCCACTGGCTCACACAGAGAGCCACTGGCTCACACAGAGAGCCACTGGCTCACACAGAGACCCACTGGCTCACACAGAGACCCACTGGCTCACACAGAGAGCCACTGGCTCACACAGAGACCCACTGGCTCACACAGAGACCCACTGGCTCACACAGAGACCCACTGGCTCACACAGAGACCCACTGGCTCACACAGAGACCCACTGGCTCACACAGAGACCCACTGGCTCACACAGAGAGCCACTGGCTCACACAGAGACCCACTGGCTCACACAGAGACCCACTGGCTCACACAGAGACCCACTGGCTCACACAGAGACCCACTGGCTCACACAGAGACCCACTGGCTCACACAGAGACCCACTGGCTCACACAGAGACCCACTGGCTCACACAGAGACCCACTGGCTCACACAGAGACCCACTGGCTCACACAGAGACCCACTGGCTCACACAGAGACCCACTGGCTCACACAGAGAGCCACTGGCTCACACAGAGACCCACTGGCTCACACAGAGACCCACTGGCTCACACAGAGACCCACTGGCTCACACAGAGACCCACTGGCTCACACAGAGACCCACTGGCTCACACAGAGACCCACTGGCTCACACAGAGAGCCACTGGCTCACACAGAGACCCACTGGCTCACACAGAGACCCACTGGCTCACACAGAGACCCACTGGCTCACACAGAGACCCACTGGCTCACACAGAGACCCACTGGCTCACACAGAGACCCACTGGCTCACACAAAGACCAACTGGCTCACACAGAGACCCACTGGCTCACTCAGAGACCCACTGGCTCACACAGAGACCCACTGGCTCACACAGAGACCCACTGGCTCACACAGAGACCCACTGGCTCATACAGAGACCCACTGGCTCATACAGAGACCCACTGGCTCACACAGAGACCCACTGGCTCACACAGAGACCCACTGGCTCACACAGAGAGCCACTGGCTCACACAGAGACCCACTGGCTCACACAGAGACCCACTGGCTCACACAGAGAGCCACAGACTCACACAGAGACCCACTGGCTCACACAGAGACCCACTGGCTCACACAGAAACACACTGGCTCACACAGAGACCCACTGGCTCACACAGAGACCCACTGGCTCACACAGAGACCCACTGGCTCACACAGAGACCCACTGGCTCACACAGAGACCCACTGGCTCACACAGAGACCCACTGGCTCACACAGAGACCCACTGGCTCACACAGAGACCCACAGGCTCACACAGAGACCGACTGGCTCACACAGAGACCCACTGGCTCACACAGAGACCCACTGGCTCACACAGAGACCCACTGGCTCACACAGAGACCCACTGGCTCACACAGAGACCCACTGGCTCACACAGAGAGCCACTGGCTCACACAGAGAGCCACTGGCTCACACAGAGAGCCACTGGCTCACACAGAGACCCACTGGCTCACACAGAGACCCACTGGCTCACACAGAGACCCACTGGCTCACACAGAGACCCACTGGCTCACACAGAGAGCCACTGGCTCACACAGAGAGCCACTGGCTCACACAGAGACCCACTGGCTCACACAGAGACCCACTGGCTCACACAGAGACCCACTGGCTCACACAGAGACCCACTGGCTCACACAGAGACCCACTGGCTCACACAGAGACCCACTGGCTCACACAAAGACCAACTGGCTCACACAGAGACCCACTGGCTCACTCAGAGACCCACTGGCTCACACAGAGACCCACTGGCTCACACAGAGACCCACTGGCTCATACAGAGACCCACTGGCTCACACAGAGACCCACTGGCTCACACAGAGACCCACTGGCTCATACAGAGACCCACTGGCTCACACAGAGACCCACTGGCTCACACAGAGACCCACTGGCTTACACAGAGAGCCACTGGCTCACACAGAGACCCACTGGCTCACACAGAGAGCCACAGACTCACACAGAGACCCACTGGCTCACACAGAGACCCACTGGCTCACACAGAAACACACTGGCTCACACAGAGACCCACTGGCTCACACAGAGACCCACTGGCTCACACAGAGACCCACAGGCTCACACAGAGACTGACTGGCTCACACAGAGACCCACTGGCTCATACAGAGACCCACTGGCTCACACAGAGACCCACTGGCTCACACAGAGACCCACTGGCTCACACAGAGACCCACTGGCTCACACAGAGACCCACTGGCTCACACAGAGAGCCACTGGCTCACACAGAGAGCCACTGGCTCACACAGAGAGCCACTGGCTCACACAGAGACCCACTGGCTCACACAGAGACCCACTGGCTCACACAGAGACCCACTGGCTCACACAGAGACCCACTGGCTCACACAGAGACCCACTGGCTCACACAGAGACCCACTGGCTCACACAGAGACCCACTGGCTCACACAGAGACCCACTGGCTCACACAGAGACCCACTGGCTCACACAGAGAGCCACTGGCTCACACAGAGACCCACTGGCTCACACAGAGACCCACTGGCTCACACAGAGAGCCACTGGCTCACACAGAGAGCCACTGGCTCACACAGAGACCCACTGGCTCACACAGAGACCCACTGGCTCACACAGAGACCCACTGGCTCACACAGAGAGCCACTGGCTCACACAGAGACCCACTGGCGCACACAGAGACCCACTGGCTCACACAGAGAGCCACAGACTCACACAGAGACCCACTGGCTCACACAGAGACCCACTGGCTCACACAGAGACCCACTGGCTCACACAGAGAGCCACAGACTCAAGAGATGTGATTGGCTGGTGGATACACAACCACGGGAGACCGTGCTTCACGTGCATCGATACCTTTCTGCGATCCCTCTCGTTAAGTACCTCACTGGTATGGGGGTCCCTATCCAGTAATATGGGTACTCAGGTCTACATGGCCCGGAAGCCTATTTGCCCCAGAAAGGCAGTGCTGCATTGAAGATGATGGCACTGAATGCCATTTAGCTGGAAACAATTTCAGTCTCACCTGTTTGGCTTCGGAAGCCAGTGCCTCAAGTTGGCCTTCCAATTGGGTCTTCTCTCGCAAAATTTCGGACACCTCGTCATTTTCCACTGTAAGATTAGTAACACTGCAATGGACAGCAGAGGTGGGACAAAGTCATTGTTATGCAAGTCCAAGTCGAGTCGCAAGTCATCAAATTCATGACTCGAGTCTGACTCGAGTCCAAGTCACATGACTCGAGTCCACACCTCTGATGGACAGTAAACAGTTATCCACACAACAGAATGGTTATTTACATTTGATATCAAACAGGTCACAGGGTGTACATCAGATTTCTAATATTAGCTCCTTTACTACAGGATTCTTATGCATTACAAATATGACATGTTTGAGTAACATAAATGTGTATGTTGACCATTTAGAATCCTATATTTTCTCATACTGTTGTTAAAATCTGAGGTTCACTTACAAACGATTATCACATCTTCCCAATTTGTCATCATAGTGCACTTGCCAATGGGGTTAATAAGCATGTGTGCATTCCTCTCGCTGCTCAATCTCTGCTGAGGTTGCCCCATTCATGCATCACCCCCATTCACACATCTCCCCATTCACACATCTCCCATTCACGCATCACCCCCATTCACGCATCTCCCCATTCACGCATCACCCCCATTCACACATCTCCCCATTCACGCATCTCCGACACTGGGTCATGTATTGCAATTGGGTGCCATTTTTTTTCCAGACATGGTTTATTCATTTTTCTTGAAACTAGCAAAGTACTCTTTTTGATTAGTGTGTACTCAATACATGTTCTTGCCAATTTGGACTGTAATAAACATAATATCTTCTGTAGATGCAAGCAGAGGAGGTTTCGGGCTGTCTGATAAGGGCTTCAATGATTACTGTTATTAATCTGTGTTAAAAAAATTTTTTTATTACAATTCAGACTTTGCCAGAGCACGCTCAAGTGACTTTAGCGCTGACATTTTATTAAAACATGACAAACATTACGCACTTAAAAATAATTGTAATGTCGTTTTTCACTAACAGATCTTAAAACCCGTTTAACTGGTTTTGCTCGTCAGCATTTTCTTTAATCCACATCACATCCAATATGCAATGACTAAAAAGATGGAAAACTTCTCTTGAATAACAAACACGTTCTATTCATGGCATGTTATTTAAAAGCAGTGTATGTCTATGTCCATCCTGCTTAGTTAATAACTGCGAATGTGACCGATGGTCATTTAGCACCTAACCCAGATGTACACATTTCAGCAGCGTGGTCACGAAAAACAACAATTTTCAAATGATCGCCCAGTTTTGTCAACAGCTCCGATTCACATATGTAAATGCCACCAGTCTTCAATATGAAGATTAATTTTGAACAGCGGTAAGTCATCCACTTCCTCAAATGCATTCTGGAACAAAAAGGGCATACCATGTAATGCTCTCTAAAATTAATTTCCTGTTTCCAGACTAGACTGAAAAGCCAAGTTGTATGATAGTTTTGAATCACCGTTGGCAACATTTTAATGCATAAGGCACCAATAGATAAATTAGGGGACATACTGCCATATATATTCTTTTAAATCTGAAGCATGTCAGTAATTTGGGACTGAAACCGTCATTCAAGTCCAATGCCACCTGAAAGTTGATGCAATTATTGTGCAATGGTTCCGTGATAGTAGCCACCAGTGTCTAACGCAGAACCCATAACACCCACCTGCTGGAAGCGCTGAGACTCAGCTGTTCTGTATCATTGTGCTCGCTGTCATCCAACTTCATCTCCATCAGATGTTCTGCAGCGGAGGTCAGTACATCATGGAGGGTGGCATATTGCCCCAAGTCCATCTCATGACCGACACTCGGACCTTCTCTCTCTTCCATCTTCACAGTCTCCGATGTCTGATGTTCTGGGGTTCTATGTTCAGTGATCGCGTGATCTTCAACGCCGACTCTATTTACCTCTGTGGTAGCATTGCCGTCTGGTGACCTCACTTCTAAGTTGTAATTAAGCTCAGTCGCAGGTGTGTTTGTAACAAGGGATATAGCGGAGGTTGACGAATTCATAGTTCCTGAACCAAATGATGCATTATAGCTATTTCCAACATCCTTTAAGTCATATTCGTTGTTGTCTGCCACCGATTTGTAATCAGACAGAGAGTGCACTTTATTTTTTTTCACTTTCATATCAGTGGTATTCATTGGAATACCCAGGCTGCCAACTTTGGGCCCACGTGGTACTGTTGTTCTAATGTATGAATATTCCTTTGTCATGGTAACGGTTTGTACTCGGGGCAGTGAATCTGGGTTCAACATCAAGTCTGGATCAAGTGTACTGATTTGCCGTTGTTTTGGTGAAGTCTTTGTCAACTGTTAGAAAAAAAAAGACAGATATTAGATGTTTCATCGTCAAAGTTATCCTGCTGAAAAGCGCATTGAGTCAGTGCTCATTTCCTGCTTACATCCCTGAGCAAGTGGTGGTAATTCCACATTCTTATGGCAGGGGTTGTCTCTTCATATCTCCATAGGACAACCACTATTGAATTATTCACCACAAGGTGGTACTCATATCATTCACCCCCAAGGGATGACAAGATGCGTCAACCCCCAAGCAGGATTTTAACTCGAAACCTTCCGATTGTGAGCCACTACTGCTGAGCCACTTCGTCAGTTACATAGGCACACTCAATAACATATACCTACTTGCATCTTTTTCATAATGCAAATTAAGTGGTGCATTAAATATTGTTTGATTTTGTTTTCATTTTCTAAGTTCACAAACGTAAATAACTTTTTTTAAATCTCAAATGTCCAAATTATAAACATATATACTGCTGGAAATACTGCTTATGACCCAATCTCCATGAATGCACCTCATCTCACGAGGTCTCAGAAGCCAAGAGAAAGAGTGTGCCTGGTTCGCATATGTATGGTATACTGCCAGGAAATAGCAGGTGTGGTCAGCTTGTGCTGCAAGCTTGCTGAGAAACAGCAGTCCAGAACTTGATTCTTGAATCTCTGTGGAGCTGAAGTCCTTCCCAATCAAACGTTTGGGATGTCTACAGATACTCTAGTTTCCTTCTATAAACCAAACCCTCACAAATGGAATTGACTGTCGAAAGAAAGTTTTGAGACCCAGTGAGGATTTTCCTGTGTAAATAAGGGACATTATTGTTATCTATTCAAGACACAGTATAAATAGCAAATACGCTGCTTAAATCGCCAGTCGGTTGCTGAAACATCTCATATTTTTTGGTTTGTTGCGGTTGCACCTGAATCAAGAGCCGAATGGCTCACAGGGCTATACCTAATAAATGAAACTGAAAAAACTGAAATATGGCTTACCCGACCAGTACGCTGTTTTACGCGATACTGATGTAACTGTTCTTCGAGCTGTTTCTGTGCTTTGGCCTTGATCTGTCCTTCGTTTTGATCTTTACCAATGGGCATCTCTTGTGCTACAGAAACAAATAAACTGTTAATTTTTACGCTTATATGTAAGGAAACTCATACAAGCATAACAATAAACAGCAATACTGAATAAATCCAATATCTTACTGAAGATAGTTTCTTGGAGTAGAAGACTTTGCCTGAGTGACTGGAAAGCCTCACTTGTGTGATGAACATGACCGACATAATCCTCTGCCTTTTCATCAGTAGCTTGGGTCATTTCAATGTCCTCTGTACGATATCCATTTGTGTCTGTAATAAATGTATAGGGGACTGTTACAAATGCACAGCTGTTAAACTAAACAATGTTACACGTTACAAATATTCACGAAATTCGCCTCCTTCACATATTTGTCCTTCCTCATACATATTTAAGAATTTTCACACATTCCATCAGCCGCACAGACTTCTGGGAGCCCATTAACACTTGGTTGAAAACAAACATTCAGTGCCTCAGCAGCAGAGTGAGGTTTGCTTGAACCACTGCCAGATGTTTAAAGGCAAAGGCAATTTTCTGAGCTGGGCATCTTAAAAATGTCTTCTACTAAGCTTTCACTATGCACGACTGCGGTATCTTCAGATAAGTACCGTAGTATATTAAGCTCCTGCCTGCAGTAGTGTGCAGCCCAACCCGCTAAACCGCACTCGGATTTGAAGCGGCTGCAAAAAACGTACAGAGTAAACGATCTTACTTGGAAGAAAATATCTGAAACAAAACATCGTGCACAATGAGATGGGTACTTTCATTCTGGAGATGTTAATATTTCCACAGCATGACCAGTTGCACCAGGGCCCGAACGAGGCCAAAGAAAAAACACTGTACCCTTGAAGACGATTGAACTATCAGAGACAACTGGGACCCACCAACATCTGAAGGGAATTTTACACAGTTACTAGCTTTACTACCCGGCTTCGCCCGGGACTTGGATTCTTGTCTTGGATTAATTTCATATTCCCTTATATTTCACTGAAAACCCCTGAAAAAAATGTATGCTTTCAATAAAGAAAAAAGCCGAAACAAATCAATTTAACTAAATCGAATGTTTTTCACTCAAGGAAATTCAACCTGAACCCATTTATACGCAAAAGGTCGATTTAGGCAACTCGGCAAGGGAATGACGTGGCGAGCTGAAAATAGTCGCTTTCCCTTAGAAACTTCAGACAGCGTCAGCTGTGCAAATTTCATGACGTCAGAGCTCAGCGCTGGAGAGTTTTTGCTGTTTCACACAAACAGATGAATGTTCTGCTTTATATTGAAGAGCGAGCTGAAAATAGTCGCGTTGACTTAGAAAATCGAGACAGCTCTGCCGCGCATTTGTGCGGGATACACACGGCCTCCGCGGAGGGTTGGGGGGGGGGTGACGTCAGCAGGCACACTGCGTGACGCTGCCGCATGCGGGTGACATCACAGATGTGACGTCACCACTCACTTGCCGTGCAATACATTATATCCATTATTGCGCCCCCCCCCCCCCCCCCAAAAATACAAAAGTATATTTTTATACTTTTTGCATTGTGTACAGTCTGGAAACTACCCACGTGCCAAATGTCAAGTTTGTTGCATGTTGGGAAGTATGCTAAACATTTCGAACAGACACACATTGACAAATTTCTCTTTTATATATATAGATGTATTGTAAATTAAACCAAAAAATGTTTAGTTTTTTTCCGGAGCAACTTGAAAACAAAAATGATCATTTTGTCCACGGCTGTGAAAGCGACATACCAGCAGCGCAGGGTAACTACCCACGTGCCAAATTTCAAGTTTGTTGCATGTTGGGAAGTATGCTAAACATTTCGACCAGACACACATTCACACATTTCCCTTTTTAATATATATAAGATAGATAATGTATTGTAAATTAAACCAAAAAATGTTTTTGTTTTTCCGGAGCAATTTGAAAGCAAAAATTATCATTTTGTCCACGGCTGTGAAAGCGACATACCAGCGGCGCAGGGTAACGAGGAGGCTGAGGCAGCGCCATCCTGCCCGTCTGAAGACGTCTTCTCTCCGGCCTTCGTGCCGACATCGTGATCCGCGAGGCCACTTGAGCCAACCTCGGCCATCGGAAGCACTCGTTCCAGATATATTTCGCTGTACTTCGAATTGCCAAAAACATTTGTTTCAATTACGTGGATTTACTGAAGTCGGATGTTGTTATTTTTTCTTGTCCCATTGAAGAGCATGCTCGACACAGAAGATTAAGATCTGTTACAAAACAAAAACAATGAATGACAATGCGTCACTATGTCTCACACCAACTAGGCACTAGCCAGTCTTCACCAAGTTTACATGACATTGTATTTAAAAATTTCGATTTAAAGCTTTCGTGACTGCAGGGATTCATCTTCTTGGTTCTTTCGGTAAAGTCACGTAAAAGGGAAATAATAAAATAATAAATAAATAAAATACTAAAATACAATTCTCACGACTTTTCGGCCACAACGCAAGCAGCCGTCCTCAGGTGAAGAACAGGTCTGTCGGAAAGACAGACCTGGTGAAGAACAAGTCTGTCTTTCCGACAGACCTGTTCTTGGTAACAGACCTGTTCTTCGCCTGAGGACGGCTGCTTGCGTTGTGGCCGAAACGTCGTGAGAATGATTTTATTATGTTTATTTTTATTACTTTATTATTTCTCTTCTACGTGACTTTACCGAAAGAACCAAGAAGATTGTATTTTTTATTCGAGACGCTGGTGGTATTTTAGGGCTGAATACATGGCAATCCTTAAACAACGATGTTTTTCAACAATACTACACTATAAATTTGCATTAAGAAAATGGCCCAATCAGGTAAGTGCACAGATGATTTTCTCAGCGACTGTAAACTTTAATTAACATCCTGTTCATCACACATGTTGTATACAAACATCTAAACCTCTGTAAAAAAATTGTTCTGGTTCCAAAACACGTTCCTTCGGAGTGGGCAGGTAGGAACTTGGTTGGACAGCGCATTCGTGCACGACAGACAAATATGCACGACAGACAGACAAATAATCCCTGGTGGGCAGTGTGGAACCTGTTGTTCCTACCTGTAAAAGCACTCGTATATCATGTGCTGTATTTTAAAACACTTTGATTCAGTCTGTCTTCGGAGCAGATTTCAATATTTTTTTTTTAAACCTCATTTTAAATAGCAAACATTCCACATTCATTTAGCAAAACACAACAAAACCCATGCCAATTTTAGTTGGCACAATTATGGTTTGGTGTAATGTTTTAGAATCGTTTTCACACTCATAAGCTGAGGGCACTGCTAATGTTTAATTTACTCCTTAAAATATTCGTGTCGATTGACACACAGAACGATCACGACACTGAGACAGCGAGACACTGAGACAGGGAGACACGGAGACAGGGAGACACTGAGACACTGGGACACTGAGACACTGAGACACAGACACTGAGACAGGGAGACACTAAGACACTGAGACACGGAGACATTGAGACACTGAGACACTGAGACAGGAAGACACTGAGACACTGAGACAGGGAGACACTGAGACACTGGGACACTGGGACACTGGGACACTGAGACAGGGAGACACTGAGACACTGGGCCACTGGGACAGGGAGACACTGAGACACTGAGACAGGGAGACACTGAGACACAGGGACACTGAGACAGGGAGACACCGAGACACTGAGACAGGGAGACACTGAGACACTGGGACACTGAGACACTGAGACAGAGAGACACTAAGACACTGAGACACTGAGACAGGGAGACACTGAGACACTGGGACACTGAGACACTGAGACAGGGAGACACTGAGACACTGAGACAGGGAGACACTGAGACACTGGGGCACAGGGACACTGAGACAGGGAGACACCGAGACACTGAGACAGGGAGACACTGAGACACTGGGACACTGAGACACTGAGACAGAGAGACACTGAGACACTGAGACAGGGATACACTGAGACACTGAGACAGGGAGACACTGAGGCACCGAGGCACTGAGGCACTGGGACACTGAGACACTGAGGCACTGGGACACTGAGACACTGACACACTGAGACACTGACACACTGAGACACTGAGGCAGGGAGACACTGGGACACGGAGACACTGAGGCAGGGAGACACTGAGACACTGAGACAGGGAGACACTGAGACACTGAGACAGAGAGACAGAGAGACACTGAGACAGGGAGACACTGAGGCACTGAGACAGAGAGACACTGAGACACGGAGACAGGGAGACACTGACACACTGAGACACTGAGACAGGGAGACACTGAGACAGAGAGACAGAGAGACACTGAGACAGGGAGACACTGAGGCACTGAGACAGAGAGACACTGAGACACGGAAACAGGGAGACACTGACACACTGAGACAGGGAGACACTGAGACAGAGAGACACTGAGACACTGAGACAGGGAGACACTGAGACACTGAGACACTGAGACACTGAGACAGGGAGACACTGAGACACTGAGGCACTGAGACACTGAGACAGGGAGACACTGAGACACGGAGACAGGGAGACACTGACACACTGAGACACTGAGACAGGGAGACACTGAGGCACTGAGACAGAGAGACACTGAGACACGGAAACAGGGAGACACTGACACACTGAGACAGGGAGACACTGAGACAGAGAGACACTGAGACACTGAGACAGGGAGACACTGAGACACTGAGACACTGAGACACTGAGACAGGGAGACACTGAGACACTGAGGCACTGAGACACTGAGACAGGGAGACACTGAGACACGGAGACAGGGAGACACTGACACACTGAGACACTGAGACAGGGAGACACTGAGACACTGAGACACGGAGACAGGGAGACACTGACACACTGAGATACTGAGACAGGGAGACACTGACACACTGAGACACGGAGACAGGGAGACACTGACACACTGAGACACTGAGACAGGGAGACACTGAGACACTGAGACACGGAGACAGGGAGACACTGAGACACTGAGACACGGAGACAGGGAGACACTGACACACTGAGACACTGAGACAGGGAGACACTGAGGCACTGAGACACGGAGACAGGGAGACACTGAGACACTGAGACAGGGAGACACTGAGGCACTGAGACACGGAGACAGGGAGACACTGAGACACTGAGACAGGGAGACACTGAGGCAGGGAGACACTGAGACACTGAGGCAGGGAGCGACCTGGAGCCCTCGCGATGGGGAGAACCGCGCAGGCCGCGGCGACTTCGCTACGTGGATCCTGCGCGTCCGAGGCGGAAGTGGCGTCAGCGTCGGTGACGTCAGATGTTGTGTTGCGATGCGGAAGCGGAGGATTTGTTTCACTTCCGGGTGGCGACTGGCTTCCACGTGCGCGACACGTGGAGGGGAACGGGGAGCGGCGGAGAATTTGTGTGAGTCGGGGTCCTGGTGTGAGTCGGGGTCCTGGTGTGAGTCGGGGTCCTGGTGAGAGTCGGGGTCCTGGTGAGAGTCGGGATCCTGGTGTGAGTCCGGGTCCTGGTGTGAGTCGGGGTCCTGGTGTGAGTCGGGGTCCTGGTGTGAGTCGGGGTTCTGGTGTGAGTCGGGGTTTTGGTGTGAGTCGGGGTCCTGGTGTGAGTAGGGGTCCTGGTGTGAGTCGGGGTCCTGGTGTGAGTGTGGGTCCTGGTGTGAGTCGGGGTCCTGGTGTGAGTCGGGGTCCTGGTGTTAGTCGGGGTCCTGGTGTGAGTCGGGGTTCTGGTGAGAGTCGGGGTCCTGGTGAGAGTCGGGGTCCTGGTGTGTGTAGGGGGTTCTGGTGAGAGTCGGGGTTCTGGTGAGAGTCGGGGTTCTGGTGAGAGTCGGGGTCCTGGTGAGAGTCGGGGTTCTGGTGAGGGTAGGGATGTCATGTCAGGACAACTGGTCTGTCAGTTGACCAGTGGCATAGTTTTATCAGACTAAGTTGTTACGCCCTGCCTACGACGTCTTCGGGGTAATTGCTTATGGTTATCACTCCTGCACGCAAGGTATTTCCACGCGCTAGAATATAAGAGAATTTGGGACTTTTTGCTAATTGAAAAAAAAAAATGCTTATTTATCATCAACATGTGTGTGCAGGTAGCGAACGAATTATGGAGCCCGACCAAGTAAAGGATCTTCTTGGATTTTTGCAACAACAAACACGGCCAGACCTAAAATCTCAAGTAACGGAGTACCTGCTGGGGTTGACTTCCAGCGCAGAAGGCAGAACCATGCTGGCCAAGGAGAAGGCCATCATTGAAGCCTTGAACACTTTGATCAAAGACCCATCCCTTTCCATCGTTAGTGATTACTTTAATATACTGATAAATCTATCAGCGGATGAGTCGGTGTCTGATGTATTTATGACTAATATACCAGTGTCTTTGCTGTTGTCTAATATGCTAAAACCAAAATATCACTTTTCAGAACAAATATGTGCCATTTTATCAAATTTAACACGAGATGAAAGGGTGTGTAAACATGTTTTAGATATCATTAATGCAAATGACACTGGGTTAACTGGAATTTTAGATCTTTTTTTCAATGAAGGTTTAAACAAAAACGGAAAATTGCATTACCTTGGCCCCCTTATGTCCAATCTCAGCCAAATTCAAGAGGTACGCCGCTTTCTGCTTGACAGAGATAGGTGAGTAGACGTTTCCACGTTCTGCAAGCCATGTAATATTGTTTATGCTGATTGTGCCATGTAATATTGTTGATGCTGATTGTGCCATGTCGTATCACCTTACCATGCGGAACTGACCACGTGCAGTTGTTTTAAATTGTTCATATTTTTTTTGCTGTAACCAGGTATCTTGTGTAACCAAATCCCCATCAAAGATGTGCATTGCCCCATGGGTGTTTACCTGTGCCAAAAAAACCCATCTATTAATTGCTATATGTCTTATTGGCGTCATCACATTGCTCGCTTGTTTTATTGTAGAGATGCCATTCAACGATTTCTACCATACACTCAGTATGAAGCATCGTCAGTGCGAAGAGGCGGTGTGGTCGGTACTTTGCGCAACTGCTGCTTTGATCACGGTATGAATATCAATCAAACATTAATCAATCAAAAATAATTTAGTGTTGCACCCTTCACACTAAAATTACCCAGAGCACTTCACAGATGGACACATTAACACGTATATAACATTACATAAATTAAGTAATATTACAGTACAAATACATGCTAGAGAGATCAATGAAAGAGGTTTGTATTGTACATGTAGTTTACATCTAATATACATACAGGAAAGGCAACTGCAAATTTTCTATTGGAATTTTGTAACATGGAAAATTATACACGGTCGTTATTTTGTGTTCAGAACATCACGAGTGGCTACTTGGGGAGCACGTGGACATACTTCCCTTCCTGCTGCTGCCACTAGCCGGTCCAGAGGAGCTGGATGAGAAGGACATGGAAGGTACTGACTTAACGCGTGGGCTTTCGCGGCCAATTAAAATATGTATAATTGATATTCTTGGTTCTTTCGGTAAAGTCACGTAGAAGGGAAATAATAAAATAATAAAAATATAAAACAATACAAATTCTCACGACGTTTCGACTGCAACACAAGCAATCATCAGGTGTGAAATCCACAGCAAGAAAATGTACTATTTTATTATTTCCCTTCTACGTGACTTTACCGAAAGAACCAAGAATATGAATCCCTGCAGTCACGAAAGCTTTAAATCAAAATGTATAATTGATGTTTGGATTAGTTTACATCATATATCCTTGGCTCCGCCCCCCCTCCCTCATCTATCTAATCAAACATAGACCTAACTTCAACCGAGAAGATGGATACAAATTTGAGCAATCATTGGAAGGATGTTATTCACCTGGTAAAACCTTAACTGCTTTATAGTTTGCCTTCATATCCGCATCTCCAGTCTCTTACACTCAGCCCTGCTCATTTCCATCATTCAGAAATTTGCTGTGCAAGTCAGTCTTGCAGAGCAGTTTTCATTTACCGCTCCTTACTCCTAATGTCATATTTGCTCCTTCCTTTCCCCCCCCACCCTCCCTATCCTTGGCTCCGCCCCCCCTCCCTCATCTATATAATCCCCTGTTACAAGCAGCTCTTTTGCCTATTTCAGCAACTGCTTTTTGATGTTGACGGACGCTTGTGTTGTGTCCGAAACGTGATTTAATTTATTTTATTTTCTTTACCTACGTGACTTTAACGAAAAAACCAAAGAGTATTTACATCATATGACCAAGTTTGTCTCGTTATTAAATTGTCACGACCAAATGTTTTAATTGGATATTAATATGCAAAATTTTGTTGTGAGAATTGTTCTTCAACTTACTGGTTGAGTTGAAACAATGAGATAATGCTAGTGTCTGTCATTTCAATATTTTAAGAAAATATAAAAGTTACATATGAATTATAATCGTAAGTGAGAACAGTGATTCACAACCTGTGGTGAGGTCCACATGGTTGTGAAAAGTGATCCACGGATCTGCTGCACATGCTACGATTTAGTAATTGTAAAGCAATTTTTTGGTGTACGGTCGTCTGCGAACAATTTTTGAGGTTTACAGTGACAATCTGTGGGTCGATAAAGGCTGGGAACCACTGAGGTTACGACTCTCAGCTTCTTTGGATTTTTCAAGTGAGTGAAATGACAGTTCAATGTAGTTATACCTCGTCTGTACTTTCAGGCAGGAAATAGTTATTCTTTTGAAAAGATGGTTGAATGTAACATTAACAGTGCATTTTATCTGCGAACATTGTCACTTTCAGGGCTACCAATTGATTTGCAGTACTTGCCAGAAGACAAGCAGCGAGAGAATGATCCTGACATAAGACGGATGTTGATAGACGCCATCATGCTGGTAACTTTTGCGCAGTTTATGCCATCGTACTTTTATCACTTTGAACACCATTGACATTACCACCAATGATTGATAGACTGCTGCAACAAATAATTGCGTGGAATTGATCAATGTTCCCAAAATGTACGGTGAGATGTCTTTAAAACCTGATTACTTCGTAAACATCGATCCACTGGAATCTTGGTATTTTAATACTAAATACAAAACACTTCAAAAACGCGTTCAAAGATGCCGTCGATTAGGCTGACACATGTAAACTCTGCATCCATTCCACACTTGACAACTGCTATTAAAATCCCTGTGGCTTCATTGTAATGAACAGGGCCTGTGGACCCCAGACAAAGGCTCTCTGCTGCACGAGTGGGTACAGATATCTTTTTGGTCTTCAGACTAAAACGGACTTGTGAAATCAGCCTTTCAAAATCTGAACAAGTTACTTTCACTCATTTATGATCGTCAAATCCATTTATTTCTATGGAGATAAAAAAACATCATGTTGGTTAAATGTATAGTGTTTTATTGCTTCTGAAGGGAATGCTCCTTTAAATAAACAGTTTGGAAACATTAAAAACTGTGATATTAAGTCGACTGGTTTGAGGATGTCTAAGAAAATTGCTCATTTGTTGTTAAAAAAATGTCCAGTTGGCAGCAACAAGTAAAGGGCGGCAGGTATTGAAAGAGAAGAACGCCTACGTGATCCTGCGGGAGCTGCACAAGTGGGAGGAGGATTTACAGGCGCGCACAGCGTGCGAGAACCTGTTGCAGGTCAGTGAAAGCTGTCCGTGTCGTGGAGTTTTATAATGACGCGAAGAGTTGTGGCCCAACGGAAAGTATTTAAAGGGTTGAGTCGACGCACTGCCGTTCCGCTCGTGTGCAGCAGTAAATGCTCAGCGACTGGCGGCAGCTCTGGAGAATACCTGTGCGTGCGTGATACAAATGCTGTAAGATGTTTGATCGGATGCACTGTATATGTTATGTAGTTTACATAAGTTTAAAATGGGGGGTAAAAAATACCAGTAACAATTTGGCCATTTCTTACTGCCAAATATGGGCACATACAAAGTGCACATTGGGGTTATTGATTTTCTTTTCAGAATCTAAAGTGATTTCCTCGTCCATTGAGCACTGAGATGGATCTCATCTGTTTACTGCCCCGAGTCGGTGGTGGGAGTTTCAAATTCCTGTGGCGGGTGCGAGCCGATCCATAGCACAGCCACTGTTGTTGATTACCCCACACAGTGGTACTCATTTTATCAAGCACTGCCTCAATGATTGCTTGAGCAGGCAATCACTTTGAGTTATGAAGTAGGGTTACTGATGTGGTAAACAGCACAAGCGTGTTGGTCGCGAAGTGCATACATGTCGCACTTACTTTATGAGTCTGTTAAGGCTATAGGGGGATCTTTGTCTTTGTATGTGGCAGGTACTGATTGGGGATGAGCCAGAGTCTTCCATGCAGAACCTGCTGAAAGTGCAAATCCCTCCCCACGTGGAGCAGCAGCTTCTCCGTCAGGACGAGGATCAGCAACTAACAGACTAATGCAACCGAACAGCTGACCTTGATTCCATTGTGTTTTAAAGGGTGGTGGTGTAATCTATGAATTTGAGAGTAACACATTGCACACACATCAACATGTGAGCAAATATGTGGATGTTTGCACAATATTACATTTTATGTTTCATGTATGAAATGAAGGCATTTGCTTCAAAACGCAATTTTAGTTTTTCAATAAAATGAACACGTATCATGTGCCCGCAGGAAGTGTTAACACTTTGCATGTACATCATGAGCAGATGGCTTCTAAATTACCAACTCTGGAACAAATTATTTGTTGATGCTACATTAGCAGTGGCGCCCAAGTACACATTTCGTCAATAACATTGCGTTATAAGAATACATATATTGGTGACATTTTTGGCAATTGCCCTTAATAGCCCATAGAGAGGCCAGAGTAATAGATTGGATAAGGGTTGGAGGTTGCACATAACACCATGGGGCCTGATGAGAATTTAATTTTAAACATGTTTTCTGATGACCAGTTTTTTATTGACGTTAATAGTTACCAAATAGTAAAGAATAACAGACTCTTCAATATGCAAAACGTATGGCGAAATAAACTCAATGTAAGTAAAATAAAATGCTGTTGCCACATTGCATTGTGGTAATGTATGTTCTTGTGAGCGCAAGGCACATTCCACCTATAAGAGGCTTTTTTTGGGTTCGCGTAAATATAAATTAGCCATGTCGGGTGATGGCGGGTTTAACAACATATTTACGCGATCTAACCTAAAAAAAAAAACCTATGGATTGGTCGCGAAAACTTACGTGTTAAACTCTCATTCCACCAAGCAGCACATTGGGGTGAAGGTTATGGCACATAGTCTTTGTAAATCATTGCTGAACTTCATATCATTTGGTTCTTTCGATAAAAGTCACGTAGGTATAAAATAAAATGCGATGTTTCGATTGCAACACACGCAACCGTCATTAGGTGGAACAGATACAGCAGGAGAACTGCTGACATAGGAGAAAGAGCTGCTGCAACAAGAGTCTATATAGGATTTTAGTGGGCTCAACCCAAGGGTAAGTGGGCGGAGCTAGAGAAGGAACTTGCATGTAAATGAGAGATTAGCATGTCAATGTGAGATGGTCCCAGCCACTAGAGGTGGCGGGGATCCTCCTGTGGCTGGTCCGCCTCAGATATTCAACCTGGTGATGTACTCAGAGAGTCGGAAATAACAGCTGACATAGGCAGGTAGGATGGAAACATCACAGTCGGTTAAGACTTTACCTGGTTAATAACGTCCTTCCAATGATTGCTCCGTTTGTACCCATCTTCTCGGTTGAAGTCTGTTTATATATCTGGATGACTTCATGAACAAATCTCTGAAGGTAGCCAGTAGGTTTGCAGAGTACCTCCGTCTTGGAAAATCAATTTCGTGTGAGCCCACAACGTTAAAACAATGATCAGCAACGGCAGAGGTATTGGTCATACCGTGTTTCAGATCTGCCTTGTGTTCACGAACGCGGTCCGAGACATGTCGTTTCCCCAATGTAACTGTTACCACAACCACAATTCAGTTTGTAGACACCAGGGCATTGCATGTCAGGAATCACATCCTTTACAGATATGATTAAATCACGGATTTTGTGTACTGTGTTGAAACGAACCTGGATCTTGTGTTTGTTTAAGATTTTGGAAATCTTTTTGCTAACCCCTGCTATGTACGGTAAAGTGATGGTTTTGGTTGGATCAGAAGGTTGTCTCCCAATGGCTGGGTAGACAGCTTTGCGGATTGTACTGTCCGAGTATCTAGATTTTTCTGTTTTGCTTCTATAAATTGTAAACTTTCATAACATGCACACAATTATTATCATTAACTGTTATTGGTAATAATTGATAAAAATCATAAAAACTAACTATTTCTATTTTATAAATAGCTTTTACGATTTTATACAAACTTCAAGTAAACAAAGCTTTAAATTCGCGTTTTTTTGCATCTTTCATCGCAATTTGTCTCCGCATTTTAAGAATTGCATATCATTGAAAAGCTCATTCTCTGGAGCAGATGTCTAGCTTAGTCACATATGGCTATTGACTTTGCTGTCATGGCAATAAGATGGGGAATACACAAGTAGAACTCTCAAATCTCATTGCTACGAGCATCACAGTGCCAGAACTGCCATTGCGATTTTCTCAAAATTACATTTTGCATGCCGAGTGTGACAACTCATGGTTCATACTGGTAGGAGCCTCCTGGTTACACCAGCGCACAGGGGATTATTGTGTCCATCGTGCAGGGAGGGGCTGGGTGGGGTGGGGAGGGTGGGGAGGGGCTGGGTGGGGGGGTGGGGCTGGGTGGGGAGGGGCTGGTCACCCCGTGGTGCCCTTATAAAACTCAACGTTTAGCCTACTCACGCCAGCTTGTGCCCGCCCTCACAGTCGGGCATATTTTCGGAATACACCACGCCGCCGTTGACCCTGGCTATTGACCGAGCAACCCAACGTTCCTACCAGCTCCCTCCGCAGGACAATGTGTTAATAGGTAACACCACACAATTCTACATACTGCTTCCTACTTGGAATAGCTAGAAATGTTCAGAGGAATTATTTTTTTATATATATATCTTTTGTCATTTTCATTTTATGTGGTATTATATCTAAATAGGCGAAAATCTTGTGTTTTTAACATGTGTCAAGTGTATTTTAATATAATTAACTGAAAGAACAATATTTTGACAAAAGCCTCAGTAGATGACCAACCAATTAGTTATTGACAGCTCTTGAGATAGGAGAAGAGGCCTACCAGGTATTCAAGCAAACAAGGTTAGCTGATGACCCACCATCTGTGAAATTCCACGACAAGATGACCAAGCAAAGTCTGAAGACATTCTCCAATATCAGCCTAAAAACAGCACATTGAAAGAAAGTATAGGATGTGGTTCAGAAGGCAGATAGAAACCTGTTCAGCCACATGATCCTGTTGGCTGAAAGCAGGAAGGTGAATATGAAGGATGTCCTTGCCCACCCACTGGGCCCACTGCCATGGGCACTGGCACATGCTGATGGGTCCCTACGAAAAACAAACAAGGCTGCACTTGCCAGAGAGCTTGAAAAGAATGTGTCTCCTGCAGAAGACATCCCAGCCCCATCTACTTCCATCGTTGATGGGATGAGCCTGGTCCAAAAAATGAATGGCAACAACAAAACCTTTGCACAGGTGGCAGAGTCAGCCCTGACCCAGGTCCTCCACGAGGGGGCACAGAGTGAGAGGACTGATGTTTTTGATGTCTACCGACAGACTTCGGTCAAAGATGCTGAACGACTGAATTGGGGTAAAGACACCACTCTCCAGTACAAGAACATTGCAGGGGGGCACCATGTCCAGCAGTGGAGAAAATTCCTGTGCACACCTTCAACAAGACCAGTCTCATCAAGTTTCTGGTGGAAAAGTGGAAACTCCCACGATACAGAGAGATGCTGCATGGCAAGGTGTTGTACATGGCCTGTGAGGAAACCTGCTACAAGTTGACAGAAGATGAGTGTGAGGAAGTAGCAGAGCTGCACTCCACGCATGAAGAAGGTGACACCAGTCTGCTCCTGCATGCATTGCATGTAGCAAATGTGGGCTTAAAGGCAGTTATCACAGCTGAGGACACTGATGTCATGGTGCTTTGTCTTGGCTTCCAGAA
Organism: Lampetra fluviatilis; assembly: GCF_964198595.1. Taxonomy (NCBI): domain Eukaryota; kingdom Metazoa; phylum Chordata; class Hyperoartia; order Petromyzontiformes; family Petromyzontidae; genus Lampetra; species Lampetra fluviatilis. The sequence goes on from NC_136311.1 coordinate 2,499,976, forward strand.
GGACATCACCTGTCCCATCTACCAGAAGTGTGGGACACAGAACCGCACACGGTTTGTCGATATCAGCAATCTGGCAAGGTCACTAGGAGACAGCATCTTTGACAGCCTAATTGGCTTACACGCCTTCACAGGCTGCGTCACTGTCAGTGCATTCGCCGGTTGAGGGAAGCTGAATGCCCTGAAGATGGTGAGAGAGGACACTTCCTGCCAAGATACCTTGAGTCGACTGGAGAAGTCATGGAATGTGAGTGATCAGCTGTTCCAGAAAATTGAGCAGTTCACCTGTCGCATGTATGTTGCTAACAGCAGCACTGGTGAGGGTGAGGTGAACGAACTGCGCTACCAGCTCTTCTGCACCAAAAGGGGAGAAGTCGAGTCCAGCCAACTGCCACCATGTAGAGACTGCCTCTTCATGCGTGATCAACGAGCCAACTATCAGGCAGAAATCTGGAAGTGCTGTCTGCAGGCTAACCCTGTGGTGTATACATTGATGCACAGTGTGGTGATTCTGGACTTGGTTACCCTTGTTAACACCAACCAAGTACACACAGCGTGATAACAATAATGTAACCTTCTTCACATATACCCATCACTAACAATATATATGGGATTACATGTATCATTGACTAAGTATATGCGAATGTCAATGTTCATAATATTCAAGTAGTTCTTTACCTGACTATGATATTCCTTATTATCCTGTTTTCATTGTGTATTTAAACCAATAAAGACCAGCTTGTGACCTAACTGGCTTTGGTCGAGGTAGTTTTTCAGTAATAATGCCCATTGCATCGTTCCGGACGCCTGTCACAGTCTATGGGTGTATAAAAGTCGTGGTAACTACAACTAAGCTGCCACTCCGCAAAGGTTATCAGATCATAATATGTCCCACACACATGAAGGATTAAAAAAAATCATTACTCGACTTTGCCACCTCAGGTGGTACCAATAAGTGATTTTTTTGGGGGTTGATGGACTAGTTTGTCAGGATGTGAGGGGGAAAAAACGACGGTGCTAATTCATCCGGACACAGAACCGTCGAAACTTTAACACAACTGCTTTTCTGAGGTAAACCAGCATAACAATTCTAGATTGGACAGCCATTTTTGTTTTACCAGGTTTAGCTTTCTACCAGGTTTAGCTTTCTTTTTTCACACTTTTGTTATGTAGGCTAGGCATAGTCACAAACCGAACCTCTCCATAATAAAGGCTCAGTCTTTTGTTATGCAGTCTATTCATAGTCTCAAGCCGCACCTTACCATAATAATAAAAAGTGGGCCATTCCTGGCCCTTCCCCCCCCCCTCAACCATTATATATACGGAGTGGTATCTCCTGTAATCTCTCATTTACTTGATACAGCTGTCGGGCTGTGACGGTTCCACCTGAAGACGGAAGCTTGTGTTGCCTCCGAAACGTCGTGATTTTGATTTCATTTTACTTTTATTATTTTTAATTTTTTACCTACGTGACTTTACCAGAAAAAACCTAAGAATACAGCATAACAATAATGTCTACATATCACCAAAACATAGCACGAAAAGTACAGTCAACACATTTATTACCAAACACTCTACAATGTTACTGCATTAACTCCGTCATGGTCCCATAGAAGCCGGTGATGCAGTATTTTGTCACCAAATCTGCCATTATCCTGCCAAGGCTACCTCACAAAATAACAATTTAGTCAAGAAAACCCCAAAAGGAGTTGCGGCAATGCTAGAGGGAGCACTCAGTGTACACAAACGTTGCTCACATTTCCATTATCACGAGATTCGCATGCTCATTATTCTGTACAAGGAAATAATTTGGCCAGACTGAAGTGTAAAATACAATACTCTGAACATCATACATTGCATACAACAGTACTGTACGTCATACTGGAAACGAATTAGGTATTGTTCGTAAATTGTGGGGAATTATTACTTGTACAAAAGCTTTAAAAACACAAGTCACCTACGATTATCAATACACAGGATGTGCATGCCAGCCGATATACGGTATATATATTAACGTTACGAAACTCACAAGCCAAGGTTAGGCCAAAACATCGCTTTTGGTCCTTTACTCAAACTACATTATTTTTTATACAACCTAACTTTACTCATCGCATTGAGTTGCTACGGAGGATAAATGTTCAGTACTTTATACTCGAATATCAATTTTATATTTTAAAACAAAATAGTGCAACAATTTCACATTGGAACAGTTCCCTATGAGTAACGCGCAGCACATTGGCACACAGTTGCTCCCATCAAGGAACATGTTTTTTTTTGCAAAATGCTATCTGACCCGATAACATCTTGCAATGGGACAGGGCAACAAATATTAAATATATCCGTGGCGATTTATACAACGAGAATGCGGCCGACAGCACCTCATTGCTTCACAACTATTCTGGACCCATGCAACAATATTCGTCAAAGCAGTCTTCTTAAAACATGGCCAAGAAAGTTCCATTGGACTAGAGCAGGGACTTTACGAGTCCTTGCAGTTTCAACTTCTACTCGCAACTCGAGAGCTTAGTGGTTGCTCTCCGAGACATCTATCGTAATACAACCTATTCAAACACGTGATTGGGTTTTTAAACGCCCGTCTTACCCCTCGGGACCCAGGCAAACGGTGCCCCTCGTGTTTCTGTTTTGCGGGCGACGCACACACACACACGATTGTCTGCTGCTGCCATGCAGTGGCAACATCTGAGAAAGGAAAGAAAAAGAATTGCACATTAGGCCCAAGGTCATACAACCCCCCGCCCTCCAATATATTCCACACACCATTTACCAAAACACAGTACTGGCCCCAGCTTCACCCACAACCATGAACGCCACAATTGTCTGGCTTCCGGGCGGCAGTTAAACAAGTATAAGGCTGTGAAAGCGTTAAGTGACAGTGTTCGAAGCATGCGAACAAAATACTCCCATTGGTGTTGGGCAATTTGTTGGGTTTTTTGCCAATCGGTGTGCAAAACCCACCGCACAACAGCATAATTCTAATAGTTTGGCATTAGCTTAAGAATCCACTTTTTTAGGGATATATTCTGATAATGAAAAACTTGTGGTACAATGCAACATTGTAATACCATTTCCATGTGTCATTTTCGTGCATATTCACGTCCCATGTCCAAAGTCAGTGATTTCTTGTAGCACGGTCAGTGCTCCCGAGTTATTTACGTGTGCCCACATCCAACATTCAATTTGGCTGGGGCCATGGAAAATAGTATGTAGAGGTTTCACTGGGTTTCACAAAACTGATGTCTCACTGAATATCCTGCCAAACCATGACTCTTGCGTGGAATTAAATGTTTTTATACGTGCCGTTACGAGCTGGCTATGTGTGTGTGTATATGCGTGTGGCGGACATACGTATTAATGTATGTGAGTCTATGTCTGGTGGGTAGAGGTATTGTGGTAACTACGAACCCTGTGATCCAAGTCCGATTCCCACTCGTGGCCAACATAAGTGATGAGTGTCTGAACCGGTCCTGTGCCTCCCCTAGGTCCACTTAACCTAAAATTAGCAGCTGGTGTAGTGGTCAAACATCACCACTGGTGAGACAGGTGGCTGGACATGGTACTGTCCACACAACCCCTTTGTGTGCCCTATTGGCCTTCATTGGAGCTTGCTAACAGTACTTCCCCGGGTCTGTCCCGTGACCTGTCAGCGAGCCTTCAACACTTCACGTGGCCTCAGGTTGTACCTGGCTTGAGATAAGCGCCATAGTGACGTTACCGCCACTTCGTGGCGAATGGCGGCAGTTGTGTGCATAAAAAAAAATAATGTCAAAACTAGCTACCAGTTTGTCGCACGTGTAGGACTGTCTAGCAATAGACACATTTTTTGCTGAAATATGAAGGGAGTAATCGTGGTGTGATAGCACACAGGACTGCAAGTTTTCTTAAATCCCCCCCCCCCCACCGCCTCTGTTCACCCAACGATACAAATGGGTCCAGCACAGTCGATCGGCAGGTAGCGTGCGGTGGGGAAAAGTGTGGGTACGCCAAAGAGGTCTGGTCAGCGTGGAAGAGTAGACCAAATACCCTCTAGAGCTCCCTTTAGTGGAGGCCCTTCCACCAGTAGTGCTGTTAGCAAGCACCGTTACGTTTTAACTGAGAAATGAGGGCAAATAACCGATGCATGCTGTTGGTACGTTTGCGCGCGCCATTTATTGCTAAACTTCCAATGAATTTTGAAACTAATAATCAATTATTAAAATGGTTACTGGTTGTGATTAAAAAAATCTGAGTGTTCATGGGTATGCATCTATATATGTGTGTGTATGTACCGATGTGTACGTGCACACCAATCAAAGCCGGGGACACCCCTTGCAAACGGGACGTTCCATCTGAAGTGATCGTCCAGGTGAATATTTTAACTCAAAACAGTGGCACCTGACGAACGGGACGAGAAGCGTGGGGGCGGAAGAGCTCCACTGGAGCGTGGGCCCAGGCTGCTCAGTGCTCAACATGCGACACGGTCACACTCATGCTCCTCTGGCCGTGCTGCCTCCGCTCGGGATCCGCCTCGGGCTCCGATTGGCTGTGCGCGCGCTCTGCAGCGTGGGCACAGCCCGCGGCCTCGCACGGCGGGAGAGGCCGCGAGGGGCGCGCGCCGTGGCCTGCCAGGTCCAGGGCCCGCGCGTGGTGCTGCACGCGTGCGTTCACTTGAGCCGGCCGCGAGATGCTGCTGCACTCCAGCTGCACAAGGTGAGCCGCGTAGCCTTCGGAGATGTACTGCACGCCGCAACCGTCGTCAGGGGCACGATTATTAAGGACCACACATCGCAGTTATAAACATTTACATTCACACATCATTTAATAATGTACTTCTGTATATATTTCCCTCTTTTGAATTAGGGGAAAAAATGTATAGCTTAAATATGGTCATTATTAATATGGTGATTATCACTTTGGAAAACAAGCTTTTAAAATGTATCTTTCAAGGAATGAACATTAAAATGTATTCATGATTATGCCTTTACAATAACGTTGATGGGTTACTTGAGGTTACATTTAGTGGTGGTAATGTGTATTGGCACTTCTCACAACTCCAAACGTGTGCTGGCACATTCTGAACAGTTCAAATTCCTCTACTAAGATGTTTCCACAGAGAGGAAATGGCAGTGTATGGGAGTTATCAGAGTGTGTTATGATTGTGAGAGGGCGAGTATCAGTATGGGGAGCGGTAGTGCATAGGTTAGCGCGCTGCGCTATGGATCCAAAGAGTACCAAATGCGGTGTGTTTTCATCACCACCAGGGAGACAAAGCCAGCCGGGCATACTGCTAGCCACACAATCCCTCATGTGCCATGCCAGCCTTCATAGTTGCTCACTAACAGCACTTACCCCAAAAGTCCGTTAAGGCTATACGGGTGGTCTATGTCTTTGTGAGTGTCAGTGAACATTGGCTACAGCGCAAATACGTTTAACACCGGCACCTTCTTATTTACATTTAGACCACTCATTCCTCTGGTAGATTATTGAGCCGCTCGCCTGACATTGGAGGTGGTGTTTTTTCGATGGCCGTCCCACGATGTATATCTGTGATGGAGACAGCCCCAGAGCGTGGTACACTCCGATGTCTTTACTCGACCCATATGATGTGTGGATCCTCATATGAGCCTGAAATAAAAACAATATTAGCTGACATTTGCAGGCCATATAATAAATGACAACTAAAATACTTGTTTAATACATAGGCTTTCGTGACCATAAAATCATTTTAAGATTATCAACTTTAAATTTAGGGCACATTCTATCTTAATTAAGGGTGTGAGTTGTTGCGACCGCTTATAATACAAACGTGGCTTTCCAGGGTTGGCTTGAGTAAAGCGTTCTTTCTTTCAAGCCGTCGCCTCACGTCTTTTGCTTCTCTGTGTTTTGTGTACTTCCTGTGATAATGTAGGTTTTAAAAAGCAACATCGTGCGTGCTACGATTGGGGCATCGTGAGACGCGAGACTGTGATTGGTTTGCCCCCTTGTTCTCAGACCCCAAGCCCAGACATATTTCTCAGTCAGCCTCGGTCCATCAAAAACGGTGCAGTAGACTTGAATAAAGTTCAACACATTTCCAAAAGATTTCAGGACAAACGAATTCCTGCCACCCAAACACAGATACCAATTCCCAGACTGTCCAGGGGAAACCCAGACAGGGGGGCAAACCCTTGTGTGTGGCCCTGCTCAAGGTAACGATGAACATGGGGTCAGTACAGTGAACCTCTTGCTGAAGGCTTCGGAGAAAGTTGGTCTTGTGTCGAAGTGGGTCGTGAACGAGTCCATCACAAAATGACATGAGGCCGTGTGGGAAGTTGTGCTGTGCCAACCATGCCACCACTCTCTGCTTCTGCATGTCAGGCCTCCCCGTCACGTATATAAGCAGAAAGCCCAGCTCCTGCCAGTGCCTGTAAAATAAACCAAATGTCACAAATAATATAACAAACTACTTTAAACAAAGTTGCCGAGTACAAACCCAAAGACTCAGACCATCAAGTGGCCAGCAACAAACAGCACGGTCAATGTAGTAATCGATAAGAGTGAATGCGTTTCTTGAATTGAGGGAGGTTATCAGAGCTTCGGGAAAGTTACAAGAGCTGTGCTCAGCAACGGCGTGTAAAAGAAACACCGTTAAATTTCGATTTAAAGCTTTCGTGACTGCAGGGATTAATCTTCTTGGTTCTTTCGGTAAAGTCACGTAGAAGGTAAGTAATAAAATAATAAAAATAAAACATAATAAAATAATTATGTTATCTTATTATGTTTTATTTTTATTATTTTTAAAACATAATAAAATTAAAATAATTATGTTATTTTATTATGTTTTTTATTTTTTATTTTATTACTTCCCTTCTACGTGACTATACCGAAAGAACCAAGAAGAAGAAACACCGTTGTGCGTGCTTTGACCTTGCAGCACGTACCGCACAACGTCGATGGCCCCCGGGCGCACCTTGGGGTCAGTGCCCGTGAGCGACACGCTCGCCGCGAATGAGCCATCGATGCTGAAGACGACGCACTCCGTCCCCTTGGGAAGCACAGCCAGGAAGCTGTCAGCAAACGTGCGGTCCCCTCTGTGGGATTTACAGACGCGGCGTCTTCATGGAATTGTACTCGTAATTTATTATTTACTCTGCTGTTTACGCAGCAAAATCTCACCGAGTCTCAAGGCTCTTTTTTTAGAATCCTGCCAAGTTTTCGCAATAGGGGGCGATGTTGCTGTGTGCAATCCCAATTGAGTAACTTGCAGATAATTATTTCGGCATTGAAATGTTTGGCGAATACCAGTTACATTAAATGAAGTACTGTGAAGAAAAAGCTGAAAAAAATATACCTCCTCCACATATCTGTCCCTGCACATAAATATATTTGTTAAATGTACCCATCCCATCAGTAACATTGGTTCAGTTAGTGTCCCATCAGAAGTTAAGCTTCCTTGAAGCGATGCTGATTGTATTATGACTGTGGGAGATGCGATGCGTGAAAACACTTTTATATTCCCATGGAAGAGCAGGTATATGAAGGAGGCACATTGTCTTACGTTTATTTAGTTACATATCTTCTCTACAACACTATCGATACAAAATATGGGCTAATATTAATTCCCGCAGATACAACCCAGACATATTTATCAGTCGGCGCAGGTCTATCAAACGTTGCAGTGTGCTGTAGGAAAGTTTAATGCGGCAATACCGGTACCAGATCTCAGTACAAATCAGTCCCTGCCACCGGAAACACAGCCAGGTGGTGGCAGCCCCACTCCACCCACATCTCGGAGACAGCAGAAACAAGCTTCACACTATCGAGGTCACAGCAGAAACCGGCTTCAGACTATTAAGGTCATCTCGCGCTGCACCTGACGACCATCTTGACGGGATAGAGGCCAACGCCAATGTGCTGAATGTCAGGGATGACGTAGCTGACGCGGCCACTGCTGTTCGTCACCTGAGTGTCAAAGTATACCCATTCTCCTTCTGGAGGCTTGGTCATGATAAACATGTCAACCTGTAGACAAAGCACGCACAAACGCACACAATGCCTGGCAGTGAATATTGAGTAGTTGTATAGCATTTATGTAAACCTGAAAGTCAATCAAAGAAAAGAATGCATCGAATATTTCAATAAGTCACACAATATATATCTGCATTTGTGTTGATGTTTAGCGTACAAAGAGGTCAGCGTTTGGTAACGTGGCGAGGCGAGAGACAGCATGCTACGTGGGGGTTGTGGACGCGGCACCTTCTCCCCAGTGAGGGTGACCATGTCAAGGGTCCCGTACATGAAACGGCCAGCAAGGCTCTGCGCGCTGCCTTCTACCACGATGACGTCGTTGGCCCTGTGGTTCGCCGTGACGTTCTGAAGGGACATCGACACAACAGCAATGGAGCTTGCAAAGATTTACGGTACAGTGTCAGCATTTGTAACAGCGCTGAAACAGATATTGACATTGAGCTTAAGACAAGCTGCTCAAAAGTAATAATTACACCAAATGTTTCTTATGGGGTTGTCACCTTTCTACAGATCAAACCCAGACATATTGCTCAGCCTAGTTCTGTCCAAACTTTGCACAATACTACATTAATGTACAATGCAATAGCACCTGATCTCGGTATAAATCAATTCCTGCCACCCGAACACAGATGCCAATTCCTGGACTGTCCGCATCAAATCCAGACAGACAGGTGACAACCCTACTTATACTGCATATAGTTGCTAAATTAAATGTAGTCCTAGCTATTTCCATAGCGGAATGCAGGACTTTGTGCTTGAGCTAAAAAGAGGACATCTTATTAAGCTGCGTTATTGAAATGCAAATGTTGTGTTCTGCACAATGACACTGAGATACAGACTCGAATTTTGACAGAAGTCCTTTTCTTGAGCCACTTCTCCAGGGGTTTGCACGGTGACGATGAGCCATCCTGGGACATCTGCTGAGTCGCTCCCACTCTGCCTGGACCCAGCACCTGCAATGAGAGTCAAAGTGAATTCGACATGCCATCCTGGACTATGCTGTGCCTCTTATTTGTCAATTACATCATTATTCAGAGTGCAATTGTAATAACTTATTGTAAAAATACAATAACAGCATTACCGCTTTGTAGTAGCGTACATTTTTGCATTTAAATGTAATTGGTATCCAATTTCACCGCAATGGTGAATTCCATTTTAACACGACGGTGTGGGTAAAATGGAAAATTGCAATGGTTTTGAAAAATAATGATTCCCCATTGATTTTTATTTATTTATCCAATTTGTTATAGTAGCGCAATACCTTTCTGAGTTTCACACGCAAATTTAAAGTGAACGGTGCTCAAGGCTGACCTACAGATGAATGTCCAATTTTGGAATATTCCCTTTTTACCAAACATTCCTCCAGAATAGGGAGAAGAACCATTCTGTAAAGTTCCAGTGGACGTGCACGGCCTTCTGGGAAGTGTCGACCACTTCACGTGCAGGACGTGAGCCATCACCTGCTGCAGGAGGAACGCGGCAACGTCCATGGACTCTAGGTAGCTCGTGTGCGAGAGCTGGGCTGAGGACACGGCTGGGAAGGGCCGCACGGCCTCGGGGCAATGCAGCCAGTAGTCGATGCGCTTGACTCCCCACCACCTGGACAGGACTTGGGAAGAGGACGTGGACAAAGAGAGAGCGTGCTTGTGTTGTGAAGAAAAAAACTCACTCGTGCCTTCAGCGAGTCGTCCTGATAGACTCTACTCACCCACAAACTTTTGAGGTGCGATTCAAACAAAGTCAAAGGGATTTATGGCTCAAATGAGCACCGAGATGGTGGCTCACCTCCTGTTTACAGCACTGAGCCAGTGGTGGAAATTTCACATTTCTATGGTGGGGGTAAGCCCATACAATCACGGTTGACTTCCCCACAAAGTGGTAACAATGGATAAAGTGCAGTCTCCAACCCTCATTGTCCACGTCTCTATGCAACGAAGTAGGACCATTGCCCCGACACGTCACTTATTCAATGTAATTTTTCTTACGAGGCCATTATTATTGACGAACTGTTGACAAGCAAACCGCAAATGCATCATCGTTTTATCGGCTGCTTTGTTAAATAGGTGATGCAATCATGAAAGGTAAACTAAAGAGACGTACAACATTGTAAAAAATAACAGTGACAACCGCATTGCACTGGCTGCTGTCACCGACGTTCATAAACCATCGGGGCTAGAGTGGAGGGAGACTTGCCCAACACAATGACATGCAGAGGCTTTGCGAAACAACAATCAACTCACTGCCACTAATGTCCGCGGTCGTGAATATCGCCGCTGGCATGGGGCTGTGGTCTTTTGCCAGGCATTGGCGAGTTGCGTCCGGAAGCGCCTCAAACGTCGTCCTCGCCAGGTTGTGTTGGACGTCTCCGACTTGTGCGGCCTCTTCCGCGAAGTAGCGCTGAATTGCTGACGCTGTGAGTTCCAATACAGAAAGTGCAGGCATACATAAACAGTGTGATTTCATTTTGGAATTGTGTACCCATTTCATAAAAAAATTAAAAATTAGAGCACATTATAGTTTTGTGTCAAACTGGGACCCATAGTTTAACACGTAGGTTTTCGGACCCATATCTAACAGGACCCATATCTAACAGAGAGGGCCCTTGTCAATAAACACCTGGCAGTTCACCAGCATTGGGTAAGTAAGGCTGACTGCTGATGAGATACTGAATGTTGAAACCAGTCCAGAGTTTGCTCGTATGAGAACCAAATAAATGAAGAACTATTACTTATGTAGTGAGTTCAGCTGAGTCGCAGACGCACTTCTTGGAGGCAACACATTTATTAAACCAACACACAGGGTACTGCCCCTTAACACATTGACAACCTATGATGGTGGACCACCAGGCTATCTACACTAATTACACTGGAATTAGCTACGATGGACCAGACCCTGGCCTGGGTCCGGGTCCACGTGTTGGTGACTCTGTAGGACGTAGATTCTTCAGGATGAACAACAGCAGCCGGTCCCTCTCGGGGACCCGGCTTTTATCCTCTGTGGCGGGGCTGGCTCCGCCCTTAGCCACGCCCACCTTCTGGATTCCTCTAGCAGGTTCCCGGCCCTGACACGTGACCACCCCTAGCCCCCACCCGGGGGCCTTGTGTAGACTTTACCGGTCACGTGTCCTTCGGGGTCAACCAAAGTGCAATGGCCCTTAAAACCCCATTTCCATGGCCGGCACTCTCACACCCTATCCTGTAGGAGACGGCACTGCACGCAAAGCGTGGTGCCATCCAGCACTGCCAGTCAGTGCTCACCGAGCCCCTCTAGGGCCGGTACTGCACCCACATACACGTGGCGCCCGCGATGTCACTACACTTATTTTCTCCAGAACTACATGAATGATTACTTTGTGTTGTGTATTCGTACATTGCCTTTGCTACCTGCAAAGAAAATTCAAAGTTTGTCGAGCAGACATCACGTAACAAATCTCTCCCATGAAGACCTAAACATCGGTCACGGTGACCCACTTGGGATTAGGCCATCCTTACCCATCAGAGTTGAATGCCTCTCCACCATCTGCAGGCTGGGGTAGCGGGGTACCCTGTGTGGAGGGATTTGTGTCAGACGTTGATCAAACAGAGGCTCCAGGCGACACGCAGACAGGTCGGCGGGATGGAAGATGTTGTAGATCTGCTGGCATGCTGGCCGCAACTGGGAAACTGCACGGAGAGAAAAATAGTTTCAAGCAATAATTCTTGGGTTTCGTTGAAATATGGGGGTGGGGGACAAATTGTTGCTCCCATCGACAATCCTAGCTTAAAATGTATTCTGAAAATATTATATAACCTCATGAAAATTACAGTGGATTTTTGCACCAAGCCATATTGCATCACCTGAACTTAGAAAACAAATGTTAAATAAAAAATGATCTACGTCCTCTGCATTACCTTCTGGTCGGATCAAAAGATGCCATGTTGTGTTCATGAACAAAAGATCTTTTTGGGGAGCCAATCACCAGTATATGAAACGTTGTATACGTTGATAAACACAATCACATAAGTGGGACTGTACACATTATATCTGGACAGGAGTGCACCTGATGTTAGAAATTCACTCATTCACTTTACTTTCTTCACTTTTCCCCAAAATATATGCTGATTATGTCAGAAGATGACGATTTTATTTGGAACTCTCACAGAGCGATGCAAACCTCCATGATTAAAAAAAGGTCTATAGAAATAAATATCACGGCACTGCTTCTGAGATCCCTTGTAAGTGACTTCTGATCCACAAACTAGGGGGCAGAAATTTCCCACCCGCCCTGCTGCAGAGTCATGTTTGTCACGTGACAGTCAACTGATATTTTTAATTCTCATAGCTGGAATTGAGCCAAATTAAGTACAGAACCAAAGTTAATGTGATGTGTTTTGTTGTGCAGTCATAGTGATCAGGCTGAGACCATCAACTCACTAAACGTTCGTACCCTCTTCATACAAATCCGCTCTATTTGAGTCTATACGAGTCTGTGGGTCTATGCAAGTTTGTGGATCTCTGTATGAGTCTCTATGTGAGTCGATTCTCTCTGTTTTCTGCGTGAGTGAGTCTATGGGTCTCTGCTTGAGTCTAAAGCAGTGGTCCTTAACCTTTACTGCAGCCTGCACTCCTTTGGTTCTCAGAAAGGTTACCCCAGGTTAGGAACCACTGCTCTAAAGCAACAAAGCTGACCCCCATCGACTCACTATACTTGATAACCCAGTTGAATCAATCACAGGCAACTGGATCTGGATTGGTGGCAGCTCCGTGCTCTAATCTCTAAGCCAACCGGCCATCTTCAATTCACTGAATTCAAAATTGGCTGTGAATGTGCTACCTTGTATGACACCTGCATGGTTCATAAACATAGCCACTTGTTAAATATAGCATAAAAACTGAAAGAAAAAAAATGCAAACAAACGTGAAGATATGTGTGCTTAGAATAACATTGAGTGACCCTTGGATAATAGAACATACGCAGGTTAATGACATAATTCAAGCTTTGAAGGAAAGTGGCCTTGGCCAGGACACTCCACGGCCAGACGGTACGATGGACGGTGGTCAAGAACAACGACCGAATGGCAGCCAAGGAATGGAACACGGCCTGGTGGACGTAGCGATGGGACCAGGTTCGTGTGCGGGTGCCAGATGGATCATTGCATCGCAAGATCGTGAAAGGTGGTGACGCCTTTGGCGAGGCCTTCATTCAGCAGTGGATCGATCATGGCTGATGATGATGACGACGTGAGAGCACGCCGCGGGCGGGAGCATACGGCTGTTGGAGGGGAGGGCGAGACGCCGCAGAGTGAGCACCAGTGCCAGAGGCGAGCCCAGCAGGAAGAAGTCGGACACCAGGAATTCGAGGCGAGGGGGAGCAGGGGCGGAGTCGGTCGCCGAGGAACTGCTCCATCGCCGAGTCTCCACCTCATCCCGAGTGAAGCAGCCATGCACACTCCGCACGAGACAGCAATTTTAGCCGGCATGCCGCGTGACCAGCGGTAAATGTAGAAGTGTCGGTATGAAGTATATTCTATCTGCCGCCCGTGCTCACACAGACACTCACTCGCTTACTTACGCGTTGCCTCGTCAAAAAACAGCTGCTACTCACTCGACGTAGCGGTGACATTACCATGGTGCATGCGCCAGGCTAGGTGCACTGTTAGGCCACGTGAAATTTTGAAGGCTCGCTGGCGGAGGTCACGGAACAGACCCAGGTGTTATGGATTGATTGGCTGAGATGATGCGGATACACCACGTATGGACCCCACTGCCTACTTGCTGCGTTTTAGCCACCCTACACTCCGCTCATTATTGTGAATGTCACTTCTCTGCCCTCTATTGTTGTTGGAGGTAAATTGCCTCCAACTGCCCATGCGCGCCCTTCACAAGCCTCCTCCACAAAGGTCAATCTTGACAGCGCTGCTACCAGTTATCGTCAAGATCACTCAGGTCCACATCCTCCCCATGATGCACCTGTTCAGCTTCCTCCGATTAGCACGGTTGGCTATGTACGGTGAGAAAGAAGTTCAACATACCTACATACATATATATGGCCAAACAGAAGTAGTTTAGGCATGCGGTGGCTGGATATGCAGGCTATATGAGCCAGCCAATTCACCCTTGCCTGTCAGATCTTTAAAGGATATCTGAGCTCCTCACATAATCCAGTCTGGTTAATCCCAGGATGGATCGTAGGTAGGCCAACCTGAATATTTCAAACCAGCACAGATGTTTTTTTCAGACGGGTCCACGTTCGCAAGCATAGGGAAGGGAGGGCACAACTGTGGTCAAGAAGACCCGGAGCTTCGCACGGAACGACAGGTCAGGTGGCTTCCACACAATGTTACACAGCTGATGAAAAGGTAATGCTGCCCGACTAATTCAGAGTGAGACCTCTGCTGCAAAATCGGAGCTGGTCATAAGCACATTGCCTATGTATGGAAACTTCTCCACTCTCTCCACAGCATACCATTAAACACTCACCAACACGCTTCTATTTCCCCTCTGCAGAAACATCATAGTGTAGGAATAGGAACCATTCTAAAAAGTACCAGTATGTGTTTGGTGTTCTCAGAAGTTCTGCTATGGTGCGCCATCATCTCCCGTCACATCTCCATCACGGCATGCAACCCATATCATTCTAATATGTATTATAATAACAACAATTCAACATATTTTGCATGCAAACGACACTTGCTAAGATACCTTGGCAACTCAAAGCGAATTACATGACATATCGTCTCGAACATTCGAAGGGGACCCTCAAAGGCAGCTGTCCTTTTGCTACACTATGTGACTTGCCACTGGCCTCACAGTGGGCATTATTTTCCCAGTAGGAGATGATGTGGATTCTACGATTTCGAGTGCATGGTGGTCCGTGGGTCTAGGAAGGCCGGCAACCGCCGCTTGCGTGGCTTTAGGGTTCACCGCGTGAATGGCGCGTAGCCGCTGAGCCGTCGCGTCACCGTGGCATTCCGCGTACCTGGCGAGAGAGGCCTGGTGCAGGTGGAGGTGCCCCAGTGCCACACAGGGCCCGGGCCGCTTCCTCTCCAGCCGACAGGGCGGCAGGTCGCTCATGTTGACGAGCAGCTCTTGCTCACTGCGGCTCAGGCCTCGGCTGCTGGCCAGGGGGGAGCCACGGGCCTGGTGGCCGTGAGGGCAGCTGAGAGGCTCTCCAGCCGGCGATGCTGGGTTACTGTCCTACGTGCCACCAGCAAGGGAGGATGGACCAAGCGACTGCACTGATACCTCAAAAGTACAAGTCCTATGCCTGGCGCTCTATATACTGTGACGTGCATGGCAAACTGTTCAAAGGAAGCGTTTGGTAATACATAACACAAAAATAACAATGAATCAACCCAACTCTACTGAACAGGCACTGAATGTTGAACCAGTCTATAGTGTGCTTGTATTGAACCCACAATGCGGATAATATGCACTCCTAGAAGGCTATGTGGCTGATGGGATTTGTAAACAATACTTTTTTTACGTGGCGAGATAAATGTGGGAAGGAGGCATATTTGCTTATGTATTTTGTTACCCGTGGAAATGGATTATATTAATTAGAATTTAATTAGTGCTGGATGCCGTGTCGGGCATGGAGATAGTTTCTCCACACTTCACCACTCTGGTCATTCCAGGATGTTCGTGGAGAATACCAGGACCAGTTTAGAAATAACTTGCCTCTGATGTCAGCTAGAGCCGGGAATCAAACTCAGGTCACTAGGTTAACAGAGAAGTGCACAAAACCACTGCACGAAGAGCATTTGCTGCACGTAACGAGTGTATGTCAGGAAACTCGGCTACGTGCTCTTGACAACTCAAAGTGAAAATACAGTATGTTGAAAAGGCCTGTTTGGTAATTTGCGCGTGTAAATTTTTTTGTCTGAAAACATGTTTGAGCGCGAGACTAAGCTATCGTACCGAGCTGCTCTTAAAGCTTCCCTGTCGGCTGCTGTCCCAGCTGTCGCTTGGGGCCCGTTTGCTCCAGCACAGGGCATCGAACCCCATGATCCCACCCACGCCGTCTCCCACCAAGCACACCTGCCAGGAGACATGCGCACGGAACATGTGACCAAAAACGCATACACACCAATGCGATGTTTGTCATCGTGAAACTGTTCATTTCTTAGTTATTTCATGAAGACTTTTTCAGGAGGGTCCTGCTAAAATGTTTTCAGTAATGGGTGACGATTGCTATGTGTTTCTTAATTAAGAACGTTTTAGAGTAATTTTTCCAATGTCGCAAATGTATACCACGATGCCAGCACACAGCGGCCTACCTACTCTTTTGTTGAATGATGTCACGTGATCTTTTAACGTCCACTGTAAAGCAGATGCTGCGTGGTACGTCATCGTTAATACACCAGGGTGGCGTCTGGGCTCGAACCATAAACCTCTGCAGCAGCCAATGAACGCGCTTTCACTGGGCCGCGTTATTGCCCCAAACAATAACCCACAGTAGTAGATCGTGGCGCTGGCGGCTGGAAAAAAAGAGGTAGCAGCCGAGGCAGCATTGCCAGCTCGATGCGTACTCCTGAAGGAGGTTTGCCACATGATGTTGCTTTGTACACTGGAGTATGTTGTTTTGATGAAGAAGTCGTGATGGCCAAAGTCACTGCTGTTGTTTCGATATACTCATTTAAACACGAGCCTTCCCTGATCACTTTGTGACTGTGAGCCGCTCGCTCTACCGCTGAGCCACCTGACCGGTTTGCATCATACCACATACTTATTCAATTGGATCTTATTTGCTTTTGCTGCTCCTGTTACTTCGGTTGCTAACTCATCATCAAACACCCTTTATTGACTCCCGCTTCTCTCCCATGCCTTTCCTTCACACTTCTCAATGATGTCAGTCTCCTACCTGTCCTTCTATGCCGTTTGTATCCAGCGACCTGCTGTCCCTGTACTGTCCCTGTATTTATTTTCATTCCTCATCCCTTCCCTTGACATTAAAACCCACTAATATTTCCCTCCCCTTCATGAAGGTGCCATCTGCTGACCTTCCCTTGAAATGCAGTGCCCTCGGAGGAGGAGAGGAAGGCGCGGTGAGCGTTGTTGATCCGGTGGATAAGAGTGCTCACGGCCTCCTGGTAATGGGGGCTGGATGTCGCCAGGAGCGGCAGCACGGACAGAGACGCCGGGGCCGAGCTGCTGGGCTCACAGCTCGCGTCAGAGCCGTGTGGACTCAGTCTGCACAGAGAGAGGAGGAGGCCCCTCACATGTCTGTGTGCACCAAGCAGCGATGTCACGGTGGGGATGGAGGGATTTCCCTGGCTCTGCTTTTTTATATCCCTAAGACTGCACTCTCAGTTGTGATCCCCAGATAGGGTCAATGTATCCACCCGCAATCTGGATAAAAAATGTTAATGAACAGTGCAAGAGTTGAGCCTAATTAGTACTCGGATCGGTGACTATTTAGAAGCAGTGGGTGTTGTAAAGTTCGGGCAAGGATTGCCGCCTCTCCAGGGTTTCACCCGGACCGTCCGGGAATTGGCGTCGGTATTCTGGTGGCAGGAATTGGTTTGGTACCAGTGTTGTGGTGAATTGTATTACCGTGTACTGCAGTTTTAATAGACTTAGACTGAGTAATATTGTCTGGGTTTGTTTTGTGGAAAATGTGGTAACCCGTGTTGGAGCTCGTTACAGAGTGGCAGGGAGATGGAAGTACAGCAACGGATTCTTGAACCTCCCTGTCGGGGGCTTTGAGCCTCACTCCCTCCTCTGCGTGCTGAGCTTTCTCAGGACTCTCCGGTGTCTTGCCGCAAGAATCTAAAATCTCATTATCAATTCGCCAAACATCCCAGTGCAGCAGTGCCCCTCCTTGAGAGGCTTCCCAGTGTGAAATGCATATCGAAGACATTCCGGAAAGATCACCTGTCATTCTTTCAAGTATTATTTTCAGCTATTTTTATAAATCTATGATTGGATGAAGGACTCCTCATGGCGTGTTTTTTTTTTATTTTGACCATAATTCACCGCGCTGGTCAGTGCACGTTGATGATACCTTTATATGTTATCCTGCACTACTGGAAATTTGATAAATCGCACCTTGGTGTGAAATCTTACTTATAAATTGAAAATTTTTTGTCTGTCTATCTGTCTCTGTGTCTGTCTGTCTGTGTACGAAACTTGCAAAGGATTTTGCTCGCAAACCGTGGGGTTTACGTTTAAAAAAAAAAAGTAGCCGGGTACCACGCCTTAAGCCCCGTGGTGAGCCAGCACTCTTCCATTTTCCCATCCGTCAACTTTAAAGTAGTTAAATGAACAATTTAGCGCTATTATTTATTTATTTCATTACGCCGCTCAGCGCGCGCCAAAGCACGCATTTGCGCATGCGCGACAAAGTTGACCGTTCGTTGGGAGGGGAGGGAAAAACATTTTTTGCGTTAAAAATGCAAAAAAATAAACAGAATGCTGAGGTAAATTCTTCAAAGTGTCATGTCCTCTTCTCCCCCCCCCCCACCCTAATGTGTGCACTTACTACTATAGGGTCGGTAGATACTAATATTATAGCTCTTAGATACGATTATTGTAGAGCGGGCGTGGGGATGGCGTGGGGGGCGGGGGTAGCGGCCCAGCCTGCCAAGGTGCCACCTCGGCCGGCTGGGCAATCTAGGCGAGGCTGGGAGCTCTGCACGGGACTAGGCCTCACGACAGACCTCTGTCAAGTTAGTAGTTTGTGCTATAGAGTCGATATATACTGCTATAGAGTCAGCATGTACTACTGCAGTGATAGCAGGTTCCACCACAATCAGTATGCACTGCTGTAATCATAGCATGTACCACCACAGTCGGTATGCACTGCTGTAGTGAAAGCAGGTACCACCACAGTCGGTATGCACTGCTGTAGTGATAGCAGGTTCCACCACAGTCGGTATGCGCTGCTGTAGTGAAAGCAGGTACCACCACAGTCGGTATGCACTGCTGTAGTGATAGCAGGTTCCACCACAGTCAGTATGCACTGCTGTAGTGAAAGCAGGTACCACCACAGTCGGTATGCACTGCTGTGGTGATGGCAGGTACCACCACAGTCGGTATGCACTGCTGTGGTGATGGCAGGTACCACCACAGTCGGTATGCACTGCTGTGGTGATGGCAGGTACCACCACAGTCGGTATGCACTGCTGTGGTGATGGCAGGTACCACCACAGTCGGTATGCACTGCTTTAGTCATAGCAGGTACCACCGCAGTCAGTATGCACTGCTGTAGTGATAGTAGATACTACCGCAGTCAGTATGCACTGCTGTAGTGATAGTAGATACCATCACAGTCAGCATGCACTGCTGTAGTGAATGCAGGTACCACCGCAGTCAGTATGCACTGCTGTAGTGATAGTAGATACTGATTTCGAGTTGATAGATACTACTATAGAGTTAGTAGATACTAAAACAGTCAATATATACTACTGCTACAGTCAGTAGATACTACTATACAGTCAGTAGATACTACTATAGAGTCATATACTGCTATAGAGTTGGTAGTTACGACGATAGTCAGTGGATACTACTATAGAGTCAGCAGATACTACTATAGAGTTAGTAGTTACTACTATAGAGTCGGTAGATACGACTGTAGGGACAGTAGATACTAATGAGGTCAGTAGTTACTACAGTCAGTAAATACTACTATACAATCAGTAGCTACTACTGGCTCAGTCGATACTACTGTACAGTCAGTAGATACAACTACAGAGTCAATAGATGTTACTTAATTTGTTCTATGTAGGGTGTGTAAGTATATATACCTACGCGGGGGTAAAAATATGTTTTGAGTGGGGGGGGTCGACATTTTTCGGAAACCTTTCATATCAACTATTTACCCCCCACTTTCTATAACTTTTTGGACTTCTGCAAGCCTCTTATAATTGTGTTAGTGGAGAAATGGACAAACGGCCCACCAGGCTTTCACAATAGCTTAGTATCTGTGTATGTATATGTAATGTTTTTAAAAGAAGTTTTGAAATGTATTTTTCGCCCGGGCAACGCTGGGTACTTCCCGCTAAATATATCTGTGTGAAGGTACACACATTTGTCATTTTAACTATTGCAAATAGACATAGTATTCAGTGCAAACACTACAGTAAATAAAGGATGCTAATACGGTAAGAATGACAATCCATTAAACGTACACACTTACATAAAATGGTTCATTGACTATGGGTGTTGAGTAAATTTGTTTCATGGAATATCACTTAGCGTGGGCTGTTTGCTGAGTAATTGTTGGAATGACTCACTGTATAGGATTGTTTTGTTTGTTTTTTCCAAATTATTTTATAATTACGTAGCGTCACACATCGAGAGATGAAGGATTCCGCCGGAAACTCGAAACAGATTTTTTCCACAAAGTGGAAAATCCTTCACTTCGGCTTTTTGTTAACCCAGTACTTGCAATGTTAACATGCGCACGCGAGCAATGGTGGGAAAGCGATGAGGGCTCACTGCGTAAGGATGGCAAAGGCGCTGGCGCAGATGGGCGGACACGGCACTGCCCTCACGCTCACGCGCCCCACGGCAGCCGGGAAGTGTGCCCTGCTCACGGCGTCGATGGCCGAGTGCAGGCTGAGGGCGTCCTTGTGCGCGCACCGCGCCTCCGCACCGCCCGCCTGCGCTGCAGCTCCGCTGCCGGAACGGCCGAACCTGGCCTCCGTCACAAACGGCGCCCTGTCCCTGGACGACGACCGCGCTCCGAGGGCGCCCGTGAATTTTGGCTCCTGGCCGTTGCCATGCAGCACCAGCAGCAGCACGCGAGGCTCCGTGGCCCACGCTTCCCCTCTCCTGGACATGCCTTCCTGCGACAGAAAATGGGTACTGTCCCATAGGTCACTTGTAACACCGTGCATACAAATGTAAATGTTTGTGTGCAGCACAGCCATCGTCTGACTTGCAATGGTACGCTAGTACAGCAAGCGGATTAATTTCAATCTCTACGGCGATTGAGCGTTACCCACCTCGCGCACGTCGGTTTTCTCCTGGTACTCCAGTTTCCTCCCACAAGTATAAAAAACGTATTCATGGAGTGGGCCAAACATCCCAATATAGAACCACAGAACCTGGTAATTGTTGGTTGCGCAGGATGTGGCTACCTCGCTGCGTATGTCCATGGTTTTCCCATGCCTCCAAGCGACAATTGTGCAGATTACAAATTCTAAAGAGTTTTCAAGATGCGGTTTGCATGAATGGTGCTATGTGCGATACATTATTATTCTTGTATGTGAGGTTGTTAAAGGGTCGTTGAAGTCTGATTCGTGTCGCTGGGTCCCTGTTTTATTCCTGTTTCCAGTAGAGTCAGTCTCGTGCTGCCAAAAGGGCTATGGCTGAATGGAGACGTGCCGCATTTTTTTCAAGCAGACATCTTTCATTAAAAGTACAATCATTGTAATCTTAGAAATGAGCAGTAAGATGGCTTTTGGGTCGACTGGGGAGTGCGGAAAATAAAAAAAAAGTGAAAGTACAGGGCCAGACAAGCATCATTACCTCTTCATCTTGGCTCTCCACACTTATCTGCTCGGGAAATGTGGACGTTTCCAAAGAGATCGTGGACATATCACCTGCAACGTCAAAAGCAAGCACTGCTGCAATGAACAGGACCATTGCCGACGCGTTTATTAATTATTGGCGCAATAAAATGGACAGCTTGTTTTCACTGCACTGCGATTTATAAATCCTCAAAATTAGATGACATAATTAGGGAATGAGCTTTTCAGAATTACATAAGAGTATAGCTCCATTTATTATAATAGTCTAGTATTGGAATGCTAAACAGTAAATTACATGTTTAATTAGGATTTTAAAAAGGATTAATTAAGTATCTGAAGAATTATATTTTGTAAGTGTGTCTATAGGCATTGCTGCAATTGTTGAATCGAAGCTACACTTTTTAAAAGTAATAAACATATTAAAGCCTCATAAATTTTGCCAGTCATTGCTATGTTTAATACCGTAAAAAATAATTCATATTGTATAAGTTTCTTGCTACTGAATAGGCCAACGTGAATTTCCGTGTCAAGTTATCATCTGTTGTAACACATGGATTGGAAACACTGACACTGAGAAATAGAAGATAAGAGATGTTGCATACTAGGAATTACACTGCAAAACAGAGAGATGAATACATGGATCAGAGGACAGATGCAAGGATGTCTGGGTTTTGGCAGGATGCATCACTTTGGAAGGGGTGATGGCTGATGAAAGAGTCTGGTGATGGATGACAGCCAAAGGAGATAACGCGCTTGAGAGAACGGGAACCTTGGAGATGGAGTAACGCTCTTCCTGCCCAAGATGGCAAAGAAGTTCGGGAGCTAAATCTCAATGTCGAGGTCTGCCAGCCACGAGAGGGCTTCAGGAGAGAGTGTAGTTGTTGCTGTTCCTCCGCTGAAGGAGCCACAGACTGCAGTGGTTTACTATATGGTGCATAGTTCGGATTGCATAGCCACAATCGCACTTCTGTGGCTTGTCTTTCATATTCCATTCATGAAGGAGATGTGCACATAAGCCTGTTGATGTTCTGATGCGGTTAATGTACACCAGTGTCTTTGATAGAGGAATGTCAAAGCCAGGAGGGTTGCGATGTTTGGATCTCGAATGAGGTGTTTATTCTGGACGTCCGCATTGTACCACTCTGTTCGCTAGAGCGTTTATTCCAGATTTCGGGGGATCGGGACTTGAGTCTGTGGTGAGGAACAGTGTTGAGGTCTTAGTTGATGGTTGCCGTTGGCAAGAAGACGTGTCAACTACCTTTGTGGATATTTGGTGGTAGAATTGTTCGCCAGAACAAGGGAGCCCAGTAATTTGTGTTGGTTTATCATTGTTACGGTTATGATATACGCATTGCATTATTGAATTGTGCGTGCAGAAGTTTTGTATGCGAGGTTTCGGACCAGGCTGGAGCGCAGTGACTCTACCACTGAGTAGATCAGTGATTGGGTGGCAGTTCACACCACATCAGCTGAGGTGCCCCAAATAATTCCTGCAAAGTTTCTGAGGCAGGGTGATTCTTGATTCGGTGATGGAGCAAAAAGATCCTCTCATGTGCAGAAGCGAGATAGATTGTGGCATCGTGGAACCTTGAGTCATAATAACAACATGTACAGCGTTTCATCCAGCAGTGGATAAATCATGAATGATGATAATAATACATCTAATCTCAATACTTTGTGGACATTACTCCTGAGCTCACTCTATCAACGTGAATGTACACTTCACATGACGCCCTCATTTATTTTGGAATCTTAGCGTCTGCATTTTCTTCATGTAAATGCAAATCTGCACTCGTGTAATTGTTCATCCCATTATCCAACTCAATATAATGCAATGTTGCATGTTTTTGACGATCTTGTGAAGGGGATGCTGACTCGATGGTAAAATCCAGAGGCACACGTTGGTTTAACGCTTTCCCATTGGGTTTTTGTGAGCAGCAATGCATTCATTCATTCTGCTTGCTATTTAGTATTCATTGTAACTCAGTGGCAATGCATAACTAATGTGGTGACCATAAGAGCTATTTAATGCATTTGCAAGATAATAAAAACCTGTCCTAACTCTCGTTGTAACTGCTGTGACTAATGACACTCATGTGTACTGTGCTGTATTGTATTGCCAACGAACTGTGTTCCTGCATGTTTATGGAATTGCATTTCGTTTTGTTTTACAAAGTTGCTGAGCATAGGCCCAAGTGCTCAAAATGCAAATTTGCCCGCAATAAACAGCCACCGTGAAAGTTCTACACAATCGCTAAGGGTGCAACGCGTTTCCTGAATTGAGCGGAGGTTATTCTAAGAGCCTGGGAAAAGGAGACGATGGATGGGACGGGATTCCAGTGTGGAGCCGTGCAAGGAAAACATTAGAAAGATAATTATTGACGTGACTTGCAGTGTGGTGGTTCAACACAGTGTCGACGAACCAACCAGTCTGATAAATCGAATCCTCACCATGGGGTGGAGAAATAAATAAGTGAAATTCACGGGCACAATAACCGTGGTAGTATTGAGGTGACTGATCACAGCTGAGCGAGTGACTTGAGGGCATTTATGAGACCTGGATTCTGGCATTCGGAGAAGGAAGTTCTTGTGTCTATAACCATAGACATGGTTTGCATTGCCAAGCCCAGCACTGGGTCATGCCAGCGGAATAACAATGAGAGAAGTTTGCAGCATCTGCTTCAAATGAGCACTAAGGCGGTGCTCATCTCCTGTTTACAGCCCTGTACCAGCGGTGGAAATTCCTTCGGTGAGAATTTCACAGTTCCCATGGTGGAGGCGAGTCTCAGCATGGGTTACATCTTTGAACGTAATAATTAATGCAAAAAATGCAACAATGCTTTATCATCCTACCATTGAAACAAAACAATCTGCATATTATATATATTTTTTATAATCTCAGTTAACCACAATCCATTTTATAATCAAGGTAGTATTGCAGTGTACTCGAGCAACAGCTGGGAATAAGATTAGGAAATGCAAAGGCGACAGTTTTTTTGTGTCGTGTACAATTTTAACTAAGCACTGTACGTGTCTGTAATGGTTATGTTTCGTGTCTTCAGTGACCGGTAAAGGTGGCGGCTTGCAGGGAGGAAGGAGGATGCGGCATGCGCTGTCATCCCAGCAACAAAAGTACCGTGCACCCACTCTGTGGTACACCTACCCGGAGCGTCCAGAAACTCCTCATCCGAGCTTGCGTCGGCTTCCTCACTGAGTCTCTGCATCTGTAGCTCTGGAACGGCAAAGACGGCGGACATCACTGAGTAACGTGACAGAGGAGAAGCCGCTCCTCCGCGTGATGTCAAAACCCACACGGGCCGCTTTATCGCCGCGCAAAAGCAGAGAATGCCGCAGCCTCTACCGTGCCCGCACGCCAAGTGCAGTTTCCATCACGAGGAGCATCATGCATGATGCATGAACATGGTTATTTTTATCTGAGCCCTCTTCCCATACGTAATGTGTTTTAAATCTAACGCTGCCCACAATGCTGCGTGTGGGTGTGTGCACTATCTGCACCGGTTGTGTTTTTTGTTGTCAATATATCCTCACAGCAACATCATTGTAAGCTATCATAAAATATTGTGTTAGGAATATACAAATGAGTCGAGATCGGGATATTACCTTGCATAATTACATGGGTGAAGACCAAAACCACGAATGTAAAAAGAATTACAAGATTCCAGGATTTCACGACAGAAACTGGTTTTCTTTCATGAAATTCGGATTAGTTAAATTCATCACCCAATGTCTGTGCACACGAATGTATTAACACAATTATATATATTTAAAAAATCGTTGTCATGTTGTTGACATTTGTATGTTGTTTTGATAACGCATATGTAATGACTGAGGATTATGAATCCAGTGCACTGTGCGTTTGCCGCAGTGCGGAGCAGTATTTCTACACTTGTTACTGATTTCTACTTTCACTGACACAATCCTTTAAATAACCAATGGAATCTTAACTTTGCAATGCATCAAAGAAGTCCCAGTCACAAGTTTACATGTGTAGGGACAGTGCAGAAAGAGAGAGACGGTGCGTGGGTGTAGAGGGGATAGGGACAGTGCGTGGCCAGGTGGTCACGAGGGATAATTACAGGAGGGGACCATGGGAGGATGTTCGGGATTGGCTGAGACAGTTCGGGAAAGAAGGCGTGGCCCGGGGCAGGGCGAGGCCACGCCGGGGGGAATATAAGGCGGAGGCTGAGAGAGCTCGAGGCTGCCCTGGGATCGGAATGGACCGTCTCCACGCCACCGTTGCCTTCGGGCCGTCGCTGTCTCTGTGTCGTCGCTGTCTCCATCCGGTTGTTGCTTGGGTGCTATCCTAGCCTAAGTATCTGTTGTTATCCTAGCCCACGCATCTGGTGTTATTCTAGCCCAAGTGCTGTATGCTAGTCATAGCAAAGTGCTGTAGGATATGAGAGTACGTTATCTGCGCGAGGCGCACTCATAAATAAAGAAGACAGAAATTGTCTGAGAGTCATTACAACTGGTGTCAGGAGATGTCGAGATACTCAAGAAAGAAGAACCCACCTACTGCGACCTCGGACGAGGATGAAGATTAGGAGGAAACCCCTTCCCAGGCAGCCCCGGGAACAGGGGCCTCGGTGTACGAGCCCCTGGGCGCGGCGGGAGCGACCGTGGGGACGGAGGAGGGAGAAACGGGCAAGCAGCCTCGGGCCAGGGAGGGGTGGCGAGAGGTGGCGGGGAGACTGGATCTGCTCCTCATGGCCGTCACGCGACTCTCCCTGCTGCTGGGCGCGATGGCGGCGCCAGCGGGAGCCACGGATGCTACGCGACGGGGACCCGTCGAGGAGACGGGGCGGATGACGGCCACCGGTGCTGCCGCAGCAGAGCCCGTGCGGTGGTCGGCCGCCATTGGACACATGGCGGGGCCCGCGTGGAGGGTGGCCGCCATCAGCCACGTGGCCGAGGCCAGATCAGTGCCGACCGCCACCTCCCACGCGGCAGAGCCCGCGCAGTCGCCAGCTATTATTCCCCATGCAGTGGAGCCCGTGCAGTCGCCATCTGCCATCTTCCACGTGTCAGATTCCGATGGCCTTGTGGGTGGCCATCGCCCACACCGCAGCGACTGCGTGGTCAACGGCCGCCATTTTCCCGGTGGGGCGACCAACTGCGGCTCCGGATCCATCCCGATGGGGCAGCAATGGGCCAATTAAGGAGGCTGCCTCCTGTCAGAGAGTTTGTGGCAGCAAGGGGCAATTGGGCCACCTTCATACGGCGGTTCGAAGCAGCGTTCTCCTCGGTCGAGTGGACGGAGGATGAGGCCTTGAGGGCCTTACCCACGGCCTTCGATGACGCTCTTGCAGCATTCTGAGCCATTCTTCCGGAGAAGCGAGCAACTCTTCGTCAGGCATACGGGGAGATGGCAGCGGTTTTCGACCCTCCTTTCAACGCACGGAAGAAATTTTTGCAACGGAGGCGAAGGGAGGCCGAGACGCCCCTCGCTTACCGCAGTGCACTGATGGCGCTGAGGCAGGTGGCATACCCGCGTATGGATCCGGTGGCGATTGACTCTTTAACGATGGAGAAGCTGCTGGGGTTGGCCCAAGAGAAGGGGGTTGTACTGCCCATTCTCGAAGAGGAGACACAGACGTCCCTGTGGATGACCAGATGCCTGCAGGCCCATGAAAATGTAACCCGATGAACCCCGGTGGCAGCGTGGTGGTAGGAGCCTTGGTCAGAGGCCACGCCAACCCGCCGACCTGCCGGGCAGCCAAGAGTAATCCAAGGCTGGTTGAGGAGGAACCGGAGCTGCAGAGGGAGATGGCAGTGGCGATGCAGTGATGACTTCGGTGGTGAGGGGACACCCCGCGACGACCTCGGGGTTGGGTCCCCAGGGGAGACGCGACCCTTCCGCCACGAGTTTGGGTTCCTAGGGGAGAGGTGACCCCTCCACCACAAGGTTAGGTCCCCGGAAGAAGGACGATCTCTCCGCCTCAGGGACCCTCCATCTCCTGCTTCCGGTGTGGATGACCGGGACATATCACGCGGGGATGCCGGAGTGATGTTTAGCCCTCGACGTCCTTCTCGACATCTACTGGCCCATCGACGATCCCTTCCCAGCTCCAACAGGCAAGTCGCAGCACACCGGACACTTGGCCCATACCACCACCACCTCACATCCTGATTGTCATGTAATTCATCGGTGAATCTTGCCTCCCCTTCACCCGTTGGGGTACGCGAACAAGGGGATCAGAATATGGATGGGTGACCAAATTCCTTTACTC
The DNA here is from genome assembly GCF_964198595.1 of Lampetra fluviatilis. Classification (NCBI taxonomy): domain Eukaryota; kingdom Metazoa; phylum Chordata; class Hyperoartia; order Petromyzontiformes; family Petromyzontidae; genus Lampetra; species Lampetra fluviatilis. The sequence continues at coordinate 2,527,685 of NC_136311.1, forward strand.
AGAGGAGGAAATTGGCACGTCGAGTGGTAGCAGCCGGGGCAGGGTCATCGGCAATAGTTGGTTCCATTCAGGGGGTAGAAGTGCGGGTCTTGGTTGATACAGGGGCCTCGGCTACCATAATTTCAGACGTTATTTATCATTTGTTTCCTCTAAGAGATCGTCGCATTTTTGCCAGTGGAAAACGCGTGTGTTGCGGCTAATGGGGGGAGTATGGGCATTTTGGGAAGGATAGAGGCATGTGTGAGAATAGGGGAATTAGAAGTGTCATGGCCCATGTTGGTTTAGAAGACGTTGGTGGTACCTTGCCTTTTAGGAACAGATTTTTTGGGAAGGATGCCCTTGAAATTTTTTACAGATTAACGCTGTATTGAAATGCCGTCGGGACAGCGTTTGTTATTTTTGAATGCCCCACATGGGAAACCAGTTGCGAATGCCCTGGTTCAGGCCTTGGCAAATGAATCTATACAGATTCTGCCAGGTATGCAAATGTTGATTCCCCTGCGCTACCGAAAATGCCTCCAGTTGGCTGACCCCGAGGGGGGGTCCTTTTGACTCCATCAAACACAGCAACCTGAGGACTCGCATTAGTGGGGGCTGAGACAATCGTTCGGGGAAACCAGCAACCCTTCCTACAGGTCCTGAATGTGGGCCTGGGAGCGGCTGTGGTTCAGGCAGGGGCAGTTTTGGCTCACGCAACGGCAGCATGCTGCGGGGTTGTTGACTTGGGGGCAGCTGAGGTCGTGGCCACGATGCAACAGCGAGCGGATCCAGAGGGGACATGGATGGAGGAATTATGTAAGGAGAACCCTGATTTGTCCCATGCACAGCGGACCAAACTTTGGTCGTTGTTATGGGAGTCCTCCGACGTTTTCAGTGAAGGGAAATTTGATATCGGGCGTACTCATTTGTTGCAACACCCCATCGATGCAGGTGATGCAGCTCCTATTTGGCAGAATTCATATCGAATGAGTCCTGTTGAAAAGGAACATGTACACCAGGCGGTAAGGGAAATGTTGGCCGCGGACATAATTTCATCTTCAATCAACCCCTGGGCAGAACCCCATGTTGTTCGTTAAACAATATGGCAGCCTGCGCTTTTGTGTTAACTTCAGTAGATTGAATAAGGTTTCGGTGGCAGGTGCTTACTCGCTGCCACGTATGGACGATTCCCTGGACGCGTTGGCGGGCGCTAGTTTTTTTTCCACTCTGAACCTACTGTTGGGATTTTGGCAACTCCCCTTAGACAAATCGTCCAAGCCTAAAACGGCGTTCCGCACACTCCAGGGACTGTTCCAGTTTAATTGCCTCCCTATGGGATTACATTCAGCCCCGGCCTTATGGAATTGGTGTTGGCAGGATTACAATGGGACTCTTGTCTTATTTATTTGGATGACATCATCTTTGGTCGAACATTCGATGAGCATTTGAAGCGGTTGCAGACGGTGCTCTCTCGGGTACGGGCGGCGAACCTTAAGTTAGAATCTGCTAAGTGCCATTTGTTGCAGACTTCCGTGCGGTATATGGGCCATGTTGTCAGTTCGCAGGGTATCGCGGCGGATCCGGATAAGACTGCGTGTGTGCGTGAATGACGAACCCCGAAATCGATAGGCGAGGTGCGCAGTTTTGTAGGCTTTGCATCGTACTACCGGAGGTTTGTTCCGCAGTTTGCGATGATTGCTAAACCCTTGCATGCCTTGACGGGTAAGAATCAAAAATTGAAATGGGGCCAAGAGGAGGAGGCCGCTTTTGCTGCGTTGCGCGATTGCCTTTCCAACGTGCCTCCTCTTGACTATCCGGACTTTTCCCTGCCGTTCATACTGGATACGGACGCTAGTGACATGGGTATAGGAGCTGTCCTGTCCCAGGTTAAAAACGGGGTGGAAAGGGTAATTGCATATGGAAGCCGCATCCTATCACCCGCGGAACAGCGGTATTGTGTCACCCGTAGAGAATTGTTGGCTATGGTGTACTTTTTCCAACAGTACAGGCCATACCTTTATGGCAGATAATTTGTGGTCCGTACGGATTACGCAGCCCTCCAGTTCTCCTCTGGCCAGCTCTCTCAGTGGTTAGAAATACTCCAAGAGTATTCCTTCCGCGTGGTTTACCGCCGGGGTGTGAGGCACTGTAATGCCGATGTGTTGTCGCGCTTGCCATTAAATGACATTTGTGCATGCTCGTCGGGTGCGGGCTGGTGCAGATTGCTTGGGGGAGGGTCAACTGGGGTCGTAGTGGCCTCAGGTGACCCACCACTCGCCGTAGTGGACGCACATAAGGACGACGTGCTGGGCCTCAGGCGGGCAAAATGGGGCAAGTTGCAGATGGAGGATGTCTCCCTCTTGAACTTATGACGCCGCGTGGACCTTGATCAGAAGAAACCCTGCCGTAAGGGGATCTCGCGGTTTGTCCTCCGGGAAGGGTTGCTTATGCGGTGGCATGGGGTTTCGGGCAGATTATGTATCGTAGTCCCCACAGGCCTGCGAGGCAGGTTGACGCGGGCAGTGCACTCCGACAAGCTGATGCAACTTGGGCACTGGAAAATCTTGCTCACGGTGCAAAGAGATTTTTATTGGCCGGGGATGTCTAATGATGTCTTCCATTTCATTAAAGGTTGCACTGATTGTGTGCGTTGCAAGCCACCGGCGAAAAAAAATTCTACCCCTTTTACAATCTATCACGGTGTCCTGCATTAACGAATTGGTCGCGCTCGATATCCTAGGGCCCTTTCCGACTACGCAAAAGGGAAATAAATTTATCCTTGTTGGGGTTGAGTATTTTTCTCGGTGGCCAATGGCCTGGCCATTGCCCGACCAAACAGCTGTATCCATAGCCGATGCACGGCTATGTGATGCATAAGGGGGCTCACGAGCAGCTCCTCACAGACCAAGGGCGAAATTTCTTCTCAAAGCTGCTTCAGGAAGTGTGCAATGTATTGGGCACAAAGAAGATCAGAACATCAACCATATACAATCCCCAAATGGATGATATGCTGGAACGTCTGCACCGGACACTAACATCTATGCTGTATCAGGTCGTTAACGAGGCACAAACGGACTGGGATTTCCATGTCCCGGGTATTTTGAAAGCGTACAGGGTGGCCCTACACACCTCTACAGGATTTTCCCCTTTTTTTCTCATGTATGGCCGGGAGAACGAAGCCCCTATTGAGGTGCAATTAGGGTTGGCCTTCGGGAAGAAGGGAGCGGCCATGCCCACCTCCTTGAAGATCATGCTACGTCGTGTCTCGGAAGCTCGTGAAGCGGCCAGAGAAAACACAGTAAAGATGCAAGCTGTTAACGAGAAGAACACGGGACGGCACGAGCATGTGCTTAAATGGGCAGTGGGGGGCAGGGCTTGGTTATACTGCTGCCTCCGTGCCGTCGCTGTCTCCATGCGGTCGTTGCTTGGGTGCTGTCCTAGCCCAAATATCTGTTGTTATTCCAGCCCAAGTACTGTATGCTAGTCATAGCTAAGTACTGTAGAATATGAGAGTACATTATACTGGTAGGAACCACCTGGTTCCACCAGCCCACAGGGGATTATTGTGTCCGTCCGTCGTGCAGAGATGGGCTGGGTGGGGAGGGAGGGGAGGGGCTGGGTGGGGAGGGTGGGACTGGGTGAGGAGGGGCTGGTCACCCCGTGGTGCCCTTATAAAACTCAACGTTTAACCTACTCACGCCGGCTTGTGCCCGCCCTCACAGTCGGGCATATTTGCGGAATACACCACGCCGCCGTTGACTCTGGCCATTGACCGAGCAACCCAACGTTCCTACCAGCTCCCTCCGCAGGAATGTGTTCTGCGCGACGCGCCCTAATAAATAAATAAGACAGAAGTTGTCCGAGAGTCATTACACATGCATTGTACAGACTAAATCAGCTCATGCGCAGGTGCCGGATGGATGTTGCATCGCAAGATCGTGAGAGGCTGTAACGACTTGGGGAGGCCTTCGTTCAACAGTGGATTGAGCACAGCTGATAATGATGGTTAATCCATTCTCACATTATAATTGACAGCCCTACTTTACCAAGCTGGTCAGGACAGGTTGGCGAAGGGGGTGCCCATGTCCGGTTCAAATTTCACTCAACACTGATGTTAGCCGAACCTTGGTTGCTGGGATTATAACATGGTGCGCTAACCACTGCACCACCACTCCACCCCACATATTAGATTTAGTATTATTTATAATTCAAAATTATAATACTTTCAAACGAACGAAGCAATTGAAATAATACAGGAATGGGGCTCTCTTTCCCATGAATATCCAGGGTTAGTAAAACGGGAATAGAATAAACTCGCTCCAAAGCACATGTCATTACAACTGGCAATAATTAGGACACTTACACTCTTACACTGTAAACATGGACTGCAAGGTAGTCATCGCCACATGTGGATGTCACTAAACATAGTTGTGATGCGTACACATTATCCGTGCTGGTCATGCTCCTGGAGGGTTAATTATTCTGAGGTTTTCCATGCAGATATGATAAGATCAGCAACACAACGCCATCATTCCCTACTTGTAGTGTGTGCGTGTAGCCTTCGTGTACAAACATGCTTAATTGTGGACGTTTTTTTATGATGCGAATACTTTGTTCAATTGACGTTCTCTCTTTGTTTCCCACAAGGACAAACTGTGCACCAGCCATGCTCTCCACCAACACACGACGTCCATCTGTATTCCACCGCAATACGGAGACTTTCATTCTAGCTACAATTCACGGAAAGGAAACGCAACGCCCTATGAGAATGCACAGGTTACATCATTGACTCATTTCTACCGCAGCCGACTGTGAAACCTTACGTTGAACCCATCCTCATCGATGACCATCGCTGCTCGTAACGTTTGTGGCGTCGTCGCTTCGTCGATGCAGAATTTCGCTGCACCCCGTCCGCGATTTTTTTGTGTGCGTCCCTGTGCGTTGTGGTGCAGCCATGTGCGGCACGCCGAGTGTGCTTTGCTTGAGGGTTTCCTTGTGATATAGATCTTCATATTCATTGCAATATGTGAGTTTCCAACACAATGTGTCGTGCTGTAACGCCTCGTTATACAAGCTGACACGGATTCAACACGTTAGCCATTGAGCAGCTAAAGTCGCCGATTTGAAAAAAAAAAGTCACGTGTGTAACTTAAAGGTACAAATCGGAGAAAATGTCAAATTTGGCGACGGCGCTGGACGATGACATTCGAGGGATGAGCGATGCAAAATTGCTCCGCAGAAAACCTCGGCGCCCTTCAGCCGCACTCCCCCTGCCCCCGTGGACAGATTGACCGGTCTCACGGAGGGCCATTGACGGCAACATTCTCACAGCGTGACAACTCATTCAAAGATCGTGCCTCGCATAATGTACGCGTGGGTTTATACCAAATTCACAGCAGTTCCCTGTCGCACGGAATTTACAACAAGAAATCCACAACGCATCGATCGATATGCCTTATGTTATACCAACAAAAAATCCAGCGCTTACCTTGCCATAAAATATCGTGTGCGACGAATTACATCCAGCGTCTTTGTTTCCAAGAACAAGCCGAACGAAGAGCTGGGACGGAAATAGGCAGACTTGAGACGCTTGCGACGCCAGAGGACGAGAGAGAGAGAGGGACAGGGACAATCGCTGCTCAGACTGTCGGGAAATGCGACAGGCGATCCCAACTTGTCAGCAGCGCAGGCTCACCCAGGGAGGCTGCACTTTCTGCTCGGAGCCACTCTCCCACTGGATTCTGGCACATCCCGAACGCATCGCCAAGGACTGAAGGCTCACGTTTTGTCCGCGAGCTGCTGCTGCTGCTATATTTAACCACTTGTGTTTACCAATGCTGTGTGCATGGCCACGCCACGATTCAGTACCTCCCCCACCACCACCCGTGCTATAGCATCACGTCCCCTCGGGTGATGCCTGTGGGAATGCCACAGGTTTAACTCCTCATCTGATAATGTCACTCACACTGCTCGCATCGCCTCGTGTCACCTGCGTCGTATTTAGAAGAAGTAAAAAAAATGCTACAAAGTAATGGAGAGCGACTCTCTGTCATGGGCATGTGACCATCAATTGCATGGCTGGGTGCTAATGAAGTTCGCACCGCAGTAAAACATCGTGAACAACATAAACACGTTCTTTATGTCAGTATTCTATAGATCATGTGCGATATACTTGCAGCGTTGTGTTTTCCTGAAGAGGCCAGGCCAGCTGCAATTGTCTTAATTAGAGCAGAATAGACATGATTATGTACGAACATCGTTTAAAATGCGAATGTTTTACTATCACGTACAGTTGAAGGTATTTGAATTGTTTAAAACTAAACAAAGTATACAAAGAGAGAGAGAGAGGAAAACAACAGCGACGACACGTACTGTCATGCCAACATCGTTGTGGCCATTTTGTTCGCTTGATCAATTTTTCGGAGCTGTCGCAGCTCGTGGATGGCGCTCGTGCACATCTTTCACGTTTGTAAGAAGAAGAAGAAGGGGAGCGACTCGTGCAAGGAGCAGAGGGCAAGCAAGGAGAGGCCCTTCGCCACGAGCGGTGGCGACAACAGCGAATGGTTCATTAATCATTGAACTGCATTAACCTGTTGTTGTTTTTTTTCTATTGGATTGTTATTTTCTCCACCCCCCACCCCCCACGTTTCCGCAAATACCGCACTCAATCACCTTCAATGTTTTGAGTTTTCTTGCCGTGGACCGACCACCCGTGTTTGGCATGTGACCTGTAGGCATAGGTTGAAATGGAAATAAAAATTGCAAACCAGTCTTAGTCCCTCGTTCCAAAGTTTAACATTTAAAATGTGTCCAAATGTGCTATGCGCACTGGCATGAGGTCATAGCTGTATGCGCCTTTCCCTTTCCTGTAGTCTGCAATTTCATAGCAGAGTTATCAGCTAAGAATCCAACAATTTGAAGATCAGAGCAGGGAATACTGATACATGTGACAATAATTTTTTTTGCTTTTGGGTTGCACATTATTATAATTTTATAGTAATTATTCTTAAGTTGGGTAATTAGGAAATGTACAGGTTCCAGGTCAAAGTTATAGTTTAAATAACAATACAATCATAATCTTTATCTAGTTGAGCCTCAATTGGGTTTGTAATTTTAAAATCGTGTCTTTTTAAATGCCCAGGTTGCTGATCGTATTACAGCAGGTAATAAGCACTAATCTAGAACGCTCTTTCCTGTACACATCGGTATGTTGCTTTTCATTATCAAATTATATTCACTTCAACAAACGCACTCCAAATCGCTCTCGTTCTCCACTTTTGATCCAACTGAAATTGAAAATGAAACAAAAGCTGCTTACTATGCAAAGCAGCGTGCAGAGATGCATGCTGGGAATTGCACGAAGAGACAGGAAAACGATCACATGGTTCAAAGCACAAAGGGAAATTCGAGAAATATTTTTTTTGTCCACACACATACTGGGTTTTTTTTTAAAGGAATGTGAACGAGGCTGGGGATGGAATGTCAGCCGGAGGAGTGACGGCGTGACTGGCAGGATTATTCCCGCGGAGTTAAAGCCATACAATTAGCTCCTAAGCAGGTTCAAGACGGATTGTGACATCGTAAGGCATAACGACAACGCGGGGAGCCTTCATCCAGCAGTGGCTAGATCATGGCTGAGGAAGATCACGATCATTCATCAAGCAATTTACATCTTAACGGATATTTTATTTTTAACAAGCCAATGTGTGCTGTAAATGTCCATATGATAAGCCACTTTGCTGAGCTATCATTATTTATGGCCAGGTCGCTTCTGAAAAACGAGTTAATACCTCAGTGGGCTTCGTATGGGGATGGTTTAGTTTAATTTGCATATGTTTGGGTGGTTTGTTTACCTTTCTACGACTTTGCACTACTATCTTGTTTTTGTAACATTCTTACCCCGTGCCCCGACTGGACATCTGTGAAAAAGAGCTTTAGAGCTCATCGTATTAATCCAGTAAAGATACAGATTGTATGATTCTGATGGTCTGTATTAGGTTTTATATTCAGTATATTTAAAGTAAACGTGCGAATCATATTTAGTTTGTGCCGCCTTATTGATATAAGACGATAGATTTATAGAATAAAACCAATCTTCATATATTTGGGGTATCGCATTTAACTAACATGAGATCATTATAATGGTGAAGTCTCCCATGATTGCTAAATTGCAAGGTGAGTCTGTACCAGACTATTTCTAGATTTGAAGCTTTCGTGACTGCAAGGAATCATCTTCTTAGGTTTTTTCGGTAAAGTCACGTAGAAAGTAAAATAAAATAAAAACAAAAATAAAAAACAAATTTTTGTTTTTATTTTATTTTACTTTCTACGTGTCTGTACCAGACTTCAATAAATCAAATACATTACCGAGGCGTATTTTTCAAATTTCAGTTGCAATGATGATTTCATGAAAATTATAAGTGGTACAATCATCATGACTTCTGCCGATGATTTATACTGGGATGAAAGCAGCTCCACATTTGAAAATGTGAGGTATTCCAATTGTGCTCACATACTGTTAAGGTCAAGTGAAAATGCGTAAAAGAAACCATTGCAAAAGGTCAGTGACTATCATTCCTCATGCAAGCCGGGGGAAATTGATATTTTAAAAAAAGTTATTGTTCGTAACACATGCTGTTATGGTTTACATTCGACTGGCATCGGGGTCGCCAGCATTCTTTCCAGCCGTTATATTACTGCTACATGCATGCCGGCGTTTTCTGTAGTGCTTAGCTGCAGAAACCCCCTTATTTTCAATGAACGCGACAAATCACAAAAACACCATAAACGCCCACTCCAGTTGCCCTTCCATCCGCCGCGATGGGTTAACCAGCTCAAGAATGTAAGTGCTGCTGCTGATGGATCTCAGGCCGAAATAGGAATCGTGCCGGACGAGGCCTATAGTTGTTGTCATGTTGGGCATGATGTGTGTACGTCTGCTCACCAAGCCATTCGTAACCACCACCGTTAGGCGGAGGTGAGATTTTAACGGGTGCGATTTGTCTTAATTGACACTTGTGTAGCCGGGATGGCCGAGCTCAGTCTCTGAAGGTTTGTTTCCAGGAGGGTCCTATTGAGTGTTGCTGCGTGTAATTCCCATTTAGTGATTTGCAGTTGATATTTCAGCACTGGGATGTTTGACCAATACCAGTTATAGTCTTTGGGGGGGGGGGGGTTAAGAAGTAAACCGGAGAACAGGGGAATGACATCCAAACTCCGCACAGAAAGGCGCCAAAATTTGGCATTTAAATCCAGGATCTTCTTCCTGTGGTGCGGATGTCACTATTGCGCAGTCATTTTTAGTCTGTTGATGGTCGGCGATGTGGCAATCGACTCATCTCGACGAGCTGTACACGATGCACCACCACGGTGCGTACGAGCGTTCAGGGCTTCCGCGAAATCGTCCTCGCTGCGTTTCGACATCGCGGAGTAGCACTGATTTCGGATTGATTGGTACCCCAGTCGCGGAGTTAAGGACACCCCTGGGAAAAAATAGTGTCCCAGAAATAAAACATTTAATTGCCTCGGCCATTTAGTATTATTTGGTTCCCTGGGGTACCGCCGTAAGGATAATATGAAGTATAAAGTGAACCATGCGATCCGTTGCACTGCACAGCACGATGCCGGCTAACTGGAAGGATGCCAATTCATTTGGAGACACTGTGGATTTCCATCCTGTCATCCTCAACATTTCCCCAATTACAATGCCGTCATCTTTCAGATATTGTCATTCACGTCGCACGACAATGCCGTCGTGGCATATAGGATCTGACAACGGGGACAACTAGAACAGTGGGATACTCTGGGAAGCCAAACCAGGTTGGAGACGATGGTGGCATATTGACTCAAAGACACAACACGGATGACACTGTTTGAAACAACATAAATCACGCGCATTGCCGGGGGCCCGTGTATTGCTATGGAAACGCACTGCACTTACTGTAATAAGGACATTGGTATTCAAGGCACACGCCACGCGAGGAATAAAAAGCTCCCTTGGACTTGGCGGCAATGCAATTAAGGCAGCTTTCGACGTAGTGCCATTGCCGTCCGTACTCCACACACCGCCGATGCCGAGGGGTTTCAGATATTTTTAGGTGTACCGTTTATTGGGTCTAATCCACTTCAGAGGCAACATGTACTCCGCTTTCAAAGATTGCATGGTTAGGAGTCAGATTTACAATCAATCGTTAGTGCTGCGTGACACAACAATGAACAACGAAATGTTTGCCAGTTACAACTACAGGTACAATACTGTTGTTAACAAGAGGAGTTTTAATATATCTGTAAGTACAGCATATACCAATAAATATCATGAATGGGTCCAAATCTGTAGTTTTAATAGTTGGCTCAGAATGATGGCACATTTTCGTAAGAATGTAATTTCCTGAAGACGACATGAAAATGATTGAAGACGTCATGGCTTGCGACTGAAGTATAACGGCAGAAAAGTAGGTTGATTGAAATTGCATAATTAATAGAAACTTTGGGAGATAGATGGAACCATGACACGATCGAGATGGCATCTTAAAAATAGCGGAGGAATGTTATACGCATATCCATAGCAAAAGAAAAGTATCTCAAAAATCAAACCGTTTCTCTAATAAAAAAAGAGGAAGCTCAACATGTCACAATGGAAGGAATCAACGCTGCCCTTTATAGTACACCACAAATATAGGTGTCCTGGACTAGTTAGTGGAACTGGACATCATCAATGAAGTGGGACCAATTGTTGGCACAATTAAAGACTCAATAAATGCTTACACAGAAATGAAATACATCAATCGTTAAACATAATATTTCAAATAATACACGGTTAATACTTTAACAATGTTACTGGGCATGTATTTTCTTTTTTAAACAGGAATTGGTAGTTTTTTTCTGAATTACTGTATTTTACAAATATTTTATAGTTCGAACTAAATGTTTTAAATCGTAATACTTTATAGGCCAGGCAGTAGACACATTCTCAAACAGCCAAGTGTTAATAATCCAAACTATGTTAGCTGCAAAATTCATGTTAGACTAATAACCGCAAATGCCAATATTGTCGAGTGTATAAAAAACTAATTGTCATACAGCTCTTTCCTTTACATAATACTTAAAAAGGCACAGGCACATAAAGACATTCAGGTGAAAATAACCACAGGTTTTGTGCCACAGACTTTTATCTCAAAACGCAACATTAAAATGGTGGGAACAACATCGCATGATAAGAAATCTAAATTTCACATGCATATACTTTAGAAATCAGTGAGAAAATCACACGATGTTCAGAAAAATTAGAAGGCGATTATGCATCTTATGAAATCCATTGCGCCCTTTTCGCTTCTAAGACACTTCATATCACATAATTTTCGGCCTATAAGAGCAAGCTATTTTTGGAACCTGCGTCCAGCACATCAAACATATTGGCCTCACGGACGTGCGATGGACTGTAAAACATCAATGGAACAACTCCATAGCAACACTGTCAAAATACTGTATTTGTTTTAACAGAAATGGAGCGTGCCAAAAACAACAGCATCTCGGTAGCATACTTACACAGATGTTTCCTGTATCTAGGGTGTAGTTTTTGGAGGAAAGTCATCTAATAACATGCACTTTTTGGATTTATCACCAAATACATGTTATTTGTGCTAATGGGAGTCGTGTCATGAGATATCATGCCATATCATGACACCACATAACTACTTCTGCAGTTGCTTCAAATTGGCCTCATACCCAACAATTGAATGATAAGAATTGGTAAAAGGTTCACTCTCAGTAGCACATTCCTGCGGAGGGAGCTGGTAGGAACGTTGGGTTGCTCGGTCAATGGCCAGGGTCAACGGCGGCGTGGTGTATTCCGCAAATATGCCCGACTGTGAGGGCGGGCACAAGCCGGCGTGAGTAGGTTAAACGTTGAGTTTTATAAGGGAACCACGGGGTGACCAGCCCCTCCCCACCCAGCCCCACCCTCCACCTCCCAGCCCCACCCTCCCCACCCAGCCCCTTCCCACCCAGCCCCTCCCCACCCAGAACTTCCCCACCCTCCCCTCTCCACCCAGCCCCACCCCTCCCATTTTTGGATGCACGACGGACGGACACAATAATCCCCTGTGGGCTGCTGTAATCAGGAGGTTCCTACCAGTAATAATCCAATATCAGTGGAAGTGTATCAGTAACCATCCTCCATATCAACTAAAATGCCACTGCCAGGCTTCGCAGTTTCACCCATAAACAAAAAATACAACACACCAGTACTCCAATCCCTTCCCGACCAAATCAGTTTCAAGATAGCACTCACCATTTTCAAGATCCTCCATGGACTCACCCCTGCCTACGATTTAACTCTACCTTGCTCAGTCAGGTAGAGAATTCTTCCGTGCTGCCAGAACTGTTAACTCCACGCTCCTGTTCAAATACCAAGGTCAATACATTTTTCCTCTGAATCTTGAGATGAAGTCCAATTTAAAGGTTGTATGAAATCCACATTGTAATGCATAGTATAAACAGGATTGTATCCGCAGTATTGTACAAATAAAAACTGATTTTTTTTTAAAGCAGAATCAAATCTGGCGATTTAGGTGGTGAATGTTTTATTTGTGCTTGTTGGCTGCATATTACACTAGTGCGTAAGTGTTTACATTTTTCCAATTAATAATGTACATTTAATGTTAAAACCGTGGGATAAGGTCGCCACCTACTGGACGGACTGGAATACGGCTTCGTTAAACATAGCATCGTGATTTGAAGCTTTCGTAACTGCAGGAATACATACCCTCTGGTTCTTTCGGTCAAGTCACGTAGATAGAAAAAATAATAAAATAGCACGACGTTTCGGTGGCAACACAAGCGTCCGTCATCAGGTGAGAAATAATGATCTGCTGTTGTGGCTTTATATAGGCACGGGAGGAAAGGGGGTTTTTGCAGAGTCGTGGCTGCAGGAGTTCACGACTCATGGACATGCTGATTTCTCCAGCCCCCACCCGTCCCTGCACGCGACAAACCCTCCCCCTCTCCCCCCTTGAACTCCTGCAGCCACGACTCTACAAACCCCCCCGTGCCTATGTAAAGCCACAGCAGCTGATCTTTTTTTCTCACCTGATGACGGACGCTTGTGTTGCCACCGAAACGTCGTGCTATTTTATTATTTTTTCTATCTACGTGACTTTACCGAAAGAACCAGAGAGTATAAACATTAAATGTTATATATCAAGTGTATGTGGTTGTTATTCACATTTGTTTAAATACCAGTCCTGCTTCCAACACTTGTTTACATCGATTGTTTGGCGATGCTGCGTTGGCAGTGGTGCACAATGCACACAAAAACCTTAAAAAACATTCTCGATCCTCCCCCCTGGAGACCGTTCAATGAAAAAAAATTGTTGCACGGTACAATACCAACGTTGAAAGCGATACCTCACTGGATTGACCCAGGTGGCCTCAGGGAACGACTGAAACATCGGAGCACGCATTCTCCTGCTGCTCGGACAGAGGGGAATCTACGCCACCATCACTGAACACTTAAACAACTTAAACTTCTATTCACCCCCGTGAATCGAAGTTGACACTCCTGTGGCATTAAACCTCAGGGTATTTCGAATTACCAGCATGCTCTATCTACATACAAACATTCTATGCTGAGTGCAAGGAAACTCCATGCCCCCCCCCCATCACTTGTGCCCTGTAACAACCTTGACCAGCTAGCCTCCCTCAATCACCTGGGACGCAAAACTTAAACGATGGGACCCCCTTGCCCTCACTTCAGGCCAATACAACTCCGGCATCTCTCCCACTTCAGTAAAACATTTTCTTGCTGTGGTTGTTACACCTGATGATGCTTGCTTGTATTGCAATCGAAACGTCGTGATTTAATTTATTTACTTAGATAGTTTTCACCTACGTGACTTTACCGAAAGAACCAAAGAGTATGGATCCTTGCAGTCACGAAAACTTCAAATCTAGAACAATCCAATAAGCCCCAAAAATGCCCCCCAGACGCCAAGCGGGCGAGTCCTCTCGGCTGCCACACGGGCAGCTCCCGGCCACCCTTTTCAGCCACATCCCCCCCTCTCTCCCGCGAGTTTATATCCACAAAGTCACAAGACCAATCCTTTGTGAGATGCCCACAAGAGACTCTGAAACAAATTACGAATGTAATATGTAATTCAATAAATTATAAATATATATTGTTGGAAATGTACGATGCTTTGGAAAATGTGAATGAATACTTTTTTCAAAAATCAACACGGAATAAGAATACTTATTTATACTGGAGGAATCCGATGAGCTGTAAAGCTCGTTTTCACAGATGTTCAGTACAAGAAACATTATACAACACCCATAATAGAGGTTTTTTGGGTTAGATCACGTAAATATATAAATGTGTCGTTAAACCCGCCACCGCCCGACACAGCCAACTAGTAAGGGTTGTCACGTAAACAGAACATGCCAATTCGTCACTAGTACAGCACTAGTGTGTAGTAGTGGTGTATAGTGTAGTGTATAGTAGTCTAGTGTATCGTGTAATGTAGAGTAGTGTAGAGTATAGTAGTGTAGTGTATAGTGCAGTGTATAGGAGTGTAGTGTATAGTAGTGTAGTGTATAGTGTAGTATACTAGTACAGCACACCGGTGTGTTGGAAAGCCAAACCACATTTACAATCTGAGTACGACGTTTCGCCGGTAATTACAACCAGCTTCATCAGGCGACAGACAGATTTATGGAGAAGTCCACCTGTTCCGTTCATTATATAGAGGCGTGGATGTGGTGGCCACAATTGTGCCCTCTTTTTGCGCAAAGTAGGGGAGGGGGATTAATAAGGCAACGTACATGATGCATGCACATTATGCGAGCCCATTGATCTTGTCCTTCCTCTCCTTTGTGTGTACTCAAATAGCCGTACCAAAGGCAATCCCTATTGAAGTATGGTGGCCTGCATCGTATAAAACACGATAGGAGTTCAAAGTACAAGAAAGGTAAACAAATCACCCAAACACAAACAAATAAAACTAAACCATCCCCATCCGACCAGGCAAAGTCCACTGAGGTATTAACTAACTTTTTAAGAAGGGACCTGGTCACAAATTATCGCTCAACACAGTGGCCCATCATTTTGACATTCATAGCAGCAAATTCATCTAAATAACCTCAAATGTGGAGGGAAACCCCGAAAGACCAGGAGAAAAAAATAACAACACTACCCTAAAATAAATAAATGGCGCAATAACCCTTCTTCGAGTGTATAAGTCCTGTCACTATTGTTTACAAGTGTCAGTGCTTAACACATTCCTGCGGAGGGAGCTGGTAGGAACGTTGGGTTGCTCGGTCAATGGCCAGGGTCAACGGCGGCGTCGTGTGTTCCGCAAATATGCCCGACTGTGAGGGCGGGCACAAGCCGGCGTGAGTAGGTGAAACGTTGAGTTTTATAAGGGCACCACGGGGTGACCAGCCCCTCCCCACCCAGCCCCACCCCCCACCCAGCCTCACCCAGCCCCTCCCCACCCAGCCCCACCCCTCCCATCCCCCACCCAGCCTCACCCTCCCCACCCTTCCCTCCCCACCCAGCCCCACACTCCCCACCCAGCCCCACCCCTCCCCACCCAGCCCCTCCCCACCGTCCCCGCCCAGCCCCTCCCCACCCAGCCCCTCCCTCCCCATCCAGCCCCTCCCTGCACGACGGACGGACACAATAATCCCCTGTGGGCTGGTGGAACCAGTGGGTTCCTACCAGTATTAAGTTACCCAAGATGACCCCATGGCTGCCATTGCCACCCAATCACTTCTTTGCCGTTTCTGTTTATAAACGGCAAGGGGCGCTGCGGTAACAATGAAAGCGGACAGCGGCGAATCACCGATCTTGCTGATGATATTAAGCAAATCAAATCACATCGTTACTCGATCCGTGGGGGTCGATTGGCAACGATTCGACACAGCGATTACGATAAGGGAAAATCTTCCATATATGGGCAAATCAGATATGGGCAAAATATATGGGGAAATTATATATGGGGGAGGGGCAAATCTCTGTGTGTACGATTTTATCGTACTCTATCATGTTTTTGTATTGTTTGATGTCACGTTCTGACCCGCCACGACTAGACATCTGTGAAGAAGAGCTTGGTATTCTTAGGTTTTTTCGGTAAAGTCACGTAGGTAAAACATTAAAATTAATAAAAATAAAATAAAAAATCACGACGTTTCGGAGGCAACACAAGCTTCCGTCTTCAGGTGGAACAGTCACAGCCACGACAGCTGTCGTCGTGATTTTTATTTTATTTTAGTTTTATTAATTTTAATGTTTTACCTACGTGACTTTACCGAAAAAACCTAAGAATATGAATCCTTGCGGTCACGAAAGCTTCAAACCTATAATTAAGAGCTTATCGGATTCCTCCTGCGATCGCGTGCGACATCGTTTTCGAATTGGACGACCAATGGCGCTTGTTGCCGGGTCTGAGAGCAAACTCCAACCAATCAAAAGCTGCTCGCCCGAGACGGCGTGGATCCCGTCAACCAATCGTGTGCGAGACAGCAGGGGGAGAAAAGCGAACCGACCAATCGTGTGCGAGACAGAGAGGGGGGCGTGGAGAACGAGCCGACCAATCGCGTGCCGCCGTGAAATTCAAACGCGGAAGGCGACGGTTTGAGTTGGCGCGGCACTGCGGGTGGGAAATCAGCGCGGCAGCTTCGTCGTCGGCCACGCTCCGTGATGTCGTCCGCGTTACAGGGAGTCGGGGTGGTTTGTTCGGGTCGACGGGCATGGCGAGGATGGCGGGGCGGCCACCGCGTGCTGGAGGAGCCCGAGGCCGAGGAGGTTACCCGGCGCAGCCCTCGCAACCCCGCGCCCCTCCGCACGCCGCTTCGCCCCGTGCAGAGCGCGGCCGCGGAGCCCCGGCGAGGACGCGGAGGAGGCCTCGCGGGCCTCGCTCAGGTTCGCCGCCCGCGCTCATATTGTTATTGCTGCTACTCTATACACATCGCTGTTATTGTCACATGTGTGTCGCTTGTGTTATCAGTACAATTCGTCCGTTATCTTGCGTATAAAATGGAATGGTCCGGGCATAGGCGGAGTTTGACTTTTATATTTGGGGGAGTGCTGAGGTTTGCTTTGTCCCTCAGGATCGCTGGTGCATATAAATATATTTGATTTTAATGTTGTAAACTACTGAAAATAAAGTTATAAATGTGTCCAGTTTTGGGAGGGCACTGCCCCCTCCCCCCAAACTCCGCCCATGGGTATGGCCGTGCAATTACTACTATTAGTTTGTTTTGGTAAAGTCACGTAGGTAAACATAAATAATACATAAACAAATATTTATTATTTATTGTTATTATTCTTTATTTTTACCTACGTGACTTTACCGAAAAAGCCTAAGAGTATGAATCCTTGCAGTCACGAAAGCTTCAAATCTAGAACGTGCAATTATTGCTCACGCAACTGCTGGTGGAAGGGCCTCCATAAAGATTTGTTTAGAGGGGAGATTGGAGCTACTCTTGCACGTAAGACCAAGCGTGTTTGAAGGGAAATACGCGTGCCCACACTTTACCCCACCATACTCTACCTGTCGATGGACAGGTGAGGGGGAGTCTGTCGCTTTTGAATGATTACTCAGAAAACCTGCATTGTTTACTGATGACTTTTGTATTAATTTGTACTGAGGTTCGGCACATCTCTCCGACTTGCACTCGTTTACTCCATTTCAATTAAACCAACCGAGACGACGGACATAACATTCCCAAACTCCGTGCATGGAGTATAATATATGAGAGGTTGCTTTCAGTAAGGTACATACACTGGCGGAGCGGGTGGGGTGGCATGTGCCCCCCCCCAATGATCCGATCGAAATCTCTAATTTCGATTGGATCATTGGGGTTTATTAGTAATAAATCGGCATTTTGCGACTGCCACTGTGTAGCATATTACGTTCCAGGGACTTTGAGATGAGAGGACAATAGTCTTCAGTCCATAATTGCCAAAAAGTAACGGCAAAGCAGTTATAAGTGACTCAATTGTGCGCAGTTGCGTATGCAGTACACGGCTTCCCTGAAGGCATTCAGCGAGCGCAATGCCGATCACACAACGCGGTTCGAATTTGACCCTCGATGGATGACTGCGCCATCGCCGCACACGCGTCGAATAAAAGGCAAGGGACAAGTCCTTGCAACTCCTATCATTTTTCATTGCTGGAGGGGTTGCCCCCCTACCTGAAAATCCTGTAGCCGCCATTGGGTACATACATTGGTTCACAATCTGTGGTCCGTGAAACTGTTCCAGATACGATTCATTTTTTTACAAAACTCCATGAGGGTGGACAGTGGTCCAACAGGTCCATAAATATGGTAACCACTGCTTTAATTCTTAACAATGTATGCTTCATGTCACTTACACCAGACTCTGCACAAGGCGTATCAAGGCAGAAAGAACTTTCATGCCCTGGAGCCAGACTCCCCATGTCCACCCACAGCCTGCAATCCTGGAGGACTGCATGCCGGCCCATGCAAGACCTCCACAGGCAGAAGCAGCCCAGCAGCACGCGGCCCCAGGAAGGGCACGGGCAGGGCCACCCGCTCTCCCCGGCAGGGCCGCCTATCCTCTCGCAAGACGGACCAAGGGCTTGGTGTGAGCCAGCGACCCATCCGGGCAGCTGCATTGCGCAGTCCCTACTGCTCTCCTGTTGGTTCGTCGGTGAAAAGAAGTATCCTTGCTCGAAGGTACTGTCGCACAAAAAGCAATTGGCCATGGTTGGTCAGTGGAAGCATCAAGGTCTCATGGGATATTTGACTAAAATACTTTTGGATACTTTATCAAAGTCCGAGTAAATGTGGTTTCCTACTCGAATGAACATTGAGGTGGTGCTTATCTCATATTGACAGACTTGAACCAGTGGTGGAAATTCCACATTCCTCGAGTGGTGGCGAACCCATCCATATGATAACCACTGATGACTTCACCATAAAGTGGTACTCATCATCTCCCTAGCGGGAGGCTGGGCCGAGTCAGTCTGCCAACTCGGATTTGAATTGACAACCATCCAATTGCGAACCACTTGCCACCACTGAGCCTCCTGGCCAGCATTGATGGAGACTGCACTAAATGCTTTAGTATAATTTATCAAAGTTATAAAGTCCACACAAGGAAAAATACAAATTATTGCTCAAGCAATGGGGGATAATGGTAATTTCTACAAGTACTTGTTACATTCTGAAAGAGTGACTCATTTGGGATGTCATTGTTGCTAACTGCTTTTTCAAAAACAAGCATGCTAATTGGCAGCTGGTAATTACTAGCGAAATGTCGCAGTACTCAAATTGTAAATGTGGATTTACTCTCCAACACACAAGTGGGCTGAAGTAGTAACTAATTTGGCACGTTTTGTTTACGTGACAAACCTTACTGGTTGGCAGTGTGAGGTGGTGGCGGGTTAATGGCACATTTATACTTAGGCTATCTAACCCCAACAAAAACCTTTAACAAATAATATTGGTCGCGAAAGCCTGTGTCATTGGCACTTTTGTGTGTGTGTGGTTTTTTAAGGGGCAATTTCATGACTCCTCGGCGATTCCAACAAGAGCTTGACCATGTGGCCAGTGGGATACGCAACCTCAAGAATGTCTCCAAGTCGTTTGATGATTGCATTGAAGAAGATGAGAGGTGTGGCATAGAGCAAATAATGCACACATTTGGTGTCATGACAGCCATGTACTTTTCAAGGAATCGCACGTTTGAGCAAAGTTTATCTCAAAGTAGATAACTGAAGTGCATTATCATCATCACCAATGATATATCCACTGCTGGTCAGTCAGCTTCGTGTAATTTTGTCCCCATCCATCACAATTATCATCAGCCCCTGTCCACCTCAACCTCTGGGGTTATGGTAGTTAGGAAATATATTGTTGTGGTTATAACAGTTACGAGTATAATATTATACTATAATGTTAGTTTAATAGTTTATGTTAGCACTGTTATAGTTATTGTAGTATCATGTGGCGTAACCAAAAAATCAACTGAATGGGTTATTTCAGTGATATGGTGTTCTAATTAACTTTATTTCTTCAGTGAATTTCTACTTGATCCTTTAAGTTACAGCCATTAAAACAAGTACAACAATTTCACCATACATTGATAATAAACATATAAATTCATAACAAAGATAAATTGTGCTAAGTTTGTAATCTACACACGTTATTAAATGTTTAGACCCAATTTATGTGCTTGACAGGTTTATGCATCATATCCCCCATATGCTTTGTGTTAAAGGAAATCAAATACGTGTTTTAAAGGAATAGTGACACTCGAAACGTTACTTTCTGTTGGAAACGTGAGAGGTGATGGTGGTGAATGGAGCCTTTCAAATAATGGAGCTGTCATAAGATGTTAATTTTAGTCTGTCGTATAATGTAGACACAATAACGGTGAAAATGCGGGACATACATGCTATGCAGAAAAAGGGTTGTTTAACACCCATCCAGTTATGACCAATGAAGTAATCATTTGACTGTTGTGAAATATTGAAATCATTTGGTGATATTACACCACAAAGTGAGCGGGAGAGTATGGTTGGAATTTAATATAATGTCTTTAATATAAAAAAGATCGTATAATGTTAGTAATCCTACGCTTTAGTGGAGGATACAAGAAGAGATGATAATAGAGAAGGTATGGTGGAGGTGTTGCTTTTGTGGGTGAAGATGCCCTGTATTTGAACACTGCATATTGAATTATTTGCACACGCACACGGTTATTGTTTTTTTATGGAAACCAATGGCAATACTTTCTTCGGCAGTGATTTGATTCCTATATATATCCCAGAATGAAGAATCAGGTAAAGTATGTTTAAAAGTACCATACTTCATTTCACAGCGAAATAATAGGCATGGCTTAATACTATATATGCATCAAGTTACTGACAGCTTTTTAAACCTCACTGCTTCACAGTAAAGACAATTGCACATTACCAGAATGTTCACCTCAAACATGAATTAATATATAATTCTGGATATTATTAAGGATAACTTTACATTTATGATGTCTCTTGCTACAGCACGAAAGCATGTTAACTCACATGAGAACTATTCAACAATGGGTATTTACTGACGTTCACCTGCATGCTGCAATATGCAAGTACAAATAATTGACTAAGATCCTGTGTTAACATTTCTGCCCCCTACGTATCTTCACATAATCCGCTTGTGTAATCCCCGTAAGGAATTGGAAATGGAACAAATCTTGGCCTCGCAACGCATAGGCTTGCATAAGCCATTTGGTACTCGCACCCCTGATGTGTGGAAGAACCCCAGAGTTGTACAACGCAGAATTTCATCGTTGCCACGAATCTTGACAATTCACCGAATATTAGGAACAGTAGCTCGTTCAATGCCTATTTTAAAATAGCGATGCGATTGTATAAGCTGTACTTCATGTTTCCACATGTCAGTTGTACGTCAATACTGGACCTGTTTTTAAAATATTTAAAATGCTAACGACATTTTGGTTTAACCCGTTTTTAAATGCATCGATTGCTTATTTCCTGTAGGCGGGCGGCACGGGAGCAGTGCTGGCAACTGATGGTCTCAAACTTGTGTGCGACAACCGGGAGGCACTCTTGCGGTTTCAAACGTACATCTCTGCACCGCTTCTCCGCTCGTCTTCATTCACTGGGCAGTCTCGCGAACAATGTGATCACCCAAAGAGGGAAAAAAACATAAATAATGTGACCGATGTGTTTTGCCGATGAGAACAAAAGTCACATCAAGGTGTTGTAGCCTAATTATGTATGCAAAAATTTTATTTGTGCTTTCTTAAACTGCCAAACTGAAGAAAACGTATCGTATTGTAGCGATTTTAAGAGGTCAAACACTAGTATATTGATGCGTTTATAACTTAATAGTTGTTCTTATGTCTACTATATGCATTCCACTGCTAAAATGTATAAACCATAGTGCTGTTATACTATGCTCTAACTTATGGTGATAGATGCTGAAACTATCTCACAAACACATGTTACCTATATATGCAATATGTACACACTACCTGTTAGCTTACAGAGTTGAAGAGACAGCTCGTTTTTTCCAAATCTTGTTTTTTGTGGGTAAGGGGGCATTTGCCATACATTTCCTATTCTGTGCCAAGCAAGGGAGTTAAATGTTAACATCTTTATAGCAATGTAAAATTGTATTACTGTATTTGCTGCTTATTTTAAAATTCTACATTTGCTTAATCGTCATTGTGGAGTGTTAATGATTTTTCGTATGTATTCTTTTAAAAGCAATTAGTCTTGTCGTGACGTTGCAATTACATTCTAGATTTGAAGCTTTCGTGACTGCAAGGATTCATATTCTTAGGTTTTTTCGGTAAAGTCACGTAGGTAAAACATTAAAATTAATAAAATAAAAATCACGACGTTTCAGAGGCAACACAAGCTTCCGTCTTCAGGTGGAACCGTCACAGCCACGACAGCTGTATCAAGTAAATGAGAGATTGCAGGAGCTACCACTCCGTTTATATAATGGTTGGAGAAGGGGGTGGGGTAAGGGCCAAGTACAGCACACTTTTTATTAATATGGTAAGGTGAGGCTTAAGAGGGTGAGCCTTTGTTATGGAGAGGTACGGTTTGTGACTCAACCTGTGACAAGGAGACAACCACTAAACATGGTAAACCTGTAAAAAACATGACGTTTCTGATCGTGTCCGCGAGCACAAGTCAGATCTGAAACACGACAGAACTGATTCTTCGGCCGTTGCCGATCATTGCTACAACTCTGGGCTCTCATGAAATTGTCTTTTCCGAGACCAAGGTTCTCTGCAAACCTGGCTACCATCAAAGGTTTGTACACGAGGCCATACAAATATACAAACACAGACATAATTTCAACCGTGATGACGGTTACAAACTGAGTAATCATTGGAAAGATGTGATTAACCATGCAAAAAAGATTTAACTACACTTATTTGCCAATCTTATTTGATAGACAACTATTACAGGTTTACCATGTTTAGTGGTTGTCTCCTTGTCACAGGTTGAGTCACAAACCGTACCTCTCCATAACAAAGGCTCACCCTCTTAAGCCTCACCTTACCATATTAATAAAAAGTGTGCTGTACTTGGCCCTTACCACACCCCCTTCTCCAACCATTATATAAACGGAGTGGTAGCTCCTGAAATCTCTCATTTACTTGATACAGCTGTCGTGGCTGTGACGGTTCCACCTGAAGACGGAAGCTTGTGTTGCCTCCGAAACGTGATTTTTATTTTATTTTACTTTTATTAATTTTAATGTTTTACCTACGTGACTTTACCGAAAAAACCTAAGAATATGTTGCAATTACAGTTTTTATTTTTGGTTGAGAGGTTAAAATGACCTGCCTCTTCAACGTTGTAGTTCAGATTATTTAGATGCAAGATGTGAATGTAGCATGTAATCTACGTGCTGTGCTCAGGAGGTAATCCCAGCATGCAGAGGCTGCAGATTAGCCATGTTCCACAGTGTAACGCGATCCTGAAACTGTTTTTTGTTTATGGAACTAATTATACTGGTAGGAACCTCCTGGTTACACCAGTCCACAGGGGATTATTGTGTCCATCCGTCCGTCGTGCAGGGAGGGGCTGGGTGGGGAGGGAGGGGGCTGGGTTGGGGGGGGGGCTGAGTGGGGAGGGGCTGGTCACCTTGTGGTGCCCTTATAAAACTCAACGTTTAACCTACTCACGCCGGCTTGTGCTCGCCCTCAGTTGGGCATATTTGCAGAATACACCACGCCGCCGTTGACCCTGGCCAATGACCGAGCAACCCAACGTTCCTACCAGCTCTCTCCGCAGGAGAATGTGTTGTTGCAAAGTGTTAACTGGTGAGCAAGCGGAATCCGTTAAGCAGCTGCCCCCTGCAGAAATTCCAAGAGGTGGCAGTGCTCTCGTTGAAATGCCTTGTACACAAAGGCATTGTCTACCAAGTATTGTAAGCATTGCTTTGAAATTTCAAGTAAAAATTGTGACCTGTTACATTTCTGGAAGAAACTTACTCTTGAGTATCACATCTTTTGTGCAAACAAACATTGTCAATGACTGTCATATTTAAAAGTCAAACATTTTGCGGGATATTTTGATACATTTTAGCTGGCAGTTGTATTTATGGTCATGGAGTTCATTCACTACACATGGAAGGGGGGGCCCTCCAAAAGGCTGGTAAAGTCATCACGTAGAAGGGAAACAAAATAATAAAAATATAAAACAATAAAAATGATTGTGTTGCAGTCGAAACGTGAGCATTTTATTTTTTCATTATTTTATTGTTTCCCTTCTACGTGACTTTATCGAAAGAACGAAGACTATAAAAATGCATTTTGTTTTTGTGTCTGAAGTGGATTATAATTTCAAACTCGTGCAGAGTTTGTGGAATGACATTGCTCTCAGGGAAAATACCTTTTCCATACGAATGTCATCTACTATTTTTGTAATTTTAAAATATAACCGCTTGGTTAATGGCACGAACATTCAGAATGCTCTGCAATCAAACTGCTGTGAATCTTTAACCTTTTGTAATTGTCCATACTGGCTAATGGCCTCTGACCTGCCACCCCCCCACGGTCCCATGATGCAACAATGGAACTTCCTCTTCATGAATCCTCGCTCCAGCTCTCGTAATGGTCGTCTTCGCAAGGCATGTTTATTTCATGCCATGTCAGCCTTTAAGGAGTCCCAACACATTAACTGGTGGGTTAGAAGACGTCAAATGCAATAAACGCCATTGTCAAGAGGTGTAATAATAGCGCTATATATCTCGTGAGTAATATTGTAAATGTTTTGTCGAATCAAGCCAGTTAGAACATTGATATGTCGACACTTTGTAAGCTTCAATTGGGTTCCTTTATATAAATTCACAGTGACCTAATAGTTAACTTTACGATTATCACGATATTTCACGTGTCTCAATGGTCGCGTGAGCAGCTCGCAATAGGAAGGTTCGAAGTTTAAATCATGTTTAGGAGATGACTCGACCCATCATCCATATGGGGTTGATAAAATTATCTTCACTTTGTAGGTAGGTCAACTGTGGCGGTCTTATGGATAGAATTCCCCCCCGTGCGTCGGATCGTTTTAATTTCCATCATTGGCTGAGGGCTGTAAACGAAATGAACACCGTCTCATTGCTCACTAGAGCGGGACATCACTGAAAAGTTATTAAGTACTGTACTGTATACCAATCTCAGGTCGTCGTGGTTCTTTTTTTCATTGCGTGCTTGCTTTTTTTTTTTGATTGTAGGTGCTTGGGAAGTAGAACTGTGAGCCTCCCTGCATTTGGTGTGGTGTGTTGCTTGTTCGGAGCGAGCTCACGGGAGACAATGTAGGGCCCACGGAGACTGGCATTTCGCGGGCACAATCAATCACACATCGGTTCCTCCTGGCCTGATCCCCCAAGCCCCATAAGGATCAGCTTGACAGGTGCCTAATGGTGTCAACGCACCACGGAATACTCCGACAATAACATCATGTCCTTTTTGAGTGGAGCTATTGTAAATGATCAGCCTTCCAAGGAAAATAGGCATTCACATGTACAGAAAACTCGTGCACATGGGAGGCCAATTGAGAGGAGACGACACAACAAGAATATTTCAATATTTTGCCTCTAAAATGCAGGTGCAATATAATCCGTTGTCGTGTCAGCTGTTTGTATTACGTGCTTTAAAATGAATGGTGTCTTAGAAAGACTAATGGTTATCACTCAAAAATAAAAGATTCCAAAATATTGTCAAGGTAAATGAAAATTGTTGAGAAGACCGTGTTGTTGATGTCATTACAGTATGTGTTGCAGTACAGTACATGTACACTTCAATTGTATAGGCCAGGCAGTGGTCGGCAACCAAAATAACAAGACTTTTTTTTGGCGAAATCGGTAAATAACTCAATATTCTAAGAGCTGCAAGGCAACGTGAATAACGTCACGAAGCAGTCTTTAAAGAGCTCAGGTTACCGACCCCTGGTAGAAGCCATTTAAAATGTTTTTTCCTTTTCTTGAAGATGACCAACAATACTTATGAGCAGTGCTTTGCAGTGGCACCGATTTGCAACAGTTCTGTGAGGATTACAAACAGTATATACATCTTGGTTCTTTCGGTAAAGTCATGTAGGTGAAAATAATAATAAAAATCACCATGGAAGTGGAGAAGGATGGCAAGCTACCGTTCTTGGATGTTCTATTTGAGAGGAGGCCCAATGGCTCTTTGGGACATTCTGTCCACAGGAAGACCACCCACACAGATTCCTATCTGAAACCTGATTCCCACCACCATCCAGCAGAACAATTCTCTCATCAAAACACTACACCATAGGGCCCACTGCATTTCTGACCAACACCATCTGACCAGTGAATTATAACATGTACACCGGACCCTAAAGATGAATGGATATTCGGACCAGATTATCCGCAAAGCTGTTTCTCCAACCATGGAGAGACAACCTCCTGAGACTCCGATCAAAACCATCACGCTGCCATACATAGCAGGCGTTACCAAAAAGATTTCCAAAATCTTAGACAAACAAGATCCAGGTCCGATTCAGTACAGTACACGAAATCCGTGATCTGATTCAATCCGTAAAAGATGTCATTCCTGACTTGCAGTACCCTGGAGTCTACAAACTGAGTTGAATTTGTGGTGATTGTTACATTGGGGAAACGAAACGACACATATACCATATTCGCGAGCACAAGGCAGATTTGAAACACGGCAGGACGAATTCTTCCGCCGTGGCTGATCACTGCTACAACGCGGTCGGCTCTCATGATATTGTTTTCTCCGACACCAAAGTGCTCTGCAAGCCGTCAGGATACCACCAGAGATTTGTCTATGAAGCCATCCAGATATACAAACATAGACATAACTTCAACCGAGAAGATGGATTAAAATTGAGCAATCATTGGAAGGATGTTATCAACCAGGTAAAATCTTAGTCTTCCTTTAGTTTATTTCATACCCGTATCTCCAGTCTCTTCAACACTCTACTCCACCTTCTTAGGTTTTTTCGGTAAAGTCACGTAGAAAGTAAAATAAAAAACAAAAATCACGACGTTTCGGAGGCAACACAAGTCTCCGTCATCAGGTGGGACCGTCACAGCCAGATTAGCTGTATCAAGGGAGGCAATGATTCAATATGTAATCCCTTAAAAGCGAGTTGAGGGGGGAGGGAGAGGGAGGGGGGAGCTCATCAGACTGGTAGCCAATGAAAGGCTACCATCAAAGGTTTGTACACGAAGCCATACAAATATACAAACACAGACATAATTTCAACCGTGATGATGGGTACAAACTTAGTAATCATTGGAAAGATGTTATCAACCACGCAAAAAAGACTTAATCACACATTTTTTGGACCATCTTATCTGACAGGCACTATTTTACTGTACTTTACCGAGTGTTAACATCCCCAGTTATTTTAACAGTACTCTCTTCATTGTTCAGCCAGCATTGGTATAAACATGGGCATTTTCGTTCTTTTGTCTATCATGTGTATCAGACTCCCCCCTCCCCCTCTCTCTCCATTGTGTTGGCGTGTGCAGTAATTGGCCGCTTGCGCACAAGCGCTTCCACGTCCATCGCCCACCCTTTTGGCCTCGCCCCCCCTCCCTCCCGATACGTTCCTTTCATTGGCTACCATAGTCTGATGAGCTCCCCCCTCCCTCTGCCTCCCCCCTCAACTCGCTTTTAAGGGATTACATCTTGAATCATTGCCTCACTTGATACAGCTAATCTGGCTGTGACGGTCCCACCTGATGACGGAGACTTGTGTTGCCTCCGAAACGTCGTGATTTTTGTTTTTTATTTTATTTTACTTTCTACGTGACTTTACCGAAAACTCTACTCCACCCCCCACACCCACTCAGTGCACCACGCCGGCATTGTGTGTCACACCGGCGATGTCGTTTCCCCCCACTCCCCCCTCCCTACTCCACACCCACCTCCCGTCCCCAGCACCTCTCCCAGCTCCGGCATTGTTCTCATCGGCCGTTGGTGATTGGTTGGTGGCACTCAACCCCACCCCACCCCTCCACACCCCCGCCCCCTGGCTCCCCTCCCCCCCTCGTGCCTTATATAATATCTTGTTACGAGCAGCTCTTGTCCACTCCAGCAAATTATTTTTTGCTGTGGCTGTCCTACCTGATGACGGACGCTTGTGCTGCTTCCGAAACGTGATTTAATTTAGTTAAATCACGTTTCGGGAGGCACAGAGAAGAACAAAGCTGTGCACGTGTCGTTCCTAGACCTTGAAAAGGCATTTGACAGAGTCCCCCACGACCTCATCTGGCACTCGCTTCGATCCCATGGAGTCCCTGAAACCTACGTGCATTGGGTGCAACTCCTATACAAGAACGTCACCAGTGCAGTCAGGTGCGCAGTGGGCATATCACCGCCATTTCCCATCAGCGTTGGAGTGCACCAAGGATCGGCCCTGTAACCACTCCTGTTTATCCTGTGCATGGACACGATCACTGCTGACCTGCACACGCCCCTGCCATGGTCAATTCTCTATGCGGATGACGTCCTACTCTCAGATGAAGAGAGAGATGTGGAAAGACAAACGCGCCTGTGGAATGAACGTTTGGACGAAAACGGGATGAGGTTCAACATCAAAAAGACGGAATATATGGAGTGTGGCCCCCAAACCGACGGCACCATCAGCATTGACGGAGAAGATCTGAAGAAAGTGACGGACTTCAAGTACCTGGGCTCCACCATCAGGTCAGATGGAAGCATCATGACTGATGTGAGGTCACGAGTCAATGCGGCATGGATGAAGTGGAGGCAAGTCACCGGAGTCCTCTGTGATCGGAAAATGCCGGATAGGCTGAAGGGAAAAATTTACAAGACCATCGTCCGACCGGTGGTACTCTATGGATCCGAGTGCTGGCCAGCCACAACTGTACACGAATAAGCCCTCCATACCATGGAGATGAGGATGCTCAGATGGAGCCTTGGACTGACTCGATGGGATCGTGTCATGAACGAAGACGTTCGGAAGCGACTTGGTGTGGCCCCCATTGCGGACAAGATGCTTGAGACAAGGCTTCGGTGGTACGGCCATGCGATGCGAAGTGAAGAGTCATCAGTGGCCAAGACTGCCGTGCGTATTGAGCCAGAGGGCCGCCGTCCACGCGGACGTCCGAAGAAGCGATGGATGGATCGAATAAAGGAAGACATGAAGACAGTCAACGCATCCCCCGAAGATGCCCTGGACCGAGCCAAATGGAGAAGACAATGCCGAAAAGCGGACCCTGTGCCACAGCGGGAACAACGCTAGGAAGAATAATTTTAATTTTTTTAAATTATGTTTTTCACCTACGTGACTTTACCGAAAGAACCATAGAGTATGGATCCTTGCAGTCACGAAAATTCAAATCAAGAAGTATATACATCCACGAAGTTGCAAACCAACCAGCTTACAATACCAATACACGTATAAAGTAGTATTTTTTTTACGGGCACAATTGCTAACAACATTATCCATTCTAAGACTTTACCATTGTTATTTCGTCGCGTGCATTATATAACGCGTGTTTGGGTTATTTTTTGTGCACTCCTTTAGGTATTTTTTTCTATGAGCGCACGTTGTATATTTTACCAGGCAAGGCCCACTGAGCCATATAGCTCTTTTTCAGAATCGACCTGGCCACAAACGATGGCTCAACGAAGTGACTTATCACGTGGAAATTTATAGCAGCCAAATACTCTGAATGCATGTTTCTAAATGGAGAGGGAGAAAAGTCCACACGACCACGGGGAGAACATGCAAACTCCAAATATACACGTGTTAGGGTCGGGATGGAACCACGACATCCTCCATAAGAGGCGAGGTCGTTCACACATCGCCACCGTGGCGCCCACTTATATTCTTGGGAACGTCACAGTATCATTTCATGCCAAGTATGCATACTTTGTGTGCAGTTGTTTAGATGTGTATGATATTGCCGACGATGCGCTCATCATTGGAGGCAGACTGGGCGGAGCAGCTCTCTCGTTGCACGTAGTTACATATTCATTGCAAGGGCACCATTAATAGCAATGACACTGAAAACGACAATATGTGTGTATTTAGAAATGCTTTACTTTGTACACGCATCACCTGTAATTTCGTTGAATACACTTTTAATGTACGAATACCCATGACAGACCTGCCAAATAGGTATACATAATTAACTCGTGTTTCATTTCATAATTAAGGCTCATTAAGAAATAGTTTTACTGAAGACTTTTTTTCTATTATCATGAGGTTGTTCTGGTATATTACAGATTTGATTGAATATATAAAGTATCGCCTCGTTTAATCTGCATAAAACATGAGTGCACGTTTTTTTCTTTTAGCGTTCCTAATTAAGTATGATAAATGTGCAATCATTCATTAACCCCGAATCAGGTGAGTCCTGCTGAGATGCTAATGTTTCCCTTGCCAGGGGGCAGCTGTGCACTTTAGCCCCTCGTAACATGGTCTCGAGGAAGGAGGACCTGGGTTCGACTCCCTGTCTGTGTGTGCACCCTGTACGGGTCAGGGCCGTATTATCAAATAGGCACAGGAGGAACTGTGCCTAGGGCCTACGAAAACTAAAGGCCCTACGAAAAATTAGAATGTACCATGTTTTTTAGCATGATTTAACCAAGATATCTTCTTGAATAAATACAGGGTGTTTCAAAAAGATGGACCCAATTTTAAAGATATAGCGATTTCCATCTTTTTCAAACACCATGTATATGTATATATAGCAAGGATAGGCACTGTATTTACAAAGAGGCAGTGAGATGTCACTCTTTTTTCATAAGGTGAGAGAAATCAACACAGGAGATGAACCTTTAGATATTTTTCCATTGCAAAAATTAGAAAATAACATCTTCAAATAATGTCTTTCGAACGATCTCATTCTCAATAGAGAGTAGTGCAAGAGAAGACAAGCGTTGTTCTTGTCCTACGGTTGATCGGAGACAGTTGTTTATCAGCTTAGAAGCAGAACGCTCCCCTTCACAATTCATTCCCAAGATGGCAAGACACATCCTTGGGGCAATGTAAACAGCGGCGGCAGTAACATGGGCAGCAGCAGTACAACTATAGAAAGTAATCACGTAATCCGGCCCTGGCACCGGGTATCTTCCCCGTGTCCTAACCCCAGCCAAACAGCCTCCTTGAACGGTCTCAACCAGGTCCCCTCTCACCTGTGGTCTCAACCAGGTCCCCTCTCACCTGTGGTCTCAGTGAGGTCCCCTCTCACCTGTGGTCTCAGTGAGGTCCCCTCTCACCTGTGGTCTCAGTGAGGTCCTCACACCTGTGGTCTCAGTGAGGTCCCCTCTCACCTGTGGTCTCAGGTCCCTTCTCACCTGTGGTCTCAGTGAGGTCCCCTCTCACCTGTGGTCTCAACCAGGTCTCCTCTCACCTGTGGTCTCAGTGAGGTCCCCTCTCACCTGTGGTCTCAGTGAGGTCCCCTCTCACCTGTGGTCTCAGTGAGGTCCCCTCTCACCTGTGGTCTCAGTGAGGTCCTCACACCTGTGGTCTCAGTGAGGTCCCCTCTCACCTGTGGTCACAGTGAGGTCCCCTCTCACCTGTGGTCTCAGTGAGGTCCTCACACCTGTGGTCTCAGTGAGGTCCCCTCTCACCTGTGGTCTCAGTGAGGTCCCCTCTCACCTGTGGTCTCAGTGAGGTCCCCTCTCACCTGTGGTCTCAACCAGGTCCCCTCTCACCTGTGGTCTCAGTGAGGTCCCCTCTCACCTGTGGTCGTTCCAAACTTGAATCCTCCCACAATGTTGTTGGGCAAAGGCTGCGCATGTTATTAATAATTCTGGAGAACATTGATTGCACCCATATATGAGGTGTACCGTAGTTTCTCAAATCTTTGCAGTTAGCAATTTTCCTCTGAAGGAGTCATTGTAATGGAGATTAATATTCATATGATTGTATTAAACACGTGCATATATACGTACACACGCGCTCAATGCGGGTTCATTTATGCAAAACGCAGTATTCAGGGAGTGCACTATACAGTAAACACTGACAGCACTATTATTAAATGCTCATTAAATTTGTATCGTTCGCAGTGATGAGCATTTACAAGCCAGGGCTGTTCTCTCTGGGGGGTGTGGGGTGGTGGGGAGGGGATGAATCGGTTAAATATTCATGCCGATTCACCGTCGGCGCTCGCCTGCACACGAGGCAAGAGACGCGGGCGTGTCAACACCATCGACGCAGCTCTTGTGCCAGGCTAGGTGCACTTTTGAGGCCGGCGAGTGGACGGCTGGCTGGTGAAGGCACCAGGTGGAATAGAGCAGAGGTAGTGAAAGTCCCTAGACGTGTGTGATGGGGCATGTGGAGAGAGAATATGGCACCGAAGCGGGTACCGCCACGGTTTGAAGACGCATTGCCTGGGCAAGACGTCGTTACGTTACGCCGGGGAATCCTTCCAATCCTGCAGAACCCGTCCTGTCAGCCTGGAAGTTGTAATGA
Organism: Lampetra fluviatilis; assembly: GCF_964198595.1. NCBI lineage: Eukaryota > Metazoa > Chordata > Hyperoartia > Petromyzontiformes > Petromyzontidae > Lampetra > Lampetra fluviatilis. The sequence goes on from NC_136311.1 coordinate 2,560,120, forward strand.
AGTCGTGTAAGGCAGCCGACGCGAAACCACCAACCCCTCCCCCAGCAATTCGCTTGGGAGGTCATCTTGCCTCATGCCTTTACCGGGTCTCAGACTCCGGCTTGCTCTCTGTGCCACGTTGGCAGATGACACATCAGCCAGGCACTCGCAAGTTCCTGCCTTGGCCCCGTCATGCGATTTGGGCTGAGGGCTTCTCCCTTCCCCAAGACCCCACGGAGACGCTGAGAAAATCTGCAGATCTGAGGTTCGCTCGCCATCCTACCCCCCCCCCTCTCCTGAGGACGATGTACCACTTCGTGAAGAAATGCGCACATCACAATACCACTTTGTCATCACGATTACGGCTGAGATGACGTCCACTGAGGAGACGGAGAAACTATGGATGTTTGTGTGCAGGTGCTATGTGGATTTATAACATTACAGGATCATGTGAGGTGGCGGTGGCTTTGAGAGGTTTTCATCCAGCGGTGGATTGGCCATGGCTGACGATGATTGATATTTTCAGCCAAACAGTCCACTTCACCTCTACAACTTGAGAGCATGAACAAGAGTATTGAAGAGAGCCGACACCTGAGCAAGAGAAGTCGATCCTATGATGTCAACTTTTTAGGACGACCGAGCCACGTTCACTGCTCGTTGCAGAGGCTCCCGGTCCTAGGCTAATTGTAGGTGGACCACATGGTCCCACCTGCTTCGCAGAAGATGTTCAAGATCCATGGATGTGATTCCAAAAAGGAGTAAGTCGTGCGGGCCGACATTACAGTATACTAATTTGGCCAATTTGAAAAATAACAATTTTCTTAATTGGAGTCACCAATAGTAACACCACCCCCAACTGTCAGAGTAATGCGCACTTGCAGGCTGGAGCCGCAGCACCATGTGTCACACAGGGACAGCTCTCAGCAAGGGGGTCCCCTGGGCTGAATAACAGAAAGAAAAACTTCCGTTTGGCATTGAGATGAGATGTTATTTAAGTGGCTTTCAGATGCTGCAGCATTTAAGCGACCAGCAAGCACAACATGTCAAGGGCCTTGTATTATAATGAACTGAGATGGACCAAAAGCAGCGTTAATCCAACAGCAGGAAAATGTCTCCTGTCAAAATAGATCTTTGACGTTGCCAGGCTCGTGTGTGGCCCTTCGCAGACGTAGCTGTCATGGCACCGATCAATGCGGAGTTTGGCAACGCTGACACTGCATCAATACATCACTGTCAGCAGCAACGTGGCCAATCACACGCACTGGCAACACCGCAAGCGCTGCTCCTTGTGCTGCTTGCACGGGAGCTCGTGGCGCAAGCGATGTCGGCAGCGAGGGCCACGTTGGCTCACGAAGCCCCCCCCCCCTAATCCCTGGGCGTCGAGATCGCCCGTCTCCTGATTGGCCAGTCGGTGCGTGGCAGTACAGCAAGCGGATTTATTCCCATCTGTACGGGGATTGAGTGCCCCCCCCCCCCTTCACGTGTGTGTGTGGGTTTTTTCTCTGGGTACTGTGGTTCACTCCTTTTAAACACTCATTAATGGAGTTGGTCAAACATCAAAATGTAGGATCACAGAGGAGCTTTGCCAATTGTTGGCGCCGGTTGTGGCTGCGTTCCCACTGGTCTGTGGTACCCCGCGCATCTGAATCTCTCTCCCTCTCCGAGGGTGCAGAAAACCGCGCCGTTACAATTCTTAAATCATTGTGAAGCACGTGGTGCATGCTAAAATAGTGACTGCAATAGTGAATTCAAATACACTGCATCATTGGGAAGGGCTAGATGTGGGCAGACGGGGTGTTTAACACTGAGAGGTATGAGAAGGAGTATACAGCGGGAATGGTTAATGATTAATATCAATGAGTGCTTTATTTAAATACCATCATTCACCCTACTGATCACACAAGGTGGGCCAGTCTATTCCAGTATTAATGACTACAATAACAACTGCCATGGCAGTTAATTAATTGCCACAATAATGCCACGCTTACAACGCACAGCTACAATAATTGCTACACGAACAATTAAAATATATTTTACTTCACTGGCACTCGTATTGTTTTACTTAATTGTATATTTGCTTTATTCATTATGCTATGTAAATGATGTTGCTGTACTCGTAATAATATGATTACGCCGGGAAGTGTTGCCAGTATCAATGGCACTCCATGGACGGTGTTTTAACTAAAATAACACTGCAACCATAATTATGTAAAGGACTACACATATTTTTGCTTACATTTATTCAACAGTATTTACAAAAAAAATATATGTTAACACCTTGACAATCCCTCGAGATGGAACGTCTCGTTTGCAGGGCTGCCCGAGGTGGTGCTCGCAAAGTAAAATGATTTGTGTCTTAGTTTGTTGTCATTCTCCCGCACCTCCTATCAGCACTGTTGGCTACGTACGGTGCGAAAGAAGTTCAAAACACACACAGTACGTTACATCCATACATCTACCACGTGTTGTTCATTTGACACGACGAGCATCGCCCCGCAATCACGTGGGACACACCGAATGTTGTTGTTGTTGTTCTCGTGCAAACCCAGACACCATAGCAAATAAACAACCGTACTATCGTTATTCCTGACAACACCTGATAACAAGCATGATATCCACACTTTGCATGTTGAATGGACGCTGTTTCATAGCTGTGTTTGATCACTGAAGTTACTGGTATGAAGCATTAACTTGGGGTTGCCACCTGTTCCACTGTAGACGTTCCTGAGGCAACATTGGTCCATCAGAACGGCAATAAACTTCAGTACAGGGTGGTCCAGATGTCTTTTGACCCCAATAAATTAGTTTTCATTTTCATTTCTGTTTTAAATCAACCTTACTGAAAAAAACATGTAACGTTTTCGAGAATTGAATGAGAGGTCACAAGACATCTGACCCCACCCTGTTATATTGTACCAGTACCAGATCTCGGTACGGATACATTCCTACCACGTGAATTACGAAGCGCCATTTCCCAAACCGTCCGGGGGTTGAACCCGGATCGTTGTCAACCACAGCACCGTATAGCATGAATTGATATCATAACACGTGTGTGCCCTTCGATTCACCCAAGCAGTCACTTCGTGTCCCGCCACAGTGCCAGCTGTGTGGAGCAGATGGCTATTTTGGTTCGTGAGCTGTCATAATAATTAGAGGGCCTCTCCAAATGCATTCGAAATGTAGCTGCACGGAACCTGCTATGCCACTCTGCCCTCAGGGTCAGGCACAACAAAAATGAAACAGGGTTCCCTATGTGTGGTATGAAGAAAGACCATTGCCTGAAACGTCACCTCTATATATTTCTAAAAGGCCACAGTGATATTGACGAATGTGTAGAGTTGTTGTTCTGTGTGCAGTATCACAAAGTCATTGGTTATTCGAATAAAGCTGCTCCTCTTGACCTCCACGTGGTGACCCCAACCACGGTGACCCCCACCTGGTGACCCCCACCACGGTGACCCCAACCACGGTGACCCTCACCTGGTGACCCCCACCACGGTGACCCCCACCTGGTGACCCCCACCGTGGTGACCCCTAGCACACCAACTGGCGACTCAGTGGCATCTTGGTATTACATCACTTGCTGCCGTACCACGTGTTAAAACGCTCATAGTTTATTTATTTTATTGTTAAATTGTTTTACGTGCATTTGTGTGTCTTCATCATCAGCCACGATCAATCCACTGCTGGATGAAGGCCTCCCAGGCCATCAACGTCTCTGATAACCCTTTCGTGGAATCATCCAAAGTGCTCCATCTCGCTCGAGTGAAGGGGCTTCCATTCGTTGGCCGCCACTCCCGTGTTATTATTGGGCGCCCTCCTTGCAGTGAGTCCTGACCTAGCCCACTCTCTCTTTTCTGTTTGAAAATAGTTTGAATGATGTCGTTAAACCTGCGTGTGTGTTCGCTCACGCAAGCGTCCCAATTTCTCTGCGTCTCAACGTAAATCCAAGCCTGCATCTTGCATGCTCAGTTACACACTTTTCAGTTTCGTTCCGTTTTTCAAGTTGGCCACCATGTTTTCGCAGCCGTCCGTCGTCATTATAGCAGACAATATACACCCGTGAAGCACTTGCTTCTTTAGGCACGCTGGTACAGTTTGTCGCTTCTCATGATCAAAGTCAGCCTTCTAAAAGCACTTCGCCATGCCATGTATCCCACAGAGTGTTGCCCAGGAGGGGGCTTGGTGGCAGAGCGAGCGGCTCGCAATACAAATGTCGCTAAAATCAAATCTTGGTTAGGGCTTCTGTCAGCCCATCATCTCTCCAGGGTCAATACAACAAGGACCACTTTGTAAAGGAAGGAAGTAAACAGTGGTTGTTCTTTGGATAGACTCCCCCCTGCCCGTCCCCGTCATACAAATGTGGAATGTGCGCCGCTTGCTAAGGGCTGTGAGCAAGAGATGAGCCAAGCCTCGACGCTCATTTGAGCAGGAAAATTGCAGAGCAAACGTGAAATTGCCAATGGGATGTCAACAAGAACACGTTGATTTATGATGGTTATAAGCATTTCATGACCAGCTTTGTCTCTTATGGTTTATCTTTTTTAGTGTCAACATGTCCACGGCTTGATTGCTTTATTGCAGGATGAGGAATGCGCGGCGTTTCCTCAATTCCAAACGGTAATGTAGCCACAGATGCATTGCATTTCTCTCTCTGCTTTTTGAAATATGACACTCTCCATCGCATGCAATTCCTGTTCATATAGCATTCTATCTTTTTTTTAAGAGCCGCTCTTAATTACCGTTGTGTTGATTGTAAGCCATGGAGAGCTGAGCACAGCGCTTGCAGTTGCACGCATTGGATAAGCACACAACGCGAGCGTTTCCATACAGCACGCAACTTGATTGTAGTGCTTGTGGAAATTCACTTGACCGCTTTGTGGGTTTGCTCCGAGTGGGAGGTTCACTCTCTGGGACAGCCGAGTGCTTCGTGTGCCCTCGTTGAGAACAATGTGCAAAGGCGATGTTTTTTTGAGTAAGTAGTAAATAGTAATTGGGCTGCCAACTTTTTTCCACCGCGAAATAAACCCGGACAAATTTCTCCGTCAACCACGCAGTGTCCGCTAAAAGTTCAACACGGCCATCCCGCTCCACCTGCGAGACGTCACGAGAGTGGACGCCGAAGGTTTGTGTGTAGAGACGTTGCCAGCGACAGGTGAAATTGCGTTTTTTTTCATCACAGCTAAATTATTATTTTATTTATTTAGGAAAACAGATTTTTAACAACCTCAGTTGATACGCCCGCCCCCCCCCCCCCACAGTCGTGGGCGTGCATGGGCGCTGTGATAAATGCGCTAATTACGTCTCTCACTGTGCCGCTCTCCGTGCCCGGCGCTCCTGCTCGGAGATGATGGATCTCCCATCGAGTGCGCGTGTGCCATGCACCATGAAACTAACAAATTTTTTTTTTTATTTAACCAGATAAGGTCCCACTGAGCCGTATAGCTCTTTTTTTAGAAGCGACCTGGTTATCACAAATTATAGATCAACGAAGTGGCTTATCATGTTGACATTCATTGCAGCCAAATGCTCTAAACAAATAATGCTAAATGTGGAGTGAAAATTCCGGAGGAACCGGAGAAAAATGCGAGATTCAAATATACAGCAGGCGTCGGGGTTTGGATCGAACCCACGACCTCCTGTATACCAGGCGAGGTAGTTAACATCTCGCCATCTTTGCATCAACCCTCTCCTTTATAGCACTTTCTCTTGCAATCAAATAATGTTCTGAAATAAAATCAGCTTATGTGATCATGTATGCTTTTCGTAACACAACAGACACGTTTTACAGCCGATTAAAATCGGTAGAGTCGTGTAAGGTGCCACGTGGCCTAACCCCACAAAATATAGATCAGCAAACAACTGCTTTGAATTATGTAATAAGAAAATAAACGATCACAGCTTCATGAGTATAGTATCACCCAGCAGTGCACGTGCTGAGCACAGTTGCTGAGCACAGGCCCAAAGGCGCAAAACGTGAAGCGGCCATCAACAAACATGACTCTGTGAGAGTGATTTATTTTTGTAAAACAGGGGGAAACGTATTCCTAAAGGTTACCAGTCGCCGCACGTAACGACTGGCAAGAGAGTGCTGTATTTTGGTTTGCAGCATTTTATGGTCAATTTTGCATTCTTGGTGCCACAAACTGCGCGGCCCGGAGACGCGGGGCAGCGTCCTGAGCCACGGCGCGTTGAAGAAGATTCTCGCCGAAGGAAAGACACGGACGCAGTTGCATTTACTTTGTTTAACGATCGCATTGTTTTGGCCAACAGACGTCTGCGCAAAGACCAACCTCGACTGAGCATCGTGTGTTGGGGTGGAGGGGGGGGAGTCGTGTGATTTGGTGGAGTCATGGGGAGCGGTGGTGGAGCGGTTGGCGCGCTGTGCTTCGAACCTGGCGACCCGAGTTCAATTGCCGCTCACGGCCAACAAGGTGGGCCACCCACCTTCTCGGTGACGATTATCTGAACTTGTCCTGGGCCTCTCCTAGGTGGACTTAGCCTTAAATGAGTACCTGATGCGGCGTGTAAACATCGCCACTGGGGAGACAAAGGCCGCCGGGCGTGGTGCTGGCCACCCACCTCCTCGTGTGCCGTGCTGGCCTTCATAGGTGCTCGCTAGATGGGGGTCGGTTCAGCCAATCATCCCTGAAGGGTCGATAATGATACATACCACTTTGTGGGAAAGTAAACTTTGGTTATCATATGGATAGACTCGCCCCCAGCATAGGAATGTGTAATTTACACAATTGAGCTAAGCGCTGTAAATAGAAGGTGGGCTCAATGCGCAATACATCACTTTAATATGGGACCTTTCTTGGCAATATCACCATATAAGAGCATCACTTTAGCTTTGTGGAAGATGGCTGTTGTTGTGCGTGTGATGGCTGTAAGTGTTGGTAAAGCTGAATGGTGTAACACATTCCTGCGGAGGGAGCTGGTAGGAACGTTGGGTTGCTCGGTCAATGGCCAAGGTCAACGGCGGCGTGGTGTATTCCGCAAATATGCCCGACTGTGAGGGCGGGCACAAGCCGGCGTGAGTAGGTTAAACGTTGAGTTTTATAAGGGCACCACGGGGTGACCAGCCCCTCCCCACCCAGCCCCACCCCTCCCACCCAGCCCCACCCTCCCCACCCAGCCCCTCCCCACCCTCCCCTCCCCACCCAGCCCCACTCTCCCCACCCAGCTCCTCCCCTCCCCACCAAACCCCTCCCTCCCCACCCAGCCCCTCCCTGCACGACGGACACAATAATCCCCTGTGGGCTGGTGTAACCAGGAGGTTCCTACCAGTAGAAATGCTACGATGCATTGTGTAATGTACGCATGTTGTTGAACTGCTTTCGCACCGCACGTAGCCAACCGTCTTAATTGTGGAGGTAATGACCTGAACATAAAGTGTTCTCGACTGGTTGTGTCGTTCCGGCACTCATAACAGTTCGGTGCATTGCGCATCAGCTGGTTTTCGTTGTCATCATTGGGCAAGTGTAGAGCTGCTCCACGTGTATGCATGCTGTTTGATATAGAGCTCCGAGAAATCAATGCACTTAATGAGCCATTTGCTTTCCAGAGCACACTTACACTGACGTCGGTTAGCTGATAGCTTATCAAGGTGAGGCGATATTGACTTAGCTACAGCCTTTCATTAAATTCATTTTTTTATTGCAATAACAAAAGAATATTCACGTTGCTGCTGTAATCGTCTCCAATTACCGATGTCTGCTTTTAACAGAGACCGACGCGCATCGCGTCAGTGTTGGAGAGAGACAATGATCGTGGCTGCGACGTCACCGTGCAGAAGGTGGTCACAGTGCCTCCTTGTCGTCCTCCTCGTCTGTTGTGTCCGTCTGTCTGTGTCTCTGCTTCCCTATCTGCGTGTGTCTGTGTCTCTGCTTCCCTATCTGCGTGTGTCTGTGTCTCTGCTTCCCTATCTGCGTGTGTCTGTGTCTCTGCTTCCCTATCTGCGTGTGTCTGTCTGTGTGTCGTCTTTCTCTCTCTGTATGTCTTCATATTGTTGTCTGTGATTCTTGTCGTTGAGATAGGGGCCGTCCATAAATGACGTCAAGCGATTTTGGACGATTTTTGACCCCCCCCCCCCTCGTCACACGGCATCACAAACAGTCAGACCCCCCCCTCAAATATGACGTCACACAGCTCTGCCCCCCCCCCCCAAATATAAAACATGCTTCAAATCGCTTTAAACTATTGCCATTGTAGTGCGTATTTAATGTGCCGCTGCACTCTGATGTTGTAGGAGAAAACATTGATTAAAAAGTCAATTTAATTAAGTAGAACGTGTTGTCTATATTTATTTAAAGTTGCGCATTTTCATGTGACGTCACATTTCTCAAATCCCCCCCCCCCCCCTCGTCACACATCGTCACAAATGTCTGACCCCCCCCCCCCCCTAGGTGCGTGACGTCATTTATGGACGACCCCATACATGTAGATATTTCCATATCTATATGTATCTGACCCAGGTACATATATGTTCTGGGCCAACCCGAAATGAGTACCAGGTATAATACATAAACATTAGGGCTGGGGAGACAAAGGCGGGCGGGCACAGTGCTGGAAACACGGTCCACTCACAGGTGCGCCTTGTCGGCTTAGGAGGTGATCGCGAACGGCACTTTGCCCAACAGCCTCAGTAGGCTGTTGGGTCTAGGCACGTGGCAGTGATGTCACCCTGCAGAAGTTGTCTCGCCTGGTGTGTGTGAGAAGAAGGTGGTGTAAATTTCGATTTAAAGCTTCTTTCGTGACTGCAGGGATTCATCTTCTTGGTTCTTTCGGTAAAGTCACGTAGAATGGAAATAATAAAATAATAAAGTAAAAAATAAAACATAATTAAATAATTCTCACGACGTTTCGGCCACAACGCAAGCAGCCGTCCTCAGGTGAAGAACAGGTCTGTCAGACTCTGTCTTATCGACAGACCTGTTCTTCACCTGAGGTGCCGTCCTCAGGTGAAGAACAGGTCTGTCAGACTGTCTTATCGACAGACTTGTTCTTCACCTGAGGACGGCTGCTTGCGTTGTGGCCGAAACGTCGTGAGAATTATTTTATTATGTTTTATTTTTTATTTTATTATTTCCATTCTACGTGACTTTACCGAAAGAATCAAGAAGAAGGTGGTGGTTTGTGTGTCCCCTTGCCCCCTGGGGTCGTGGGATGCCTTGCTCAGCATCAGGGGACTCGGTCTCGTTCAGTTGTCACGCGGCCACGGTGTTTGCTCCCCTAGACGCGCGGCGATATGGAAGCATCGGCCGCCGCAATACTGCAGAGAGGATCCGGCTTTGAGCTTAACGGACCTCATTGTTTGCGCAGAGCGAGGGCTCACATTTAACGGGATGGGTTTTATAGCGCACGGCTGTTACAGCAGCCGGAGCAAAGAGGGCTCAATCACCGCAAGGGAAGACGCCTGGATCTTATCCCGGGAGATCTAGCTATAAATGAGATTCACTGTCATGCGTGGGATAGGCTGGATGGCAGCATTGACCCCCTCGAACCCAGCGTAGCCCAGGACTCACGCGTCCGTCAGAGTGTCCGTCTCTCCGGACACCGCCGGCGCTCCCTCCACGCGCCGTCTTCAGGCCACTGGCTGTGTCGCCACGTTGCTGGCAACGCTGAGATCTCATTACCTTTTTGCGTGCAGGAAAATCAAGTATACGCGCATGAATATTTGATGCGGCTCTTAGAATGCCTGGCGGGGAGACAACTGGGAGCAATGGCGAATTCTGTGGCACAGAAATAATGTCAATGCGTGAGCACACGCGCCCCTGGCTAACACCGCGGGCGTGTGAATGACTGTGCAATGCCACGCGCCGTATGCTTCGCAGTGAACAATGGAGATCTCCGTGACGGCGTTCGCAAGAGTAGGCCACAGTGTGCCGGCGCCACGGTCAAAATGTCCATACATAAAAATGACCTGCGAACGACTCGATTTGGGATTACAAACAGCGACAACGCCCCCTACTGTGGAACTACAGCGCGGTCCTTCGTGCGAACTCGGGCCTGGTGAGCACTGAGTGATGACCAAAGGTGCCCAGGTGTGTGTATGAATACGCATTCAAACCCTCCCGGGGGACAACTCCGTGCGGTGGCGAATTCATAAAACGAGCAAGATTTACAACCCTCAAACTATCAACCCAGGCTGTATCGCGCGTGCTCCTCTCCTCTGCACCAACACCGGGCGATAGCATTCTCAATCTTCATCAGAAGGCAGCGAGGCAGACGCGTTGTCACCGATCTCGACATCGTAACCCCAGCGGACAACACGTGGGTTTGAGTCTGCCACACGGAGCGTGCGAAGCGAAGGTGGCAGCAGTCGAGGTAATTTTCGCTGTTGACGCTACCGCTCTCATCGGCGTCTCCTCTCGCACCGGGGCTTTGTTGATCTCCGTTTAGCCCCCGTGACCCCTCCACTAAGTGATTCCATTTCATCATCATCGTCGTCGTCGTCTTCTCTCGCCGACCTTGGCAATTATTCCCCGCTGTCGCGGAGCAGTTCCGTTGGGTTTGACTTTCCCGCGGCTTTTATGTATTTTAGTGACAGATTATATTTTATGTATTTTAATGACAGGTTATATTTGGAACAGAATTCAGAGGATCATGACGGGTCATTAGCGACGGAGTAATTGGGTGGTATTTGGAAATGATTAGGAGCTTGTCTGGGAAAGACCAAAACGAAAGAGCCCTAATTGACTGTCTCTTCATTTATAATTCTTTGTTATTCCCACACCTCATGTCGGTTATTACTGAAATCAATTCCTAAATACGTGAAACCGAACACTAAATTACATCGATGCTTCCAGCTCATCATTCATTAGCGAGTCATGTATATTGGACACTGTGTTCAATTGACAATTATTTTTCTTCACTTTTTGTAAAATTTCTTCTGAACTTTCCCAGACTTTGTTCAAGTTCTGTAGCACTTCAATTGCCGTGACCCGCAGCGTATAACAGCGACAAAGATAACCCTCTCCGGAGCATCACAAGATGTGTGTTGAGTGATTACGAGACAAAGATCCCCGTATAGCCTCAACAGACCGTTGGGGCAAGTGTTGTAAGCGAGCACCAATGAAGGCCAGAACGGTGCACGAGGGGGTGGGTGGCCAGCACCACGCCCGACCGCCTTTGTCTCCCTAGTGGCGATGTTTACTATACACCGCACCAGGTACTCATTTAAGGCTGAGTTGATCTAGGGGAGACCCAGGGCTGGTTCAAATAATCGTCACCTGGTGTTGGCCGTGAGCGCTAATCGAACTGAGGTCGCCCGGTTCATAGCGCAGCGTAGCGCTCACCGCTACACCGCCGATGCACACCACAAGACACCCGCACAGGCTACGAGATGCGCGCCCTGTTCGCGTAACTGCGGTGCCCCTTTTACCGAGACGCTCACAAAGTATCGTGCAACGGAGTGAAGGGTGACATGACATCGTCTTTTTTTTACAAACATCTCTCAATACAGAGTGATCGCTCGCGGCTCGGCCCGTGGAGAGAAGCGCGCTGCCCCTCAGGTCGGAAGGTCACGAGTTCAAAAGGACGGGCAACCAATTTGTGGGGGAAGTCAGGAGCAGGTTCTCCTGTGGGGAGAAAACGCCCACCAGAAAGTCGCCCCCACCATAGTAGTGCGGAATTTCCACCACTTTGGCTCGGGACTATAAACAGGAAATGAGCACCGGCTCAACGTTCATCTGAGCAGGAAACCACAGCAGCTGCTGCTGCTGCTGCTGCCGCTGCAACTGCAGCAGCAGCAGCAGTGGCGGTAGCAGCAGCAGCGGTGGTGGCGCCGGCAGCAGTGTGATGATGCGGCTGATGCGGTATAGTGTAGTGGGTGAGCGCTACGCTGCGCTACGAACCCGGCGACCCGAGTTCGATTCAACACCGGTGACGATTATCTGAGCCGGTCCTGAGCCTCCCCTAGGTCGACTCAGCCTCAAATGAGTACCTGGTGCGGTGTGTAATAACATCGCCACAGGGGAGACAAAGGCGGCCGGGTTCAGTGCTGGTCACCCACCCCCTCGCGTGCCGTGCCGGCCTTCATGGGTGCTCGCTAACAGCACTTGCCCCAACAGTCTGTTCAGGCTACACGAGGGATCTTTGATGCTGTGTTGGTGCGGTGCACGCGGCGCCGTGCCACTTTGGCAATGGGTTGACAACAATAATAATAATACTTGTTATTATTCACAGTGCCTAGTCAAGCCACTGCTGGATAAAGCCCTCCCCTTGCCGTGCCGGCCATGGGGGTTGTTTCGCCATACTTCACCACGCTGGTGACTTCAGATGGATTAACGGGGAAGCTCAGGACCAATATTCGAAATAATTTGCCGCGAATGTCAGCCGTGGCCGGGAATCGAACTCAGGTCACCGGGCAAATAGAGCAGTGCACTGCGCAAAAGGATTTTTTTTTCATGTGTATCGTGTGCCAATGCATGTTATCACGTGTTTGGTGACGCGGCTGCGATGATATAGAGAGCGTCGCACGCTCACTTCGTATCTGTCCCTGGGTTCTCCTGTTCACTTATGCAGCACTGGGAGGCAAATGAGTTTGCACGGCATAAAATCAATCAGTTTAAATACCGGAGCGCCGTTTCCCCCCGAAATGTACTGAGCTGCTAAATCACTGGAGCTGCTATTTTGCCCGCGGCAGGAGTCCATTTCAATTTGGCACCAGAGATTCGTGCAGAGAGTCCCGCTATAAAGAAATATATTAATAATACGCCACTGTAACCTCGCTAACGTGGCCTACTCACCGCGACATTTAAAACATAAATGCTAATCCAAAGTCCAACTCACTAAAATAACGCAGTCCCATAGCCCAGGCGAGACATTTTTTTATGCCCCGTGACAAGACACCATTTGGGAAAAAGCATTTAAAAACGTATGCTCCGATGCAAGTGTATATTTACTGCCAGATAGGAACCCAGAATAACGGCGCTGCCGATCCCACAGATCAAACTGCACTGTAGACTTCAAATATTGTTCAACACGCCATATACGGGCACCAAATCTCGGCACAAACCAATTCCTGAGACTCGAACACCGATGCCAACTCCCGGACTGCCTGGGTCAAGCCATGGACGGGGTGGCAACACGCCCAGTGGTCGCCGAGCTCGTGACGGCCCACACACGTGAACGTCTCACGCACCGCGGATGTTTTGTTGACAGCCATTTCAGCGGGCTGAGTGAGGTTGCTTCGGTTGGGCATCCGCCTGCGGCCTTCCAACGCGGCCACGTGCAAAGACGGTCACAAATACATGCGTGAATTGAAGATGGCGCGCGACGACCATGGAAATTGCATCTCAAATTTTGGTGCGGTAGAAATTTGAAACGCGCGCGCACAGAGACAAAGCAGGAAGTCATAAACCAGTGCCCACGATTGCCCAAGCTCTGGCAGCCGCTGCAGCAACGGCGCTCCTCACACGCCGTGAAAGTCGAGCGGGTTCCTCTCCCCCCCCCCCCACCACGGCACTCAAAGTGACCTCCTGCTGCTCAAGAAGCATCTCCCCTGGTTAGAGCCAGGAGCCAGCCATTGGTGGACATTCCACGACCCTGTTTGCAGGGCCTTTGAGTTTCAAGGGTTGCAAGTGTATTTTATTTAACCAGGTGAGATCGACTCAATAGACCAGGGAGGTCTCATTTGTAGGAGTGAGCCTGGCTCACCAAACGTACAAAAGGGATGCAATGCAGACAAAGTAGAAGAGTGAAGCAAACAAAATTGGAACTTAAACATCCGAATATTGAATTAGAACTAGAACATCCACATACCCTGAGTGGTACACCACTGACTGCGTAAGAACTGAAGACTTAATGAACCCCTGAGCGGGATTTGAACTCTGACCCTTCCCATTGCGAGCCGCGTAGTCGCTTCAACTTCTCGCGCTCGTCGGAGGCGGACGCGGCCGTCGCGCGGTGCTGCCCGTCCGGCAGACTTCTTCTCGCTCCCTCCCTCTCTACTCAGAACGGACTGCGTGAGCGGCTCGTCACCTCCTCCGCGTCCTCGGCGCACCACGTGTTCACGGTCAGAGAGGTTGTTGCTGGATGGAGCTTTGGCCGTTCCGTGAAGACGTCCACTACCGACAGCGGCAGGCCCCCTCCCTCTCCCTCGAGCCCCCCCCCCCTCCCTCGAGCCCCCCCCCCCTCCCTCGAGCCCCCCCCTCCCCCTCCCTCGAGGCCCCCCCTCCCCCTCCCTCGAGGCCCCCCCCCTCTCCCTCGAGCCCCCTCTCCCTCGAGCCCCCTCCCTCTCCCTTGAGCCCGCCCCCCTCTCCCTCGAGGCCCCCTCCCTCTCCCTCGAGCCCCCCCTCCCCCTCCCTCGAGCCCCCCCCCCCTCTCCCTCGAGCCCCCCCCTCTCCCTCGAGGCCCCCTCCCTCTCTCTCGAGGCCCCCCCCCCTCTCCCTAGAGCCCCCCCTCTCCCTCGAGGCCCCCTCCCTCTCCCTTGAGCCCCCCCCCTCTCCCTCGAGCCCCCCCCCCCTCTCCCTCGAGCCCCCTCTCCCTCGAGCCCCCTCCCTCTCCCTTGAGCCCGCACCCCTCTCCCTCGAGGCCCCCTCCCTCTCCCTCGAGCCCCCCCCCTCTCCCTCGAGGCCCCCTCCCTCTCCCTTGAGCCCCCCCCCCCTCTCCCTCGAGGCCCCCTCCCTCTCTCTCGAGCCCCCCCCCTCTCCCTCGAGGCCCCCTCCCTCTCCCTCGAGCCACCCCCCCCTCTCCCTCGAGGCCCCCCTCTCCCTCGAGGCCCCCCCCCTCTCCCTCGAGGCCCCCTCCCTCTCTCTCGAGGCCCCCCCCCTCTCCCTCGAGGCCCCCTCCCTCTCTCTCGAGGCCCCCCCCCTCTCCCTAGAGCCCCCCCTCTCCCTCGAGGCCCCCTCCCTCTCCCTTGAGCCCCCCCCCTCTCCCTCGAGGCCCCCTCCCTCTCCCTCGAGCCCCCCCCCTCTCCCTCGAGGCCCCCCTCTCCCTCGAGGCCCCCCCCCTCTCCCTCGAGGCCCCCTCCCTCTCCCTCGAGCCCCCCCCCCCTCTCCCTTGAGGCCCCCCTCTCTCTCGAGGCCCCCCCCTCTCCCTCGAGGCCCCCTCCCTCTCCCTCGAGGCCCCCCCCTCTCCCTAGAGCCCCCCCCCCCCTCCCTCGAGGCCCCCTCCCTCTCCCTCGAGGCCCCCTCCCTCTCCCTCGAGGCCCCCCCGCTCTCCCTCGAGCCCCCCTCTCCCTCGAGGCCCCCCTCTCCCTCGAGCCCCCCCCCCTTCCCCGAACAAGAACGGCGCCGTGAGCCGCGAGTCAGTGAGCCGAGCCGCAGTCCTCGGTGCGAGCGGCCGACTCGAGTTGGCGTCCCCGCGCTCACCGAACAAGGTTCGATTTTTACCCTCTCCGATTTCTCTTTCTTCCTCCCTTGTTTTATTTTTTATTTCGGTTGCAAGGCCACCGCTTCACTTCACGCTGTCGAGCAGCATCTCCCGTCCCTCCCACCGCTTCCGTCTGACAGGGAGCCGCTCCCTCCTTCAGCAAGACCTCGCCTCTGGCCGCCGCCAGCTCCGAGCTGATATCCCACGCGGACTTCTCCACTCAACCCGTCCCAGCACCTCCCCGATGCTCTCGCCGTCCCCAAAATCGTTGTCTCCGTTTGATTCCACCCGAGTTGGCATCACCAGAGAGGGCACACACTCGGAGTTGAAGGAAGAACATCTTAATGTCGCCAACGCGACTGGATTACGCAATAATCTTGTTTAAGAAATCTGTTTCTCACATAAGCCGCTTTTACTGGCAACATACAGAAGCTGGCGTTCATTAAACATGTTCAACTCCCCATGGTGAGCCACGGACCAGGTGGTAGTAGTGGCATGCCCTCCTGCACATACCCCGAGCCTCCCCGCCCCATCCAACACCCAGGCTCTCTTGAACGCGCGCGCTTTCTCCACCTGATTCGCTCACAAGCGGCGTCATCACACCGAGCCCTCTGTTTAAGACCGAAGCAGGAGGAGGATTTCGCCACAACTCTGGCTGTCGCCCGATGATGCTGGTTGTAATTACCGGCGAAACGTCGTACTCGAATTGTAAATGTCGTGGGTTTACTCTCCAACACACCGGTGTGCTGTACGAGTAACCAATTGGCATGTTGTGCTTACGTGACAAAGCTTACTCATTGGCCGTGTCGGGTGGTGGCGGGTTTAACGACACATTTATTTTTACGCGATCTAACCCAAACACACGCCTCTGCTATGGACCCAGCCTCTCCTCCGGCCACTGCCCAGAGCAAAGCGTCACAGCCCACGTCCAATCACCCCCCGCCGGTACATTTCACCAACATCACTCTCGCGGAATAATTACTCCTAATAATAATGATGAATAATAATAATTACTACTCACTACCCTGACTTTCCCCCCGCACGTCAACGAACAGATGCCAGCTCGGACGCGTTTCTCAGGCAGCCCAGAGGGCCGGTGTGGCTGATTTGGGTTTACCTCCGACGCTCGAGCACTTTGAGATTGCTAATGTCAAAGGCGCTTTATGAAGTCCAGTTAATTCGTTATGAATTATGACTCCACGTGCAGTGCGTTGGCAGTGAAGTTCCACACCGTACCGGTACCAGATCTCGCTCCAAATCCAATTCCTGTCACCCACACTCAGACGCCACTTAAACCCGGGCAGATGGAAACCCGTGTTTTTTTTGTTATAACAGTGGAAGATAAAAGATACGACGCTTGACATTTGTTTACAATTCATGTGAACAACAACAACAACGATAACTGAATAATGCATGAAGCAAATATCATGTAACGACAGGGGTTGATGTGGGAGGGGGGGGGGGCGACTGGGGTCAAGTTGGTGATTGGTGAATGTTTGTTTACAGAGTAAATATATAATTGTCGGGGGGGGGTGGCGGGTATTGACGTTCCAATGGCTCATCAGTTGTCACGGTCAATTATTAACTTCGCCGTGCGGCGATTACTCGGCGCGGTCAATGCGGAGCGAGCGGCCGAACAGATCCAAGCCGTGAGATGGGAATCTCTGACGCCAAGCGGTGCAGGAGTGGCGCGCCTTCTGTGACGGGCTGGGGGACTGAACCGTCGCGCCTTGTGCCGTGTGGGGGGTAGAGGAGTCGGGGCGGGGGGGGTAGCCGCCCGCCACTTCCTCGTCCTCGCTACAAACGAAGGCGCGGCGCGCTGCTATTGACGCAGCCGGAACAGCAGCGGGTCGCATTTATGGAGGAGCAGCGCCGTTGGTTGGCAACGATCGTGCCACGAAGGGCCTCTGGGTTCGAGGCATGCCTCGGGCGCACTGTGGAGTGTTTGTTTTCTCTCCCCCCCAGTTCTGCGTGGATTTCCTCCAGCCCCTCCGGTTTTCCTGCCATAGCTAAGAAGAATCAGAATATGTATTTATATTGGAGGAATCCGATGAGCTATGAAGCTCTTGTTCACAGATGTCCAGTCGTGGCGGGTAAGAATGTTGCAGTGCAAATTATAAAAAAAGTAAACAAATAACCCAAGCACATACAAATAAAATAAACCATCCTCAACCTACCATGCTTTGTAACTGGTATAGATGCCAACATTATATAACGCTGCTGAAAGTTGGGCTCACACACAGCAACATCGGCCCATACTGCGACATTTGGCAGGAACCTTTTGAAAAAGATTCTTCACTGTGTGGTCACCGTGCCACGGGTTGAGAGTTCAACTCGTTCGCTGTGAGGTCACCGTACCACGGGTTGGGAGTTCAACTCGTCCACTGTGAGGTCACCGTACCACGGGTTGGGAGTTCAACTCGTCCACTGTGAGGTCACCGTACCACGGGTTGGGAGTTCAACTCGTCCGCTGTGAGGTCACCGTACCACGGGTTGGGAGTTCAACTCGTCCGCTGTGAGGTCACCGTACCACGGGTTGAGAGTTCAACTCGTTCGCTGTGAGGTCACCATACCACGGGTTGAGAGTTCAACTCGTTCGCTGTGAGGTCACCGTACCACGGGTTGAGAGTTCAACTCGTTCGCTGTGAGGTCACCGTACCACGGGTTGAGAGTTCAACTCGTTCGCTGTGAGGTCACCGTACCACGGGTTGGGAGTTCAACTCGTCCGCTGTGAGGTCACCGTACCACGGGTTGGGAGTTCAACTCATTCGCTGTGAGGTCACCGTACCACGGGTTGGGAGTTCAACTCGTCCGCTGTGAGGTCACCGTACCACGGGTTGAGAGTTCAACTCGTTCGCTGTGAGGTCACCATACCACGGGTTGGGAGTTCAACTCGTCCGCTGTGAGGTCACCGTACCACGGGTTGAGAGTTCAACTCGTTCGCTGTGAGGTCACCATACCACGGGTTGGGAGTTCAACTCATTTGCTGTGAGGTCACCGTACCACGGGTTGGGAGTTCAACTCGTCCGCTGTGAGGTCACCGTACCACGGGTTGGGAGTTCAACTCGTTCACTGTGAGGTCACCGTACCACGGGTTGGGAGTTCAACTCGTTCGCTGTGAGGTTACCGTACCACGGGTTGGGAGTTCAACTCGTTCACTGTGAGGTCACCGTACCACGGGTTGGGAGTTCAACTCGTTCGCTGTGAGGTCACCGTACCACGGGTTGGGAGTTCAACTCGTTCGCTGTGAGGTTACGGTACCACGGGTTGGGAGTTCAACTCGTTCACTGTGAGGTCACCGTACCACGGGTTGGGAGTTCAACTCGTTCACTGTGAGGTCACCGTACCACGGGTTGGGAGTTCAACTCGTTCACTGTGAGGTCACCGTACCACGGGTTGGGAGTTCAACTCGTTCGCTGTGAGGTTACCGTACCACGGGTTGGGAGTTCAACTCGTTCACTGTGAGGTCACCGTACCACGGGTTGGGAGTTCAACTCGTTCGCTGTGAGGTCACCGTACCACGGGTTGGGAGTTCAACTCGTTCGCTGTGAGGTCACCGTACCACGGGTTGAGAGTTCAACTCGTTCACTGTGAGGTCACCGTACCACGGGTTGGGAGTTCAACTCGTTCGCTGTGAGGTCACCGTACCACGGGTTGAGAGTTCAACTCGTTCGCTGTGAGGTCACCGTACCACGGGTTGGGAGTTCAACTCGTTCGCTGTGAGGTCACCGTACCACGGGTTGGGAGTTCAACTCGTTCGCTGTGAGGTCACCGTACCACGGGTTGAGAGTTCAACTCGTTCACTGTGAGGTCACCGTACCACGGGTTGGGAGTTCAACTCGTTCGCTGTGAGGTTACCGTACCACGGGTTGAGAGTTCAACTCGTTCGCTGTGAGGTCACCGTACCACGGGTTGAGAGTTCAACTCGTTCGCTGTGAGGTCACCGTACCACGGGTTAGGAGTTCAACTCGTTCGCTGTGAGGTCACCGTACCACGGGTTGAGAGTTCAACTCGTTCGCTGTGAGGTCAGCGTACCACGGGTTGAGAGTTCAACTCGTTCGCTGTGAGGTCACCGTACCACGGGTTAGGAGTTCAACTCGTTCGCTGTGAGGTCACCATACCACGGGTTGAGAGTTCAACTCGTTCGCTGTGAGGTCACCATACCACGGGTTAGGAGTTCAACTCGTTCGCTGTGAGGTGACTGTACCACGGGTTGAGAGTTCAACTCGTTCGCTGTGAGGTCACCGTACCACGGGTTGAGAGTTCAACTCGTTCGCTGTGAGGTCACCATACCACGGGTTAGGAGTTCAACTCGTTCGCTGTGAGGTCAGCGTACCACGGGTTGAGAGTTCAACTCGTTCGCTGTGAGGTCACCGTACCACGGGTTGAGAGTTCAACTCGTTCGCTGTGAGGTCACCATACCACGGGTTAGGAGTTCAACTCGTTCGCTGTGAGGTCACCATACCACGGGTTGAGAGTTCAACTCGTTCGCTGTGAGGTCACCGTACCACGGGTTGAGAGTTCAACTCGTTCGCTGTGAGGTGACTGTACCACGGGTTGAGAGTTCAACTCGTTCGCTGTGAGGTCACCGTACCACGGGTTGAGAGTTCAACTCGTTCGCTGTGAGGTCACCGTACCACGGGTTGAGAGTTCAACTCGTTCGCTGTGAGGTCACTGTACCACGGGTTGAGAGTTCAACTCGTTCGCTGTGAGGTCACCGTACCACGGGTTGAGAGTTCAACTCGTTCGCTGTGAGGTCACCATACCACGGGTTGAGAGTTCAACTCGTTCGCTGTGAGGTCACCGTACCACGGGTTGAGAGTTCAACTCGTTCGCTGTGAGGTCACTGTACCACGGGTTGAGAGTTCAACTCGTTCGCTGTGAGGTCACCGTACCACGGGTTGAGAGTTCAACTCGTTCGCTGTGAGGTCACTGTACCACGGGTTGAGAGTTCAACTCGTTCGCTGTGAGGTCACCGTACCACGGGTTGAGAGTTCAACTCGTTCGCTGTGAGGTCACCGTACCACGGGTTGAGAGTTCAACTCGTTCGCTGTGAGGTCACTGTACCACGGGTTGAGAGTTCAACTCGTTCGCTGTGAGGTCACCGTACCACGGGTTGAGAGTTCAACTCGTTCGCTGTGAGGTCACCATACCACGGGTTGAGAGTTCAACTCGTTCGCTGTGAGGTCACCGTACCACGGGTTGAGAGTTCAACTCGTTCGCTGTGAGGTCACTGTACCACGGGTTGAGAGTTCAACTCGTTCGCTGTGAGGTCACTGTACCACGGGTTGAGAGTTCAACTCGTTCGCTGTGAGGTCAGCGTACCACGGGTTGGGAATTCAACTCGTTCGCTGTGAGGTCACCGTACCACAGGTTGAGAGTTCAACTCGTTCGCTGTGAGGTCACCATACCACGGGTTAGGAGTTCAACTCGTTCGCTGTGAGGTCACCGTACCACGGGTTGGGAGTTCAACTCGTCCGCTGTGAGGTCACCGTACCACGGGTTGAGAGTTCAACTCGTTCGCTGTGAGGTCACCGTACCACGGGTTGGGAGTTCAACTCGTCCGCTGTGAGGTCACCGTACCACGGGTTGGGAGTTCAACTCGTTCGCTGTGAGGTCACCGTACCACGGGTTGGGAGTTCAACTCGTCCGCTGTGTGGTCACCGTACCACGGGTTGGGAGTTCAACTCGTCCGCTGTGAGGTCACCATACCACGGGTTGGGAGTTCAACTCGTCCGCTGTGAGGTCACCGTACCACGGGTTGGGAGTTCAACTCGTCCGCTGTGAGGTCACCATACCACGGGTTGGGAGTTCAACTCGTCCGCTGTGAGGTCACCATACCACGGGTTGGGAGTTCAACTCGTCCGCTGTGAGGTCACCGTACCACGGGTTGGGAGTTCAACTCGTCCGCTGTGTGGTCACCGGTGCAGTGGCCCAATCATAGAGCGAACTGCTCGCAATCAGACAAAGGGGCCGTCCATGAATGACGTCACGCGATTTTTGACGATTTTTTACCCCCTCGTCACACGGCGTCACAAAAAGTCAGACCCCCCCTCAAATATGACGTCACAAAGTTCTGCCCCTCCCCCCTTAAACCATATTTCCATAGCGCAGCGCGCTGACCGCAACACCCCCCCCACACCCACCCACGTGCGCGCGCCGAGGCAACGGGGCCCGCGTCGGGATGGCCGCTGCCTCGACCCGTGCCCCGGGGGGGGAGCAGCTTGGCTCGCGGCTGGGCTGGGCTGGGCAGGGACGCGGCGGCAACATCCCTGGAAGCTCTAAACACGAGCATCAAGTGTCAGAGATGCACCGCGGTTTTACTCCGTCGGGATTTTGTACGCCGTGACTGGGTTCGGTGCGTCGCGGGGTTATTGAACGGATCTGTCAAGAATTATGGATTTGCGCGTTTCTGCTCTGTAATTCGACGCGGCCACGGCGCGTGAGTTGGATGATTCGCGTGGACTCCAGGCCGCCGCCGCGGTGGCGGTGGTTGGTGGTTATGACAGCAGAGTGACCGCGTGGTCACCCTGCGGTGTTTTCTTCCGGCTCACATGGCCAGCGCGAAACGTTTATAGCACGCGGGCTCGGGTTGAACGGGAGCACGCGAGGAATGCGTCCCGTGGGAAGTGAGGTGGGCAAAAGCTGTTAGCGACTGCTGTATGCCCTCACGTGGCTACACGGTGACTTATACAATAGCAATGTGAAAAGCGGCGCTCAGTATCCACCCACTCGCTCTCGTCGGGAGAGAACGCCTCTGAGGAACCACGCACAGAAGAAGGTCCCCGCCACGTGATGTACTAGCGCCAAAAGTGACGCAAGTTCTGTGGTCCAATACTTACGATGGTGTCATCGTCCACTCTATGATGATCCTGGACCTTATAATCTGACCACATTTGTGTCGGTGAGACGTTCTGATTTTCTCAATTGTGGTCCTGATGATCCTGGATCTGGATTTTAAACGAAACATCGCGTGTCTCATTGCGACGTTGTTTGTCAGGATCGATCTTCAAGTGACCGCTGAGCTGAAGGCTTCCTAACCGGCTGCGTGGCGATGGTTTGGCCGCGTCGGGTAGCGGAGGGTTGTGGACGTCCAGCCACGTCCCCGTCGCGACACTTCTCACCTCGTCGCACACGCGAACGAGAGCTCCCTTGCATTGTACCTGCGAACACCAAGGCGCGGCGAAACGCAACATGACCGAGAGGAAAATCTAATTGACAGGGCGGTGCGTTCCGGCGTGACCGCTCGTTCGGTTGGGGCGGCTTGCGGGCCCGGCCATCGGCGGAGTCCTTCTTCTCTCAACGCATCCCACGCGAGGTCACAGATTTGGGCTACACGTGGACGACGTTTGGTGGAGGAGGAGGATGGTGGTGGTGGTGATGGTGGCTCTGCTGGCTCTCGCGCTTTCTAAATGATTTTCGCGAACCGTTGGGAAAGCGCTGACAGCAATTTATTGTTTCCTGAAAACATTTCCACGCAGCGGTCTCATGGGAAAGAAAAAAAACGCACATTTCGACGTAAAACAGAAACACGTTTAAAACAAAAAATGTTTTGGTCAAAAGAAAAGCGATATTGGCATCAGGAGGCCGAGCACGTTGGGCTTTGCGCGCGGGACTTGGGCTGGGAATGAGAGGCGTGCTCGTAGAAGGGAAGCGAAAAGCTCTGTTGCATTATTTAGAGTGCCATTATCCCCATAGCAGCATCCTGTTACAGAACGTTACATTTTTGGATCTAAAATATTAATTGCCTTCATGAGTGGCGGCGCCACGAGCGACGTTTACAAAGTGGCGAACACGATTGTTCATCGTCTGCCACAAGGCCGACGCGTCCGGGCCCGTTGGGAACGTCTCGAGCCGCGGCAGGAGTGGGTCCACCCTCAACAGGTTCAGGACTGCTCACGGGCCACGCCTCGCCAACCTCCACCGATGGGGCCTAAGAGCGACCCCCCCCCCCCCCTGTGTGCCTGTGGGGTGGGGCAAACCCGTGCACCGCATCCCAGAAGTCTGCCCAAATCCACAAAAATCAACGGAGGCCTGGTCGCCCTCAACACAGCAGGACGGGTAAGCAACCGCTCGGCGCAGGGATCTTTGCATTCGCTGAATAAAATAAATTATTGAGTGCTCAAGACGCGCGCATCGAGGGACTTTCTCCTTCCTAGAGAGTCACCAGAATGAAACGAGAGTGTCGAGGTGGTGTCTTATCCCCGAGCTAGTGGGGGAAATTCCACATTCCTATGGTGGTGGCGAGTCTATCCATAGAGCGACCGCTGATGACTTCCCCATTAGGTGGTGCGCACTCATTCGATCAGCACCAGAGAGAATGCGATGATGGATCGAGTCCAACCCCCATCCGGTGATTTGAGCCCGCAACTTTCCGATCCCGACCCGCTCCGCTCCATCACTGAGCCACGCGGGTGCTCTCAAGTGTGGGGCATCAGTGTGGTGCATTGTGGGCCATGCTCTGCACACCGCTGGACGAACGCACCTCCGAGGTGTTGCCATCTCTCATGGGCTCGCAATAGAAACCCCCCCCCCCACCCATCTGCACGTGAGATGATGTCGTCGCTATCTATGGGACCTTTTTGCCAGTATAAACATTTTTTTATGGAAATGTTTTCCCCTTTCTGGCAATAAGACCGGTGTTAAGACGTTCAAGCAGCAAAAATAAACCTTTTGCAAGGAATCAAGTCTGCATTGACCACACGTGCTTGTGGTAAAACATGCCAACAAACAAACTCTGTGAATAAGTACGCATTGTGTTTGAAACTGATTGGCCTCCACCAGAGACAACACCAGAGTCTCACTACCAGTGATCGACCAGAGATGGGTGGGGAGGGAGGGGCTGGGTAGGGCGGGGAGGGTGGGGAGGGGCTGGGTGGGAAGGGTGGGGCGGGTGGGGCTGGGTGGGGAGGGGCTGGTCACCCCGTGGTGCCCTTATAAAACTCAACGTTTAACCTACTCACGCCGGCTTGTGCCCGCCCTCACAGTCGGGCATATGTGCGGAATACACCACGCCGCCGTTGACCCTGGCCATTGACCGAGCAACCCAACGTTCCTACCAGCTCCCTCCGCAGGAATGTGTTCGCTCGGATCGAATCGTTATATCGATGGGACACTGCACTCGTACGATGCCCCTCATTGCCCTATGAGCCACGCGGCTTTCTTGGGAGTGCATCATTTCGGCAGCGTTGGTCCAAAACAAGAAAACTCCGGATCGGTGTCACCAGTCAGGAGTCTCGTCACTCGGCCAGGCTTACTTGACGCAATGCTGCTGAACTCCCCGGATGTGTCTAGACCCTCTCTGCTCGATATGGCTCCGAGTTCAAAGCCAAACGACATCAGAGGCAAGAGAGACGAACCACGTGCGCGTTTACATTATGAGACATCTCCTTTACCGGTGGCAAAATATAGTAGTAGGTTTTTACCCTTTCAACTGGTACAAAACTGACACCTTTATACAAGGTGTATTGCGAGCAAGGATTGAGGGGGGTGGAGTCTGGGTCACGTGGGGAGTGGGTGGAGTTAGGGTCACGTGGGGGGAGAGGATTTAGGGAGAGAACGGGAAGGGGGAGTTGAGACGGAGTGAAAGACGAGGAGGCCACGCTGGGCAAGACGGAGAGTGTGGCGCGGTTGCCACGCGGTGGGAGACGTCGACACTGACGGCCATCGGTGTCAGACGAAGAGAGCTAACGGGGCAGTGAGAGGCTAGCTGTGGAAGGGGCAGCAGTGACGCTAGATAGCGGGGCAGCGGTGTGGCTGCAAGGATTGCCTAACGGAGCAGCAGGGAGACTGCACAAGGGAGCAGCCGAGGGCTGTGGAGAGGTCGTCGAGCGTGACGCGGGCCTGAGCGAGACGCCGTGGTGCGGATATTCTACGAACCCAATAAAGGACAATGGAGATCGACATCTGAGAGAGAGTCCTTTATTACAAAGGCATCATGTTTGCAATAACCACAACACAAGCAGTCAAAATGCAAACAAAAAGAAACAACTCTGATAATGGTAATATTATCAAGAAACAACTCTGAGAATGATAATAATATCATGTTAATAATATCATTATCAGAGTTTTTTCGGTAAATTCACATAGGTAAAACATTAAAATTAATAAAAGTAAAATAAAATAAAAATCACGACGTTTCGGAGGCAACACAAGCTTCCGTCTTCAGGTGGAACCGTCACAGCCACGACAGCTGTATCAAGTAAAGCATTTAAAGCATTTACTTGATACAGTTGTCGTGGCTGTGACGGTTCCACCTGAAGACGGAAGCTTGTGTTGCCTCCGAAACGTCGTGATTTTTATTCTATTTTACTTTTATTAATTTTTATGTTTTACCTACGTGACTTTACCGAAAAAACCTAAGAATATGAATCCTTGCAGTCACGAAAGCTTCAAATCTAGAACTATCAGAGTTGTTTCTTTTTGTTTGCATTTTGACTGCTTGTGTTGTGGTTATTGCAAACATGATGCCTTGTATAAAGGTGTCAGTTTTGTACCAGTTTAAAGGGTAAAAACCTACTACTACACGTGCGCGTTGTTCTCTCCACAATGACGCGAGCGAGCGAGCGGGTTGTGTTCTGTGGTTCACCCCGAGGGGATGCATGAACGACGTCAACCTGGATAGGTGCTCGCTCGCAGCTCTTGCCCCAACAGCCCCTGAAAGGCTACCTGTGGGCTCTTTGTCTGTGTGTGTGAGACAGAGAGAGAGAGAGCGGCTCTGGCCCAGGGCGCAGAGAGAGCTGTCTGCCCCGAGCTCTGCGCGCCAATTGTGGTTTGGTTTCGCGTTGTGGAGAAGCCTCGTTGCCTAATGAAAGGGGGTCTGCACCACGTGGTAAAAACAACAACAACAAAAACACCAATGCCTTCCTGGGCAGCATTTACCCGCGTAAGGAAGACTACGTCTGAACACCCCGAGCGGTAAGTCAGCAAGAGGTCTGAGTGGTATCCGGCTCAAGTGAGCATTGCGGTGGCGTTCGTCTTCTTGTCCACAACAGCCCTGAGCCAGTGGTGGGAATTCCACATTGCTATGGTGGGGGAGAGTCTGGCCATAGAATAACCACTGTTGACTTCCCCACAAAGTGGTACTTTTAGACCCTAAGAGGCAGAGGTGTGGACTCGAGTCATGTGACTTGGACTCGAGTCAGACTCGAGTCATGAATTTGATGACTTGCGACTCGACTTGGACTTGCATAACAATGACTTTGTCCCACCTCTGCTAAGAGGTGTGATGGGCCGTGTGATCTCCCCCCCCCCTCCCAACTTGTCACCTTTCAATTGGGATTCGCTCGCCGTGCCGTTCAGCCACCAGCTTGCCAGACGGATCGGCGAGGTGCGAGGCGGCCACAGGCGGTGCGTGTGTCGGGGTAGGGGAGCGGTGGCGCAAGCGGTTAGCGCCGCTGCGCTTCGAACACGTGCCACCCGAGCTCGACACCGGCTCACGGCGACCCAACCGGTCCTGGGCCTCCCCTAGGTCGGCTCGGCCTCGAATGAGTAACCTGGTGCGTTTTTTTTAACACCGCCACTGGGGAGACAAAGGCAGCCGGGCGTGGTGCTGTCCACCCACCCCCCTCCTCGTGTGCCGTGCCGGCCTTCATAGGTGCTCGCGAACAGCACTTGCCCCAACAGTCTGTTAAGGCTATACGGAAGGATCTTTGTCGTTTGGGGCCGTCCATAAATGACGTCACGCACCTCGGGGGGGGGTCAGACATTTGTGACGATGTGTGACGGGGGGGGGTGAGAAATGTGACGTCACATAAAAATGCGCAACTTTAAATAAATATAGACAACACGTTCTACTTAATTAAATAGACTTTTTAATAAATGTTGTCTCCTACAACATCAGAGTGCAGCGCCACATTAAATACTCACTACAATGACAATAGTTTAAAGCGATTTGAACCATGTTTTTTTTTGGGGGGGGGGGGGGGCAGAGCTTTGTAACGTCATATTTGAGGGGGGGGTCTGACTTTTTGTGACGCCGTGTGACGAGGGAAGGGGGGGGGGTCAAAAATCGTCCAAAATCGCGTGACGTCATTTATGGACGGCCCCTTTTATAGCGGGATGTTTGATGAACTCAAAGCCGGGACAGCAGCGATACCGCGATTCAAGAGCGACGGCGACAATCCAGTGCGGCGAGTGGTGGAGGAAAGTTCCACTCGGACGCCTCACGACTCCTCCGATTATAATCACGGTCGGCTACGTGCGGTGCGAAAGAAGTTCACCCTGGTCGACAGATCCATTCATGGCCTGGCCCCACCGTATCCTGCCACTCGGGTATCTTTACGCGTCGCCTTCTCGCCCTCGACGTTCTCAATCTTTGCCGTCTCTCTCTCTCTGTCTGTTCCTTCTTCTTGTGCTCAATCCACGCTTTCGCTCCCCCCCCCCCCGTCACTGGAACAAAGTTCACCCTCCACATTAAGCGGCCACCTTCGCTCAAGAGTTTCCGCTCCGCACTCAAAACGCACTTATTGCTCTCTCGCTGACCCCACGACCCCTTAATCTCCCCATCATAACCAGCACCGTTACTGTTCCCTCTTCATAGTCGCATTATACGGCTATCGCTCATTACCCCATTCATTCAATCCATTCATTCACCATCATTTACTGTCGTACATTTCGCTTTCACCGATCTCACGCATCATCATCATCATCGCAGACGGGGAGAGGCAGTGAGCGTCAGAGGGTATGAGATTGAGTTTGTGAGAGAGCGAGTGAGTGAGAGCGAGTGTGAGAGCGAATGTGAGTGTGTGTGTGTGAGAGAGACTTTTAAACCACTTTGATTTCTGCCAGTAGCAAAAGCAAGGGCGTCGATTTCGATACAAGTCACATCGAATACAGCATCACGTCACAAAACACTACCCGCTGCAAATGCGCTGCACACGCCACGCAACGCAAACAGCACGTCGTCACGAACGCCACGCTCGACAAATAAGCTCGTTAGAAAGTGAAATGCAGAATGCCGTTTGCACTGGCACAGAGGGGCTTGACCCCCCCCCCCCCACCGTTCAAAGAGCACGCGCGCGTCACCGGAACGTTTGCTCCAGCTGGAGCCGTGCCTTGAGCAGGCCCCCCTGAACATTGACACCTTAGAGCAGATGTCAGTGTCGCCTTGCAGCATGTTTTTTTCCTGGTCTTGTAAACTGCCATCTTTGCTTGGGCACAGGCGAAGTTTGAAAGATCGTGGCGCGTATTAGCCAGTTAAGGCACCCCATATATGAAACTGCTCTTGTAGAAAGTAACCTCCAGTCTCACTGAAAATGGACCCCAAAAGCCGGAACATTGTCTTGAGCCGCAGACACCCCAAGTACTGGTGGGCCAGATCTCCCCTGGCACCGCAGAACACACAAGAGTCTGGTGCCCCTCAGGAGATTCGGCTGAGCCACACGGCCGATGGCACCGTCCAGTGTGCCAACCTCCACTGGAGGTCACCACGGCGTTTGGCTACAGGAGGCTTGTACATCTGTTTCCACTGGGGGGGCGGCCTCAATCAGGGGTGAGAAATTATCTCTCCACTTTGTGTCTGGTAGGTTGGTCAGGTCCTGAAAATTCTGCGCTTTGATGCAGCACGTGTAGAACGCTTTCTTTGGGGTGCTGTTCAGGGACACGTCCCTGCAGCCCCGTGTAGTCGACCAGGCCCAGGTCTAACAGGAAGAGCTCCTTGCCGTATCCCAGGCGCCCCCCTACGTCGCTCAGCAGGCTGAGGGCCGGCGACTTCCAGGGTAGCTCTTCCCATGCGTACAGCAGCCACCTCACGGCCAGAAGCCTATAGTTCATAATCCTGACGGTGACGTCCACCAGGTCGTGGCCACCCTCACCCACCGGCAGGCAGAGAGCTGCCGGCCTGAGCCAGTGCTTGCCGTGCCACACAAAGTGCGCGAGCGAGCGGTTCACTCTGGTGAGTAGCCAGTCCAGAAGCTGGAGGGCTTTGGTCTTGCGCCACAGCACAGATGCTGCCAGGTTATTAGTGACGAGCACTCGGACCCTAAAGGACATCTGCAGAGCGCGGCGCGCCCATCCCAGCAATTCACCCTCGATTACGCCGGCCAGTTCGGCCCAATTGTTCTGAGCGACCTGCGGCTTCCCCAGGCGGACTCCCAGGTACTTGATACCATCAGCCTGCCCACTAACCCCTTCTGGGAGGAGCACAGAACGCACGCAGCACCACGACCCCAAACACAGAGCCTCACACTTGGCCCAGTTGACCCTGGCACAAGAGGCCTTCACATATACTGCCACCGCCCGCCAGAGTGCAGAGACGTCCTGCGCTTCGTTGACCACGACGCATATGTCATCCGCATATGCGGAGACCCTAGCGACTGCATCTTCAGGTCCTGCAACCTTGAAACCAGACAGATGTTGTCTCAGGTGGCGTCGGAGTGGCTCAATAAACAGAGTTTACAGCAGCCCCGAGAGAGGGCATCCCCTCTGACCCCCCTCGCCACGAGAATAGGGGGCCCAAGCCGCTGGTTGATTTCCAAGAGAGACTGGATGTGCCCGTGCACAGGAGCCTAGCGTGGGCGATGAATGTTTGGCCGAAGCCGAACGGCGTTTAGCCAGGTACTCGTGGCTCACTCTATCGAAGGCCTTCTCCTGATCCAAGCAGAGGAGGCCTGAGTCCATGTCGTGCGTTTGGGGCCATCCATTTAGTACGTACGCATGGAGGGGGGAGGGGGGGTTAACCCAAACGTGCACGCTTGCGTATGGGGGGGTCTACTGACAATGTACGTACGCATAGGAAACGGGGGGGGGGGGTGAAGCCTCGATAATAATTTGTCTACATTGGCCTTCAAATTAGCTACAGTCCAGTTTCTTCAGCTGTCAGACAAGTACTGCCAGGGGAGGTAGGACTGTGGGAGAGGTGTCACTTGTATTCCACCGTGCCCCTGACTGCAGCTCTCACGCAGCTCAGCAGTGAGTCTGACATCGTCTGGCGGCCTGCCCCATGGATGATCGCACATCATTCAACCCGGCCTCACTGCGGACTCCCGCTGGCTCAAGATTCTAGCTGCCGCGGTGCTCTGTTCGTGCTGCTGCTGCCCCCCGGACTTCAACACTAACACTCGTCTGTACGTCGGTCGACTGCTACAGCAGATATATAGAGACGATTCCACCGAGTTTTTATTGTGTTTTAAGATCATAATAGACGTGTTTTTGAATGGCCAGTCAGGATGGATAACACGGTCAAGTACAACTGTTTGTACAAAGTTGTGTGTAAAGCTCGGCCGATATTTAATCTGCGTGGATGAAATATCGTCCGTTCTATAGGATTCTGGGAGGGGGGGGAGCAGTAATCACCAGTTTCCAATGAGGTGCAGATCCCCCCTCTTAAGCAGCAGGGTGACCACCACTCTCCTGCAGCTCTTGTCGGAGTTCACCCTTCCGCAGGCTCTCTGTCAACAACTCCAGCTGCCAGGGGCCGAGTTCATCCTGAACGGCCGCATGGAACTCAGCTGGCAGGGCGTCAATCCCTGGGACGTTGCCGGCTGCGAGCCCTTCCACAGCCACGTGGAGCTCCTGCAGGGTGACGGGGCTGTCATGACGCTGCCAGTCAGAGTCACTTAAGGTGGGGGGCTCCGTCTAACAACTCCTGGACAGCCTCGTCTTGTATGTCGTCGGAAGCAAATAATTGCGAATAGTGTGTGTGTGAGAGAGCGAGTGTGAGTGTGAGCGAGTATGAGTGTGTGAGAGAATGAGTGTGTGTGTGAGAGAGCGAGTGTGTGTGTGAGAGAGTGTGAGTGTGTGAGAGAGCGAGTGTGTGTGTGAGAGTGTGAGTTATAGCAAGTGTGAGTGTGAGAGAGTGTGAGTGTGTGTGAGTGAGACCGAGTGTGTGTGAGAGAGTGTGAGCGAGTGTTAGTGTGTGTGTGAGAGAGTGTGAGCGAGTGTGTGTGAGAGAGTGTGAGTGAGAGCGAGTGTGAGAGATAGTGAGTGTGGTGATAGCGAGTGTGAGTGTGTGTGAGAGTGAGTGTGTGTGTGAGAGAGAGTGTGTGTGAGAGAGTGTGAGTGAGAGCGAGTGTGAGAGATAGTGAGTGTGGTGATAGCGAGTGTGAGTGTGTGTGAGAGTGAGTGTGTGTGTGAGAGAGAGTGTGTGTGAGAGAGTGTGAGTGAGAGCGAGTGTGAGAGATAGTGAGTGTGGTGATAGCGAGTGTGAGTGTGTGTGAGAGTGAGTGTGTGTGTGAGAGAGAGTGAGTGTGTGTGAGAGTGAGTGAGTGTGTGAGAGAGAGTGAGTGTGTGTGAGAGTATGAAAGAGCGAGTGAGCACGGCCTCTGAGTGGTGGCCACGTGTTACGGTGACGTTCCTGCACAGTGGCTGAGCGCGCCCATGCACCTCTGACCCAGCCAAGCCTTCACGCTCCGCATTACACTGATAAGGGGCGCTCCCCGTGACCTCCGTGGGTAATTATGTAATAGCTACAATACATTAACACTGCGCACAGCGCACGCGGGTTTCCCCCGTGGGCGCTTTAGTAACCGCCTCTCACACCGCTCGTCTCCTCGGTCATTCCGTGCATCTTTCACCTCGCCGATCAGCCAGCGAATGCCTCGTTAGCCGCCAGAGCGAGTGATGTGGAGGAATTCGAGTCCAGCTGTTGGGGGGCGGGGGGCGGGGGGCTGCTCGGCTCTGGGTCACCACTGACGCTGATCGCCGCCTCCACCCACTGTCGAGGGAGAGAGCCGCTTGAGTGTCCAGCAGGCGAGACAGTCGAATGATTGTGTTCGCCGGTGCTCTCATTATGACGATCGTCGCACTCGTTTGACCAGGAGAAGAAGCGTCACGGTTCTTTTCCAGAAGGGTCCTGCCCAGTTTTCTCAGTAGGAGGCGATGTTGCCGCTGCTGTGTGTAATCCCAATTAATGTTTTGCGGGAACGTTTTCATCAATGGGATTTTATTTGACAAGGCAAGGCCCACTGAGCTGTACTGCTCTTTTTCAGAAGCGGCCTGGCCTGCACAAATGATAGCTCGACGAAGTGGCTTTTCTGGTGGGAATTTGTAACGGGCAAATACTATTAACGCACGTTTCCTCCATACCAGGCGAGGAAGAAAACATCATGCCACCGTGGGATATTTGGCCAATCCCAGTAACATTATGAGTGAGGGTTTATCTATCGGAGCAAAACCGAACAATCCGGAGCAAACCCACGCAGGATCCAGGGAGATCATACAAACTCCACACGGGAGTCGAACCCAGGCTCGTGTTGCTGAGCGCGCGTGTGAAGGGGGTAGCCGGAAGCCGTGACCACTTGGGCCACTTTCATGAGAATCAAAATAATAAGCGGGCTATTTGCCTCGTGCCCACATTTCACAAATGCAAGTATTTTTAAACATTCCATCAGCCACGTACAATTCTCAGCGGTTGGTTTAACACGAGCAAAACTCTGGACCGGTTTCAACATTCACCGTCTCATCAGCAGTCAGCTTTGCTCAATGGACTCGCGCGCGTTGGATTTGCTCCCCGCGGCTCTCAGCACAGAGCCGCCAACTCCTCATCCGTCTTCCTCTGCCTCCACGGAAGGTCCCCTCGCTGTCCCATAGATCACATTCGCTCCCCCCCACCCCCCACCCACATTAATGTATTTCACGCGACCACACGGCGCAGAGGGACGGCGTTCTGCGCCCGATTGTTTTAAAAGTACCCGCGGGTGTCTGTGGTCAGCGGCGAGTGGTTGTTGATCGCCGGCGCCGCCGCGCGCGTGTGAGAGCGTTAAACAAGAGGAGGGAGAGAGGCCGGGAGGGAGGAGGGGGGAGAGACACCGTCAGTAAATTTGCTCGCTCACGCCACGGCTTAGCGGGAGGAATCTCTCACTGGGGAGAATCCCAGAGGGCCACCACCAACGCGTCGGCCGCACGCGTTGGAAGATGACGGTGGGCCTCCCCACACGTTGCCCCACCACCACCGCGCACGCGAACTGCAGTTCTCCTGGGTGGACGGAGGCAGTGGCCGGTTGGGGTGGAATTTGAGAAACTTGCACCATTGTTTCATCACGAGCGCATCGTTCGTTTGTTTTTTTATTTTCAGCATGGCAAGGGACGGCGTTCATTGCATGACCACAACTCGATAGCATTCGCAGGCTCTTGAAATAACCTCGCTTTCGTTTCAAGAACCTGGCGCTGTTTGTAGCTGGCCGCGTAGATGTTTCGGACGTACGCTCCGTGATTTACCATGGACGCTCCCACCTTCAAGATGCTCTAACGAGCCGACGGCTGCCAATGCTCTCGCTTTTATCGACCCCGCAGGGCTGATGATTGTGGGCCGAGTCAACCCCAAAACAGGATCTGAACTCGGATTGCGAGCCGCTCGCTCCACCGCCTTCCACCAGCCGGTTCTCTTAGAACTCGCCACAGAGAGTCCCGGGGCGAATTGTGTGTGCGTGCTTCAGGCTAAACACGGGGACTTCACCCGAACGGAGTGTATGAACTAGTGCACATCGTGCACCAAGAAGGATGGAACGGCTCGTGTCGATTGACGCACGTGCAGGGAACGCGTAACGACGCCGCGTGTCGAGACATTTTACATCTATAACTTGTACGGGAGGCATTACAACGGTGAATGTCACACCCAGCCGCGCGTGTACAATACAAGTAGACCCATCAATAATGGAGCGGTGTTACCGGTGCAAGTTGCCGGGCCCGTGAGTCGTCAGAGAGAGGCCTGAATCGGTTGGGACTGGCGGCGGGAGATGGTGGAGTGTGGGGAGATGGTGGAGTGTAGGTGGAGTGTGGGAGATGGTGGAGCATGGGAGATGGTGGAGTGTGGGGAGATGGTGGAGTGTAGGTGGAGTGTGGGAGATGGTGGAGCATGGGAGATAGTGGAGTGTGGGGAGGTGGTGGAGTGTGGCAGATGGTGGAGTGTGGGAGATGGTGGAGTGTGGGGAGATGGTGGAGTATGGTGGAGTGTGGGGAGATGGTGGAGTGTGGAGGATGGTGGAGTGTGGGAGATGGTGGAGTGTGGGGAGATGGTGGAGTGTGGTGGAGTGTGGGAGATGGTGGAGTGTGGGGTGATGGAGTATGGTGGAGTGTGGGAGATGGTGGAGTGTGAGAGATGGTGGAGTATGGTGGAGTGTGGGGAGATAGTGGAGTGTGGAGGATGGTGGAGTGTGGTGGAGTGTGGGAGATGGTGGAGTGTGGGAGATGGTGGAGTGTGGGGAGATGGTGACGTCTGGAGGAGATGGTAATATATAAAGATGTCTCTGGTGTGGACCAATCAGTTTCAAGGACAATGCATACATTATCAGAGTATGCTTTTTATTTGCATTTTGACCACAAGTATCGTGTTCAATGCACACATGATTCCTTGTAAAAAGGTTTCAGTTTTGTTGCCAGAACCCCCCTATTATTATTGTGGTGCGCATCGTCGACATCTAAACAGCAGCAGGAACACAGTCAGCCGGTAACCCGACCGGTGTCCACCCCGACCTGCGTACCTCCATTGACAACGACGATGATTTGCTGAATACTTCGACAGCGCGGCGATGTTCGTGTGGCTGTGCCGTCGGAATCGAGCTCACGGCAGAATCACTTCCACTTCTGCGACGCTCGGGGGGGGGGGTGCGGGGTTGAGAACCCCCAAGCGCCCAGGCCGCTGGGGGGTTCTGGAGAGAACGCGGGTAGCAGGAGCAGCGGCTGTTATCGCGTCCAGCCCACGCTCTGCTTAATCACAGCGAAAATTTGTAACTCGCCTGAGAGAGAGAGAAGGGTACTACTTGCTCCGGCAGTACATATACTAAAATTGGAACGATACAGAGAAGATTAGCATGGCCCCTGCGAAAGGATGACACGCAAATTCGTGAAGCGTTCCATATTTTACTGCGAGAAGGGCTGCGTGCAGAACGAGAGAGAGAGCGAGCGAGAGAGTGAGCGAGAGGTGGGGGTTTACATAAAGCAAAGTTTAAATTACGAAATGATGAACGAAGCAAAGTGCCGAATACACCGAGCATCTTCTTGTTTCCACTGATCGTAAAAAAAGAGAGAGAGGAGAGAGAAGGAGAGAGAGAGAGAAGGAGAGAATGATTCAGAGGCGCGAGAGAAACCACGGACGGGCGGGAAGGCAGGGCAGTACTGGCACCAACAATTACCCAAATCTCTGTGGTCCTACGGTCGGAATATTTGGCTAACTCCTTTAAAAGTCAACAACAGTAATTTCCTGCTCAAAAGATTATTGAGGCGGTGCTAATCGGCTTACAGCCCCGATCACCGTGGTGGCGAGTCCACGTTCGTATGGCAGGGCCGAGTATCTCCATCGGACATACTACTGATGACTTTTCAATAAGGTGGTACCTATATTGTCAACCCCGGTTAAAATGAGTCCACCGCAACCAAGATTTGAACTTGCGACTCTCAGATTGAGAGCCACTCTCTAATTTGCGCAGGAAATCGTTCTTTTTTAAATCATTTATATTAAGTTCGCTTGCTTGCTTAGGACCGTGCAAATCTTTCGGTCGTTTTTTAACCCACTTCCCGTGATCCAATCGAGCTCACATTTTGCACACAGACTCGTTGTGCGTGACAATGCATTTTCGTGAAAAATTTTTTTCCAAAATTTTACACTGTTTAGGGAATTTTTTTTTTATATTTAATTACCAATTGTTTAATGCTGCCAGACAATCATCTGACCCATAGGTGGCAGCAATCTCAAGCCAGAGGACGAGAGGACTCTAGCCGCCCCGATGCCACGCATATAAAGGATTTATAGTGAAAAACTTTGTTTTTACGGGTGAATTTTTTTCTACTTTTCAGTACAAACAAAAGTGTGTGCATTGAAAACGTTTTTTACGTAATAATTAATTTTCACCTGTATTCTAGGGGCCGTCCATAACTGACGTCACGCACCTGGGGGGGGGGGTCAGACATTCGTGACGATGTGTGACGAGGGGGGGGGGGTTTGAGAAATGTGACGTCACATCAAAATGCGCAACTTTAAATAAATATAGACAACACGTTTTACTTAATTTAATATACTTTTTAATAAATGTTTTCTACTACAACATCAGAGTGCAGCGCCACATTAAATACGCACTACAATGACAATAGTTTAAAGCGATTTGAAGCATGTTTTATTTTGGGGAGGGGTGGCAAAGCTTTGTGACGTCATATTTGATGGGGGTCTGACTTTTTGTGACGCCGTGTGACGAGGGGGGGGGGGGTCAAAAATCGTTCAAAATCGCGTGACGTCATTTATGGACGGCCCCTATGCAAAAAATGAAGGCATCTTGCCGATCACATTGCAGGGGTTTATAACCCATCGGGACAACTTCCGGTTCGTATGTTTGCCACAACCGTCAAAATTGCGCAAAACATTCACCCGGCAGCCACGTGGTGCATGCACCACGTGGCGCGCGTTGTCCGGAATACGGCGGCACGCTGGCCGCGCATTGGAGATGTGTGAGAGAGAGAGAAAAATAAAAATTAAAAAAAAACTAAATGATGAACGAAGCAAAGTGCCGACTACACCGAGCATCTTCTTATTTCCACTGATCGTAAAAAAAAACAGAGAGAGGGAGAGAAAAGAGAGAGAGAATGTGCTCACCGCGGGTTTCTGATGGGCCATTATTTGGGTGCCGTAACACTTTGCGAACTGTTTGGGAGTCACGCGGCGCGCTCGAGGTGCCGAGTGTCAGACGGGGAGCACTTTGGATCACTTTGGCGCGCCCGCGGCAGGGTCTGGCATCGCGTTTGCCGCGCGGTGCTAAATCACGGCGGCATTGTGCAGCCAAGGCAGGAGTAGGCTCTGTCGCACCCAACACACTGGGATTGTTTTGGCGAAACGTGGAACCCGTCATGGCTATAACGTGTCTCGCGAATTTTTCTTTTTTACGAATCACATTCTCTCTAGGTTGGTGTAATGAGCGGCGGACGTGGACCCCGCGGTAGTGCACTAAGCCGCTTGTTGTTTGTTGTTTGTTGTTGTTGTTGTGGAGGTTCGCGGTTCGAACCCGGTTAGGCCGCCCCCCTCCCCCCCCCCCCCGGTTCCTAGCGCAGCTCGTACATCATGGAAACGAAACTCGCCATCCCCTTCACGGTGGACATTAAAAGACCCCGTGATGACGCCAACCCACTTCACTACCTCTCCTCCAGTGGGCGTTGATTCTTCAGAGGATTCATGAGGACATTTAGCCCCCCCCTACACATCCCCCCCCACTCCCTTTTTCTTCTGCTACAGGGATATCAGAGCTGAGGAAGACACCAGGGGGTTGTAGAGTTTATTGGAACGTGTGGTTTAGACGGGTTTCTATTGCACTGCAATCCGTAATGTGTGGGTTGTGTGGGTGTCAACCCCCTCTCATGCCCTCTGTGCCGTGGTACCTGAATCGTGATAATAAAATGCCGTGACGTTGATTGAAAAAGGCCATGGTGTGGTGGAATCACGGTCCAACATTTAAAAAAAAAATGGAGAAAGAGGCAGTGAATCATCACCCGTACTGGGAAAACTTGGCCGGAACCTCTTGAATGAGAGTCTTGAGAACGAGCGAGGTGTTTTTTTTCTCTTTCTCTGGGTTAACAAATCTGTCGTTTATGGAAGTACCATCACCATTCTTGCAAGCAATTCATTCTTTGGGGGGTATTTAAATATTGATGCAAAAGCTTTCGAATGCAGAATTCACAGTCACCAAAACCTGCACCTGTCTTTTGGTAAGGCACGTCTGGGGCTTGGGAATAAACAACAACAACAACACCGTCAGATGAAGCGCCGTGACTCTTCTCAGAGATTTTTCGATTTAAAGCTTTCGTGACTGCAGGGATTCATCTTCTTGGTTCTTTCAGTAAAGTCACGTAGAAGGGAAATAATACAATAATAAAAATAAAACATAATAAAATACAATTCAATTGTAAAAATAAAACATAATAAAATACAATTGTATTGTATTTTATTTGGTAAAATGTTTATTATTTTATTATTTCCCTTCTACGTGATTTTACCGAAAGAACCAAGAACCAAGAAGATCCTCTCAGAGAGAGTTGCTGTGTCAGCACGTGGCAGCGAGCTGAGAGTCGAGTGCTGGGCCCCGTCCCAGGGCTCCCTGTCCCCATGGGACGTGGCAGACAATCGTTGCCTCTTACTCCCCGCGCGATATTGAGATCGTGGGCGTTCGTTTGAAAACAATTCCAGAAACTGCTATTTTTGTCTTCTTTATTAACTCAAAAAGGGTTGTTTTATTAAAAC
This sequence comes from Lampetra fluviatilis, assembly GCF_964198595.1. Classification (NCBI taxonomy): domain Eukaryota; kingdom Metazoa; phylum Chordata; class Hyperoartia; order Petromyzontiformes; family Petromyzontidae; genus Lampetra; species Lampetra fluviatilis. Next base: position 2,598,572 of record NC_136311.1, read on the forward strand.
TGTTTGCCAGTTTGTACATGATTTTGAAGAGTAGTTTAGCCAGCGTAAAGCTCGGAGGTAAAGCGAGTGGGCTCGCTATCGGTAGGTTATAAGTTAAAATCCTGGCGAGGGGTTAATTCAAATAATGATCCCTTCGAGGTCGACAGAACAAATATCACCGTATGGGGAAAATCAACCTCGATTTGAAGTTTTCGTGACTGCAGGGATCCATACTCTTTGGTTCTTTCGGTAAAGTCACGTAGGTATTGGACGGCGGAGACGTCTGTTTTTTTCCCCTTTGGGTAAACTCACTCCCACCAGAGGAATGTGGAATTTTTCACCGCTGGCTCAGAGCTGTAAACAGACGATGAGCACCGCCTCAATGCACATTGGAGCCGGAGATCGCTCTGCCACATTTAGTTATAAATTGGCGTGAATAATTCTTTGTGGTTTAAAAACGAGAAATAGTAATAGCCGGCTTCCTTTCAGGACAGGCAGCGATCTTCGTGGCACGGCACGGGTTCTAACGTCTCCTCGTGGCACGGCACGGGTTCTAACCTCTCCTCGTGGCACGGCACGGGTTCTAACGTCTCTTCGTGGCACGGCACGGGTCCCAACGTCTCCTCGTGGCACGGGTGCCAACTTCTGGTGTAACGGAGCGAGTCCCACAGTCTCCCCGTAGTGTGCAGCGGGAACACCCAACGTCTCCGCCGTGCGATCACAGCGCGCACCGTGCACCACGCAGCTCCCCGCGGGTTCGGCCTCGCTCGTGACAGCTATCGTGCGTGTCATCGCTGCCGAGCTCAAGCCCCGAACGGAGACATTCGTCTCGGGCAGCAGCAGCAGTAGCGGCAGCAGCAGACAAACGAGGCGCTCCCCCTGCCATCAATAACGAGCGGTGCCGTTTGCTGGCGGGAATGTCAGACAATGCTGCCAAAATACGTCTCCACGAACGTTTGTCTTCAGCCCCCGCCGTGCGAATCGACATCTGCATGCGGCTGAGTGGCTGCTCGCGCTGTCGCCTGTCGGGGCTTGACCCGAACACAGCGGACAATTCCCCGGTTTGTCCCGATTTCATCCGGACAGTCCGGTGCTCATCTCCTGTCGACAGCGGCGGACTTTACTTGTTCCTATGGCCGGGGCGAGTCTCTCCGCAGGGCAAGCGCTGTTGACTTACAACCATCTACGTGGTACCTATTTTATCGATCCCAGAGGGATGGTGGACCGTGTCAACCGCCAACCAGAGTTTGAAACTTGCAGCGTTTTGACCGCGAGGCGCCGGCTCAATGCTCATCTCAGCTGTTCAGCTCCAGTTGATTTTGAATTACCCCGTGAGCCAATACGTTCTTCTTTGGGTCTTTCGGTAAACTACGCCGTTTCGATCACAACACAAGCGATCGTCATCAGGAGGATGCCAGTTGCTTGTGTTGTGATCGAAACGGCGTAGTTTTTATTATTATTAATTTGAACATATTTACGTGACTTTACCGAAAGACCCAAAGAATATTAATTCCTGCAGTCACAAAAGATTTAAGTCAAGATTTAGCCAAACACATTCCTGCGGAGGGAGCTGGTAGGGACGTTGGGTTGCTCGGTCAATGGCCAGGGTCAACGGCGGCGTGGTGTATTCCGCAAATATGGCCGACTGTGAGGGCGGACACAAGCCGGCGTGAGTAGGTTAAACATTGAGTTTTATAAGGGCACCACGGGGTGACCATCCCCTCCCCACCCAGCCCCACCCCTCCCACCCCCCACCCAGCCCCACCCTCCCCACCCAGCCCCTCCCCATCCTCCCCACCCAGCCACTCCCCACCCTCCCCACCCAACCCCTCCCCACCCAGCCCCTCCCCACCCTCCCTTCTCCACCCAGCCCCACCCCTCCCATTTTTGGATGCACGACGGACGGACACAATAATCCCCTGTGGGCTAGTGTAACCAGGATGTTCCTACCAGTATAAGTTCTTAAATCGGGTTTCATCAACAACAAACAACACCGCCACTTCCCCGACATACACAACGAGTCACGGTGAATACATAATAAACAACAGACGAGCGAAATCAAACATAGATAGCAAATCATAATCGCAATCCTAAAATTTTACTGCTTAAAAAAAAATAAGTTAAATATTGATTATTATCAAAATAGCACGCTTTATATATAAAAAAAAATCTGCCGAGAAGATCCGCGGTCTTGACTGTTATTTGGTAAGGGGCCGTCCATAAATGACGTCACGCGATTTTGGACGATTTTTGCCCCGTCCCCCCCCCCCTCGTCACACGGCGTCACAAAAAGTCAGACCCCCCCCCTCAAATATGACGTCATAAAACTCTTCCCCCCCCCCCCCCAAATATAAAACATGCTTCAAATCGCTTAAAACTATTGTCATTGTAGTGCGTATTTAATGCGGCGCTGCACTCTGATGTTGTAGGAGGAAACATTTATTAAAAAGCATATTGAATTAAGTGGAACGTGTTGTCTTTATTTATTTAAAGTTGCACATTTTGATGTGACGTCACATTTCTCCCCCCCCCCCTCCTCGTCACACATCGGCACAAAAGGTGATTGTTGAGAGCTTGGGGGAAAGAGACGATGGGAGGGAATCCCAAAGTGAAGCGATGCGAAGGGAAGAAACAGGAAGAGAAGCGAGATGACCTGCAGTGTGGTGAGTGCAGGTGAGTGTGTTGTTGTGACCTGTAGTGTGGTGAGTGGGTGAGTGGGTGTGTTGTTGTGACCTGCAGTGTGGTGAGTGGGTGAGTGAGTGTGTTGCAGAGGTGTGGACTCGAGTCATGTGACTTGGACTCGAGTCAGACTCGAGTCATGAATTTGATGACTTGCGACTCGACTTGGACTTGCATAACAATGACTTTGTCCCACCTATGAGATGTGGACTCGAGTCATGTGACTTGGACTCGAGTCAGACTCGAGTCATGAATTTGATGACTTGCGACTCGACTTGGACTTGTATAACAATGACTTTGTCCCACCTATGGTGTGTTGTTGTGACCTGCAGTGTGGTGAGTGGGTGAGTGAGTGTGTTGTTGTGACCTGCAGTGTGGTTAGTGGGTGAGTGAGTGTGTTGTTGTGACCTGCAGTGTGGTGAGTGGGTGAGTGAGTGTGTTGTTGTGACCTGCAGTGTGGTGAGTGGGTGAGTGAGTGTGTTGTTGTGACCTGCAGTGTGGTTAGTGGGTGAGTGGGTGTGTTGTTGTGACCTGCAGTGTGGTGAGTGGGTGAGTGAGTGTGTTGTTGTGATCTGCAGTGTGGTGAGTGAGTGGGTGAGTGTGTTGTTGTGACCTGCAGTGTGGTGAGTGGGTGAGTGAGTGTGTTGTTGTGACCTGCAGTGTGGTGAGTGGGTGAGTGGGTGTGTTGTTGTGACCTGCAGTGTGGTGAGTGGGTGAGTGAGTGTGTTGTTGTGATCTGCAGTGTGGTGAGTGGGTGAGTGAGTGTGTTGTTGTGACCTGCAGTGTGGTGAGTGGGTGAGTGAGTGTGTTGTTGTGATCTGCAGTGTGGTGAGTAAGTGAGTGAGTGTGTTGTTGTGACCTGCAGTGTGGTGAGTGGGTGAGTGAGTGTGTTGTTGTGACCTGCAGTGTGGTGAGTGAGTGAGTGAGTGTGTTGTTGTGACCTGCAGTGTGGTGAGTGAGTGAGTGAGTGTGTTGTTGTGACCTGCAGTGTGGTGAGTGAGTGGGTGAGTGAGTGTGTTGTTGTGACCTGCAGTGTGGTGAGTGGGTGAGTGAGTGTGTTGTTGTGACCTGCAGTGTGGTGAGTGGGTGAGTGAGTGTGTTGTTGTGACCTGCAGTGTGGTGAGTGGGTGAGTGAGTGTGTTGTTGTGACCTGCAGTGTGGTGAGTGGGTGGGTTGTTGTGACCTGAGGGGAGCGGTAGTGTAGTGGTTAGCGCCCCGCGCTACGAACCTGGCAACCCAAATTCGATTCCCGCTCACGGCCAACACCAGTGACGATTATCTGAACCGGTGCTGAGCCTCCCCTCGGTCGACTCAGCCTCAAATGAGTACCTTGTGCAGTGTGTAAACATCGCCACTAGAAAGACAAAGGCGGCCGGGCGTGGTGCTGGCCACCCACCCTCTCGTGTGCCGTGCCAGCCTTCACAGGTGCTACTCGCTAACATGCTCTTAAGGTCACACAGGTGTGGCGGGTTGAACACGGTGTGAATCACTCTTTGGTTCTTTCGGTAAAGTCACGTAGGTCGAAATAAAATCAAACAAAGCACGACGTTTCGATCGCAACACAAGCGTCCTTCAGCAGGTGGAACAACCACAGCAAGAAAATGCAGCGAGAGAGCTGCCCCCCCCTGCAGTCACCTCAGCCTCTTCTCTGGGCCATGGGCCAGGCAGAGGTCAGAGGTCGCAAACGGGTTTTGATTCCTTACCCGTACCCGTACCCGGCCGCACCAGGGTCGAAAACGGGTACCCGTACCCTACCCGATACCCGGCTACCCGTACCCGGCCGGGTATCGGGTAGGGTACGGGTACCCGATTGCGACCTCTGGGATGAAGCCATGTTGCAGGCGCGGGTGGGTTGATTCTAGGAACTTGAATTGTGAGAAGAGACAAGACGTTGGGAAATGAGTGACAAATGAGTGACAAACGGTGACTCACCAGTGACTCACGGCCTACCCGTACCCGGCCGCACCAGGGTCGCAAACGGGTATCGGGTAGGGTACGGGTATCGGGTACCCGGTTGCGACCTCTGGCAGAGGGTCACCTATCAGCTATATGCAAGCATTGCTTTTCCCGGGTCTGTTTTCCAAACATGCTTACCGCGTGTGTGTGTGCACAGGCTTCCACAGGAACCCACTTCATTAAACACGGTGGCGTTGGGGTTACCACCTGTCCCGGTTTGACCCGGCCAATTAGGGAACTGGTGTCTGTGTGTTCAGGCGGCAGGAATTGATTCCAACTGAGCTTTGGTGGCATTATTATCGTGCCCCGGGTGCAGTTATGATAGACCTCGGCTTATCGGGGGAAAAATATCTGCGTTTTGTCTTTGGAACAGGTGGCAGCCATTGATGTATAATACATTGTCTAATCTATTTAACCAGGTAAATAAGCTAAAAAATATGCCTCTTCATATCTGTCGCTCCAGTTAAATAAATATATGTTTTTACACATCCCATCAGACACACAGCCTTCTGGGAGCGCATGCATACTTACAGCAGCGCTGGTTCAACGTGAGCCAAATCTGGATCAGTTTCCACATTCAGTTGTCGAATTATATCAGCAGAATCTGGGTTTCTGTAATCAGTGCTGCTGAAACTATCCACTCCCAGAAGGCCGTGAGGCTGATAAGTGCAGGAGATGATATGTGAGGGAGGCGGACTGCCTGCGTATGTACGTGTTGCCTATTCTTCAAACACTGTACTCTCGTAATTTTGAGTAAAACTACCACCGGCCTTTGTGCTGTAAAAAAAAATCAACTCCGACCCTGAACTTACAACCTACAGGAGGCTCAGGGCTAAACTGAGTTTCTCCTCGGACATCAATCAGAGGGTGGCTTTAGGACGTTGCCGCTCGTTACGAGCAAACTGCGTCTGTGTGCCGTGGTGCCTCGCGAGCAAAGGAGCCGCTTGCCCCGCGGGGTCACCGTGAAGCCACGCGGCTCCATTACAAGTCTGAAATGCGTGACAAGCAGTGGATGTGTTCTTACATCGCGCGGCCAAGGGTAACATTTCAGGACATCGTTATTGCCTTATATCTCTCATTAGCAGGGCTCAACCGTTCGCTTCCGAGGGATAAAGTAATGTTTTACAAACTCGTTAGTGCACGATAAGAGGCACGTCTCTCGGAGTTGATCCCAGTTGGTACAATCAGAGGCTGACAACCTTCCCCAAAGAGACCAACCACGGGACGTGATGTTTTTTTTCTCGGGCCTCTAAAAGCTGCGAGGTACGTAACACCGCAAATGAAGTTCAGTACCGTACAGTACCGATACCAGGTCACTGCACAAATCAATGCCTTGCTGCCTCCCTCAACACAGACGCCAAATCCCAAACTGTCCCGGGTCAAATGGGTCAAACCCAGACAGGCGGCCACGATTTGCGAAGATCCAGTCTCTGAAGTCGCACATGCATTGCATGTTAGCTGCATGCCAATTAGTGAAGCACGCTTTTTTTGTTGAGTTTAGCTTAACCTTTTGGGTACAGAACTAGACTGTCGTTTCATTCACAGGGCTGGGATGACATTTGCATTGCAACGTATACAGCAGCGGGTGGCAATCTGTTGTCCACTGACCATCGGTGTCCTTGCAGGACCGTGGGAAAGTGGCCTACGGGATTGTTGCAGAACGCACGATTGTGTTGTTTTTCCACGAAAATTATTTTTTCCTCAATAAATGAAAAGACGATACGACTCCTTCCCGTGTCTCCCTCTCTCTCTCTCTCCACGTAAAATATATATTTTATACACATACCATCAGTCACACGGCACTTTTTGTTACTTTTTTTAAAACCAATATTGCTTTAGTTTAACACGTAGCTGTGTCGGGTGGTGGCGGGTTTAACGACACATTTATATTTACGCGATCTAACCCAAAACAACCCTATTATGGATAGTATTGGTTTAAGACAAGAAAAATCGAGACTGCTTTTGACATTCAGCAAGAGTCAAGTTTGCTTGACCCAATACTGGTGAACTGCAAATATGTTTCTCGATAAGGATGCGATGAGATATGCGTCCAGATTCGACACAAAAACTAAATAATACACGACACGGTTTTCACTGCACGGGGGTCCGTGGAAACATGTTGACGATTTACGGAGTTTATTGCGTCCAGAAAGGTTTACTTGGAGCAGGAGTGAAGCAACAGCTTTGTGGCGTTATTTATTAAGGACCCATCGCCTCGGATTCACCGCCACAGTACACTGCGGCTCTTGACATACTGAGTGCCTTACCGCATTCAAAAAATCTGGCTCTTCTTGTTATTTTGGTTGGCCACCGGTGATTGAGAGGATACACTCGTTCACCGGCAGTCAATTGCTACCTTCTCACACTTCTATCCCTTCTGCAATGGTGATTATTATTAACGTGAACTTCAAACATTGATCCCTCCACCCACGTTGTGGACTCGGTCTATAAGACTGCTTCGTATTCATCCATCATCTGTGCTGTGTTCAACCATCACACTGCAGGTCACAACACAATCACTCACTCACCACACTGCAGATCACAACAACACACTCACTCACCCACTCACCACACTGCAGATCACTACACAATCACTCACTCACCACACTGCAGGTCACGACACAATCACTCACTCACCACACTGCAGGTCACTACACACTCACTCACTCACCACACTGCAGGTCACTACACAATCACTCACTCACTCACCACAATGCAGGTCACGACACAATCACTCACTCACTCACCACACTGCAGGTCACTACTCACTCACTCACCACACTGCAGGTCACTACACAATCACTCACTCACCACACTGCAGGTCACTACACACTCACTCACTCACCACACTGCAGGTCACTACACAATCACTCACTCACTCACCACACTGCAGGTCACTACACACTCACTCACTCACTCACCACACTGCAGGTCACTACACAATCAATCACTCACTCACTACACAATCAATCATTCACTCACTACACACTCACTCACTCACCACACTGCAGGTCACTACACAATCACTCACTCACCACACTGCAGGTCACTACACAATCACTCACTCACTCACCACACTGCAGGTCACTACACAATCAATCACTCACTCAATACACAATCAATCATTCACTCACTACACACTCACTCACTACACAATCAATCATTCACTCACTACACACTCACTCACTACACACTCACTCACCACACTGCAGGTCACTACACTGCAGGTCACTACTCAATCACTCACTCACTCACCACACTGCAGGTCACTACACAATCACTCACTCACTCACCACACTGCAGGTCACTACACACTCACTCACTCACCACACTGCAGGCCACTACACAATCACTCACTCACCACACTGCAGGTCACTACACAATCAATCACTCACTCACTACACTGCAGGTCACTACACACTCACTCACTCACTCACCACACTGCAGGTCACTACACACTCACTCACTCACCACACTGCAGGTCACTACACACTCACTCACTCACCACACTGCAGGTCAATACACACTCACTCACTCACTCACCACACTGCAGGTCACTACACACTCACTCACTCACCACACTGCAGGTCACTACACAATCAATCACTCACTCACTACACAATCAATCATTCACTCACTACACACTCACTCACTCACCACACTGCAGGTCACTACACAATCACTCACTCACTCACCACACTGCAGGTCACTACACAATCACTCACTCACTCACCACACTGCAGGTCACTACACACTCACTCACTCACTCACCACACTGCAGGTCACTACACACTCACTCACTCACTCACCACACTGCAGGTCACTACACACTCACTCACTCACCACACTGCAGGTCACTACACACTCACTCACTCACTCACCACACTGCAGGTCACTACACAATCACTCACTCACTCACCACACTGCAGGTCACTACACACTCACTCACTCACTCACCACACTGCAGGTCACTACACACTCACTCACTCACCACACTGCAGGTCACTACACACTCACTCACTCACCACACTGCAGGTCACTACACACTCACTCACTCACCACACTGCAGGTCACTACACAATCACTCACCACACTGCAGGTCACTACACAATCAATCACTCACTCACTACACAATCAATCATTCACTCACTACACACTCACTCACTCACCACACTGCAGGTCACTACACAATCACTCACTCACTCACCACACTGCAGGTCACTACACAATCACTCACTCACTCACCACACTGCAGGTCACTACACAATCAATCACTCACTAACTACACAATCAATCATTCACTCACTACACACTCACTCACTACACAATCAATCATTCACTCACTACACACTCACTCACCACACTGCAGGTCACTACACTGCAGGTCACTACACAATCACTCACTCACTCACCACACTGCAGGTCACTACACAATCACTCACTCACTCACCACACTGCAGGTCACTACACAATCAATCACTCACTCACCACACAATCACTCACTCACTCACCACACCGCAGGTCACTACACACTCACACACTCACTCACCACACTGCAGGTCACTACACAATCACTCACTCACCACACTGCAGGTCACTACACAATCAATCACTCACTCACTACACAATCAATCACTCACTCACCACACACTCACTCACTACACAATCAATCACTCACTCACTACACAATCAATCACTCACTCACTACACAATCACTCACTACACAATCAATCACTCACTCACTCACTACACAATCAATCACTCACTCACTCACTACACAATCAATCACTCACTCACTCACTACACAATCAATCACTCACTCACTCACAATCACTCACTCACTCACCACACTGCAGGTCACTACACAATCAATCACTCACTCACTACACAATCAATCACTCACTCACTACACACTCACTTACTACACAATCAATCACTCACTCACTACACAATCACTCACTCACTACACAATCAATCACTCACTCACTCACTACACAATCAATCACTCACTCACTACACAATCAATCACTCACTCACTACACAATCAATCACTCACTCACAATCACTCACTCACTCACCACACTGCAGGTCACTACACAATCAATCACTCACTCACTCACAATCAATCACTCACTCACCACACTGCAGGTTATTCCCTCACCTTGTCTGTCTCCCCAAACCCTTCTCACAATCTCGCTCAATTCAAGAAACCCATGACCCTCTTATCTTTTACAACTTTGTATTTACGTATGTTGAACTTCTTTCGCTCCGTACGTAGCCAACCGTGATAATCGGAGGTGCGGGGGCAGGACACTTGGAATGTTGAGGCCTTTCGGTCTCGCTCAGCAACCGTGTTAACAAATAAAGTGTCCGCTTAGCACACACACAATTTCCTCACAGGGAAATTGCTAAACCCCCATTAGATTACACCTCAATAGTACTCAAAAATATCAACACACGCGCGTGGCATCTATATTTCATTCTTATCACATTTTTAATTAATCTTCGGAGATTGGTGTTTGAAACATTGCCCGGAGTGTGCGCGCACGCAGTCTCTTGCTGTGCGAACAAGACTCTGTTGCTAGCAGGAAATGTTTTTTAGCAGAGAAGTCTATTATTGTTATCATTGCGTTTGTTTATCCGGGGAAAGCCTCACCGAGTCTCAAGACTCTTCTAATCGGGAGGTTCTTGATAAGTTTTGCGGCTAGGTGGGCGATATTGCCGCCGTGTGTAATCCCAAATCGACTTATTTGCAGGTATTTGTTTCAGCACTGGGATATTTGGCCAGCATGCAGTTAGGCTGCGAGTGTGGCTTTGGCTATGGGAGGGAACGTGGAGAGCCCTGAGAAAAAAACACTGGCAGAACGAGAGGGAGATCGTACAAACTCCACACAGAGAGGCACCCGAGTGGGATGTTCAACCCTGAGGCACGACTGTGACCATGTCACCACGCTGCCACCCTTAACCTTGGGTTCACAAAATGTCTCTGTTGGGGAGGCCCACCAACATTTACTACGCAGTATATATATATTTTTTATCTAACCAGATAAGGCCCACTGAGCTGTATAGCTGTTTTTCAGAAGCGACCTGGCAATCACAAACGACAGCTCAACGAAGTGGCTCATCGTGTGGAAATGTATCGGAGCCAGATACTCTTAACGCGTGATGTTGGTTCTCAATGTGGAGAGGAAAACCGGAGGACCCGGAGAAAAAAAACCCCACGCCACCACGGGGAGAGAGACACGCAAACTCCAAATATGCAGTCGGCATCAGGGTCGGGATCGAACCCACGACCTCCTGTATACCAGGCGAGTTAGTGAACAACTGAGGTTAATAAAGGCCATAATACTCAGAGAGATCACATGTCCACGTCTGCAGTGTGTTAGGAAGGCATGTGCTTCACATGTTGCGTGTTTTTGTTGTGTACAGTATTACGTGGAGCTGGCTTTCCCCCGCGCACAATCGAAGTTTCTCCTGCACGGTGCCCATGCTGCGAGCCTGCACCCACTCACGGAGCTGCATTGGACGCGGGCCGTCGTGACACCTTCCAAATTCACAGCGACTCTCTCGCAGACGCACCCACACCGCTCAGCAGATGGATAAGGTGCTGCACCGTATTAATTACATTAGCGATACATTGCTGCGTTCATTATTTATACGCGCGTTAGCCACACTCTCCGCCTCGTCACCGGCTGTGCCGCGGATGCTACCGCGGGCTCTTCGTTCGAGATTAAAATGACGAGTGATACTGATTGGCGCTAACGCTCCTCTTGACGCCTCGGGCAGCAAGAAGGACCTGGGTTCAGTCCACGACTCGGGAATATCTCCGTGTAGGGTCGGTCATGGTCTCCCCTTGTTATCCAATTGCTTTGCTCCGGGTTCTCCGGTTTCTTTCCATCACTGGTATTGCCAAACATCCAAATGCTGAAAACTAAAACCTATCTGCAAGCTGCTCAACGAGGATTACACGCAGCAGTAGCAACATGGAGTCCTTGACTCAGTGGAGCTCCCGGGGGTAAACAACAAGTGTGGGAGCGGCGAGGGAGTAGAGAGAGGGAGAACAGTGAAGGAAGGGAGAGTGAGCAGCAGTGAGGGGTGAGGGAGCGGTGAGGGAAGGGTGAGGGAGGGGTGAGGGAGGGGTGAGGGAGGAGAGAGAGGGAGCGGTGAGGGAGGGGTGAGGGAGTGGTGAGAGAGTGGTGAGGGGTGAGGGAGGGGTGAGGGAGCGGTGAGGGAGGGGTGAGGGAGGAGAGAGAGGGGAGCGGTGAGGGAGGGGTGAGGGAGCGGTGAGAGAGTGGTGAGGGGTGAGGGAGGGGTGAGGGGTGAGGGAGCGGTGAGGGAGGAGAGAGAGGGAGCGGTGAGGGAGGGGTGAGGGAGCGGTGAGAGAGTGGTGAGCGGTGAGAGAGTGGTGAGGGGTGAGGGAGCGGTGAGGGAGGAGAGAGAGGGAGCGGTGAGAGAGTGGTGAGGGGTGAGGGAGGGGTGAGGGAGTGGTGAGGGAGGGGTGAGGGAGGGGTGAGGGAGGAGAGAGAGGGAGCTGTGAGGGAGGGGTGAGGGAGCGGTGAGAGAGTGGTGAGGGGTGAGGGAGGGGTGAGGGAGTGGTGAGGGAGGGGTGAGGGAGGGGTGAGGGAGGAGAGAGAGGGAGCGGTGAGGGAGGGGTGAGGGAGCGGTGAGAGAGTGGTGAGGGGTGAGGGAGGGGTGAGGGAGCGGTGAGGGAGGGGTGAGGGAGCGGTGAGAGAGTGGTGAGGGGTGAGGGAGGGGTGAGGGAGGGGTGAGGGAGGGGTGAGGGAGGGGTGAGGAAGCGGTGAGGGAGGGGTGAGGGAGGGGTGAGAGAGGGGTGAGGGGGGGGGTGAGGGAGCGGTGAGGGAGGGGTGAGGGAGGGGTGAGGGGGGGGTGAAAGAGCGGTGAGGGAGGGGTGAAGGAGGGGTGAGGGAGCGGTGAGGGGTGAGGGAGCGATGAGGGGGGGTGAGGGAGCGGTGAGGGAGGGGTGAGGGAGGGGTGAGGGGGGGGTGAGGGAGCGGTGAGGGAGGGGTGAGGGGGGGTGAGGGAGCGGTGAGGTAGGGGTGAGGGAGCGGTGAGGGAGCGGTGAGGGGAGCAGTGAGGGAGGGGTGAGGGAGCGGTGAGGGAGGGGTGAGGGAGTGGTGAGGGGGCGGTGAGGGAGGGGTGAGGGAGGGGTGAGGGAGCGATGAGGGAGGGGTGAGGGAGTGGTGAGGGGGCGGTGAGGGAGGGGTGACGGAGGGGTGAGGGAGGGGTGAGGGAGCGGTGAGGGAGGGGTGAGGGAGGGGTGAGGGAGCGATGAGGGAGGGGTGAGGGAGCGGTGAGGGAGCGGTGGGGGAGGGGTGAGGGAGTGGTGAGGGGGCAGTGAGGGAGGGGTGAGGGAGGGGTGAGGGAGCGGTGAGGGGTGAGGGAGCGGTGAGGGAGCGGTGAGGGAGGGGTGAGGGAGGGGTGAGGGAGCGGTGAGGGGTGACGGAGCGGTGAGGGAGCGGTGAGGGAGGGGTGAGGGAGGGGTGAGGGAGCGGTGAGGGAGGGGTGAGGGAGTGGTGAGGGAGGGGTGAGGAAGCGGTGAGGGAGGGAGCGGTGAGGGAGGGGTGAGGGAGGGGTGAGGGAGCGGTGACGGAGGGGTGAGGGAGGGGTCAGGGAGGGGGGGAGGGAGCGGTGAGGGAGGGGTGGGAGTGCGGTGGGGGAGGGGTGAGGGAGTGGTGAGGGGGCGGTGAGGGAGGGGTGAGGGAGGAGTGAGGGAGCGGTGAGGGAGGGGTGAGGGAGGGGTGAGGGAGCGGTGAAGGAGGGGTGAGGGAGGGGTGAGGGAGCGGTGAGGGAGGGGTGAGGGAGGAGTGAGGGAGCGGTGAGGGAGGGGTGAGGGAGGGGTGAGGGAGCGGTGAAGGAGGGGTGAGGGAGGGGTGAGGGAGCGGTGAGGGAGGGGTGAGGGAGGAGTGAGGGAGCGGTGAGGGAGGGGTGAGGAAGGGGTGAGGGAGCGGTGAAGGAGGGGTGAGGGAGGGGTGAGGGAGCGGTGAGGGAGGGGTGAAGGAGGAGTGAGGGAGCGGTGAGGGAGGGGTGAGGGAGCGGTGAGGGAGAGGTGAGGGAGCGGTGAGGGAGGGGTGAGGGAGGGGTGAGGAAGCGGTGAGGGAGGGGTGGGAGTGCGGTGGGGGAGGGGTGAGGGAGTGGTGAGGGGGGCGGTGAGGGGTGAGGGAGCGGTGAGGGAGGGGTGAGAGAGCGGTGAGGGAGGGGTGAGGGAGGGGTGAGGGAGCGGTGAGGGAGGGGTGAGAGAGCGGTGAGGGAGGGGTGAGGGAGGGGTGAGGGAGCGGTGAGGGAGGGGGTGAGGGAGCGGTGAGGGAGCGGTGAGGGAGGGGTGAAGGGGGTGAGGGAGCGGTGGCGGAGGGGTGAGGGAGTGGTGAGGGAGCGGTGAGGGAGGGGTGAGGGAGGGGTGAGGGAGCGGTGAGGGAGGGGTGAGGGAGCGGTGAGGGAGGGGTCAGGGAGGGGTGAGGGAGCGGTGAGGGAGGGGTGAGGGAGTGGTGAGGGAGCGGTGAGGGAGGGGTCAGGGAGGGTGAGGGGGGTGAGGGGGCGGTGAGGGAGGGGTGAGGGAGCGGTGAGGGAGCAGTGAGGGAGGGGTCAGGGAGGGGTGAGGGAGTGGTGAGGGAGCGGTGAGGGAGGGGTGAGGGAGGGGTGAGGGAGTGGTGAGGGGGCGGTGAGGGAGGGGTGAGGGAGGGGTGAGGGAGCAGTGAGGGAGGGGTCAGGGAGGGGTGAGGGAGCGGTGAGGGAGGGGTGAGGGGGGTGAGGAGCGGTGGCGGAGGGGTGAGGTGGGGTGAGGGAGCGGTTGGGGAGGGGTGAGGGAGTGGTGAGGGGGCGGTGAGGGAGGGGTGAGGGAAGGGTGAGGGAGCGGTGAGGGAGGGGTGAGGGAGTGGTGAGGGAGGGGTGAGGGAGGGTGAGGGAGCGGTGAGGGAGGGGTGAGGGAGGGGTGAGGGAGCGGTGAGGGGTGAGGGAGGGGTGAGGGAGCGGTGAGGTAGGGGTGAGGGAGCGGTGAGGGAGCGGTGAGGGACGGGTGAGGGAGGGGTGAGGGAGCGGTGAGGGAGCGGTGAGGGAGGGGTGAGGAGCGGTGAGGGAGCAGTGAGGGAGGGGTCAGGGAGGGGTGAGGGAGCGGTGAGGGAGGGGTGAGGGAGTGGTGAGGGGGCGGTGAAGGAGGGGTGACGGAGGGGTGAGGGAGCGGTGAGGGGTGAGGGAGCGGTGAGGGAGGGGTGAGGGAGGGGTGAGGGAGCGGTGAGGAAGCGGTGAGAGAGGGGTGAGGGAGGGGTGAGGGAGCGGTGAGGGAGGGGTGAGGGAGGGGTGAGGGAGCGGTGAGGGAGGGGTGAGGGAGCGGTGAGGAAGCGGTGAGAGAGGGGTGAGGGAGGGGTGAGGGAGCGGTGAGGGAGGGGTGAGGGAGCGGTGGAGGGAGCGGTGAGGGAGCGGTGAGGGAGGGGTGAGGGAGGGGTGAGGGAGTGGTGAGGGAGGGGTGAGGGGGGGGTGAGGGAGGGGTCAGGGAGGGGGGAGGGAGCGGTGAGGGAGGGGTGAGGGAGGGGTGAGGGAGGGGTGAGAGAGCGGTGAGGGAGGGGTGAGGGAGCGGTGGGGGAGGGGTGAGGGAGGGGTGAGGGAGGGGTGAGGCAGGGGGTGAAGGAGGGGTGAAGGAGGGGGTGAGGGAGGGGTGAGGGAGGGGTGAGAGAGCGGTGATGGAGGGGTCAGGGAGGGGGTGAGGGAGGGGTGAGGGAGGGGGTGAGGGAGGGGTGAGGGAGGGGTGAGGGAGGGGTGAGGGAGCGGTGAGGGAGGGGTGAGGGAGCGGTGAGGGAGGGGTGAGGGAGCGGTGAGGGAGGTTGTGAGGGAGGGGTGAGGGAGGGGTGAGGGAGCGGTGGGGGAGGGGTGAGGGAGTGGTGAGGGGGCGGTGAGGGAGGGGTGAGGGAGAGGTGAGAGAGCGGTGAGGGGTGAGGGAGGGGTGAGGGAGGGGTGAGGGAGGGGTGAGGGAGTGGTGAGGGGTGAGGGAGGGGTGAGGGAGCGGTGAGAGAGCGGTGAGGGAGGGGTGAGGGAGGGGTGAGGGAGCGGTGAGGGGTGAGGGAGGGGTGAGGGAGCGGTGAGGGAGGGGTGAGGGAGGGGTGAGAGAGCGGTGAGGGAGCGGTGAGGGAGGGGTGAGGGAGTGGTGAGGGAGGGGTGAGGGAGGGGTGAGGGAGGGGTGAGGAAGCGGTGAGGGAGGGGTGAGGGAGGGGTGAGGGAGGGGTGAGGGAGCGGTGAGGGGTGAGGGAGCGGTGAGGGAGCGGTGTGGGAGGGGTGAGGGAGCGGTGAGGGAGGGGTGAGGGAGGGGTGGGGGAGCGATGGGGGAGGGGTGAGGGAGTGGTGAGGGGGCGGTGAGGGGTGAGGGAGGGGTGAGGGAGGGGGTGAGGGATGGGTGAGGGAGGGGTGAGGGAGGAGTGAGGGAGCGGTGAGGGAGGGGTGAGGTAGGGGTGAGGGAGCGGTGAGATCGGTGAGGGAGGGGAGAGGGAGGGGTGAGGGAGGGGTGAGGGAGCGGTGAGGGAGCGGTGAGGGAGGGGTGAGGGAGGGGGTGGAGGGAGCGGTGAGGGAGGGGTGAGGGAGGGGTGAGGGAGCGGTGAGGGAGGGGTGAGGGAGGGGTGAGGGAGGGGTGAGGGAGGGGGGAGGTGAGGGGTGAGGGAGGGGGTGAGGGAGGGGTGAGGGAGCGGTGAGGGAGGGGTGAGGGAGGGGTGAGGGAGGGGGTGAGGGAGGGGTGAGGGGTGAGGGGGGATGAGGGGGGGTGAGTGAGGGGTGAGTGAGGGAGGGGGTGAGTGAGGGGTAAGGGAGGGATGAGGGTGGGGGTGAGGGAGGGGTGAGGGAGGGGGTGAAGGAGGGGTGAGGGAGCGGTGAGAGAGCGGTGAGGTAGGGGTGAGGGAAGGGTGAGTGAGGGGTGAGGGAGCGGTGAAGGAGGGGTGAGGGAGGGGTGAGGGAGGGGTGAGGGAGCGGTGAGGGAGGGGTGAGGGAGCGGTGAGGGAGGGGTGAGGGAGCGGTGAGGGAGGTTGTGAGGGAGAGGTGAGGGAGCGGTGAGGGAGGGGTGAGGGAGGGGTGAGGGAGCGGTGAGGGGTGAGGGAGGGGTGAGGGGGGGGTGAGGGAGTGGTGAGGGGTGAGGGAGGGGTGAGGGAGCGGTGAGAGAGCGGTGAGGGAGGGGTGAGGGAGGGGTGAGGGAGGGGTGAGGGAGCGGTGAGGGGTGAGGGAGGGGTGAGGGAGGGGTGAGGGAGTGGGTGAGGGGTGAGGGAGGGGTGAGGGAGCGGTGAGAGAGCGGTGAGGGAGGGGTGAGGGAGGGGTGAGGGAGGGGTGAGGGAGCGGTGAGGGGTGAGGGAGGGGTGAGGGAGCGGTGAGGGAGGGGTGAGGGAGGGGTGAGGGAGCGGTGAGGAAGCGGTGAGGGAGGGGTGAGGGAGTGGTGAGGGAGGGGTGAGGGAGGGGTGAGAGAGGGGTGAGGGAGCGGTGAGTGAGGGGTGAGGGAGCGGTGAGGGAGGGGGAGGGAGGGGTGAGGGAGGGGGTGAGGGAGGGGGGGGGGGCGGGGTGAGGGAGGGGGTGAGGGAGGGGGAGGGAGCGGTGAGAGAGCGGTGAGGGAGGGGTGAGGGAGGGGTGAGGGAGGGGTGAGGGAGCGGTGAGGGGTGAGGGAGGGGTGAGGGAGGGGTGAGGGAGTGGTGAGGGGTGAGGGAGGGGTGAGGGAGCGGTGAGAGAGCGGTGAGGGAGGGGTGAGGGAGGGGTGAGGGAGGGGTGAGGGAGCGGTGAGGGGTGAGGGAGGGGTGAGGGAGCGGTGAGGGAGGGGTGAGGGAGGGGTGAGGGAGCGGTGAGGAAGCGGTGAGGGAGGGGTGAGGGAGTGGTGAGGGAGGGGTGAGGGAGGGGTGAGAGAGGGGTGAGGGAGCGGTGAGTGAGGGGTGAGGGAGCGGTGAGGGAGGGGGAGGGAGGGGTGAGGGAGGGGGTGAGGGAGGGGGGGGGGCGGGGTGAGGGAGGGGGTGAGGGAGGGGGTGAGGGAGGGGTGAGAGAGCGGGTAGGGAGGGGTGAGGGAGCGGTGAGGGAGGGGGAGGGAGGGGTGAGGGAGGGGGTGAGGGAGGGGGGGGGAGGGGTGAGGGAGCGGTGAGGGAGCGGTGAGGGAGGGGTGAGGGAGGGTGTGAGGGAGGGGGTGAGGGAGGGGTGAGGGAGCGGTGAGGGAGGGGTGAGGGAGGGGGTGAGGGAGGGGTGAGGGAGGGGGTGAG
This sequence comes from Lampetra fluviatilis, assembly GCF_964198595.1. Taxonomy (NCBI): domain Eukaryota; kingdom Metazoa; phylum Chordata; class Hyperoartia; order Petromyzontiformes; family Petromyzontidae; genus Lampetra; species Lampetra fluviatilis. Next base: position 2,616,406 of record NC_136311.1, read on the forward strand.
GGAGGGGGTGAGGGAGGGGTAAAGGGGGGGTGAGGGGGGGTGAGTGAGGGGTGAGGGGGGGGTGAATGAGGGGTGAGTGAGGGGGGTGAGGGGGGTTAGGGGGGGTGAGGGGGTGGTGAGTTCGAGGCGGTGTTGTGAGGGAACTGAGGGAGGGAGTTTCGCCCTCTGCGCGCACTACTTTCTGTGGAGGCGGGATACGCGCACGGGGCGGAAACGCGTCGAGTGTTTTCACTGCGCCGAGCGCGGCGCAGAGGAGCGCCACTCACCGACGACTCCGACTCCTCACCCAGCCCCGACTCCTCCTCACCCAGCCCGGACTCCTCACCACGACTCCTCACCCCCCCCCCCCGGCTCGCCGGGGACATCGCCTCCCTCTGCTCTGCCGCAAGCTTCTGCGCTCGCCTCGCCTCGCAATATCCCCTCGCCCGGGCGGCTTCTCCTCCTCCCATCGTTCTCTCCCTCCTCTCCCCTCTCTCTCTCGCCGCGTCCCTCCTCTCCCTCCTCGCGAGGTCTGGGGTAGGGTGTGGGGGGGGGTCTAGACAGGGGTCAGGGACAGAGGTCAGGGACAGGGGTCTGGGAGAGGGGTCAGACACTAGGGGTCAGGTACACACAGAGGGCTTGGGCAGGGGTCAGACATAGAGGGGTCTGGTCAAGGTGTCAAGGTCTGGGGCTGTCTCTGGGTTGTATCGCCCCTCGGGGCTAGGGCTCTGGGCTAGGGCTCTGGGCTAGGGCTCTGCTCAGAGAGGGGGTCCTGGAGAAGGGGGTCCTCTCCGGGGGGGCCTCCCGGGCCCTGGCTGTGGATGGGGTCTCTCGGGGTGGGGGGGTGGGGGGGACGAGGGCCGCACGGTGATGGACGCGCCGCCTCTGGGGCTCGGCCCGTGTCGGGCAGCAGCGGCCGCTGACGGCCACGGAAGAGACGGAGCCAGATAGGTGGTGAGGAGGAGGAGGTGGTGGTCGTGGTGGTGAAAGAAGATAGAATCTCAGAAGGAGGAGGAGGAGGCGAGGGAAGCGACGTGGTGTGGAGAAAGAGGAGGAGGTGGTGGCGAGGAGGAGGAGGCTGCTGTGACAGCCATCGGCAGGGATTTCAACATCAGCGGCCGCAGCCATCGGCGTGCATGCGTGGGGCTCGGCGCGGGCACAGCCCGGGGAGGGACGGGCGAGGCACATCGAGGGGGTCGGGGGGTCGGGGGGCCATGAGCTCCACGCAGGGCCCCGTGGCCTGCGTGCGGGGGGCCCGGCAGCTGAGCCGCCGCTCCCGCTCGGCCCGAGACCGGGGCCGAGACCGGGGCCGAGACCGAGACAAGGATGCCCGAGACCGGGACAGGGACAAGGAGATGGATCTGTCGGGGCTCGGGAGCCCCAGGAAAAGTCGCCCTCCCAAGGCCGCCACGTCGCCCTCCTCGGGCTCGGAGGGCCTCGGGGCCCCCCCAGGCTCACGGCCCCCGGCAGGGCCAGCCTCGTCCCGGCCGCCCAGGCGCCGTAAGAGGGCCGAGCAGACGGCCCCTCCACCCAAGGAAATACTACTACTACATCACGACAAGGAGGAGAAGAAGAAGGAGGAGGAGGATAAAGAGGAGGACGAGGAGGAGGACATCATCGATGGCTATGCCATCGTGAGCTTTTCGTCACTGGATGCGCTGGAGGTAAGGGCTGTGTCCCCGCGTGGCGGGGTCTGGTGGTGGTGGTGCTCCTTGTGTTTCCTTCTGAATCAGGGGATGACCCCTTGAGTAGAAGGGTGATCTCTTGGGTGGTAAGGGTATGTATTAGACCTTGAGTAAGGTGGTGGTCCTATCAATGGCATCAGGACATGCGTTCCAGAAGCCCTGCGAAATTGGTTCAAGCAAAGCCCCCGATGAGACGCTGAATATTGAAACCGGGTCCAAAGGTTGCTCGTGTTTAACCAATGCTGCCGATGGGATGTACTCCCAGAAAGGTTGATGTGGTTGTGTAAAACATTTTAAATGTGGACGGACAAGAAGGAGCCGTGTTGTCCGCTTAGTTATTTCGCTGCTGGCATTGAGCTTTGAAGGAGGAGGTACTAGCGCCCATGTTGCACTGGACACCCTGTTGGGAAGGGTGCCTGTGGGCCCAGATAAACCCCAGCTTCACAACTACTTTAATAATTGAGACCTTACCCAGTGGACATCCGTGAACAGCAGGGTCATGAGGGTGGACAATGCTCAGAAAAGTTAAACCCCCCACACAAGACACCCTTTTCTCACGTCTCCGCACTGTGTAGGGTTGCTCACTTTGTTAAATCAAAAGTGAGTTCCTGCTCAGATGAGAATGAATACTGTGGCGGTGCTCATAATCGTGTTGCAGCCCTGAGCCAGTGGTGGATGATTCCACGTTCCTATGGCGGGGGCGAGTCTCTCCGCAGGACAACCGCCGTTCACAAAGTGGTTACTTCTATCTAACCCCCAAACCAGGATTTGAATTCGCAACCTTGTGATTGCGGCCTTCCTGGCCGGCTGTGTAAAATGAAAGCCTACAACAATACAACACGGTGCCGTGTTTACAAAGGCAAACGGTGAGCTGAGTTGTGAACTGTTGTGCCCACCCACCCCCCTCCGAGTGTGCGTAGCTGGTGGCTGTCAAATGTCTGCCCGCGTGGTGTTTGACGACAGCTGTGGCATTTAAACATTTTAACTCGCGGAGTTTTTTCTTATTAAAGTGCCCTCCTCGTTGAAACGGTGGTTGTCGTCGCGGGGTTTTTAGTGGCAGTCGTGGTGCCCCCTCACCACAACCTCTGTTCTAACTTCTTCATGTGGCCTATGAAGTGCGGCTATTAGAGACCATACGTTTACTCGTGATTGAGCCGTTCAGCTGTTTTGTGTCAAGAGTTGGTGAATCGTAGGTTCACCCACTCGCCCGCCTTCACGTGTATATTTGGGGCAGTGCGAGGCTACATTGGTCCAATGGTGTGGATGGAGTTCGTCGCACACGGGAGAGTCCTTTTATTTTCCACTTTGTGCACGAGGTGTCTGCAGCGTATGTGGTCTATGGCCTCTGCTCATCCTGGAAAATGCCCTAGTACTAGTTAGTAGGCAGCAATTGTTTACCATGACTGAGATATATTCACTTCTTATTGCCTAGTACAGAGTAGTCTCCCGTTGTCACACTTGTGCATGACAGCAAGATGAGGTCGATTCCTGACTCGAGGGCCTATCTTGTGGGGTGTTCTGCATGGGCGCCCTCCAGGTTTTCTGGTTTCCTCAAACCTAAACCCACACACACGCAGTCACTGGTATTGGCCAAAACATTCCTGTGCTGAAAGATTACATGAGCATTAACTGGGATGACGCACAATAGCATCGCCCCCCGCTTGTGCAAACTTGGCAGGACCCTCCTGAAAAAGGGGTCTTGAGATTAAGTGTGGCTTTCCTCAGCATTCAAGCTTAACAATAGATAATAATGTACACCTTTTCAGACCTGGATATCTACGTAATCAAGTTTGCAAATGGCCTTCACAAAAACCCAATTTTATGATTTTGTAGAAACCAAATTGTGGCTTATTATTTCGAATTGTTGAACAAGTGTAGAATCCCTTAATGAGACACTGAATGTTGAAACCAGTCCACAGCAGTCACGCGGCTGATGGGATATGGAAAACAAATACTTGTATTCTGCTATGTGTAGGGACAAATATGTGGAGGGTATTAGATGATTATCTGTTTTGTTTAGGGTTACATTGCCATCAGGAGAGTATATGTTGTTTACATAACAGAATAAAAGACCATTCCCTGTGTGACTGAATCGCTATTGTGAGCAGTTTGAAAATCCATGTCAATGCAACACCCATTGCATAGATGAGTTGACGCATGCCTAAAGCTCGTATCACTCCGTTTATAAAGCTATTCATGCTAATTCAGTCTCGCCAGTTTTAACATCTTAAACCGTTTATACACAAGCGGACAATGTAACATTTCATCACTGACAATATTTACTTAAAAAATCTTGCAGAAGTGTTGCCCATAAGTACCTTTAATACCTTATTTATAAACATGAAAGAAAATATTTACATTGACAGTCTGCAAGATGAATGCTTTAGCAAAGTTGCCAATTTCAATGAGACAAATTGGTAAGTACCTTTACAGGTAGTTTAATAACCCCGTATCCTAATTACTCAATTTGGTAAACCTTTTTTCAAGATCTAAGTATGTATAAGTACATTTTAATGCCTCTTTTCATAATGGAATGGAGCCTGTATTCATAATAGTTATCCATGGATTCTGCGCAAACACATTGACATGTTTACAACAATGGAACATTTTTGCAGATGAGACATTTTATCTGCTCACTATTCAAATAAGGGGAGTGCAGACGGCTGGCAAGCTGTTAAATGTACTTACATTTATCTCAATTCCACACAGGTTCTATCAAAATGTTTCGCACTAATTTTTCAACGCAGTCATACGTCTGAAGTTTGGCACCGACAGTTTAGATGAGGGTTTTTAAAATATATTTTTCATTACCAGTAACCATGTCAAAAAGTAAACCGTAAAGCAAGCAGTTTGCAGGAGTGAACCTTTGTATTTTAAATGAGAAATAAGGGCACATGTACCACACGGTGACTTAATCCACCATGCTGTTTGTACGTTTGCGTGTGCCAATAAGCACATTGATGACTAAAATGTCACTGGAATGGATTACCTATTCCTGGCTTTCGGAAATCCTGCTAACAACAGCAGGAGCACCATTGGCAGCTTCGCAGTGTACATATTTCTTCAAAAATGTATTTACAAAAAAAGAAGTATTTCCAAGAGAAACATTACGTGGCACGGTATCATTGACGTCAATCTCAAGGAGAAAAAGTGATGAGATCAGTTTGTGTGCAGGTGCTGGATGGATTATTGCATTGCAGGATTGTAAGAGGCAGTGGCGGCCTGGGGTGGCCTTCATTCAGCAGTGGATTGTTCATGGCTGATGAATATTATCGTAGTAACTACTGTACTCGTGTATATTGAGGCTGTGGGGTCTTGTAGTAGCTTGTACTGAGAGTGCTCAGAGGAGATAAAAGCATGCTTTGGCCACCAGTATCAAGTTTGTAATCTTATATCAACAAAAGGCTGCCGGACTTTATACATGAAAGCAAATCCGCCGTACTTATTTGAAAAAAATACTGTTATGCAGTAGGCAGAAGCAGCACACGAGATATGTCCACGATAACATGTTTCAGTGCAATAGAGGACGATCATACCATCATCATCATTTATAAGAACCTCTGCAACAAATACCATTTGTTTATTTTCTAATCCAAGGTGTTGAACGTAGGACCTAAACGTCAAGTGGCTAGCAACGAACAGCACTGTCCAAGTTTTAGTATATAAGAGGTGACACGTTTCTTGAATTGAGCAAGGTTATTATAAGAGCTTGAACAAAAGAGACGACGGCAGGGGGGGGGAATGTTGAAGTGGAGCAGTGTCGGCAAGGAAGAAGCAGAAAGAGAGAGCACCACGTGGTCTGCAGTGTTGGTGGTGGTGGTAGAATGACCGCGGGTGAAACACTGGGCGGGTGGTGTTTGTTGTGTCCTGCAGTGTGGTGGTTGAACAGTGCGAATTGGACGAACAGTCAGTCTGGTAGACCGATGTATTTAATGATGCTTCATATCAAAAGTGCTGTGTTTTCACGGTCGTACTACTGTATAGCAAGCAGTCAAAGTAATACATCTCGTTGTCATCCCCCCAATGTCGGTTCTGTGACACGCACTTGCTTTATTATGAAGTGAAGAGTCAATAAAGATTTCTGAAGCCTTACTTGGATGGAACACTGGTGTTCAAGAACATTAACCCATATGCACATGCGTGTAGAGACGACAACTTGTGGATTTTATGGCTCAATCTGGCCAATCTTAGTAGCCAGACAGTCCTTTGATTTGACAATTTATAGCTGGCTGTGAGCCGCTATGCATTTGCCCATTTCAGTAGCTCGTGCACTGAGTTGCGTTTGTCTAGTTTCTGTGTTTGGGTAAGCTGTACTTTATAACCGTGTCATATTAATGATTTTCACACGGCTTCTTTGTGAAAGTGTAGCATTGTTAGGTGATCGTCTGTAATTGCCAGCACTTTAGGGTGATATATCTCGTGGCTATGTCGCAGCACTGTGCTTTGTCTCTAGGTAGCACGTTTTTTTTTGGTTATTTATAAGACGTAGCTTTGTTTTGTTAGATCGCCTATGCAGTGTTACAACACGACTGTCCAAAACTGTCTTTACTTGCAAATCAATGTCGTTTATGATAAAAGCGAGTCTTTAATGAGATATGTGTGTGTGTGTTCACACTAAAATTGCATTAGCTGACTTCACAATAATTATACAAAGCTGAATTTGATTACCCCTAATCATGGTCAATGGCACTTGAAGAATTTAGTTTTTTTGTAGTGGATAGATAAAGTGATCGTCGTCATTATTATATTTAAGTGGGCTCGTGTGACCTACTGTGCTGATATGTCTTATTGAATGGTTTCTTTGCAAGTTCAAAACAACAACAACAATAATACTTAATTTGGTATGACATTAAAGAGAACAACGTTTACTTTATTGCTTTTAGCTTGTGTTACCATTCACGCTGTAACAGGTTTAAGCAATTGCAATATGCACATTCAAAAGTCAGTGAGTTCTGCTCATACATCAACGAGATGGTGCTCACCTTTCATTGACAGCCCTGAGCCCACAGCAGACATTCCACTTTCCTATCATTAGCACGGTTGGCCACGTTCAACGCACATCATCATACAGAGTATATCCATAGGACAACCACTGTTGACTTCCCCATGACATTGCCATCACTTTACCTCCGGGATGATTGGCCAAGTCACCCCCCCCCCCCACCAGGATTTGATATCCGCAACCTTATAATTTTGAACTCCTCGCTCTATCGCTAAGCCACCTGGCTAGGTTCAGTATTGTTCATTACATGATGGTGGCCACCCTCCCCAGCAGTAGGAACATCAATGCCATATTGGCCAAAGAACCAGGGTGAACTGTGATGCCACCTGGAAAACAAGTTGAAGTAAGATTATGCTCCCAGCCAATAACTTGACGTCCACACAGAGATGAGTTATGACTCTGAAGTTTTGCGTAACAACTCCTTGGATCAGTTTTTTTTTTACGCTCGGGGCTGAGCACAGACCCAGAGGCCCAAAATGCCAAATGGCCAGCAACAAACAGCACTATCGAAGTTGTAATCAATAAATAGTCATCGTGTTTCTTGAATTGGGTGACGTTATTTAGAGGAGCTTGGGGAGGAAAAAAACACGATTGGAGGGAATTCCAAAGTGGAGCAGTACAAGGGAAGAAGAAGCCGACAGAGAAGTGTGATTGAACGCAGTGTGGATTTGATGGTTAATGTTTTGCCTGAGGCAGTTTTTGAAATGTATTATCATCTATAGTATTGTTTGCAGTTAATGCTTTAGTAAGCACTGCAGTGGAAGTGCTAGGCAGTGTTTTCCTGTGGTGACAAGTACACTGAAACTGGCCAGGTTATAGCTGTGATTGCATACACGTCTGTGCACACAGTAGTCTTCAGATAGCCTGAGGTTTGGCCTTTTGGAAAAGGGGTCTCCGCAAGCTTTAGCAAACAGAGGCATTGACTTGAGATTCAGAGGTATGCACTGTGCGACATCCTACGATTTGCAATGAGGATTTGTCCATTGTGACCTTGCATTGCAGTAACAAAATAAATAAGCAGGTGACACGCCCCCTTATCATATCTGTTCCTCCACATAAAAAAACAAAGTATTAGTTCCCTATCCCATCAGCCACATGGCCTTCTGGAAGCGCATTTTTTTTTCAGAAGCATTTAATGCAAGCTGCCTCTGGACCAGTTTCGACATTTAGTGTCTTTATTATCAGTAGAGTGAGCCTTGCTTGAGCCAATGCTGGTAAACTGCCAAACGTATTTAGGAAGTGAACTGTGGGAATAGGGAATTTCCACCACTGTCTTAGGGCTGTGAAGGGCAGATGAGCATCGCCGCAGTGCTGATTCCAGCAACAAATCTCCTGATTTTCAGGCTTGCTTGCCGTGCCATCGCATTCGCAGCACCACGTCTGTTGACCACTCATTGATATGCTAATTTTTTCTCTAACCCTCCTCCCTCTCTCTGCCTCCGCCTCCCCCTCTGTCTATTTAAGGCCACCACACAGAGACGATCACCCCTCTCTGTTACCTGTGTTGCTCTCGCTATGTATCTTGGTGATATCTGTCTGCTAATATGTCTGTCTATAGTTTTCTGGTTAGATTTTATGTCGCTATTTCATTATACCTGATGATGATTGCTTGTGTTGCAATCGAAACGTCGTATTCTATTATTTAATTTAATTTATTATTTTATCTTTAGACGTGACTTAACCGAAAGAAACAAATAATAATTCCTGCAGTCACGAAAGTTCTAAAATTAAGATTGAACCACTTCTACGGGGAAGTTTTAAGCTTATCTTTTTTCTCTCTCTCTGGCGACTTGTTTTCTCTGCCTGTGTCCTCTCTTTAGATTGTTCACACTTAAATTCTAACTTAGCAATCTTTGAAATACGTAATCAACCAGGCTATGCGTTAATTGTGTGTTGACCGACCCTCTGTGTTGTATTACATTACATTTCGATATTTTACTAGGTTATTTAATTTTAGTGTGTCCTTCTCCTGATTTTCAGGCTTGCTTGCCGTGCCATCGCATTCGCAGCACCACGTCTGTTGACCACTCATTGATATGCTAATTTTTTCTCTAACCCTCCTCCCTCTCTCTGCCTCCGCCCCCCCCTCTGTCTATTTAAGGCCACCACACAGAGACGATCACCCCTCTCTGTTACCTGTGTTGCTCTTGCTATGTATCTTGGTGATATCTGTCTGCTAATATGTCTGTCTATAGTTTTCTGGTTAGATTTTATGTCGCTATTTCATTATACCTGATGATGATTGCTTGTGTTGCAATCGAAACGTCGTATTCTATTATTTAATTTAATTTATTATTTTATCTTTAGACGTGACTTAACCGAAAGAAACAAATAATAATTCCTGCAGTCACGAAAGTTCTAAAATTAAGATAGCAACAAATCACCTTGTGACTTATCGGGGATGTTAAGACATATAACCCCTTTTATTGGTGAATACTGCCCATGCAAAGTATTGCTTTTATCAATTGCGCATCGCTTGAAACAACTGAACAGTCATTTTAGTCAACTGTTCATCTTTAGTATGACTGCAATGACGCAGTTATTAACATAGCAAGTGCTAGACAGGATTGTGTGTTTGGCATTGCTTTACAAACGCGCGATTGTGTTAATGTCAGTAGTCGGGATTTAATGTTTTGTTTGCAACATATTCCAAGCTTGAAATTTTTATTACGAGCCTCATATTTGTGTGAAAGAATTCAAATTGGATAATAAAAGCAACTGGGTCCATTTCAGGACATACAGAATTTCAACAAAACGATTACACAACGTAAAATATCTCTGTGACCGAGTTAAATCGTTGGTGTACCACCACTTTCAGTTCAATGCACACTTACTTTTCATTGTGCGTTCTTATCACCAGAGTTTATGAATAATAATGACATCGATGGTACATAACAGATCCACATTCCGTGCCTACCTTTGCAACAACAACAAAATCCCCATGGTTACTGGTTTGCAAACTGAATATTCCTTGAATTCACTGTTTGAGCATGCAATGTACATACACACCTAACAGATGCCACCTTGGTAATCTGACCTGATAAGCTTTCTTGGCAGTGTGACCCGGATCACCTGACTGTGTTGGGGCGGTGGCATGGCCCAGCGCCACATGTTGCAGAGGTTCGTGGTTCGAATCCAGCAGGCCGCCATGGTTATTAAGCACTGCAGTTTTATTAACCGTGAAATACTGCACCGTCTGCTTCACAGGGGATGCTGAAGATCCCCTCCTGTTATATTGTTTGCTGGCGGTACGTTCCAAATTGACCAAATTCGAAAAGTTGCCTGGAAATTACTCTTGGGATTACACAACGCAACATCGCCCCCTACTGTCAAACTACTGCAGGCTGTGTCTTTGAAGCACAGTTCCTCCACGATAGTATTACACTGTAAGAATTGCACAAATAACAAATGTACGAATTTATAATTAACATAATTATTAATTACCCAGCCTGAGTATATTTGCCTGAGATCGATCTTGTTAATGTTTGCATGAGACCAGTAGCATTGCCATGCTAGCGAATAACATTCTTGAAAAAAAAACATGTATTAGCACAGTTGCTGAGCATATGCCCAAAGGCCTAACACTTGAAGCAGAAACAGCACTGTCAGATCTGTAATAGATTAGAGTTAACAATTTGTTGCATTGAGCGAGGTTATTGTAAACGAGCTTGGGAAAAGAGATGATGTGAGACAATTCCAGCATGGAGAAGTTCAAGGGAAGAGTCCTAAAGGTAGTTAAGGTGCCCTGCAGTGTGGATGGGGGGAATGCATCGGCCCAGTCTGTTAGATCGAGTCCTCAACATGGGTGGAGGAATCAATGAGTGAAATTCACGGGAACAAAACATTCCTGCGGAGGGAGCTGGTAGGAACGTTGGGTTGCTCGGTCAATGGCCAGGGTCAACGGCGGCGTGGTGTATTCCGCAAATATGCCCGACTGTGAGGGCGGGCACAAGCCAGCGTGAGTAGGTTAAACGTTGAGTTTTATAAGGGCACCACGGGGTGACCAGCCCCTTCCCACCCTCCCCTCCCCACCCAGCCCCACCCTCCCCTCCCCACCCAGCCCCTCCCCACCCAGCCCCTCCCTGCACGACGGACACAATAATCCCCTGTGGGCTGGTGTAACCAGGAGGGTCCTACCAGTATAACCGTGGTAGTAGTGACAGAAGAGTGATAAGTAGGTGACTGATCACTGGTGATTGAGTGACTGGAGTGAATTAGTGAGTGTTGGTTCATCAATCACTCCAACTGCTCTTTGTTGAATGCTATCGAGTGCACAGAGGGGAGCAACTGGGTGACCCATCCCAGATATTACGGCAGTATTCCAACTTAGACCTAATGTGTGCTTTGTTTCGTCGTGATAATTGTTCAGAGGGTGTATATGCATGGTATACAAAACACGATGATACTGGGACATCTCTCTTTCAGCAATGACCGAATCGTTGACACTTGTTAACGTTCATGATTGTTTATATTTCCTAATTTTGTTGGAATAATTCCCCCCCCACCCCCCCTCACAAACAAAGCTATTGTTTAATTATCAGGTTCATTATAAGACATCATAGTTATTACTTTAATTTGGTATGTTACATTCCAGATCAGTTGAATTAAAAATGGTTGGATGTATTTAAAATGATAACATCACTTGCTACCCATCATTAGCCACTTAATGATCTCTCTTTGGTTGGTTTATGTAATGTCCTGCCCGAGGCAGTTCGCAATTACCTTGTGCTATTGACAGCATCATTCTGCTTGCCATTGTTGTATTCATTCATCTGTAGAAGCACATGTTTTTGGCTCAGATATACGGATAGTCCACATACCATGATGCCACATAACAGCTGTTCACTTGGCACAGTCATGTGTTTGAATACCATGATTTTCGTGCCATGCAGGGCCGTTTATAGTTGCAAACAACCATTTGTTTAAATAATTGAGCTTCTAGCAATGTTGTTCAGATTGTAGCAAAACACTTTATTAGAAAGTTGCATTCTTATTATTGGTCTTGGGACTACTTTATGCTTGATTAGTGTAATAAACGCAGACGAAATTGGATTTAAGCCAAGCATGATGGCTGGGAGTTTTTAACTCTTACCCAAATTGCTGCTAAGACCTCAAAATAGCTTGTGGAAATGTGTGAGCGAGGGTCTTACGCCTGTGCAGAGAGTGGCTCCACTTGTTTGGCAACATGACAGCACATTGCAGAGCTCCTGCTCGAGTCCTTTCTGGCACGAGTGATGTGGGCATATTGCCGAAATACAGTATTTCACCAAGATCAAGTGTGCCCCCTAAATCTTCAGTTGCATGGCAAGGCGTGGGTCAATACACGTTGACGGCTCCAAACATGTGATTAACTAAACTGCGTTTCCAAGTGGCTGGATAAGAAGTGCCCTTGCACCAATTAAACACTATTGCAGAAGTGCCCTGTATGCTGTGAATCTCACAGGGGAGCTTGTGTTCTCCACTGCATGGAACAAAATAAATAAGCGGACAATATTCCTGCTTCCCACATTTGTCTCTACACAAAATTTTGTTTTAGAATTTTTCTTACACATCCCGTTGGTCACACACACACCCTACTGGGAGTGCATCATTTTAGCAGCATTGGTTTTCTCATGCCAGCAAACTCTGGACCGGTGTTAACATGCATTGTCTCTTCAGCAGTCAGGCTTGCTTGAACCAATGCTGGTGAACTGCGAGATGTGTATAGGCAAGGATCTCCTCTGTTAGATATGATCTTAGTTTGATGCAACACTATATATACTACGCAACACAAAATAATCATTAGTGCATGGAAGTCGGTGAAAAATAACAGACGTTTGTATGTGGAGAAATAATATTTTCAGTTAAGCAAGTGATTCCCACTCGCGGTGCTGATCTCCTGTTTATAGCTATGCAGGGAAAATGGTGAAAATTCCACATCTTTTTGGTGAGGATGAGCTTTCCCGAGGACAACCGGTCCTGACTTCCCCACGAAGGGGTACAAAATTTTCAACCCGAGAGGGATGATGGGGCCGAGTTATCCAGCCGCCGCTCGCTCTACCGCTGAGCCACCTGGCTGGCCATTTATACGATGTGCATCTTGGGAAAACTGTCGCCATTTCCCTGCTGTTTTGCCCTCACCAAAGACAAAATACATCCGCTGTCGTGTCTGGGGAGGAGCACGCAGTTCCTACCTCGCTGCACTTGATAGAATTCAACGTGAAGCATTCACTACAATCACACGCTCACTCGCGCTCAGTCACCTCCTTCTAACGTTTCTACTGCTACTGCCATGGTTACTGTTCCCATGAACTTCAGTCATTTATTTATCCACTCTTGTTGAGGCCTCGGTCTCGTAGACACCGACTGACTGTTTTGTCTCATCCGCACTCCGTTCAACCACCACACTGCAGGTGGCAAACACTTCTCGTCTTGCGTTACACCGCTCCACTTACGAATTCCTTCCCATTGTCTCTTTTGCCAAGCTCTTTTAGTGACCTTGCTTAATTCAATAAATGTGTGAGCTCTTATCTATCGCAACCTTTGATAGTGCCGTTTATTGCTGGACGATTGATGTGTTGTTGTTCCTTTGGGCATTGGCTCAGCTTCTGCGTACAAAGAATATATCGGGCAATTTGTGCCTAGAAACGTGAGTCTGCTTCGCCATGCGTGATTGGTAAAATCGTGGATGATTGTGGATAGTGGAAAGAAATAGGGCCACGGATAATAAGATTTTTCACGTGGACCCTACAGCTGCCGTGGATTAAAGGAGTCTAGGATAATAGGGCCATGTATAAGGGGAGCTACAATGAGGGCTACTTTCAAGGAGGTCGATTGTTGCTGTGCTTATATTTGTGATGAAACAAAATAATCATGGGCATTGTTGTGGAGAATATTTACAAATCCTCTTACTATATATTTTTGCACAAAACCAGGACCCGCCTGTAAGCGAATATGACTGCTGATGAGACAGTGAATGTCAAAACTAGTCAAAAGGTTGACTAGTTTTGACATTCAACCACAAAACCGCTGGAAATAAATCTCAGACGGCCATATGGGGTGGTGGGATGTGTCAGAAATATGTTGTTTTATGCGGAGAGACAGATATGGGAAGGGGCCCTTACTATATGCTTATTTATTTGTTTCGTGGGTGATAGTGCCACTTATGCGCATTGTTTGTTCACTGGTTAAATGAGAACAGCTGATGTTAATTATTTGTATTACTAGACCCTGACCACGAAATGTCGCGGTTCCTCCCAAAGTCTCTTCTCTCCCCACTCCCCACCATCAATCTCGCCCACGGCAGCCCCCCGCCACGCTGCTCTCCCCACCCCGTCTCGCACTGTACGCCCTCCCGATCCTCGTGTCTCTGCCGCTGCTGAACAATGACGTTCACGAATATATTTCGTGACAATTGGCAAAAAACCGTCTCAACGAGGATCCACCACCTTGGCCACATGCTTCCTCATTTGGGCCAAAGGCGCCAATAACGTCACAGTACTGCCAGTGAAGTTCAACACGGCAATGCCCGCGCCACCAGATCTCGGTGACAAATCAAGTCCTGCCATCTGAACACAGAAGGCAAAACCCCTCGTGGGGTGACTTTCAGTGTGTGTGTGTGAGTACGTGGGGTGATGGGGCGAGTGAGTGGGTGACTTTCAGTGTGTGTGTGAGTACGTGGGGTGATGGGGCGAGTGAGTGGGTGACTTTCAGTGTGTGTGTGAGTACGTGGGGTGATGGGGCGAGTGAGTGGGTGAGTACGTGGGGTGATTGGGTGAGTTACTGGGTGACTTTGAGTGGGTGAGTACGTGGGGTGATTGGGCGAGCTACTGGGTGACTTTGAGTGGGTGAGGTGGGGTGATTGGGCGAGCTACTGGGTGACTTTGAGTGGGTGAGGTGGGGTGATTGGGCGAGCTACTGGGTGACTTTGAGTGGGTGAGTACGTGGGGTGATTGGGTGAGTTACTGGGTGACTCTGAGTGGGTGAGTATGTGGGGTGATTGGGTGAGTTACTGGGTGACTTTGAGTGGGTGAGTACGTGGTGTGATTGTGCGAGCTACTGGGTGGCTTTGAGTGGGTGAGTACGTGGGGTGATTGGGCGAGTGAGTGGGTGACTTTGAGTGTGTGAGTACGTGGGGTGATTGGGTGAGCTACTGGGTGACTTTGAGTGGGTGAGTACGTGGTGTGATTGTGCGAGCTACTGGGTGGCTTTGAGTGGGTGAGTACGTGGGGTGATTGGGCGAGTGAGTGGGTGACTTTGAGTGTGTGAGTACGTGGGGTGATTGGGTGAGCTACTGGGTGACTTTGAGTGGGTGAGTACGTGGGGTGATTGGGTGATTTACTGGGTGACTTTGAGTGGGTGAGGACGTGGGGTGATTGGGTGAGCTACTGGGTGGCTTGGCAAATGTATGAATGAGTGAACCGGGTACAGTACGTGAGCGCAAGTGGTACTTTTGTGATCTTGTAAATGCCCCAGAGTGTTTATGAGAGAGAGAGCCATATAAAGAGTGCACCACAGCAGTATATTTTCCTAAGTGTCATAACAGTATAGTTTAAAACAGGATATTATACACGAGCTTGTTTGCCCGTCCGAGGACGGAAGCTGTAATAGTTACGAAAAAATTTAGCCGAGTATAATTGTATCTTGTGTAAATTTAATGGCAGTGAATCTTGCACGAAAGTATGTCATCAAACACTTCACTGCATTTCACTGTGGCATTGTATTAATGGCAGTGAATCTGCAACAAAGCGAAGTCCTCAAACACTTCACTCCATTTCACTGTAGCGCTGTATTAATGGCAGTGAATCTGGCACAAAACGAAGTCATAAAACTCCTCACTTCATGTCACTGTAGCACTGTATATAACTGACCTTCAATTTGTTCAAATTCACTGCTATGATACTTTATTCTCTTCTGCTTTCGGTCGCTGGGGTTGAAATAAATTGGAATTCGATACAATATCTAGAAAATCACCGAGAAATGTTTATTTTACCATAATGTGGAAGCATAAATTAGACTTACCTTTTGTCCAAAGTGCTGAAGAAATAAATACAGACACCAAATCCACTTTGTTGCTGCGTAGAATTATTTATTAGATTCACTTTCAATAAAGAAAAGTCAAACTTAAAGCAAATTTGCGAAAACAATTATTTCCGCTCGACCTTCTTCTGCGTGAGTGTAAAAATCCACCCGTTCATGAATATTAATGACGGGGGGAGGAGGGGTGCGGCATGTGGAGTGACGCCACGCGCGTTACACACAAACAGACATACTTGGCTCATTATAGTAATAATATGTATCGGCATTTCTACCTGTCAACATCATTTTTATACACACATCGGCATTTGGCAAGGAACGGCTGATGGTACATAACTGACTGTGCAGCCCTTTTGTTTGTATGTCTGCTGGCTTTACTTATAAAGTATATCACAACGACTGTGTGTTTAGTAGCATAGGAGCAGCTCAAGAAATTACATATCTTTACAGTCCAGCGTTGCACTCTGTCATCTTGGAGTTCACACACGACGTGCACGACTCATTGATTTAAACACATTGCTATTATGGAAAAGAATTGTAGTGCTTCGTATATTAATCTACACTGATATCAAAGTGTCTGATCATAACAGTGATATCTGGTGTTAAGGCTTGTAGCTGTCACTGAGATATTACATTTTTTCCTGAAGCAATTCTGCGGGCGCCGTGTGTGTGTGTAGTTAGGCTCTGACGTGGCGTGTCAGTCGGTTAAAGGGTTTGAAATGCGATGCATTAAGGTTTATAGCCGGTCATTATCGCAGTCGTCTTTGTGTTGCATTGACGTACAATTCAGAAGGAGGAGAGGCGTGTGCTGTTCAGTGCTCTCTATTCCAAGAAAGGATTAAAAACACATTAAGCTGGAAAGATTAAAGTCTTGTGCCTTCATTTTCATTGTAACTCATTCTTTGATCATCTGATCCATGGATCTTGTTGTTCATTTGGAAACTATCGGATCGAATTCCAACTGTCTTAACATCACGAAAGATATAGTGACCACGTGTCTTTTTTGAGTGTTAGTTATTTTTTGATATTGCTAACATTGTATGTTATTACAATAGGCCTCCCTACGCATTGCACGCAGTGTGTTCTGCGAAATGTTCCCTGCGTTCTAAATTGGAAAGGAATTCAAGCGCGTGACATTTTCTCAGAAAACAATGGCCACCTCCACAGCCTCGTCGTCCTGGAGGTAGCTCGGCTCTCCGATCTTACATTGACATGCACATTTCATCTTTAGCCCCGCCCACTTTGCTTATGCAGTTATTTTCGACTCTCTGAGTTGCATTACCAGGTTAAATGTCTTTACATTAACAGGCTAAATGTCTCACTAACACAGCCACCGTTGCTCGTTTTTCTCGATGTGGCGGTGACTCTCGTTTTTCTTACATTGACATGCTCATCTCTCACAATACAATGGCCACTTCCACAGCTTCGTCGTGGTGGAGGTAGCTCGGCTCTCCGATCTTACATTGACATGCTAATCTCATCTCAAGTCCCGCCCACTTCGCTTATGACCCTTGGGCCCCACCCATCTCAAACCTTTTAAACACCCTGCCTCAGTAGCTCTCCCGCTATATTTTTCACCTGATGAAGATTGCTTGTGTTGCAATAGAAACGTCGTGATATTTTATTATTTTTTATTATTATTTTTCTATCTACGTGGTTTTACCTAAAGACCCAAAGAATATGAATTCCTGCAGTCACGAAAGCTTTAGGTCAAGATTACAAGGGTTGTGCAGAAATATGCGTAATCGGATATGGAAGCATCAAATGAAAGTTTTACTTTTCATTGCAGTGTTGTAGAACTACTCCTCACATAAATATTAAAGAATGGTACTAAATATTAGTCTGAGAGGATGTGGACCTTTTGGAGGGTTGAAATTCATTTACGCGCAGGTGCTGAATGCCTTGCTGCATCACAGGTGGCAATTGGGGTGGCCGATATATGGGGGATCGTTTACTTTTATTTGTATGTGTGTGTGTGTGATTTGTCTACCTTTCTGTATTGTTTGTTGTTACGTTGTTACCCGCCTTGATTGGACATCTTTGAAAAAAAACTTTATATCTCATTGGATTCCCCCAGTATAAATTCACATTCTGATTCTGGATTGATCGTGTGTCGATGTTGACCATAGTTGCGTTGTAAATGTACGAACGCTCATTCGTGGAGTCGTCCAAACATCCCCAATGTATAGGACCACAGTTTGGCCAACTGTTGTCGTCTGGTTCTGGCTGTTTCCCTGCCTGTCTGTGGTTTCCTCTTGCTTCCCGTTGCAACAACAACAACAGCGAAACCTGTGGACGTTGTGGTTCCTACAGAAGTTTTGAGATATGCATTGTTTGTGAATGACGATATAATCCAATTGAGTATTTGGTGGGTAAAGCATGTTGAGCTTTAGAATCGTTGACCAATACCATTTACATTTTATGCCTTTTTGAACGAGCTTTGGGAGCAAACTAATGCAGAACCAGGGAGGAACCAAATACTAGCTCCAAACAGAAAGGCGCCCACGTTGGGAATGAAACCCTTCTTGCCGAGGTACAAGGCGTTTCTGCCGCACCACTCTTTGATATAAAATATGATGTCTTTGATATGAGATTATTGGCTTTCGTTCAAATGCTGGACTGTTGGATGTAATGATATGCTGGTAGGGATGTGTATTCGGGCATACTGAATGCGTAATGCCCTATGTTTGTTTGGCTTGAGGCTGCCACATTGACGCTGCTGAACAGCTGCGCGGATCGTGAGATTTAGCTGAGCACTTGTTGTTTTTGTTGTTTTAATTTTATTTTCAATGGTGCCCCAGTTCTAAATGTTTTAAACGTTACTGCCGGTTGTTTGCGCGAGCACGTTTTGTCAACGTCAACGCTTTCTACGCGTTGGTGTCCACGCATTAGGGGCGCTAGATTACGTTTAATGTGTCAAACATTAAGTCGATAATAAAAATGAATCCGTACTATATTTTTGTTAACGTGCTGTTGTGTTGATGTTAAAACAGAGTAACAGAAAGTCAAACGGGAGTGAGAGACAGGGCTACAGGGAGCTAAAAAAAAACACATGGCCCCCTTCCTGTGGCTATGTTTGC
Organism: Lampetra fluviatilis; assembly: GCF_964198595.1. NCBI lineage: Eukaryota > Metazoa > Chordata > Hyperoartia > Petromyzontiformes > Petromyzontidae > Lampetra > Lampetra fluviatilis. The sequence goes on from NC_136311.1 coordinate 2,635,167, forward strand.
ATGTAGGTGTGTGTGCGTGTGTGCTTGTACTGCAAACCACGTGCTCTAGGTGGCATTGAAGGCTGACCTTTTTGTTGTTGTTGTTTACAAACATTTGAAATGTTAAGCAAAATCAAAACGTCTCAGGAATCAACGCACGATGTTTACGGGAAGAGTACCTATGGCACAGCTGCACCTATGGCAATAGTTAAACAAAAATAGTGGTCAGGAGGAGACTGATCGCCCCTGTGGGTGAGAGAGTGATTGGAGTGAATCCGTGAGTGTCGGACTATCAATTACAGTACTCTGGTAGCGTTAGCTTGGATTCTATAAAGTACAGTTAGGCAGGAACTGAGTACTCCACCCCATAAATGACGACACGATTGTAACTTAAATCCAATTTGTGTTTTGCCGAAGTCGGAGTGATTTCCTGCACAAACGAGAGGCGTTGGCCGTGTCTTGTTTACAGCCCTGAGCCAGAGGTGGAAATCCCACATCCCTTACGATTGGGATGAGTCTATCCATAGGACGGCCACTGGTCACATCCCCACATCGTGGTACTCATTGGGGTGTGGTTGCGCGTTCACCGTTTCGTTACAGAGGTTCACTGCTCGAACCACAACAATAATAATAATGCTACACGCCGTCTGCTTCACAGTGGACGTTAGAGGCCCCCCCCCCCGACGTCGTTTGCAAGAGAGGGCCCCACCGTGTGCTGGTGTCAGGTTCCAAAAGACCTGAGCGCAAAGTGCTGTGCCCTGCCAGGTGAGATGCCGAGATGGCAGTAGAGTACAGCACCTAAAGATGTGCAAAGTGCATGAATAGAAGCAGCTCTCAGCCTTGTATGCAGACCACCAGCTCAAAAGAGTTGAACGCGTGGCCAAATAGTGCAAACCGCAAACTCAAAGGGTTGAGAGAATGCGGCCATCCAAAGACGAGCGGTGACACGAAGACACAGCTGTGGACACGGGTTTTTGTCCTCACTGGAGGTGGCAGTGGAGGAGAGGGTGGTGGAGGTGGTGGCACTGGTGGCAGTGGAGCTTCGGCCATTTGCTCCTGGAAATCTGCTGTGTGCGTGGCCTCGTTGTTTCCTGTCGCAGGCGCACACTGTAGCCCAAGGAAGTACACGATTGATGTTTTGTTCTCTTGTACTTTCCGAGTAAGGGCCATGTTTACAAATGGCCAGAAGTACTTACACAAAGTGTCCTTTGTACGTTCCGTCAGCGTTCTTGGATGAGATTACTGTTTGAAGGAAGAATCTGATATGCAGGACTTTCCAAAATTACTCTGTATATTTATAACTTCGGAACACGATAAGTGAAGACTTCCCTTTCAATCATTTGCTAATTAACATGGTCATTACACAATACGGAACTGAAGTGTGTGTGTACTGATAACGTCGTTCATCAAATACGTGTTATGATTTGAGTTTATAACACCTTGGCATGGGGGGTGGTGTTAGTGGCCATAAAACTAAAACAAATGCTATATTAGCTGTAACTTTAGAAAACAATCCATTACTAATAAACTACTGGAAACAATGGTGCATGAAGCTGATTTATTGTATTTAGCCAAGGAGTATTTATCCAAGGATTATAAATCAAATAATTGAAACAAATTATTTTGTGATACAGCCTTGGCAGTCGTGCACAAGCATAATAACAAAAACTCAACACATTTGTTCATATCATTGTGGCCTTAAATGGGAAAAATCTACAGCTTACATAGCATTTGTTCAAATCTTCTGGCCATAAACACTCCCCACAGGCAACATAGATCAGTGTGCTATGAAGGAACATTGCCTGACAATGTTGCCTATTATATATATGTTCTCCTCTTAAGGCCACAGTGGTATTGACGAATGTGTTGAGTGCATGTAAATGAAAGTGTTCATAGAAAAACATCTGATGGTGTGATCTCAGGAATGAAAAATACCCCAATGAAAGAGTCGTCTCAGTGTTCTATTTCCGAGATGCAGTGTGGTTTCAGGCAGAGACAATGACAGCGGTTTTCATCTGACAATGTGTGTTTTCACTGTGGGTGGCATGAGCTGATTAGAGTCATTCATCCGACAATGACAAGTGGCTGCTGTACTATAACCTAGCCCGGCAACAGCAACGCTGTCTGTCATTTTGACATTATAAGAGAGCCTGCCAGTATTTCTGTAACCTGTCCCTAACATAGCGGCTTAGCATTTTTTTCCCATTTGAAGAATGAATGATTGGTTCTCATGCTGAGTTGTCTGAAAGATGCCAGTGTTTTTCACTTTTATTTTGTTGGGTTTTTTTTGCTATAAATTTTAAGTGGTTGTTTTTCTCTCTTTCCATGATTTCTATTTTGCTTTATTGTTTGTACTTTGTATGTTTACTGTTTCTTGTTATTTTGGTGACACAGATCACTTGAAAAAGAGACTCTCCTAAAGCCTCTTGAGATTTCCCTTTACACAAATACACACTTGGAGCTCAAAATGGCAAAACGTGGCTCTGGTTCGTACAATGCAGCAGCTATTTGAATATGCCCAAAGAATGATGATCAAATCACGTATTTGTGTAACGAATTCTAACATGGTTAAAAAAAGAAACTATTGAAACACTTATGTGTTTCTCACTTAAGCGGTTGTGCTTTCGCTACGTTGTCCCCACCTGAAGAAGGATGCTTGTGTTGCGCCCGAAACGTCGTGATTTAATTTAGTTTACATAAAATTGTATTATTTATTTTTTACCTACGTGACTTTACCGAAAAAACCAAAGAGTGTGAATCCTTGCAGTCACGAAAGCTTCAAATCTAGAACTATTGAAAATTAAACATGAGCACAACATGTCTAGATTTTCGCAGCCGACATTATGATGCGGCTTAGTGGTGTGAGTTGAAACAAAAGAAAGAATTGGCATGTTAAGCGCTTGCACACGTGGTTACTTAATTTGTTTGGCTATGTCGGGTGATGGAGAGTCTGAAGAACACACATTTGGTGAGATCATTACGTGGCTTGACCCAAACATCAATTATACATTGTCATAACTGTTAGTTAAACGAGGGCATTGTGCGATTGTGTAGCCTAATTAATAATTAGTTAGTACCGTACTTACGCAATTTAAAACGTTCTGTATTGGTCCAAGGTTTTACAGAATTTATCAATTTCAGATATGTAATGAATAATCCGCCTTAACGCTTTACAAAAAGCGCAATTAATACAAGCCCTCGCTCATGTGTTTCTGCACCACGCTGGCCACTGATGGTTCAGAAAAAAAGTCATGGACATGCGCTTAACTGCCAAGTCGACAGAATAGCCTCAAGGCCAGTTCGTGGTTCACTTTATAAATACAGTGCGTCGGTCTGTTTTTTGAAGGTATGCGTACAAAGCGTTTGACAATTTGCCAAGCAGTTTTACACGAGAGGCCACGCTTAGAGTAACACATTTTTTGTTGTTGCAATTTAAGTGTTCCCTTTATTGACTGTTTTATTGCATGCAATGTGTTCACAATTTATTTGACTCAATTATGCTTCTGTCTGTCGTCTTGCAATGAATTATTTTTGTCGTGTAAGCACGGCGTGGAGATGCAGCGTCGGCCTCCGTTGACAATGCCGTTCGCTGCAAGACGTGAGCTTGTGAGAGAGAGAGTCGCATTGGGCACACTTGCAAAAAAACATGGGCCAGATGTTTGGAGCGTATAACACTTCGAGTGGCTTCCTGAAAGTAAGCTGGCTGGAACTTGCCGATGTGGTTTAAATTACCGCCACGGCATCTCCAGACTTCTGGTTTTTTGAGCTGCCAGAAAGTGTCTGTTGTTGTTGGATATTAGTTCTAACAGCACGCTGTTAAGACAGTGGACGCTTAAACAACTTGTGTCTATTCGTAATTAAATGCACGTGTTCTGCCTTTAAAGACGGCTTAAAACAAATACCCCCCCTGTCTCTGATGCCAAACACAAAACCGTTATGTGTGCAGAAGAAAAACTGAAGTGTGCACTTTGTTGCCATGGCCATGTCACAATTGAGAATTTTGGGACGAGTATGCTGCTTGCAAGGTTTGTAGATTTTACAAAATCCTTGCTTAATACTCGATTTATTCACAGAGTTGCTGTGCATAGCCCCAAAGGCCCACAAATGTAAAGCGGTGAGCAACAAACGGCGCTTAGCAAAGTTGTGTTAGGTTAAAGTTAATGCATTTCCTGAATTGAGCCGAGGTAATTGCGACAGCTTGGGATGAGTGACGATGGGAGGGAGTTCCAAAGTGGAGCAGTGCGAGGGAAGATGCAAAAAGAGAAGCGTTGTGACCTGCGGTGTGGTGAGGGGGTGGGTGAGTGAGTGAGTGTTGTTGTGACCTGCAGTCTGGTGAGTGAGTGTGTTTTGATCTGCAGTTTGGTGAGTGAGTGAGTGTGTTGTGACCTGCAGTGTGGTGAGCGGGTGAGTGAGTGAGTGAGTGGGTGAGTGTTGTTGTGACCTGCAGTCTGGTGAGTGAGTGTGTTGTTGTGACCTGCAGTTTGGTGAGTGAGTGTGTTGTGACCTGCGGTGTGATGAGTGGTTGAGTGAGTGGGTGAGTGAGTGTGTTGTGACCTACGGCATGGTGAGTGAGCGGGTGGGTGAGTGTGTTGTTGTGACCTGCGGAATCGTGAGTGAGGGAGTGTGTTGTTGTGACCTGCGGCGTGGTTAGTGAGTGAGTGTGTTGTAATCTGCGGTGTGGTGAGTGAGTGTGTTGTGACTTGCACTGTGGTGAGTGGGTGAGTGTGTTGTTGTGACCTGTGGTGTGGTGAGTGGGTCAGTGGGTGGGTGGGTGAGTGGGTGTGTTGTTGTGACCTGCGGGATGGTCAGTGAGTGGGTTGGTGAGTGTGTTGTAACCTGCGTTGTCGTGAGTGAGTGGGTGATTGAGTGTGTTGTTGTGACCTGCGGTGTGGTGAGTGGGTGAGTGGGTGGGTGGGTGAGTGTGTTGGTGGGTGAGTGTGTTGTGACCTGCGGCATGGTGAGTGGGTGGGTGAGGGAGTGTGTTGTTGTGATATGAAGTGTGGTGAGTGAGTGGATGAGTGAGTGTGTTGTTGTGACCTGTGGTGTGGTGAGTGGTTGGGTGAGTGGGTTAGTGTGTTGTTGTGATCTGCAGTCTGGTGAGTGAGTGTTGTTGTAACCTGCGGTGTGGTGAGTGGGTGAGTGTGTTGTTGTAACTTGCGGTGTGGTGAGTCTGGTGAGTGAGTGTGTTGTAAACTACGGTGTGGTGAGTGGGTGGGTGGGTGAGTGAGTTGTTGTGACGTGCAACGTGTGGGGGTTGAACACAGCGTGGAAGAGACAAAACAGTCAGTGTCTGGTAGACCGAGCCCTCAACATGCGTGGAGGAATCGGTGAATGGAATTCACAGGAACAGTGACCATGGAAGTAGCAATAGAAGAGTGCAAGTAGAGTGGCAATGCAAGCATCTTGAATTATCGTATCTGTACTTGGTTATATGTAAACAGTCTTGTGAATGCTCCAGATTTTCTCTGTGAAATGTCTTCGCATTACAATGGAGTTGCAAGAGAAGCATTTGGACCTGGAGTACGTGGCAGATGATGTAACATTCGGTGTTTACAATTTTCTTCACAGCTTTTTTTTCCCACTTTTCTATACAATCTTTACTCAACAATTCATGCTGTTTTGTCTGACAGCAGTGAGGTTTCGGTCCACCAGAGATGACTGTTTCACCTCATCCACACGGTCTGTCGCCACGCTGCAGGTCACAACCAGCGCGCTCGCCCACTCTGGGCACTCGCTCACCCGCTCACTCACTCGCTCGCAACACCGCAGGTCACAACACTTCTCTGTCTGCTTCTTCCCGCGCACCGCTGCACTTTGGAATTCCCTCCCTCCCATTATCTCGTTTTCTCAAGCTCTTGTAATAATAACCTTTGCTGTATATAAAAAACGACCTGTTCACCCTTGAGCTATCACAGCCGTGAGAATCCTCTTCGCTGCCGGCTGCGTTGACGTTTTGAGCCTTGGGCCTGCGCTTAGCAACTGATCCTCATGGCGGTACCCCGGGGTACCAAATAATACTAAATGGCCGAGGCAATTAAATGTTTTATTTCTGGGACACTATTTTTACCAGGGGTGTACTTAACTCTGCGACTGGGGTACCAATCAATCTGAAATCAGTGCCACACTCCGCGATGTCGAAACGCAGCGAGGACGATTGCGCTGAAACCCTGAACGCTCGTATGCACCGTTGGTGGTGCATCGTGTACAGCTCGTCGAGACATACTAAAAATGACTGCATCACGGACATTATGGTTCAACTACATAAAAACCAAAAAGGAAATTGTAGAGGGGAAACATTAAGGTGTTTGATGAGAGGATTTTATTTTCAACTACAAACACAGAGTGGATTGGATGGGGCTTGCCACGTGAATGTGGACATTTATCCACAATTTCACGGTAAGATGTAGGAGCATGTGTACAGCGATCCCAATTCTATGTGCTAAGTGAGCGCCACAGTAGTCCGTCGTTTTTGCAGTGTGATTATTCTTTTGCCCAATCGACTCGGCTGCCGATGTTTTACTTGGCAGCTGGCTGAACACGTTAACACTAAGTCATTGTTTAAGAATGCTGGTTTGGGTTATGCCATGGACTGTACATATATATGACAATTTATGGAGTCATAATTCCTGGCTGTGAATGTCCGTTTGTGGATTTGGTTTACCGAACTTAAATTTGATTTGCTCAACTTAAATGTGCTTTACTTAAGTGAAGTGTTAGTCCTATAATACTGTGCATAGACTTTTTTTGCGATACATTTTGAACTAAATATTTTGGTTTGAAGCAAAGGGTCCTTAAATAAGTGCCACTGCTCCAGTATGATATCCTGATATTATAAAAATGTTAATTTATGGGTACAAAATTATAATATGCCTTTTTCCCATATCTGTCCCTCCACATGGAAAATTTACGTTTTTTATACATCCCTTCAGCCGCACGGCCTTCTGGGATTAAGTATTTTTGGCAGCATCGGTTTAAGATAAGCATTGGTTGAAGACAACTGTGGAGTAACAGCTGTGGACTAACTCATACTCCACAAAGACATATTTTTATGTTGTCTAAATTGGTCGTGTTTGTCATGCTTCAGCTTTGAAACGAGCCACTGTACTCGCACACAACGATGCTTGGAGGTTCAAGGAGAAATACGGAGCACCTTGCAGTCTGTCACGAAGAGCTAGCGATGTCACGCGCGTCATATTGCACGGGCTCTGACCGTTGCTATGGGATTGGTGTGAATAAGCCTCGTCAGAGCACTTACACAGATTATCACCGCCCTGGGACGCAAGTGTTCACTTATCTTATGCAGTGCCCAAACCCGCACTTGGCATGTGTTTGTACTAATGGTGGCGTATCAAACATAATCTCCTGCTACATTTTAACCATCTCAGATTGGCTGAAAGTGCAGTCATTGTAACAACCGATGGAAATTAGATGCAGGACATTTATGAAGGTGTTAATGAAGACGGTTTCAAAGTTCGGCTCAATAAAAACCAAACTCGAAACGATTGAAGGTGCCTGCTGGAGGGACATGACTGCAAACACGTGATGGCGCGTATACAGAGGCCAGTTATTGAAGGCAGTCGGGATCAACATGAAATAAAGATGTGGGCAAGAGGAGTTGGGTGCTTTTCAAAAATGCAACCCAATGAAAGGCAACACCGCAGTGTCCCTACAGGAGCGTTGTGTCTCTGATCGGTGCACGTCACCAGCTGTGCCATGGGCAAGAGACATGGACGTCGCCAAAGAAATGGGATAGAATATGATAAGTGTGCAAAGAAGCATATATCTTATAATTATACTAAGACACAAAATGGAACACTTGGATGAGAGAAGATAGACAAGCTAGAGACATGGCGCTGACTCTTCAGAAAACGTATCCAGGCTTGGGGAGGACCCGCCATGGCTAGGAGGGTTGATGAAGGTCTGCAGTCGAGACCAACAACAGAGTGGCAGCCAAAGCAGGGACAGGCCCAAGAGGATGCACCACTGTGGAGATGGGGTGATGACATCAGCTCGTGTTGCAGGTTCTATTGGATGGGTATAGGCTTCTGTGCTAATCAATGATTGGTGAAGTAGTGGATAGATCATGGCTGATTATGACGATGGCTTTTATTTCTCGATAGCTACGCAAATGAGGGTAATGTGGTATGCAATAATCATGAAGATACATAATTATGTCAGACTCCCCACTGCAGTACCAGTAAGTAGTACACACCTAGTTGCACACGCGATGTCTTGTAATGCAATTTCCAAGAGCATTGCTGAAATGCTGAAAAATGAATAAAATTGTGCAAATGAAAATACGGATTGTCACGGAGTGTCAGAGTAAATTTAAGAAAGCTGAATTGATTGAGGCCTGTGGCAAGGAAGCGCTCTATTGCGTGATACGCGATACGATGTGTGTTGAGTGTACTGAATTATTTACCATTTGTGTTTTCAGTTATTTAGCAAAAAGAGTAAACACGGTGTATCTATTCCAGCAGATATTTCGGGCGCGTGAGTTGGGGCTGCTCCGCATTGTACTGCGCAACGGGTCTACGCTCTGCTCGAATGTTTTAAGTGCACTTTGAGGAAATTTCCCCACGTTGTAAGAGTTTACCCGCAAATTACTCAATTGGAATGTGCAAAGCAATCATGGGCCGTGCAGTACCATCCTGAAAAAGAGTCGGGAAGGATTTCGTGAGTAAACGAATGTAATGGTAATGTATACTAGGATATTAATTTTGGGCAGTGGCCAATTCATACAGAGTGTAGGTGGATGTATGCAGGAGGGAAAGTTGACGGTTAGCATTTATCTTCTTGGTTCTTTCGGTAAAGTCACGTAGAAGGGAAATAATAAAATAATAAAAATAAAACATAATAAAAGAAAATTCTCACGACGTTTCGGCCGCAACGCAAGCAGCCGTCCTCAGGTGAAGAACAGGTCTGTCGGAAAGACGCTGTCTTCACCTGAGGACAGCTGCTTGCGTTGTGGCCGAAACGTCGTGAGAATTTTCTTTTATTATGTTTTATTTTTATTATTTTATTATTTCCCTTCTACGTGACTTTACCGAAAGAACCAAGAAGATTAATCCCTGCAGTCACGAAAGCTTTAAATCGAAAGGTTAGCATTTACTTTGGCATGTTTATAGATAAAGATCGACACCTTTCTTGAATCGTCAAGAGCTTGGGAGAAGAGACGACGGGAGGGGAACCTCCAACGTGGGAGTGATGGGTGATTATAGGCAAGGCAGAGTGAGCGGGTAGGGGTTGCAAGGCACAAGCTGGCGCAGCATTAGGCAGAGCTCGTATTACCCGGAAACGCCGACACTTCCTGTGCAAGGCATGCACTGCCCTGCGTAACGCAGCAGCAGCCCCCAGCCAGTGATGTCTGCTGGCCTCCCAACGTGCTTCTTTACTCATTCTCTGTCAATGCCCAAGACAACCTGGAATTCCATTGCTAAATTGCAGCTGAGAATTAAAATGATCAGTTTGACTCTCAATGCTATGACCTCGTAGGAGAGAAGTATTTGGGAAAGCGAAAGCTTTACGATTTAGTATAAATGTTTTGATTAAATTGTTTTTTTTATATTTCCTTACTGCCTAAACCATGTAATTTATATATTTCATTTTTTGCGCAATTTTCTCCAATACCTCTACTCGCATGATCCCGTCACTTTTCCTGGTCCTTGCTGGTCCCCACTTGTCTCCCCTGATTCCTGCTGGTCCCCACTCGTACCCCTTGATCCCCACTGGTCCCCACTCGTACCCCTTGATCCCCACTGGTCTCCCCTGGTCCCTGATCGTCCCCACTCGTCCTCCCTGGTCCCCGCTGGTCCCCACTCATCCCCCCTGGCCCCTGCTGCTCCCCAATCTTTCGCTTCGCATTGGTCCCCACTGGTCCTCTGGGCCCCCTTGGTCCCCAAACAGATCAACGCCTCATCTCACCTCCTGGCTAAACAGCGGGGATGGCAGGGTGCAGTGGCCACTGGAGTGAATGGTCACCACTCCACTAAACAAACAATGCCTTCCTCGGCCATTCTCACTCTCTCTCTCGCATGCGAGGCGCTCTGCTGCGGGAGCTTTCTGAAAGGATTTCTTATTTTGTGACAATGGCCCGGTTGGAATAAATACCAAACCATTAAGAAATAAGTCAAACACATTCAAGCAGACAGCTGATAATTGACTGCTTCATCTCGAATGGCATGGAGTTATATTTGTGATAGGAGAAGTTTATATAACATTACTTTTTTTTTATAAATTCCGTGCACCTTCATTAAAATGTAAAATCTCCGTAAAATGAGTTTGTGTATGCTTTATGACGTTCCTCCTGTTTACTCTGGCATTAATAGGGCAATTATGTTAGAGGAGCCCAGGGTTAACAGCGTCATCGATTCATGAGGCTATGATTAAGTGTCGTCTTTCCCTGTCTGGAGTGTTTGACACATCTGCCGCTGACACACGGAAAATTGGCAGTGTTTTTGGATGTCATGTTGAGTAAATTTGAAAGAAAGCTTCACCGTTTGTCTTAATGTGTTGAAGGCTCGAACATTTTACAAAGCACATTAAAATCCTGTTTTTTAATGTGGTAACATTTAGCTTGTTACAGTAAATGTGTCAAAAGCTTGCTTATTTTGCTTCCGGATGAGAAACCGAATGAATGTATTTTTTCCTCGAATAATCTCTCTGCGTCTCGCCGTCTCTGCCCAGTGCGTATTTTATCGTACGACAAATGCAGAATGTAGCTAGCGGCATTAAAGTTACAGCAGAAGGCATACACAGCCACTCAATTACCCATTTACGCCTCTTGCATCGGAGATTATCTGGCACTCGGTCCGCCAAGAAATATGCATCCTTACTCCAGTGCGTCGTAAAACAGCTCATCTGGACATTACATTTAGGGCATTGGGAACAGGATTGTTCGTCATCTGCTCAATTGTGAATCACGAGTTGTAAACTGGATTAAAGAATGGTTTGAAAGCACTCCATACATTACAGTTAACAGTCTGAAAATAATCTTTAGATATTACATTACAATTAATTAGATGGCCCTATTGCTACTACCAAGGTTGCTGTTCCCATGAACTTCAACGTGGGTGGTGTGCCACGCTGACTGTTTCTTCTCATCCTCACTGCAAAGACAAAGATCCCCCATATAGCCTCACATACTGCGGTCACAACAACACATTCACCCACTCACCACATTGCAGGTCACAATTCTTCTCTTTTTGCTTCTTCCCTTGCCACTGCTGCACGTTGGAATCCCCTCCCGTAATCTCTTTTCCCAACCTCTTATAACATCCTTGCTCAATTCAACTCACGTGTTTGCTCTTTTGAAAACATTTAGAAGGGAAATTGTGTAATGCGCAGCTTTTATGAGCTATGAAATGGGGCTATTGTCTAAAACATTGCTTATTATATTCCTTGAAGGCTGCAGTATTATTCACAAACATGTTTTTTTTGTTATTTGTACTGTTGCTCTACTGCCAATGCAGTATCACAAAATAATCAGTTTTATTACAACTTTGAGAATGCTGTTTGTTGTTGGCCACTTGATGTGATGTGGACCTTTGGGTCTATGCTCACCAACTGTGTGTGTATATACAAGCTTTATCTGAAGTGCATAAGGTTTTGGTTTCTAAGGCAAGTGATGGCCACAGGGCAATGATTGACTGCTGGATGTGATAATGGACAGATGCCAATCACTGTGCTGAACATGTGGGTGATGGCCTGGCTTCGCGTCAGACCATTTCACATTGCGTTCACTTTCTCTGTGGCTCTGTTTTCCATAAAACACTCAAATCCTTAAGCTGCCGTTGTTGACAAAAACGGTTAGTACGCCCACTGGTGAGCCATTCAGTGTCAAAATTAACATTATTAGCTTACCCGTTTTTGGCAGAATGTAAATAGAATCGCATTGAAATCCATGTTGCTGAAGTTATCTGCTCCCAGAAGGCCATATGGCTGATGGGAAGTGTAACAAACACTTTTTACTTGAACAAAAGCGTCCATGTGCTTTCGTCCATTAGGTGAGCGTTAATGCAGTGCTCATATCCTGTTTACAGCCCTGAGCCAGTGGTGGAAATTCCACATTCCTATTACGGGGATAAATATATCCATAGGACAATCATTGTTATGCTCCCCACAAAGTGGTACCTCTTTTATCGTCCACAAAGAGCACGATGGGCTGAATAAAGTTAGGATTTAAACCCGCAACCAGGCTGGGTCTATCTAATCCATACAAAACACAGCGCATCACCAAACTAACTTGCCGTGGAGTTGTCGACACGTTTGCTTTGAGCGCAGGGCTGGGGGGCTGGGGCCCGGGCACGTCACCGAAAGCAAATGGAGCACATGCGGGCAGCCTTCACAGCACCTCATAAGAACCCTCATCAAGCACGCTGTTTATCATCAGCGTAAGCGCTCCCTCTCGATTGGCTGTGTGCAGCCTGTCTTCAGACCCCATAGGACGTGTCTTAAATGCGTCGGAGTGTCAGTTGTGGGCTAGACTTCAATGCCCTCAAATCCTCCGGGGTGTCAGCGATGCCATATGCGAGGGGTGGTTATTACATTAGACGTCTACAGGAAAATGGTTTAAAGTACAAGCCGCAGGCACTGGGCATTGATCCAAATCAAAGTAGGGCACATCATACTGATGTTGCTGCTGCAGGGAACAGCCAAGGCCAACTGCATGCCCCCAATGTGTGTATTCTAATACATATCTGAGGGAAATGTTTGCGCATCGTTCTGCATATGTGAACTGGAAATATAAACAGTGGTGGAGACGTACGTCGGGACGCCACACCGGAACTTCTCAGAACACCAAACGTGTACTGGTGCTTTTGCTTTCAGAACAGTTAATATTCCCCTACTATGCTGTTTCCACAGAGATTAAACGGCCGAGAGTGTGCGAGTATGTATGAGTATGAGATTGTATGAGTTTTTGAAAAATCCATCGCAAATTACTCAATCAGGATGACGTGCAAAAATCATCACCCCCCGCCCCATTGGCAACCGAATGCCCACTTAACAGGCCGGTGCTGCGTCACCTTGTGCCACACAGGGACAGCTGCTACTGGAGGGGGGGGGCCCTTAGCATGTTGTTTTAACTGCTGGGCCAGAATATGGAGTTTTAACCGGTGACGTCTGGATTGAAAGTTTAGTGCGCTATCCATAACACCAGTGTGGCAGCTCCCTCGACATGTAGCGACTACACTGTGATTGCCATGCATTGTCCAAGTGTGGTGCTAAGCCAGGCGGGCTTCTAATGGCCTGGCTGTTATATATGAGAGTCATGCTGTCTGCCTTATTAAACTGTCGTGCACAGCTGTGCTGTGGCTGAGAGAGGCAGATGGCATGTCCCCTGCTCGGCTGTGTACACAAAAGCTGCAAACCTGGGCTAATTGTTTTTATTGCCATGGCATACTGATTGGCTGCAAGTGAATTTTGTGAGGCCCTTGGAGTAGCTTCTGTGATTTGAGTGAATCAAAGAGAGGGGAAGAGGAACACGTGCCATTGTACAAACTATTTAGAAAGTCAGCATCACGGCTGAAAGAGATGATGGACAATGGTCAGGAATTACAATGGAGTGGCAGCCAAGGAACGGAATGTGTCCAAGAGGACATCTGCCTCGGAGATGGAGCGACGTTATCAGTCAACATGAAGGTGCTCGATGGATTGCAGGGCTGCGCCTTTATCTTGTGACCCAGAAATGAGGATACAGGAACCACGCGGTGACTTGGACCGCCTTGCTGTTGGTACATTCATACGTGCCAATCGGCGCCTGGGTCTCAACGCCACTAGAAAAAAATTACGGTTCCTGACTCGGAACGGTCAATCGATTCAGAAGACGATGACCGGTTTATTGCTTAACAACCCTAGTTTCTCGACATTGCAACTTAGGTGGTGTTAAGGGACCGCTGTGCACCAGGCAAGCGGCGAGGCTGACTTTGCCGCTTGGCAGCCGGAGCGTGCGTGAGCCCACGTCAACGGCTCGCACACGCACACGGGGTCAGCGTGGACCCAGTCTGCGAGCATCGTCCCTCCGCCAAGATGAATGCCCACTTGCAGGCCCAGTCCCAAGTCGCATTGTGATGCACAGGAGCAGCTGCCACTGGGGGGTGCCCCTTGGAATGTTTGAAAAGAGATGGGACGTAAGGGACGACGATGAGCTGGTGAGGCTTTTAATTGAGCGTCGTACGAATGTGGAGATGATTACGATTGTTTACTTGCATATCGCTACTCGTCGCAGCCGCCCTTGCAACTCGGACCCCAAGGAGACCCCCCTCCCCCCTCCTTGCTCGATCCCAAAGGCTTTTTTTACCCATTGGAAGCCACAGACTGTTTCCATTGTGTTTCATGTGAGACTGACAGCACTGATTTAGATTTAACCTAATTGCCAACTAATTAATTTGGCAATTTATCACATTGACCATTTCGGTGCGAATGCCTCGGTAATGCGGTAATTGCTTTGTTGTGTAACCGGCAGTTTGTGAAGGCCCCGTAGACTTTTGTTCCAAAACGCATACATTTCCTGAACGAGTAAAGTGGGCAGCTCACGGTGATTTCCGACACATTTGAGCATTGGGGCGGTGCTCATGCCATGGTCGCGGCTCTAAGCCGGTGGTGGTAAATCCCACATTCTCGTGTTGGTGGGAGAGTCTCTCCGAAGGACGACCACCGTTGACTTCTCAACAAAGTGGTACTTGTGTTATCGATCCCGGAGGGATGATGGCGGGGTCAACCCCCCCCCCCCGCCAGGATTTCAACTCTACAACCCACCCAATGGCAAGCCACTTCCCTCTACCGCTGAGCCATCTGTATGAGCATCGGTGCGTTGATAGAAGCTTATGATACACGGCATAAATTCACGTGTGAGAATAGATTGTGTTTATGTATATAGACACTGTATTTATAAATGATTCATGTGACCCACTTGAGCCACTCGATGGCAGCTGTAACCATGACACCACCACAGTGGTGGTGTCGAGGTTAGCACACTGGACTTGCAATCCAGAGGTTGCCAGTTCCAACAACGGTGCACGTTTTTTAAATCCCCCCTCCCAACACCGGTCTCTGTCCACTTAGCAGTTACAGATGGCATCACCATCGTCGATTGGCATGTCACGTGCAGTAGGGTAAAGTGTGGGTACGCCCACCTCTTCCAACACACATGGTCAGCCTGCAACAGGAGACCAAAGCCCTTCGAGATGTCGCTTTATTGGAAGCTCTTCCCACCAGCAGTCGCTTGAGTGAGACTTTGCAAGGCTGCAGCTCGTATTGAATCTTGATGGGCGTAAACCGTTGAATCCATAACTGTTCGTCTTATCTCTTCCCGAAGTCTGATCCGTATAATTACCTTATCCATACGTCTGCACAGATCACTGCTACGCAGTTGCACATTGTGTTCTTGAATGGAGCGATGCTAGGCAATGGAGTTGGCACTGAACGCTACATTTCGTGTGGGTCATGTGGGTGAAGTGGATAAGAGGATGGGCAGGAGGGGGCGCCCCTGTCCTCCCCCCCCATGTGCATCGGCATGTGAGCGCTCATTTACTTTTTGTAAACCAGAGCTTCTGAGCGCTCAAACACGTCAAGAAGTGGCCAGCCACAAGCAACACTTGTAATTGACGAGAGTGAACGCGTGTCCCATTGAGTTGCGGGAGGTAATTGCGAGAGCTTGAGGGAAAAAAGAGACCATGGGAGGGAATTTCGAAGTGGAGCGGTGGGAGAGAAGAAGCAGGAAGAGAAGTGAGGTGACCTGCAGTGTGGTGAGTGGGTGAGTGAGTGGGTGTGTTGTTGTGACCTGCAGTGTGGTGAGTGGGTGAGTAAGTGTGTGTTGTTGTGACCTGCAGTGTGGTGAGTGGGTGAGTGAGTGTGTTGTTGTGATCTGCAGTGTGGTGAGTGGGTGAGTGAGTGTGTTGTTGTGATCTGCAGTGTGGTGAGTGAGTGAGTGTGTTGTTGTGATCTGCAGTGTGGTGAGTGGGTGAGTGAGTGTGTTGTTGTGATCTGCAGTGTGGTGAGTGGGTGAGTGAGTGTGTTGTTGTGACCTGCAGTGTGGTGAGTGGGTGAGTGAGTTGGTGTGACCTGCAGTGTGGTGAGTGGGTGAGTGTGTTGATGTGACCTGCAGTGTGGTGAGTGGATGAGTGAGTGTGTTGTTGTGACCTGCAGTGTGGTGAGTAGGTGAGTGTGTTGTTGTGACCTGCAGTGTGGTGAGTAGGTGAGTGTGTTGTTGTGACCTGCAGTGTGGTGAGTGGGTGTGTTGTTGTGATCTGCAGTGTGGTGAGTGGGTGAGTGAGTGTGTTGTTGTGACCTGCAGTGTGGTGAGTGGGTGAGTGAGTTGGTGTGACCTGCAGTGTGGTGAGTGGGTGAGTGTGTTGATGTGACCTGCAGTGTGGTGAGTGGGTGAGTGAGTGTGTTGTTGTGATCTGCAGTGTGGTGAGTGGGTGAGTGAGTGTGTTGTTGTGACCTGCAGTGTGGTGAGTGGGTGAGTGAGTTGGTGTGACCTGCAGTGTGGTGAGTGGGTGAGTGTGTTGATGTGACCTGCAGTGTGGTGAGTGGGTGAGTGAGTTGTTGTGACCTGCAGTGTGGTGAGTAGGTGAGTGTGTTGTTGTGACCTGCAGTGTGGTGAGTGGGTGTGTTGTTGTGATCTGCAGTGTGGTGAGTGGGTGAGTGAGTGTGTTGTTGTGACCTGCAGTGTGGTGAGTGGGTGAGTTGTTGTGACCTGCAGTGTGGTGAGTGGGTGAGTGTGTGCGTTGTTATGACTTGCAGTGTAGTGAGTTGGTAAGTTGTTGTGACCTGCAGTGTGGTGAGTGAGTGTGTGCTGTGCGTTGTTATGACTTGCAGTGTGGTGAGTGGGTGAGTGAGTGAGTTGTTGTGACTTGCAAGCGTGTTGGTCGAACACAGGTATGGATGAGACGAAACAGTGAGTGTCTGATAGACCGAGTCCTCGACTTGGGAGAAGGACGGGAACAGTAACCATGGCAGTAGCGATAGAAGAGTGACAAGAAGGCAACTGGCCGCCAGTGAGCAAGTGAGTGGAGTGAATCTGTGATTGCTTTGCACAGAAATGGGAATCCAGCCCAGAGTCGTATGGACAGCTCTGTCTGCACGAGTATCCGAGTGTTATTCATCGCGTGGCATTGCTGAGTATCTAAATGTTGCATTCCTACGTGAGCTAATCTGCTGACTTCCCAGCACAAACTGAGTACTCTTGTCCCGATGGAAAGCGGTGCTTTCATAAATACGGAAGAAGGATTTATTGAAATCTATTGAGCATTTTTGCCTGTGATCTGTTCACGCTGACTATGTGTGCGTTTATTTCATCGCGTAAAATCTTCCGTTTGCCCTCTGTTTTGCTTTGCTAAGCTGGGGATTAGTTATTTAAAAGCCGGCGTGCGTTACACTCGAAGCGCATGTCAGCTGCCGCCAGTCTCTTTTTGCTCTGGTTAAGGTTAACGCTTTTGTCAGCGTGGTGTCAACAAGGCAGTAATCCTCTGGTCACACCGTAACTCGTCTGTTTATGTCAGATTATCTTGACGAGCATGTGACAGACGCACCGACACTGTGCACTGGAGGTGGACGAGACACTGAATGTTGAAACGGTCTACAATTTACTTGCATTAAACCAACGCCGCTGAAAGAATTCATTCCCAGAAGGCCGTGTGACTGATGGATGTGTATAAAAAAAAACATTGTACTATGTCGAGGGACTGATATCTGAAGGGGGGGTGGGGGCGTTTTGTGTGCTTAGTTATGTTGCAACATTATTTCTGTGTGACTTGTGTTTTGTTTTTAACATATTTTGACATCTACATATGTAAATAATCTAAACCATTCCTTCATGTTTAGCATCATCCTAATTTAGTTTTTAGTGAAGTTAAACTATGATTTATATTGAACTTAACGCTTACAAAAGCAATTAAAATGAGTGTGATTGTGCTGTGACGGCGGTTGCACCAAGGGATGAACCCAGTGAAACCTCATGAACATTGATTTTATTTATATTTTTGAATTAAAATATTTCATCCGGGTTGTTCCCCCGAGATGGAACGTCTCGTTAGCCAGACCGTTCACAGAGTCGATTGACGCGCGTGCAGCGCACGCGTAACGATGCCGCGTGTATAGATATTTTAAATCTATAACTTATACGGGATGCATTAATGCGGTGAATCTCACACCCAGCCACACGCATAAATACACACGTAAATAACGAAGTGGTGCGCACCGCCGGTTCACGTAGCATGTGCTCTCGCGGGTAACAGTCGCAGATGTTGTGCTCGCGAGTCTTAATAAAGATTTAAATGCGTCGAGACTTGCGGCACCCATGAGCCCGTTCCAAGTTGAAGCAGCTCTGTGTTTTTACTCGAGCGACAGTCAAATTGTTATGATTTTGGGGCCGAACAGCCAAGTGAGTGTTGTTCACCCTGGCTGGATAGGCTTCCTGTTGTGGCTGGTTCTTTGGCCCCAATGGTCAGCAACATAGTGGTAGGCTTGTTAAATGATAATCGGCAAACAGAGTCGATTACCGGTTCCAGTAGAGTTTGAGTAATGTATGCCCTGAGTGGAACGTGAAATTCCCACCACTGGCTTATGGCTGTAATCAGGAGATGAGTATGTGATGCTCCCTGCTCATTTGAGCAGCAAAGTGCTTTAACTTGTATTTGGATTTCGCTTTAATATGATTGGATTCGGCACTTATTGCTACGCAGTATTTGTTTTCAGCTGTTAATGCTTTGTACTGTGTCAGCTGGAAGCTCGGTTGGTACTGCCTGGAGCCCGTTTCCACCAGTGAAGCTGTTCGCTCGCAGCACTGGCCCTGTGTGCCGCTACCACTTCACAAACGTTCACGGACCCTGCGCTCACGGCACATGCCCTTGTGAGCCATCATCATCAGCTATGATCAATCCACTGCTGTGTGAAGCGAAAGCCTCCGCAAGCCGCCACCACCTCTCACAATCCTGCTTTGCAGAAATTCACCTCGCGGCTGCACATCAACCGGTGTCATCACTCCATCTCCTGGTAGACCTCTTGGATGCGTTCTCTTCCTTGGCTGCCACTCCTTTATTTATTCTTGAGCGTCGTCCATCAGCCAGACCTGTCCTGCCAAAGCCCCACTCACTTTCATTCATAAGAACTGCTTGCTGTTATTTATAACATGAAGGTGCAGGCAGTACGTCATGGCATTCTTTCTGAATATGTTGTAACATAACCCAGGTCACCCTTGCAACAACAAAAAAAGCAGTGACATTTCATACGTCTCATTGAGTTTATTTCAACTCCTGGTAAAACAAGGTATACAAAAATAATGACAACATCAACCCGCGGGTCGGACGCTTTTAGTTATAACATGTTTCATCTTTACATGTTTTGCTGACAGTTTCTGTTTTACCACATTATAACACCGGTTTCCACATACCAACTCTCAGCCTTTAAGCAGTGGCAGGGATTGCATTAGAAGCTAGTGAAGATAGTCGATATACAGCAGCAATGTTGCTTAATTTTTCACACGCCTATTGGCAGGTTACGCATGCACATAACGTGTATAATCACGTGTTCTTTGGACATGAAATTTAAATTGCACGTTGTGGATATTTGGTGACCTCCAAGCCCCCGGAGCAATGGACTTGTTCGCTTTTGATGAATGGTGGCATCTACACATCAATGAGTTATTGAAAAGACTTTCATGCCGCAGCAGTAGCTATTGCTCGTAGCGGCAGAATACAAAATAACGGAGCATTGTAAAAATGGCTTTGAATTGGAACATGATCCAAAAATAGTATCTGAAGATGTCATAACATCTGTAACCACTGGCCCTGAAACTTTGATAGTAGATTATAATAACCACCAGAATTTATATTTTTACTTAAAAATTTCACCTGCAAAAATCCCTTGTGATGGGACATGTTGTTTGCGAGGCTGTCCAGGCTGTCAATCGATGCATTCCGTGTAATGGCACAAATACAGACAATTACTTTTGTCATCTTAGCGATCCAGGTGAATCTTGCAAATGAGATTCTATCTTGGTCTCTTGGGTTCTCACCTGGTTACTTGAAATTAAATCTAGTTTGATGTCGTGTCACACTTGAACGGCATCTCTGGACATTGCATAGCCATGACAGACTAAACCAAAATGGGAGAGAGGTGTGGAATTGGCAATTGCCAGTGACAGATGTAAAGGTTGTTGATGTGATATAGCGAGACTCTTTGATCGTCATATTAAATTCATGCTGTCGTTTATATGACCAAATGAGAGCGCCCAAGCATTCGTGCTACTAGTGTCATTGTCATCATCGCTCATGATCAATTCACTATTCTTGGTTCTTTCGGTAAAGTCACGTAAAAGGGAAACAATAAAATAATAAAAACATAAAACAATAAAATTATCACACCTGATGATGATTGCTTGTGTTGCAGTCAAAACGTCATGAGAATTTTATTGTTTGATATTTTTGTTATTTTATTGTTTCCCTTCTACGTGACTTTACCGAAAGAACCAATAATATGAATCCCTGCAGTCACGAAAGCTTTAAATCAAGATCATTTCACTGCTGGATGAACGCCTCCCCAAGCCCACTTTTCTTAATATTAGAAGTTTGAATAATGTCATTAACACGGACATGTTCCTCTAGCCCATGTGTTCCTCTTTCGGTCCCTCAATGGAGTTCTCGTCTCTCCACGCTTCTTTGCGTACTATGACGTTTGACTACCGTGTACACGTAGAAATTGTCAATGCGGTGGTGAATGGGGCAGTTTAGCAATTGGTTTTTTTTTTACCATTCAAGAGCACAGTGAGTGAAGTGTCCTCTTGATTGACCCAAGTGCCGTTACACGTTACCCTGTTGCACAGCGGCGGCCGTGTGAGAGTGCGGCCGCCCCCAGTCTGCCTGGAGAGAAAGCTTAGACGTATGCAAGTTGTTGACCCTTGCCCTCGGCTGTCAGAGAGCTGCTAATAGAATCAGCGGGAGGGTGGCGGCAGTGTTTGGAATCTGCTTCAACGCGCTGAGTGTGTGCAGTGCTCATGGCCCGAGACACCGGGCAATCAACCATACAAGACAACAATTAAACCACCTTAACACGTGCGGTTTCACAGCCATAATGTTTCGTAATTCATTTGTGGGTCAGGGCATCAACTGCTCTGGCCAAATTAGTGTTTGTAAGACCCTCCACCGCTCGACATAGCCAAACAAATTAAATTGTCACGTGTTCGAGTGTTTAAATCAGTAATGCCGCCGAAGTGCTCTCTTAAGCGCGCCTTAGAAATGAGTAAAAATGACTCCCACGCAAGGTGTCTTTACCCGTATGGGAGTCAATCTGGACGTGGATTCGTGTCACGATTATTTGGCGCAGCTGTGAGGTCAGTCGCCTACAGAGTTTTCAGCAGCAACACCGCAGTGGGTGCTCGCGTCATGAGATCTCCCGACAGCGAGTGACCTGCCGTGCCGGGACATCTTCAGCGCGAAACGCGAGCCACAAAACCACGGACGCCCTTGGGTAGGCGAACATTGATTGATCTTAAACGAATGTTTGCTACTTAATGCCCTTCATTCTGGCAGAGTTACTCTATATGGCGGTGTTGTAACAGTTGTAATTGTGAGATAGAGGAATGTTATCGTGGTGTACGCTTACCACAGTGGATTTGCAATCCGGAGGTTTCTGGTTCGATTACATCTCTCAGTGCAGCAGCTGAATTAGTGGAGCACATTTTTTTTTATATCCGCACACATCGCATGCTCGTTTTGCAACTCGAGCTGAAAGCTGTCTGAATGAGTGAACTCTGTCCATCCGCATTAGGGGGGTCACGATAACTCTCGTACAGATGATCCAATATGAATACAACCTTAGTTTGAAGTTGTGTCGCTATTAGGGAAATACCCTAGAGAAAACCGGTCACATTGATTAAAGGGTGAGTGCCAAAATTAGATGCAAAACCAGGGTTGGAAAGATTTACCTTACCTGTGGTGGTGCACACTCCTACACCCTCTCGCTCGCCTCCTGGGGTGCATTCAATGGGCAGAGCGCTTTGGGTGCTTATCAATTGAACGACCTGTTAGCCCAGAGCGCATCGTGACAGGCGCTAACCATCTGCTGAGGCTGAGCGTTAGGTGAGCGTGTCAAAATCCAGCGAAGTGGAGGCCCCATACCTCAGTTTGCAAATGCAGCATGCGCGCTCATTGGCTGGGCGGTTGCGTCACGTCACACTGCCCTCGGATGCTCTCGGCGTCCTAATGCAACCGTTCAACGAGAGCTAACGTCTGCCCCGTAGCGCCATGGGTGGCAGAGCCCTCTGCCCTTTGAAGATACTCCAGATGACATCCATTGCTGTGACATCATTTCGACGTCGCCCGTCGCGTGCCATCACGTCGCCACGTTGAGGTTTTAAGCGTAACCGCTATTATCACGAATCAAGCACTTGTTCCGAAGGCGACGCGAGTTGGGAAGCGTTGCAGAATCCACCCCGTGCGCCTCATCTTCCCTGATTGCTGGGTGTGTCGCCCAATAAGGCCGCAGCACTCGGGTAGTTGAATTGGCAGGAATGGTTCGACGCTGGCTGTCAGCCACAGTCAAATCCGCTTTGACACGCGGCCGGTGTAGCGGGGAGGGTATTTATCGGCAACTTGGCTGTGATTGGTCGTCGGCGCTGCACAGAGCTCGCTGGCTGGACTCGTGTCCGTCCGTCTTGCACATATCTGGCGGTTCCGTCTTTCCAACGACCGCGTCTTTTTTTTGCACGAATATCCATCTGTTTGTTTGTATATACGAGTCGGCGTTATCGCTAAAGCGAACACGGTCGGCTCCATGTTATTATGGCACGAGAGGGAGGGCGGACTGTGGGAGCAGAGGGGTGAGTATTTATCATTATTTTTATTTAACACACACGTACACTGCACAGTGCATGCCATACTCACGATACATTAAACACGCGCGCCTCATTGATGCGGAACACAAACCGCAAATGCATAATGCGGTGCGTACGGTACATTGCATGAAACACAGCACATCATGTTGTACTTGTGCTACATCCATACATGAGCCTCATCGTGAACACGATATATCTGGTGATGCTGCATTGACAGTGCTGCACAAGTATAATTACCAACAAATTCAACACATTTGATCAATGTCAGTTGTTTAATAAATACAATGCATAATACATACAACACATTACATAAAAGATAGTAAACTCAACAAAAAAACACAATGATTCCACTATATTACATAAAACACGTAATAATTAATACATTATACACAGTACGCTTTGAAGAACATTAACAAGGTGGCCGGGCATGGCAGCTTGGGACGTTTCTCCCCTAACCCTTTGCATCTTCGACGAGTTGTGTTCATCTGCATCACCTTCACACTGCAACCCTCTCCTCACTCCCAGTCAAATCCTGGATCAATTTCACTGGCAGTCAGTCACCTCATTATCACTCTCCTATCGCTACTCCCGCGGTTACTCTTCCCTTGAACGTCACGCATTGATTCCTCCAGTCGTCTTGAGGACTGTCTCATCTCATCCTCACTCTGTTCATCCTCCACACCGCTGGTCACAACAACACACTCACCCTCTCTCTCGCTCACCCTTTCACTCACCACACCGCTGGTCACAACAACACACTCACCCTCTCTCTCGCTCACCCTGTCACTCACCACACCGCTGGTGACAACACACTCACCCTCTCTCTCGCTCACCCTTTCACTCACCACACTGCTGGTGACAACAACACACTCACCCTCTCTCTCGCTCACCCTTTCACTCACCCTTTCACTCACCCTTTCACTCACCACACTGCCTGCCACAACAACACACTCACCCTCTCTCCTGCTCGCCCTTTCACTCACCACACCGACTGTCACAACACTTCGTTTCCTGCTTCTTCCCCCGTGGTTGTTCACTTGGGAATTCTCTCTCATTTACTCCCCCCCCCCAAGCTCTTACAATAACCTTGCTCAAATCAAGAAACGTGCCAACTCTTATCTATTACAACTTTTACAGTACCGTTTGTTGCTGACTGCTTGACATTTTGAGCTTGTGGTGCCTGTGCTCAGCGCTTTTGTGAAAATAAGTCACGATCCAGCATCCCTGTGGCATTGCTCAGATGCTGCGTCACCTGGTGCCACCTTCGCTTGTCGTTTGACACTCACGTTTTCAAGGAATTGTTTTCTCTGCGTATTGACGAAACGGCACACGCATGCGCAGCCGATTTTGAGTCGAGTGCGGTGGACGCTTTGGATTGTTATCGCCGCTTGACCCAGGCCCTACATTCTCCACAGAGTGCCAGCGTAGCGGATTGGATTGGCGTGCGCCGTACAGCAGACGCACGTCAGGGGTGGGTCAGCCGCTCACGCAGTGCCTATGCTGCGTATTCACTGGAGTGGATATATATATTGATGGATGCGGAAAAGATTCGGTGTGATCCCATTAGACTAATTACAAAATGCAGTGCGGCACACTGTGTAATGTCTCCTCAGGTTGTGGGAGATTTAACTCAGAGTGATTTTAAAATCAATAATTTGTACTGGTTCCATATCCACGTAAGTTGGTAGGGTCTTCTGAATTAGCCAAAGCAATGCACTTTTAAACCATTTTAAACACTGATAAATGTATCCAGATCAGCCATGATCAATCCACTGCTCGATTAATGCCTCCCCAAGCCACCACCACCTCTCATGATCGTGCGATGTAACAATTCGCGTGGCACCGACGCGCTAACTGGTCTCATTGCTCCGTCTCCCCGGTGGTCGTCCTCTCGGGAGCGATGCATCGACGTTTCTGAAACGAAGCTCAAAACTGAACGGCGGACGTCCTCGCCGCTCGGCAGAGCGAGTTGCCAGCCGGGCATCGCAGAGGTGCGGCGTCGCTCGCGTCATAACAGTCGTCTCGCCGTCGCTCACGGCCGCGCGTTACATCGATTTGAATAAGTTGTCAACCCCAAACTGAAAGTTACAAAAATACTGAATCGATCGTTATCGTGCGATTTATAAATGGCATCAATTTACCGTACCGTGAAAAGCTACTCCATCGTCGGCGTCACCGTCTGTGTGCAGGTCACTTCTGTGAGCGAGTGTAAATGTAATTGAGCACGGTGGCGTCTGTGCACGAACTTCACGCTCGTCATGGCTGTTAACCCTCGTGGATAGTATCAACAAAACACACACATTGTGTGTGCAGAAGCTCTCCGTGTGATCCACACCACCGGCTCAAAAGAACTCGGTGTGTTGCCATTTTGTCATTTCGACTACCAACTTAACTAGTTGGTGGAACATCATCAGCCGTGGTCAATCCACTGCTGGATGAAGGCCTCCCCAAGCCGCCGCCGCCACCTCACGATCCTGCGATGCAAAAATCCACCCTGCACCTGCACACGAACCGGTTTCATCGCTCAGTCTCCTCGGTGGACGTGCTCTAGAACTCATTCTATACCGAGGCTGCCGCTCCGTTCTTGTTCTTGACCGTCGTCCCTTCTGACCGTGACGAGGCCTGCCCCAGCCTAATTACCGACATTCACAGTGCAGATGATGCCATTACCCTGCGGATGTTCTCCACTCCACCTGTCCCTGTTTGTGTCTCGCAATTCCGAGCATGCATCTCTGCATGCTTCTGCATGCACTTTTCAGTTTTTAGCGGAATTTATTAAATTAGTGTACAGTTAATAAACATGATGAGTAGATAATGAATTGTGTCTTGCTTTATTGGCAAATCAGACTCACTGTTTCACACGGCAATTTGTCTCAAATTGCCCTGGGATAGTGTTGTTAATTTTGTGTAATCGCTGTACGAGTCCAACAGCCTGCACCGAGCTACCGTGGACGGTGTTTATTTGCTATTAAATATGACCCAGACCGTCACATGACCCCTTATTACGAAATAATTACATGGTCATTGAAACAGCATTCGCGAGGGTTTTGTAGTGCTCAACTTGACAAACATTGTATACAAACCCATTACGCTTTACACAGAGAGAGGCTGCCACTTTGCTGACGAGAGCTGGCGTGGCGGCATCCGTCTGTAATTGATAGGGGCTCAGCCCCTCATCCCCGGAGGGAGGGAAATGACAGGCCAAGTCAACCCCCACCAGCCAGGATTTGAACTCGTAACCTTTCGATTGCGAGCCACTTGCTCTAACGCTGAGCCACTTGGCCGGCTATGTCGTTGTTGCACTCTCAATGTCGTGTCGTTGTAATAAGATGAGTCTCGGTGTATAGATTCCTTCCAAAACCAGTTTTTTTAAAGAGACCCTCTGCAAAGTATATTTCCTCGGATTTATCCAAGCCTCTGTATATCTTCACCATAAACACAAAGCTTGTCACATATGCCCCTGCTTATTAATGTCTGGCAGTTCACCAGCATTGGTTCAAAACGAGGCTGACTTTGCTGATGGGAAATTGAATGTTGAAACCGGCCCAGATGCTGTATTGCAGTACTCCCAGAAGGCTGTAAAATATACTTTTATTTTTCATGTGGAGGGGCAGATATTTGACGGAGGCATTACAAGCTCCTAATGTTTGTACCAAACTTCCTCATCTCCGGCAGACACTTGCTCATGTTCCTCTACAGAAGTGAAGGGAAAACCGCAGAGAAAGCAGGAAAGCAACCAGAACTGGCGCCAAGAATTTCCCAAGCTCTGCCGCTCTTGTTTGGGATGTTTAGCCAACAGCTCCACTCACGAGCGTCCGTGCGCGTGGACGGAAACCGGAGTGCCACGGAGAAAACCCACGCGTGCAAGGGGCGGCGACAGCACTCAATATCCGTACGGATTGTGCATTCGGCCCTCTCGCTGTACTGCCGTACCTGAGTCAAGCCAGGAGACGGCAACCTGGACAACCCACGGGGGGGGGGGGGGTGGGGTAGGTAGGCAAGAGAGTTTCACACGAGCGAGTGCGATCCACCGACCCTCCGCTGGTTCGCAGGCCACGTGCAGCACGGCCACTGGCGCCCGGCGCGAACCTCGTCACCCGGCGTTTGCAGAGCACCCACACGTGTGGCAGCTTGCAGTGCGGTGCACCGAGGCAGTGCCTTGCTGGGAGTGGGGGGGGGATTATGGGGATTAGCCTCATGAATGAGGGTTTGTTTGGCTGTCAGACACAATCCCCGCCGCTCTGCGGCTCGAGGAGAGTTCCGCTCTGCCGGCAGTGTGATCGGCCATAGCAAAGGGAATATGATTGCACGAGATAATAAGCCCACCGGAGGATAATTTTAATGCCTTCTTAATGCCGCAGCTAAGTTAATTCGCTGTGCTTTTGATTCTTTATAAGTACAATATTTCTACAAATAAAAACGCTCCTTTAGTTTCAATTGGTGTTGAAAGCGACCGCAGATTGTGGTGTCTGCGTTTCGCTGTTTGCAAATGTTTATAAATGTCACTCTACATTTGACAACTTTGAAGGAGCCTGGAGATGAAGAGTGACGTTGCAATGATCATGCCGTGTAAGGTATTAATAGTCTCGTTGATATAGAAACATAGTGTCATTAGCCTTATCACTTATTCGTTTTGACACCACAAGAGTCTGTGAAAGGGTTTCCATTAAAGCAAATATGGTTGAGCTGCTGTCTACTTATACATTGCCTCTGAAGTGTCATGTAAGCCAGCTTCTTTCATGATGAAATAACCCATTCCTGATGTGTTGGAATGTATTGAGACAGTTGGAGGACCCACTTACTCAAGAGGACGTGATTTCCTTCACTTATTGGGACTCGTTTCCCTGCTTGCGCATACAGGGAGTCCTGTATGCGCAAGCAGCCCATGATCATCTGCGAACCTCGTTGGGAGTTCTAGATTTGAAGCTTTCGTGACTGCAAGGATTCATATTCTTAGGTTTTTTCGGTAAAGTCACGTAGGTAAAAAATTAAAATTAATAAAAGTAAAATAAAAATAAAAATCACGACGTTTCGGAGGCAACACAAGCTTCCGTCTTCAGGTGGAACCGTCACAGCCCGACAGCTTGTGTTGCCTCGGAAACGTCGTGATTTTTATTTTACTTTTATTAATTAAAATTTTAAATTTTTACCTACGTGACTTTACCGGAAAAATATCGTTGGGAGTTGACTACCCTCATCAGAAGAAAGTTCTAACAACTCATTGGTCATAGCTCCAGGGAAATTACTGGTGGTTACATTTACGAAGCGTTGTTACCTGTAACATTGTTGGCGATTGGAAACATTAAGTGCGCATTTTAACTGTGTGTCTACTCAGATATGCATTGTGGGGAGCGGTAGTGTAGCGGTTGGCGCACTGCACTACGAACCTGGCATCCCGAGTTTGATTCCTGCTCACGGCCAACACCAGTGACAATTATCTGAATCAGTCCTGGGCTTCTCCTAGGGCGACTCAGCCTCAAATGAGTACCTGGTGCGGTGTGTAAACATCGCTACTGGGGAGACAAAGGCTGTCAGGTGTGGTGTTGACCACCCACCCCCTTATGTGCCGTTCCAGCCTTTCATAGGGGCTCGCTAACAGCACTTGCCCCAACAATGTGCGTGTGCCATTTATTTTGCTACTGCATTTGGTTTTATGAAGAGTGCAGAGTGTGTGTGTGTGCGTGCTTTTGTCTTTTTTTACGCACGTTATATCGGTGCCAGTAAGCTACCGCTTGTCTTTGTTTTGTCAGATATGCATTAAAATTGCTCTAATAGGTAGTCTAGCCGGGTGGCTCAGCGGTAGGGCAAACGGCTCGGCATCGGAAGGTTGCGAGCTCAAATCCTGGGTGAGGTTTTCCTGCTCCTCATCCCTGTGATGCAATAAAGTGAGTGCCGCTTTGTGGGGAAGGTCAACGGTGGGAGGCTTGATACCTGCCATAGGAATGCGGAATTCCCACCACTTGTTTCGAGCTATAAGCAGGAGATGGGCACCGCGTCAATGCTCAAGTGTGCAGGACATCACTTTGACTAAATTATTGACTCGGCCAGCAGTTGATGAAGCCTCTGACGCCTGATTTTTTGGTCACCGTCATCATCATCACGAGCCATGGTCGATCCACTGCTGGATGAAGGCCTCCTCCCCAGGCCGCTACCACTTCTCACGATCTTGCCATGCAACGATGCACCCGGCACCCGCACACGAACCGGTCCCATCGCTGCGTCCCCTAGGACGTGTTCCATTCCTTGGCTGCCATTCGGTTGTTGTTCTTGACCACCGTCCATCGTGTACCGTCTGGCCGTGGCGTGTCCTGGCCAAGCCCACGGTGTCATTAATGGTGCATGTTTTGTATGTAAGAGTACTATTTCGTGACATTTTCTAGGTAAACTATTATAAATCTTAAATTACGGTGTTTATTTTATCAGATTTCTTTAGGACAGTGTCACAAATGCTGTGCATTCCAGTTAAATATTTGCCAGGGGAGCCCCATTCATTTACACGATGCGTTAAATTGTCATTACGTCCTCTGTGTACGTGGTTTGCCCATTTTGGAGGTTAAACTATAAACTGTTTGGCACAATGCCCAGAACAGCTGAACACCCCAGCACCATTGCCACGATGGTGACTGGAAATGGTGTGCAGAGCGGCAGAGCGGCGAGGAGTGCCGCCTCTTGGGCAGGAGAGGGGCAGCCGAGTGGATGCTCAATTTAGGAGCCCCTGCGGAGATGCTCTGCGAGCAGCACAGAAGGGGCCTCTTGCTGCAGATCCGCAGCCCCAACAGACGCGGGGAGCACGGCATCCAGAGATGGGGTGCAGAGGGGTGGTGCCGGCAGGAATGGAGTGAGTTTAGATTGATCTGTTGGGTGGCATGGTGGCACGGCGGGTGATACTTGTGCCTCACAGCAACAAGGACCTAGGCTAGGTTCAATCCCCAACACCGTTGCCTTTCTGTGTGGCGTTTGTATATTATTCTACTGATCTTCATGGAATTTCTGCATGTTCTATGGTTTCCTCCCACAGCTGCAAAGCATAAAATGTGACTGCTCTTAGCCAACTGACCCAATCCTGAGAAATCGACCTACAAATTACGTAAATTGGGATCACAACATAGGACCAACATCGCCCTCCTACTGTGGGAAAAAAAAGATTGGCAGGACCCTCTTTCAAAAGAGTCTTGAGACTCTGAGGCTTTCCTGGGTAAACAGGTGTAAGAATAAATAAACATTCTTATCACAATAACAAGCACTTCATTGTGCCTGCAATAAGTGGTGAGATTAGATTTTTGTTTTCCGTTCAAAAGTTTAACCCGGAAAGTCCCCCGATGATGGTGCGCCCCGTGCGCAAGGGCGTCGCTAAGCACGCGTGCGACGACGCGGTCACGAAACACCTGCAGTGTGCATGGAGTGAGTGGGTGAGTTTGGTGGATGGGTTGGTGGGTGACTAGAGGGGTGAGTGAGTGTTGTTGTGACCTGCAGTGCGGCGGTTGAACACAGTGTGGATGGGACGAAACGGTCGGTCCCATAGACATCGACACGTGACTTCGCGATAGTACCTGGATTTAAGGTACCACCAAAGTGTCTACCTCTTTAGTTGTGGTGACGGTGAATGAGAGAGGGAAGAAGTGGGTGAGGGCACGGGAGGCGGTGTAAACCAAGCCGGTGCAGTGGAGAGAGCAAGTCCGTGACTTCCTGCTCGCAATGAGGCGGCCGGCACCCATCCCCCATTTGCAGCTCCGAGCCAGTGATGGAAATCCACATTGGGGGTGATTGACCATACTTCACCACGTGAGTCATTGTGCAGTCGGTGAACGGATGGAGAAGGAGGTCATTGGAATGGTTGGGATGTAACTCGCCGCTAACGTTCAACCGTGGTTGGTGGTGGAGCTCGTGGTGTCAGCTTTGTAGCCATTGCGCTTGTAATTAAGTAAATGGTGTAATCGATCATTATCAGAGTGTTGTGACGGCAATGGCCACGTATCAACATTGATAAATTGAACAAGATGAAGCGATAATTATTTGTGAACTGGTGTTGTCGAGTCGAAACATTTTGAGACCAACGTTAAAAAAGTAAACGCAGACTCATTATGAACGGTTTACATGTTAACATGGCAAGCTCTGGGCAAAACGTGTCTTATATTTCATCATAGCAGATAATTAGGTGTCAAAATAAATATAACTGCTTTAATACCCTTATTCTTAAAATGATCGCTGTCCTGAGCAAGGGTGACTATCTGTACAGTGTCTGACAACCAACAATGTGCATACTTACTATCTCAGCTCCATCCCAGTCCTTGTAGAATATATTTTGTTTTATAACTGGCAGCCCGCACGTCCTTTTGGATGTCACCGGCCGTCCATCTCGTGCGTGAGAGGGAGGTCACGCTCGATTCTTGTACAGTTGGAAATTAACCCACTTGCTGTACTGCCACAGTCTGGCAAGCCAGGAGATGCTAACCTCGGCGCCCACGGGGTAGGGAGGGCGTTTCGCAAGCGAGCACGTTCCACCGACCATGGCGGCCTCCGCGGCGCTGCGCGACGGGCCGCGGGCAGCACGGCCACCGGCTGCGAGCGATCTGCTGACAGCGTCTGCGTGCTGCTGTCTTCTGGTTGTGTCCCCTGTAGAGCGACTTCACTCTGAGACCCGACGAACGAGCTGCCAAGCGGGAAAAGCGATTGGTGCAGAAGAGGCAAGGCGAGCGATGCGGTGCCCTGCTGGAGCATGCCGGCGTCGGCGGCGTGCCGGGCTTGGCCAAGCTGGGCGCCGATCGGAATCTACAGCTCTTAGGTCAGGAGGAAGTTGCACAAGCGGAACTAAAAAGTGAATTGGACCTCGACACAGCTGGAAATGGTCTGCGGCAGCACACGGAGGAGATGGAATTCAGTGCAGTGCTTAGCAAAGATGTCGACTCGCAGTTTCAGGGCAAAGTTACCGTGAACTCTGACACGGTGCGTGAGCTCAACGAAGAGGGCCTCCTCGCCGCAGCTAAACACAAGAGAGAGAAAGGCCCTCTGGGTGACCACAAGGAGAACAAGGTGGTGGGCGACAGCTGCTTGGATGTCGAGAAAGAGCCGGATAAGAAGCCCGCAAGGAAGAAACAGCTGCTGAGGCCCAGCCAGCAGGTATGGGCTACGGTGCGGGTGCTTTGTGACGCGTCTCTTTATATATCCGCAGCCGTCGTGTCGTGCGTTCGGCAACAGGGTTACGATGATTATTTTATTATGAGCACTCGGCAAGGAGACGATGGGAGGGAATTCCGACGCAGGAAGCAGACATGGAAGTGGGGTGACCTGCAGTGTGGGTGGAGTGAGTTGGTGGGTGGGTGAGTAGGGGTGAGTGGGTGTGTTGTTGTGATCTGCAGTGCACACTGTGGATGGGGCCAAACGGTTAGTCCGGTAGACATCGACGCATTACTTCGCAGTTGTACCTGGATTTAAGGTACCACTCTGAACACCAAGAGAGAGAATGACTTTCGATTTAAAGCTTTCGTGACTGCAGGGATTCATATTCTTGGTTCTTTCGGTAAAGTCACGTAGAAGGGAAATAATAAAATAATAAAAATAAAACAATAAAATTCTCACGACGTTTCGGCCACAACGCAAGCAGCCATCCTCAGGTGAAGAACAGAGCTGTCATTAGGACACTGTCATTAGGACGCTGTCTTTCCGACAGCTTTGTTCTTCATCTGAGGACGGCTGCTTGCGTTGTGGCCGAAACGTCGTGAGAATTTTATAATGTTTTATTTTTATTATATTATTATTTCCCTTCTACGTGACCTTACCGAAAGGACCAAGAATATGTGGGTTTTATGTTACTTATTTGTCTGGTTTAGACATCACTGTATTTTGTTAACCCTTGTCTACCCAGTAAATAATTTTTCAAGGGGTGTCATGTTATGATTTTGAAGTAGGGGTCGATGCTGCTGCAGTGTGTCATCCAAATTGAGTTATTTTCAGGTAATTTTTCAGCATTGTGATGTTTAGACGAAACCAGTCACTTTGTGTGGTTTCTAGCCATGGGTGGAAACCAGGGAACCTGCGGCAAACCCCACGCAGGACAGAGGGAGAACGTAACAGGGACAGTTTTTTCAAACTCATTAGACAAAGGTGCCCTAGTTGGGAATCAAACCCAGGAACTTCGTACTGTGAGGCACACGTGTTACCACCATGCCACTCTGTCGCCCACTCGTTGATTGCAATGCCTAATGGAGGTATTATGACAAGCATCACAAGTGCTGCCCATATTCAAGTATAAGTTCCTATACAAAGTAACAGAGACGGTCCTTGCCTATGAACACCCGGCAGCTCGCCATGATATGTTCAAGCAAGGCTGACTGATGAGAATAGAATTTCTAAACCGGTCCGGGATTTTTTTGGTATTGAACCAACGCTGCTAAAATTCACGCCCATAAGGCCAATGGGTTGAGTAAAAAAATGTTTGACTTTTTTTAATGCAGAGGGATGGATATGTGAAGGAGGGGAACCCTTTGAGTTATTTTGAATGCCTAGAAATACATTATTTTTTCAAGGGGGACCTGGGCGAGATTGCAACCCCCAACTAATGATCATGTTAGAACTGCTATTAGCGTATAGATAGGAATTCATACAGAGGTGTAAATTAGACAAGGAATACAACAAAGACCCCCCATGTAGGCCTGTTGGAGCAAGTGCTCCTGTTGGAGCAAGTGCTCCAACAGGCCTGGGTAAGCTGAGATGGCACACGAGAGGCGGTGGTGTGGCCAGGACCCTGCCCGGCCACCTTTGTCTCCCCAGTTCTGATGTTCACGCACTGCACTGGGTACTCATTTAACGCTGAGTCGACCTAGTGGAGGCGTAGAACCAGTTCAGATATTTTTCACTGATGCTGGCCATGAGCGGGAATTGAACTTGGGTTGCTGGGTTCTTAATACGATGCGCTAATGGCTGAGGCACTGATATGGAGTTTGGTTTTCTCTGGGTGCTTCCATGTCCCATAGCTAAAAAAAAAGCTATGATGTAATTGGTACTGTATTGAATAAACATCCCATTGCCGCAAAATGACCTGGAAATTGCTCAATTGGGATTACAAACAGCAGCAACATTGGCGGCTCCCCATTGCGAAATCTTGGCTGGACCCTCCTTTAAAAAAACTCAACAAATTCATCAGTAACAAAGTATTCGGTGCTATTGCTGCTGCTGCTGCTGCTGTGTTCTGCAGTGTTGCACAATTAACAACAACAAAAAATGAACACAAAATGAAAGAAAGGCTTGCGACTCAGTGAGGCTTTCCTAGGTAATCAAGCAATGTTGTAATAATATATATCTTATGGTATTTAGCCAGTGGATGTGGAGCACATCAATGTTTTTCATGTAAAACAGCCGCCTAGTTGTTTTCCAATCGACGCATGAATACAATGCCGCCGCTTGTAAACAATGTCCCCGTGAAGGGGAGGTGATCGCAGCTCGCTTGACACCCGCGTTTATATCGCCGCGTGGATTTCAAGGTACGCTTCCAATTGTCAGCGGTGGGCCCTGTCTCTGTGGTCGAGGAGGGGCCTGCCCCCCATTGGGTAATTAGGCTGCTCATAGCGCGCGTCTGGCTGGGTGCCAGGTGGTCCCCAAGGCAGTGCGAGACTGGGCAGCTTTCATTTCAAAACACCGTGTGTTTACACTCCCTCGTGTTTACATTTATTAATATAGGTAACCATTTTAATTCTGTCAAACAAAGTGCGTTTTATTTATTGTTCTTGTTTACGCAGGAAAGCCTCGAGACTGTCTTTTTTTCATGAGGCTCCTGCCAAGTTTTCCCTGTAGGCGGCGACGATTTCTGTGTGTGTCCCAATTTAGTAATTTGTGGTGTCATTTTTCAAATTAGTCAAATTTAGACCCTGATGGCCCAACGCAATGGACTGCTCGAATGACGTCACGTGATCTTTGACGTCCACCATCAGTTAAGCAGACGAGGTATTATTTTACAGTGAATGCACACCGATTAGCACGGTTGGCTACGTACGGTGCGAAAGAAGTTCGAAATACAGTACATCACCCAAGGTAGCCTGCTGGAGTTAAACCACAAACCTCTGCAGCAATCGGCAAATGCGCTCCCAATTGGCCACGTCAACCCTGAGCCAGGAGTTGAACTCGCAACCTTCCAATCGCGGGCCACCGGCCCTCCCGCTGAGCCACCTGATGGCTGCCATGCGCAATGTAACATGGAGGAGGGTTTAGGCAGGGTGGATAGCTGCACACTGGTGGAGATACGGCCGGATGGCACAGCGAGTAGCTCACAATTAGAAAGTTGCGAGTTCAAATCCTGGCTGGGGGGAGGTTGACTCAGCGCATCATCCAGCTGGGATCGATAAAATAGATACCACTTTGTAGGGAATTTAAACAGTGGGTTTGTCCTATGGATAGACTCGCCCTCGCCATAGGAATGTATAATTTCCACCACTGTCTCAGGCCTGTAAACTGGAGATGAGCATTGTCTCATTGCTCATTTAGGCAGGAAATGACTATGACCTTTGCCCATTGAGAGGGGCTGTTGGCCAGTGTGCTGCCCTCTGATTTGATCTGAGCAGGTGCTGCTGGGGAACATGTCTTGATTATTCTTGCAGCTGGAGCTTCTCTCGAGCAATATTCAACATTCATGGGACATTCGTGAAGTGAAGCAATTTTGTTCAGAGAGACAAAATGCAGGTTGCCATTCACTCTGGAGACTGATAATGAATAGAATGGCTTTGAAGAGGAAGCCGCGTGTTCCCTTCAGTAACCAGCGGGGACAAACTCACAGCATCAGTCATGCATGTGTTGACATTATGTTGTCAACAAGCCAACATTACACAACACGAGATAACCATCAGCGTCATTCAGGAGAATATAAGTAACACAATAAATAAGCAGACTATACATCACATAAGCATATCTCGCCCCCCACAGAAAAAATACAAGCATTTTTTTTACACATTCCTTCAGCCACACGGCTTTCAGGGTGTGCTAATACCAGCAGCATTGACTCAGCACAAGCAAACTCCGGACCAGTTTTGACATCTGGCATCTCATTAGCAGTGGCGCTGTGCTGGAACTGATGCTGGTGAATTGCCCGATGTTTATCGGCAAGGACTCTCTGTAGGATACAGGTCCTAGTTCTACACAAAACCATAGAATGCATAACACAAATCATACCTGTCGTTTTGGAGAATATACGAAAAAAATAACACTGTTCGTATTTAAATGACATCTGTTGCTCTGGTAACAGCAAGCACTGCACTGTTAACAATAAGCGACATAATACCAGCTCATCCTGGTTGCCATGTTTAATGAATACTTGAATTGGCTGTCATCTGATATTGCTTGTCAGATCATGAGATGGGTTTTTGGTTTTAACCCGGGAAAAAGGTTCAGATGTGAGTGTGCTTGTGAAACCACGATTTTAGTTTGATTATTTTTTTACATTCAGAAATGTCATCTCTCAGTTTATTGGCACATGGTTATTAGTTTATGAATTCCAGACTTCGGGTGTACCAAAGTGCCACGTTATACAATTAATCACCCATGTTCTTTGAAGCACTGCAGATTCATAGTTTCTTATCACAGCAGACCTCCTAAAACCAGCGCTCCAATCATCCATGGATTCCCCGCGGCTCCTCCTGAAGTCCGCGATCTACGACACCGTTGATCCTGAAATCTGCAAAAACATCACGGCTCTCTTGATCTCTTTCAGGAGCGACTAATTCCTCCCGGCATCTGCCACTCACCGTGTCGGTGCGAACGTTTTTCGTAAATTACGGGATCCTCATCGGTACGGTGGCCTCATATCACCACGGATTCTCCGTGTCCTGCTGTCTCGCGACTGGTAAAATACACTCTTGTGGATGCGGAACACGTGATTGTCAGCACAAAGGCATTTCACGTGAGTACATTATAGAGCTAAATCAAAAATCCCAAAATACAAAACGGATCCAAAACTGCCCTTATCCAAATACCATTCCTGTTCGTCGCTTTCACGTATATAAACGGCATGTGCCTATTATATGTCCGGCACTTAACAAACGCTGCGTGATTTGGTGACCCTGCATTGGCAGTCGTGCTCGAATAACAAGAGCTCGCAATAACAAATCATGATCGTCAATAATACCGCAGCCTTCAAACGAAAAATATATAATAATAAAAAATCAAAACTAAAATATATATTTACGGCCATGGCCCGTCGTCAAAGCACATGTGCCTATTATTTCTGTTTTTCCCTTTAAAGCCTCAGTGTTATTGATAAATGTGTACAGGTGAGAGGTCCATATTCTTGGTTCTTTCGATAAAGTCACGTAGAAGGAAAATAATAAAAATATTAAACAATAAAATTCTCACGACGTTTCGACTGCAACACAAGCAATCATCATCAGGTGTGAAATCAAATTTTTCTTTCTGTGGATTTCACACCTGATGATGACTGCTTGTGTTGCAGTCGAAACGTCGTGATAATTTTATTGTTTTAGATTTTTATAATTTTCTTATTTCCCTTCTACGTGACTTTACCGAAAGAACCAAGAATATGAATCCCTGCAGTCACGAAAGCTTTAAATCAGAATTTAGGTGAGGGGTCATCATGTGCCTGAAACGGTCCGCTGTGCTTCCAGTGGCAGCATGGGCGGTGCCAATGGGCGGCAGATACTGGTGGCACAAGTCCACAGGTCTGCCTGGTGCACTGGGCACTCTGCCCACCTCCGACCGTGACAGCGTTTATTGCGTGACGGAGCGCCAGGCCTTATCCATCATGTGCTGTGGGAGCCAAATGGGAAGATCTATATCCCTGTTGACTTGTCTGCACCTGATAATGGGCTTCAGAATCTCGCTTGCGTGTGCTCTTGATGCGTATTGTTTGTTACGTCCATCAAATTTGGGTTATAGGACCCTTCAACACCCAACGTAGCCAAACAAATGGCGCGTGCACAGGCATTTTTAATGCGCCAATTATTATTGTTTCAGTACACCGGTGAGTCAAGGGTACAATTCTCACAGCCACATTTAGCGATTAGGTATGAAGTTTGCTTGAAACTGCACCAAGCATCTTCAGGAAAAATCAAGGAAGTTAAGATAGAATACAGAAAGTCAGAATGTTTTATTTGTCTGGCTATTTATGGTGGTGGATGATCGTACAACACAAACTTGACCAGATAATTATGTGGCCTTGTTGAAACATCAATTATTACTTAGAATATTGGCTGTAAAAACCTACGTGTTAAATTAGAATTATACATTGATGATTCTAGATGCAGTGTGAAGAATGAGATATAATTGCAGTGAATGAAGTGAACACCACAAAGCGCTGGCCCCTGGACTGAGCAAGGGCGTTAACTGAGATTGCAAATGAAATCACATTAAGTAGGACAATTGCCAACCTAGAATCCAAGCAAATGAAGTGCTAAGAGCCCTGCTAATAATTATCGAGCCATTGATTATGTAGCAATTGAAGATGCACTCTTAATTTGTACCTTTTCAAAAAAAAAAATTCCAATGAATTTACCTGCAAATTTACATTGGGCTTTGTAAAAACTAACGGTTTATATTTTTTATAACGTAAGATGCTTTATGTCTGGAATGGCCTTTTATTACAAACAAAAATACAGGACTGTAATGTAGCATTTCCTTTAGCTGTGTGAATCCAAAACAGTAAATGTATTTTGTAATCGAATTAAACAAGAAGATGATATTCTTCCTTTGCATATCCGTCTCTCCACGTAAAATATAAAAGTTTTTAACACATCCCGTCAGCCACAGCCTTCTGGGAGTGCATCATTTCAGCAGCATTGGTTCTAGATTAGCACGGTTGGCTGCGTACGGTGAAAAAGAAGATCAACACACAGACATACAAGATAAGCAAACTCGAGACCTATTTCAACATTAAATGTCTCATCAGCAGTCAAGTTTGCTTGAACTAATGCTGATGAACTGCCAGACATAGGAGAGGACCCTGACTGTTAGGTATGGCAAAACTGCATAACACAACACAAACTAATCATTGGTGTTGTTGAACTTAAACTTCTTTCGCACTGCACATAGCCAACCGTGCTCCAAATTGGCTAGCTAAATACGGTGTTGTTTTGTAGTCTTGATGGTCATGCCAGAGGGCACTGCATCTGAGTGGATGCGAGTCATTGAGACGCCGGTGCGGGCAGAGCCACTGAAGTGGCCCGCCTTGCCCGTCTGCTGAGCCGTGTAGTCGGTGGGCTGGCATGGCCCGGCTGTGCACAAAGCGGCCAGCCTCCGTTGGCAGCTGTCTCCCTCTGCTGTCCGCACACAGCGCAACACTCGTCGTTCGCCTCGCTGTGCAGAAATATGATTTCGTTTCATGTGATCTCCGCAACGACGCTGATGATTACTTTACGTTGTATAATATAAAGTTCTGCATGAAAACTAGGACCCGTATCTAACAGAGAGGGTCCTTGCCTATGAACATCTGGAGGTTCACAGCACTGCTTCAAGTGGGCCTGGCTGCTGAGGAGACACACTGCATCTTGAAACGAGTCCAAAGTTTGCTGGTGTTGAACCAATGCTGCTAAAATGGTGCTCCTCCAGAGAAAGCCGTGTGGCCGACGGGATGTGTAATATAATACTTGTATTGTTTATGTGGAGGGACAAATATGGGAAGCAGGGGAATTGTTTAGCTTAGCTATCTTCATGCAACAGAAGCTGCTGCTGCTGAGAAGTTGAGAAAAGGTTGCAGGACAAACCCGTTCACTGTTTCCTCGTGACGGGCCGCTGTGCCTTGCGACAGCACTGCGGCAGTGGTCGCACGCAATGGGTGTTCAACCTCGTGTGCATTCATCGTCATTCTCATCATCGGGTTTATCGTGCACAGTTATAATGAAATATTCACGACTATGAATTGATAGGCCATGTTTTCTCTGTGCGATTGCGCACAGCACATTTTGTTATTCTACTGGACTCTAACATGACCGTGATGTTCACATGCCAGTGCCAAATGGATTTTTGCGGTGTCTGTGAAACGACTGCCGAGTCGAGGCCCATAGGTGGCAGTATGTTGATATGGTTTTGGTGTCCAAACACTGCTTTGACAGGTGGTTTGTGGAGCGAGTGTGTTTTGTCATCGACCCGTAGCCAAGCGGCCCCTTTTAAACAGGGGGAGGTCACGGTGTCACGCGAGTGATTGCTGGCGGTCGGTGGCACGTGGTGCTTCTGATGCGTATGACACGGGGGCAAGAGGCGCTGTCTCACAAGTCGTGTGGCTGTCAACGCCACTAATGAATACAATGTACACACCTAAAGTGTAGACGAGTGATTAGGCATCATGAATGGCAAAGCACTTTGGTTGATTGATGATCCAGCATTCACTAATTCACTTTCGTCTGGTCCTTGCTCACTGGTGGTTAGTCGCCTCCCTATTGCTCTGCTGTTGCTACTACCATGGTTAATGTTCCCGTGAACTTCACAGATTCCTCCACCTGTGTTGAGATCTTGGTCTATGAAACCGACCTCGTCTCTTCCACACTGTATCCAACCACCACACTGAAAGTCACAACGCACTCACCCACTCACTTCACTCATTGATTCACACTCATCCACTCACCCACCCACTTCACTCATTGACCCATCCACTCACCCACACAAGACAAAGACATATATCTTCCGTATAGCCTTAACAGACTTCATGGGCAAGTGCTGTTAGCGACCACCTATATGAAGGCCAGAACGACACACAAAAGGGTGTTGTGGTTAGCATCATGCCTGGCCGCCTTTGGCTTCCCAGTGCGGATGTTATTTCCATACCGGAGCAGTTACTCATTTAAGACTGAGTCGACCTCAAGGAGGCCTAGGACCAGTTCAAATATTTTTCACTGATGTGAAGCAGGAATTGAACCCGGGTCAGTGCGCTAACCACTGCCTCACCGCTCCCCACACTCGCTGACACACCCACTCACTCATCCACTCACTCACTCATCCACTCACTCACTGACACACCAATTCACTCCCCCACTCATTGACACACCGATTCACTCTTCCACTCACCACACTGCAGCTCACAACATTTTGCTTTCTGCTCCCTCCCTCGCACGGCTCCACTTGGGAATTCCCTCTCATCGTCGTTGTCCCCAAGGTTTTACAGTAACCTTGCTCAATTCAAGAACGGTGTTAACTCTGATCAATTACAACCCTCAGCAGTGCTTGTCCTCTGGATAAACTCTTCCCTGCCACAGGAATGTCGAATGTCCACCACTGTTTCCAGAGCTGTAAGCAGGACATGAGCACCACTTCAATGCTCATTTGAGCAGGAATTCACTTTGACTTGGATTACAACTTTATGAGTGCTGTTTGTTGCTGGCTGCTTGACCTTTTGGGCCTTTGGCCCTGTGGTTAGCAAAATATACAGTAGACTCTCTATTATCCGCATGCGGTTTATCCGATTTGCGGATTAACCTCACACCTGACATTTTGACATGAATTAATAACTCACGGATTTTCCCTTAAGCCCAAAATGAATAATCTAAAAACAGTTATACATTCTTACTGGTGGAAATTTTTACCGCAAGTCACCTGCTTAAACCGAAGAAATATGTTGCACCGGTTAATCCTAAATCCACTTGATCGCCTCTACAGTGCAGTAGTTGCATATCTTTACAACAGTGGGCTGGGTTTGATGTTGATTGGCGTAGCTCTGCTGCTATCCACTTAGTGGGCGCAGTCTTCTGCACGGGAGCAGAAAAGTGTTATCACTGACACGCGTATCGGTCGGTCGATTCTTTTGTACACATGTTTTTTGTTCATTACCAAAAACTACATTTTCTTAAATTAAACATAATTTATACCTAGTTTAGTGTTTTTTTGGCATAGAGATCCACGGAAAAATCATTTTTCTAAATTCTCTACTTTGACGGGGCCATCTTCCGTATCATTAGGGCGGATAATCGAGTCTACTGTACATATACTGCATTAGCATCTATGCCCCTTACAAATGTAAATTATTACTTTTGTTATTGAATAGCATACACTATTTTTGTATGCAGCAACTACATCTGTTTGTGCTTAAACTTTGTATTATCCAAGCCAAATTTACGAAGTAATCTGAGGGTTTGACTTGTACATCCCTTAAGGTAATCTATATTGATTCCAGGCTTATCAGCGGTGATTGGTCTGCGTCACATCTGGTGACGCTATTAGAGGGGACTTGCTGGTTTTCA
Organism: Lampetra fluviatilis; assembly: GCF_964198595.1. Lineage (NCBI taxonomy): Eukaryota > Metazoa > Chordata > Hyperoartia > Petromyzontiformes > Petromyzontidae > Lampetra > Lampetra fluviatilis. Next base: position 2,677,143 of record NC_136311.1, read on the forward strand.
GAGACTTCATGTTCCACGTGACCTTTGCGCAGCAGCGCAAGCAGGAACAACGTCTCTGGAGCGTTGTTGTCTGAGCCGAGCCGGCGCCACCTCTCACCGACCTGCGGTGCATAAATCCACCCGCCATTGCCTCTCTTGAGTGTTTGTTTCCTCAGTGAGAAGGAGTAGAAGGGGTTTGCGGGAAGCTGTGCTCTGCACGCACCTTGCTCAATTCAAGAAACGTGTCAACTCTTATCGATTATAAACTTTAATGGTAGGCTGCCGGTTGCTGGCCGCCTGACGTTTTGGGCCTTTGGGTTGTGCTCAGCAGCTGTGTTTGAACCCCCCCACCCCCCAGGCGAGCTGCCGAGCAGTGATGTACGCGTCTGTGCGGTGCACGTGGCGGTCACTTTGATTTCCTCTTATGCATCGCAATGGCTTCAGTTTCAACAGCATTTTCATAATTTGTAAGATGCTGGAAAGGTTTAGTGAATGGCTCTGTATCCAGAAATCAATTGACTTCTATCGGCGGACTCTTGGTGTGCGTTTTCGTCGACCGTGCGTGCCACTGCGCGATCAGACGCGGGCAGCGAGCAGCGCTGGCTGACTGGTAATGATTACGGGACGGCGTGGCCGTGCTGCTGCGGAGCGGAATGAAGGGCAGGTAGAGCCCGCGGCTCAAACAGATGTCACGCTGAAGGATGTTTGCGGAGCATGAAGTGCGGGGGTAACGCGAGGTCGGCAGGCGGTGGGGGGAGCGGTGGGGGGGGGGCCGGTGCACGGCTCACGCTGCGTCCGCACGCCTCTTCGCTTCACATGTCGCTCTGTTTCGGCCGCCTCTCAGCACGGATGGGAATTGCACACGGCTAAGGTGCTGTGACATGTATACGCATGATTTAATTTGGGGTTAAGCCTCGGAAATATCTGGCCAATTTCGTGTCTTAAAAACCCTTCCAACACCCAAACAAATAATAAAATGTTCACACGCACGAGTATTTAATGCACCGATGAATTTTGTTTCAGCCCACCAATTAAGTTTGAAGAAGAATTTTCAGAAACAAACTTAGCAATTCAAAACGCGGCATTTCTCTTGAAACTACGTCAAGCGTCTTGGGAACAAGATCCAGGAAGTCACTCTCTGGCCAGATCATTGTGTGGCCTCACCCAAAAATCTTTGATGATTCACAATATTGACTGTGAAAACCTATGTGTTCAACGTTATACACGTTTGGAGTTAGGTAATCCAATTTTACTAATTAATATCTGATGTTGTGACATTTGACTTTAATCCATCTGTCCATGCCATCAAAGTGCATTGTTACCAGTTTATATCTTAGCGGACCAGGTGACTCGGCCATAGAGCGAGTGGCCCGCAATCTAAAGTTTGCGAGTTCAACTCCTGGTTGGTGGAGGGGCTGACTTAGCCCATCATCTATTCCTCTGGATTCGATAAAACGAGCACCACTTTGTGGAGAAGTCAACAGTGGTTCTCATTTGGATATGCTTATCCCTGTCATGGGAACGTGGAATTTACACCACAGGCCCTACAAAGCCGTAAGCAGATGAGCGCCACCTCGTTGCTCATTCAACCAGGACATCATCTTTGACGTGTTTTAAGTGATACATTAGATACACAGTGGCAGCGAATGCACGGTGCATTAGATGGGCATATTGCTAAGCTTGCATTTGCAAGTGTGCTTTAGCAGCAGACTGATCCACACTCTGCCAGGCGGAGGCCAACCATTCCAACAGCCTTCGTGCCCTACGGGTCTCTTCCTCCCCTGTCACAAGCCATTAGTTTCCAGTTCCCAGCAAGCCTGCAGGAAATGTCAGCAAGGAACTAAAGTGTGCTGGCTGCCTTGCAAGAAAGATCCTGGGTGCTCGTGCATGGCGAGGCCGCGTGGGCACGGGGTTTAGGGGCGTGCGAGACGCTCGCACGCATTCACTCTTCGCTTGTTGGGTGCGTGCTAGACTTATTTTCGTTCTTTCAGGAACAAAACACATCGTAATATGCCAAACAGTTCTCGTTTGTGCATGCATACGATGCTTGTTGAACATTACACTGGAGTGTTTATATATTTTTTTCACAGTTGCTGAGGCCCAGCATGTTAAGTGGCCAGCAACAAACAGCACTATCGAAGAGCTGCAGTAGATGAGAGGGTTACACGTTTCTTGAATTGAGCAGGAGATTGGGAAAAGAGACGATGGGAGGGCATTCCAGTGTGGAGCAGTGCTCAGGGAGGGACAAGCGGAGAGTGTTTTGAGCTGTATTGTGCTGGTTGAACATCGTGTGGATGAAGTAGTCGCAGCGTCTGGGAGAGCTATTCTTGTTCGTGTGTGGAGGTATGGCCACGAGAAAAGACGGTGCAAGGGAATCGAAGCAGATGAGTGCAATGTTAACGGGAGAGTGGAGGACACGGCACAGGTTAGAAGCAGGGTTTGCCACCTGTCCCGGTTTGACCTGGTACAGACACGAGTGGGCATCTCTGTTCGGGTGGCAGCAGGAATTGGTTTGTACCGAGGTCTGGTACCGTTATTGTGCTGAACTTCATTACGGTACACTGCACAGTGGTAATGATAGGCCTTCAGGGATATCGAGGTTTAGTTTTCAGTGGAAAAGGTGGCGGCCCTAGTTCAATGCATGTGGAAGGATCTACTCCCCTCCCTTTTAAAAGGTGGACGGCTCACTCAACCTATGATTGTCAGTACAGTGTATGCATATAACCGCCCACCGCCTTGCTGCCAAATAAATGCCAAACTGTTATAACACGAAAGCTATTATACACTCGGTAATGCATACAGCGTCGAACGGTTTTACATTTAAAGTTATTCAAAACGTACATTATCTCTGTCTTGATCTGTGGACCTTCGCTGTCGGTTTCCGTTCTGACGCACGCCGGCGTTTGTGGGATTGAGCAGTCGGGGATTTCCATGGGCCTACCGCACGGCCGCTGCAGCACAGCGGTGGCACGGCCCGGCGGTAGCACGCTCACCACTCGTTGTAGGGCTCCACGGTTTGATTCCGCACGTCGCCCCGGGTGACATCGCGGTGTGCGTCAACCATAAAAGACTACTCGCTGTCCGCTTTGCTCGCGGTGGATGTTAAGAGATCCCTTCGTGCCATTCAACGATGAGTAGGCCATTGTTTGCCGGTCAAATTATTTGTCAAATTACAATCGTCTCCCTCTAAGGTGAAAATGTGGCCGGACTCTCCTGCGATGGAGCCTCTTTGAGACTCTCCGGGCGTTAAACAAGCATAATGGTGAGAATAAGTAAGAATCTATATGGAGGTGAAGTGGGATCTTGAGTGCCAAGTGCATAAAGTCAGGCCGCAGGGCTGAGGCTGCTACAGTTGGCTGAGCAGTCTCATGGGACTCGCGCTCACTGCTGCCCCCGGCCAGACAGGAAGATTATTTCAATCTGTCAGTCACAGTCACAAAGGCCCCCTACAAATGCACTCATTTGCTGTGGGCCAGCGCCAGTGAGGTTATGCGTCCGAGGCCAGGCTCGTGTATTTGTTCATTTGCTATTTTGATGAAAATTTCAAGCGTAGACGTTGGAACTTTCTGTGCGCCTTCATTCGCCTCCACTCGTAATGCACTGCCCAGTGTTACTCAGGGAAAGGGAGCTGCCGCAGTAGCGCGAGCGCACTGGACTTCAGAGGTCGCCGTTCGTTGCCATCTTCTGGCACGGCAGCTGAAACAAGGTTTTTTAAATCCTCAGATTGTCAATTAGAACGTCGCGTGTGCTGTGGCAATATGTGGATACGCCCACCACCTCCTCTGACTATTCTAGTCAACTTGGAAGTGTCGAGCAAATGCCCTCTCGGGTTCCCACGAGCGAGGCCATTCCACCAACAGCGGAGTGAACAAGCAATTTCAGGGCGGCACCTTTACTTTGACCAAAGGAATATCCATTTGTAAGCTGTGGCGTCTTACTGCTATTGTAAAGTCAAAGCTGATTGTATTTTCCTGGAGGTTCTGTAACAATATATATTAATAATCTACATTCAGAAAGCTTTCCTCTTAATGCTGCGATCAAGGCCATCGCACACGAGCGTGTTTATAATGGATGCAGTGTGGGTGCTCTGTGCTCTGCAGTATGAATGGCTGTCGGTGGCTGTGGCCTGGTTGCTCAATTGAGTGGCACGTGCCTATGGCCTCTGTTGCCACAAGGCGGCCACCGTGGGGACGCCCCATAGTGAGGGCTTCATCTGTGGCTCAGTGGCTGGAGGCGGCTGTGGGAGGAGCGTGGGTTGATCCAGCCTGCTGCTGCTGCTGCCAAGCGACATGTGGTGGCTGAACTCGGCACAGCCGGGCGCAATTACGTGGAGATTCTCTTTCTTGCAAGTTCGCCTGTGCCGTGTTCGCGTGCGAGCTGCCATCCTGCGCGTCGCTCACGTTGGCCGCATTTGCGAGTAGTGTGCGAGGAGACGAGGTGCGAGCGTGCGAGGTGTGTTTGCTCTGCTCGTGTAGCCATCGCTCGTAGTGTCTCAGGAGGATTACTGCGCATTTAAGACCGTGTTAGTAACGATTACGAAGATCCTCGCAAATTCCTCGCTCGGCGGCTGCGTGCACGACCAGGCGTGGTGCTTGGAATCCGTTTTGGCTTCAGAGCGCACGGCGGACGTTGTGAGAACGCGAGGCTGCGAAGGCAAGATGATCAAATCTAGCTGGTTCTACGTGAAGTTCAAGTACGTGGAGAAGGTCAGTCGGCTTCACTTGTAAATCTGGCACGAACTTTCTTGAATCGTATTTCTGCAAATTCAAGGTTCCTATGATATTATGGATACTTTGTTCGCAAAAAACTCGACGTGGTTTTTTTCTCTGCGTAGATAGTTGTTAATGCCAAGTACAGTTTGCAACCCGTGCAGGTATATAATCCAGGCAGTCCAGACAATTTACGTCTGTGTTTTGGTGTCAGTAATGAATTTGTACGGAGACCTGGTACCGGTATTGCTGTGTCGAACTTGATTGTGGTACACTTCGCAGTTTTGGTGGGCTTGACTGAGAAACATGTCTGGGTTTGGTCTGTGTTCGATAGGACCCATATCTAACAGAAAGGGTCCTTGCCTATAAACACTTGGCAGTTCAGCATTGCATTCAGCAAGCCTATATCTGCTCATGAGACACTGCATGTCGAAACTGGTACAGCGTTTGCTTCTATGAGACCAATGCTGTGAAATAAATATTTCTCGGAAAGCCGTTTAGCAGATAGATTGTGTAAAAAAAAATACGTGAAGGCGGCATATTGTCAGTTTATCTATTTGATTTTTAATATTATATTGATCTATAACCCTCGACATACGTATTCTGTCACATGAAAAGGATGTACAACAAAAATCTGATTTTCATCAAGAGCATTTTACACGTTTCCATTAATTTTGGAAACGTGTTGTGGCCACAGTGGGGTTAGAGAACCACTTCAAGTGGCGTTGGGAGTTTGTGCAGATGATTTCAATTTGAACAAATATGCGTCCTCTTAAATGGATAAAAGTGGCCTGGAATGTCAATGCCACGCTTCTTGCCCATATTGAAACATTATGCGAACAAGTACGGGAATAATTCACCTTCATCGTCAACGTTGTGCAGCGAAACACCAAAGGCTCGCGAAGGCATCACGTTCCCGGAAAGAGATGATTGTTGTAATACCCATTTAATTATTTTAATGATCGTCATCACCATCATCATCATCTACCATGGTCAATCAACTGCTAGATGAAGGCCTCCCCAAACCGGCGCCGCCACCTCTCACGATGCTGCAATACAAAAATCCATCCAGCACTTTAGCTGATCTCATTGCTCCATCTCTCCTGGGTGAACGTTCACTCAGACTCGTTCCATTCTAATAGTTTGCACGATGTCATTAACCTGATGATGTTTCTCTGCCAATGTGATCCCAAGCACACATCTCTCTGTGTTTCTTTGCATAGAGTTACATGGCTTAAATAGTAGATATTTGTGGGATTTCTATAAAGTATGTGTCGAGTTATTAGATGTAAGAAGTATGCTTATATATTTTGTTATTTATATTTCCCATATCGCTAATGATCACTTTGTCTTGTGTATTTTAGAGTTTTGCATGACACTAGGACCCACGTCGAACAGAGAGGGTCCTTGCCTATAAACATCTGACAGTTCACCAGCATTGGCTCAGGGCTGCTGATGAGATACGGAATGTCAAAACGTGTTCAGAGTTTTCTTGTTGAGCCACTGCTGCTTAAATGATGCACTCCCAGAAAGCCGTGCAGCCCATGGAATGTGTACAAAATAAAATTTGTATATACATGGAGGGATAGATGTCAGTTTAACACCAATATTATCCATAATAGAGGTTTTTGGGTTGCAAATTGTAAATGTTGTGGGTTTGCTCTGCAACACACCGATGTGCTGAGCTAGTAAAGAATTGGCATCTTTTGTTTACGTGACAAACCTTAATAATTGGCTGTGTCGGGTGGTGTCGGGTTTAACGACTCGTTTATATTTACGAAATTTGAACCAAAAACCTCTGTTAGGGATCGATTTGTGCAGGCGACATTATTGACCGCACGTTTTTTTCTTACGTAGTTTCTCCACAATCGCACGAATGATTATTTTGTGCCTGTGTGCCACAGTGTTCCATCGCACGGGAGCGCTTGGTTGAATTGTAAAATTAGGCGATATAATCTTGCTCGTGCATTAATTATAGGATTCATTTTTGTGCAAATACCAGCGATGGAATAAAATAACACATCGTTTGTCATGGCCCCAGCACAGGTTAAGCACTTACATAATTGCTAATATGTTTTTTTCGTGTGTTATAAAAGCTTTAATGGGTTTATTCTGCAAATAACATAAACAGATTAATCAGGGTCGTTACAGCATGAAACCTTGTAAAATAATTCTTGATATATACCAGAGCGAACCAATAAACAGTCGTAGACCATTCTGTTATAAAAATACATTACGTAACTTACCATCCTTTCAATTTAAAGCTTTCGTGACTGCAGGGATTCATCTTCTTGGTTCTTTCGATAAAGTCACGTAGAAGGGAAATAATAAAATAATAAAAATTAAACAATAAAATACAATTTTCACGACGTTTCGGCCACAACGCAAGCAGCCGTCCTCAGGTGAAGAACAGGTCTGTCAGAAAGACAGTGTCTTCACCTGAGGACGGCTGCTTGCGTTGTGGCCGAAACGTCGTGAAAATGTTATTTTCTTATGTTTTATTTTTATTATTTTATTATTTCCCTTCTACATGACTTTACCGAAAGAACCAAGAAGAACTTACCATCCGTTAATGAGAGTGGGGTGGCTATCCTTGGCATGTCATCTTGTTGAGAGGTCATGTTAAACTTCTCTTCCAGTCATCCAAGCCTGACTGCTGATAAGAGACTGAATGCTGAAACCTGTCAAGAGTTAGGTGGCATTGTGGAGCAGTGGAAACATTTGCTCCTCACAGCAAGAAGGACCTGGGTTCAATACCCGTCCCGGGCGCTGATTGTTGTTGGGTTTGTGAGCTGTCCCCCTAGTCTGGATGACTTTCCTCCAGCTTGTATGGGTTTTCCTCCTCTAATAAACAAAACACAATGTAACTGGTAATTGGCAAAACATCCCGATGCTGAAAGATTACTTGATAATTACTCAGCTGGGATCAGATGGAGCAACATCGCCCCCCGACTTCAAAAACTTGGCGACGAACCTCCTGAAAAAGTATCTTGAGACTCAGCTTTTCTGGGTAAACAAGCGGAATAATAATGATAAAAATGGTTTGCATTAAACCAATGCTGATGAAAAACATCCCTCTCAAAGGGCTTTTTGGCTGCTGGAAAGTATTTTTACAAATATTTAATGTGGAGAGACAGACGTGTGAAGGAAGCGAATAGTCTGCTTATTTATTTTGTTACTCATATTCTCGAACTTATTTTGCACCGTACGTAGCCAGGCATGCTCATGGGAGCTGTCGTGCCACATCCGTTGCAGTACCGGGTTGCAGTTGATGTTGAGCGCTTCGTGGCAGGCCAATGCGTGGCTCCCTGTCCCCGTCGTGCGTTCATTTGTCTTTGCAGCGTGCCGATTTGTTGACCGGAGCAGGTTACTGCTACCGGCCACCGGCGGGCAGTTTCTGGGTTCTGTTCATTGCGTTATGAATCACAGTGACAGTGCCTTGGCAGCACGGCATTAATTATTGCAACGCCAGGACACCCTGGCATCTGTACAGCGGCACTTTGGCTTCAAAGGCCGATGTTGTGAGCCAGGATGAAATAATGATCTCTCCCCCATCCCCCGCTTGGCTGCTCACAGTCGAGCGCACATGGCTCCGTTTACGCGCAGCGCTTGGATGCCTTTCAGAACACATCTTGACAAATGTATTTTCAAGGCTGTAAAACAAATGTTGCTGAAGAAAAGCAAAATGTACAGAAGCAGCGAGTAAACTCGGTGCTTGAATTAAGCACCGAAGCGGGCCACCTATTGCGGGAGTCACGAGGACCGTGTGGCTCTTTTGAAATGGTTCCATCCAGAAGAAATAAGCGGACAATGCGCACGCCACATTCTCCTTCCCATACCTGTCCCTCTACGTGAACAACACATATCTTATCAGCCGCACGGCCCTTTACGAGCGCATTGTTTCAGCTGCCTTGGTTTTAACACAGGCAAAGTGTATCTAAAAAAAAATCTAATGGTTAGTTTTATATAGCGTCGTTCATGCAAATTGCTTCTCACAATCGCTGAGTAGGAACCACAGACCAAGCTGGAAGTCTGCCAGGCGGAAGAGCCAGCGCCACGAATTGCTCTGCAGTTCTCTATATGCGAAGCTTAAGAAGGGATAGACGACATCAGTCCACACTTTTGTGTGCTGCATTCTTCCTGGCGAGCCAGGGTATTGCACATCCCTGCCTCCACTGTGCTGGATGACACACGTGCATAGCCACCACCGGTTTCAACAGTCGGTGTGTCATCAGCAGAGTTAGGCTTGCTTGAACCACCAACGCTGCTGAAATTATGCGCTCACAGAAGGCCGCGTGTCAGATGGCACGTGTTAAAAATTGTATTCTTGTATTTTTTTTGTGGAGAGACGGACATGGGGAGGAGGCGTGCTGCCTGCGTGTTTATTTTGTTTCGTATATTCTGCACAGCGGCACCAATGATGATTGTGTGTTACGCGTTACTTTAGCAGCAGGATGGACACTGCGATGAAGGGTCTTCGGAGTCGAAGCCATGCCACTGCTATCAGTCCACTGTGCTGTGACCACAGCCATTGATTAGTTTGAAGAGGGCTGTGCATGTGCGCTGTACAGATTAGAGACCCCTACCAAATAACGTTTGTTATTTGTTGATGTTTGTAAGGTTCTGGAAACACGTGCATTTGACTTGTATAGGGAGATTTGGATGCGTGGTGCAGTGGTCACATCAGTGGTAATACCGGTGTTTTAAAGCAAGAAGTCCCTGGGTTCGATCCTGGCTCGTGTGCCTGTCTGTGTGCAGTATGTTTTATCTCCTGTTCTGCAGTGGGTTTCTTCCAGCTTCTCCTGTTTCCTTCCACAGCAAAAAAACAAGTAATATTTAAATATAAAAACGACTCCAGGAAGTGGCCGCAAAGCTTGCCATAACGTAAGAGGCCGTGTTGATTTACAGCCAACGTCAGTTGAGCGTGGACAATTAGACCCAAGCCAAAACATAACATATAAAAAAGATTGTTTAAAAAACAAATTTTGATAGAATATAGTATTGTCATCAGTATGACATAAGTATACCAAATTTGCAGTCGATACCACATTGGGAAGTGGGTTAAAATTGAGTTACAATATTTGAGGATACGACAACAACAACAGACAGAGTGAGTTAAATAAAAGCGTGTAAAAACACAATGTAATTGGTATTGGCCCAAATATCCCAGTTCTGAAAAATTACCTGCAAATTAGTCAATTTGGATTACACACAGCAGCAACATCGCTGAGTCGATCTAGGGGAGGCCCAAGACCGGTTCAGATAATCGCAACTGGTGGTGGCCATGTGCGGGAATGGAACTGGGCAGGTTTTTAACGCAGCACAACTGAAGATCCCCGTATAGTCTTAACAGACTGTTGGAGGCAAGTGCAGCTAGCGAGCACCTATGGGGAGGCCGACACGGCACACGAGACGGTGGGTGGCCAGCCACCCAGGCCCGACCGCCTTTGTCTGCCTACACACCAGGTACTCATTTTACGCCGAGACGACCTCGGGGAGGCCCAGGAGCGGTTCTGATGATCGTCACTGGGGTTGGGCGTGAGAGGGAATCGAACTGGGGTGGCCGGGGTTTGTAGTGTAGTGCGCTAACCACTATACTACCGCTCCTGACACACACACATATATACACAAAACGCATACACACGCTCGTGTACACACACCGAATAGTTCGGCGGTTCGTTTCGCCAGTACGAATAGGCGCTTACAAGTTTTAATTTTAAAAAAATGTCACGGAATTTGTTAACTCCGTGTTGACGTGAGGCTTTTGTCCAGTGAGTGTGTCGACTTACAATCGGTTGGACTAATAATGAACGAGCCTCAGGAACTGGGCGTGAAGTGTTCTGACGGTGAGTTGCAAATAATGTCGAATTTTGTAGCACGGGAATATTGATTAATGCATGGATAGGGTGTCTCACCTTAAATTTATTATCGGAAGTTTATAGCTTCACGTTTACAGGTAATTTATAGGGAAGGTAGCGGCTCAGCCGCTTTAAGATGTTCTCTGTTCATGTTTTGTTTGTTGCGGTTGCACCCGACTCAATAGCCGCATGGCTCACAGGGCTATCTATATATATAAAAAAAGGGAAATTTGTGATTGTGTGTCTGTTCAAAATGTTTAGCGTATTTCCTGACATGCAACAAACTTAAAATTTGCCATGTGGGTACTTTCCAGACTGTACATCATGCAAACATTATAAAAATACACTTTTGTATTTTGGGGGGGGGGGGGGGAGCTCAATAATGCATAGATTTTTTGCACGCCAAGTGAGCTGTGACGTCAAATCTGTCACGTGACCCGCGCACGTGGAAGTGTAACGCATTGTAGTGTAGTGGTTAGCGCGCTGCGAACCCAGCGACCCGAGTTCGATTTCCGCTCACGGCCACCACCGGTGACGATTATTTTAACCGCTCCTGGGCCTCCCCTAGGTCGACTCAGCCTCAAACGAGTAACTGCTGTGGTGTGTGAACATCGCCACTGGGGAGACAAAGGCGGCCGGGCGTGGTGGATCCAAGTCCCGGGCGAAGCCGGGTTGTACAGCTAGTACCTAATAAATGAAACTTGAAAACTGTGCGATGGTGCCAAGTATAGAAATTATGTTAATGAGTCCCGTCGCACGCGCCGATTGGTGGCAGGGCGTGACGTCACCGCGACCAAGCAGCCAACCAGAGAGGGCATCGCGCGCACTCGAACAGCTCGCCCGAGACGTTGAAGGAAGCAGTGCCCAATTCGACAACCCATGGTTAACAAGGCACCTTGCGATGCACTTGAGCCACTTGCACGACATAACAATCATGTTGTCACTGCATTTATCTAAAAAAAATGTTGTTTGTTTAAGAGCACATCTTGCGAGGTGTTATCGTGAAGATATCGTTGATGTTACTCGCATTAAGGCTGGAAACGGCAGTTATGTAGCTAGTCATGTCTTCATTATAATTTTGAACAAATTGTTAAAATGTGAAAGCGGCTCAAATGAGCATTAAGGCATTGCTCATCTCCTTTTCAGCACTGATCCGGTGGTGTAAATTCTACGTTCCTATGGCGGGGGGGGGGGGGGAGTCTACTTATAGGATAACCACTGGTGACTTCCCCACAAAGCGGTACTCATTGTATTGACCACAGAGGGATGATGGGCTGAGCCGCCCCCAACCAGGATTTGAACTTGCAACCTTGTGATTGCGAGCCACCCACTCCACCGCTTAGCCACCACCGGGCCGGATAGAATTACTTTACACGGAGAGCCCTCGTGGACACAATGAAGACCGTCCACGTTTAGCCGGCACTCCTCTCTCTCAGGAGGCTCCCGCGTTACGATACCAGGCCTCATTAACACTGCACTTAGCCACCACACAGCAGGTCACAACAACACGCTCGCCCGCCCCGTCCGCCCGCTCTATCACTGAGCCACCTGGCCCGTCATGAATAGGTGGTAGTTATTAACGCAGTTGGCCCAGAATCTCGAGAGGCGTTTGATGCAGAGAGGAGCGTAGTTCTGAAACAGATTCACCCTGGGCAGTTGTGTGCATATTCAGGCTAAGATGTGCTGCTGATCCTAGTGCTGTTCGCCCATCGTGCACAGCTATTTTTAATCAAGCTTTTGCCAGCTTCATTATGGATGGGGAAGGGATTTGACAGACAACATCAGTAGGTCGCATTAATGTTTACGCCTGTACGTGCAGCGTGAGAAGCGTGGAGAGGTTGACTCTGGGAATTACACTGAGAAGCCGAAGTTTATTGAACACTCGCAGGTTAATGGCATCATCCACGTGATTAAATAAGTGAGTGGACTTGGTGAGCACTTGTCATTGCTACAAGGGTTGATGAATGATGTCCAAGAATAATAACAGAGTTGCAGCCAAGGAGTGGAATGTGTCTGAGAGGATGACCTCTGGGGAGATAGAGCGATGAAATAGTCCATTTTGATGAACTATTTCATTTGGATGGATTGTTATGAAATATATCACCCAGGAAATCCCATGCTAGCGCAACATCTTGTTTGCAAACGTGTCCAAAATTGTTGCACCACAACATCCTGAGAGGTGGTGGTTGCGGCTTGGGGAGGCCGTTCTCCAGCAGTGGATCGACCACGGTTGAAGACGGCGGCGGCGACGATGCAGCGTGACAGAATTGGCATGCGTGTAGCACGGTAGCGTTTGTTATGTTGCAGCAGCTTCACACATTGCCACATTGCACGGCGTTTTTGCGCACGTCAAACGTCAGTTTTAAGATTAGCGGAAACAACATTGCAGATTTAATATGAACAAACAAAAATGTTTTAACTTAATATGTGCAGCACACTGCTCATATTCCCAAGAAGCGTATTACCGACGAAGGGAGTGAGTAAACAGTTTACTCAATTATACTGGGAGCGTAAACACGCGGCGGCGGTGTGGCACGTAAAACCAATAGAGATGGTTTTACTGTCGGCGTGGGAGCCGCGATTGCCTCTGGCAGAACATCTGTCGAAATCAACAGCCGCAAGCAATCTGCTTCCACTCCAGAGGCTCTCAAGCATCCGAGTGCAGAGCTCTTTTGTTTGATGGAATAATGCGAGCGGTGAAATAACCCAGCGCCATAGACTGGCACGGCCTGACAACAACAGCCACACGAGCGGAGGAGACTGGCCAGCCACAGCCTGCCCACAGCCACACCAGCGGAGGCTCGCCAGCCACAGCCTGCCAGAGTTAATGCTAACACTGGTCAACAAAAAAATAAATAAAAATTCGGACCTGGACTCTTGCAGCTGTTCTAGACTAATTTCAGGGTGCCGATTCCAAATCTGATCTCAGATTTGCTCTAGCACATCTCATTTTTATGCTATCGGCATACCCCATTTTCATTGATTTTACCCGAAATTAACTCTGTCACTTATGATTGCAAGTTGTTGCGAGTCAGTGACTGCTTTAGTGTTAAAATATGGTGCTGTATTTTTAGGATAGTGTGTTTATAATATAATTTTATGTAGATATCCACATTTATTTAATATTTTTCTTCTGCAGTTTTGATTGAAAATGCAATATTTGATATCTCAAAAACCTGATGTGATCAACAAAAACTGATGTCAGATTTGGAATCAGCACCCCAAAATTACCTTAAAACCGTTGAAATACCTTATGCCAGGAAAAGTGTGTTGACCAGTGTAATTTAATCGTTTCTGGTAAAGCCGCCCTCCTTTTTGCCAGGGCGTCACAGGGTGCTTCGCATGCAGTCCGCGACTCGGATCTCTTCTGAGCGCATTGAAAGGGCACCCCAAGTGGCAGCCTAACCCTGTGCGACATAAGGTGACTCGGCACCTGGTCTGCGAGCGGGCGCGATTCTGCTGGCAGTAGGGGCTGATGATGAATTGGTACGTGTAAACCCAATTGAGTAATTTGCGCATAATTTTCAAATCTGGCCAAATTTGGACCGTGACGCTAGCACGCAGTGTCCTACATCAGGAGAGGACTGTCAGCCACACCCCTGACGGTCATGGATGGCGATTCGACTCCTGAATCAAATCGGGGTTTTTCTTTTCTTCTTCCAATTGCGGTCAATGAGAATGGCCCATGTGATTAATTCGTTACGATGCTCTTCCGGCACAGCTAGCATCAGTGGTGCGATTCATCTGAAGTGGTCCTGAGTCCCCCCCCCCCCCCCCCATATCAACCGGCACTGACTACAGCGTGGTGACAAGTGGCCATACAACCTCCCATGGGGAGGCCTTCATTCAGCAATGGATTGATAAGGACCAGTAACCATATGCTGCGTAATATTATTAGAAACACATGTACTATATGAACCTCATGGCGGAATCCCGGGGTCCCATAAGCCGGCTCTCGCATAAACATATTAGAAATAATGTAAACAAAAACTTTGCTCTTTTTCACCAATGGTTTTGAAGGATGGTGGCAAGTGTTGTCTTGTTAAACTATGCCATTAAAACTGAAAACTACTTACCTGCAGTACCTCTATTTAAATACACTATCGAAAAAAATATTTACACCCCTCGTGTGGATTTATGAACACACTTTGTAAACAGTACATAACATATTCTTGGTTCTTTCGGTAAAGTCACGTAGAAGGGAAATAATAAAATAATAAAAATATTCTACCACAGCAAGAAAATGTTCTTGCTGTGGATTTCACACATGATGATGATTGCTTGTGTTGCAGTCGAAACGTCGTGAGAATTTTATTGTTTAATATTTTTATTATTTTATTATTTCTCTTGTACGTGACTTTAACGAAAAAAACCAAGAATATGAATCCCTGCAGTCACGAAAGTTTTAAATCAAAAGTACATGAAATAGTACGTGTTTTCAATCCGTTGTTCATATTGTAACAAGCGTTTATACCAATGTTACTCTACAGTGTAGTGGGTTGCCGCTCCTCTTATCCGCATTGATACGAGAGCGGTATGTGGGGACTACGGCTTAACCGCAAAAAAAACCTATTTGCACAGATGCATACGGACAAAAGAAGTATTAACAGGAGGAAGTAACGGTGCAACGCATCTCATCTGTTAAATATCTGCAGGTAATAGGATTGTCATCGATTGATCCTGGCTACAGACATTGGTAGGTCACAAATAATAATGAAGATAAGAGAGCATAATTTGGAGCTTTCGTGACTGCAGGAATTATTCTTTGGTTCTTTCGGAAGTTTAAAGTTTGTTTTTTCTCTCTCTCTCTCTCTGGGTTTTTTCGTTGTCTCTCTCTGCTTGTGTATCGGTCTTCGTGTCTGTGTTTTTTTAATTTCACACTTAATTTAGCAATCTTTGGAAGAACGTAATCAACCAGGCTATGCGTTAATTGTGTGTTGACCGACCCTCTGTGTTGCATTCCATTACATTTCGAAATTTTTGCTAGGTTAGTTAATTTAGTGTGTCTCTCTCCCTGCCTCCTAATTTTTTCAAGCTTTCGTACCGTACCACTCATCGTGCTACTCATTGACATGATAATTTCTCTAACCCCTCTCTCTCCGCCCCTGCCCCCCTCTCTCAAGCTTTTTACACCTTTCCACTCACCGTTTCCACTCATGGACATGCTAATTTTTCTAACCCCTCCCTCTCTCCCCGCCCTCGACACAGAGGCGTAGTTTCTCTTTGTGCCTATGTTTGCTCTCTCTCTATGTATCTCTGTGATATCTGTCTGCTTATATGTCTGTCTATGTTTCTGGTTCTGTGTTTAATCTCTCTCTCAAATTTAGCATTCTCAGGAAGAACGTAATCAACCAGATAGGGTGTTGACTGTTATGTTATCCAACTCTCTGTTGTATTACATTACATTTCTAAGTATACTAGATTTGTGTTTCACTTTAAGTTATACCTGATGATGATTGCTTGTGTTGCAATCGAAACGTCGTATGCTAGTATTTAATTTAATTTATTATTTTATCTTTATACGTGACTTTACCGAAAGAACCAAAGGATAAGAGAGCAGTTTCACTGTGTTATGCATACCGTGATGACAAATATAGTTCGTGTAGGCAGTTTGAGCAGCTTGGGATAAGACTTGTGATCCTGCGCATACCCATCCTTGCTCCGCTTGGACACGACATGACAACAGAATGATGCGCGCCAAGTGGGTCGCGGCGTTTATGTGCGCGGTGGGACGGAGTCGGCAAAAATAAGTAAATTAATTAGGATTTTTACTTTCGTTGATTCGGGACCCCGGGGTCCCGCCATAAGGTTCATATCCAGCTTATGCCAGTGAATGTAATATTTGTTGTGTGCTTTGTTACAAGTTCTATTCATATTAATATACATTACTTATAACATTTTATTCTTTTGTATTTGCAATATATCGATCGCTAGCGTTACAAACAGAGTAGGGCTGTTTTTTTTTTTACAGTCATCTCCCAGCCCCCCCAATGATTGCGTTGACTAATGTAGTTTCATGTCGCGAGTCCAGTGGCGGCGTACACAAAGTGCTCCAGTTCACACAGCGGTAGCGACATTTCACTCGCTCGTTTGTTATCACCTGGCTACAGCATGTGGATATGGATATTTTGAGAATATATCTACGTATAGAGAATATGACTACTCTCTCGCGTGGCAGGTTCATTCCTGACATTTCCATTACAAAAAACGTGAATTACAATGTCATGAACTACAAATGTTTATCTTTTTCATTTTATCCAAATGGAAAAAAAACCTCTTAAGGCATTTCTGGTTTTAACTCGACCACGTGTTTCTTTAAGTGTAGGGCATGGAATGTAATGAATGGTTTATTGTCCCTACTGATGTGTCCACACCAATGCAATGTGTAGGGGTAGCATTCTATTCTACTTGGCACTATTTTAGTTTTCTGTAAACGCAGTTGCTGAGCACAGCTCCAAAAAGGGCCCAAAACGTCTAGGAGCCAGCAACAAAAAGTAGGATCAAAGTTGTAACAGAGCAAGGTTATTGTAAGAGATTGCGAAAGGGAAATCGACGATGGGAGGAGGGAATTCCAACGTGGAGCAGCAGTGCGAGGGAGGAAGCAAAGAGAGAATTGAGGTGACCTGTCGGCAAAGCCCCAAGGGACGGCTGACGGCTGGCTCAAGGAAGCTGTCCCTCCGCCACGCCGCTCTGGGTGTTAAACGCAGCTCCGCCCCCCCCTCCCCCGTTACAGTCAGATAAGAAATCGAATCGTGTGCGGTTTCACAGCCAATGTTGACGTACATTGGTCTTTGAGGTTAACCATTTTTCTGATTGCGAGTGCATGACTTCTCTTGCTCGTGGGTTAAAAAAAAAACGGTGCCCTCGCTACCGATAATTAGGAGCTCGGTGAACTGCAATTCCGCTTAAAAGCGCATGCCGTTTGATTAAGGATTCTCAAAGTTCTCATTACCATACGGTACTTGTAAAAGTGTACTTTGATGTGCGGTGCAGTGGTATACCGTATTTAAAAGGGACTATTAACGGAGAGCTTGTCGACTAAAAAAAATATAGAATTTCATTGTCTGAAAGGTTGTTGAGACAAATACCTGAACCACTGAGGCGGCACTTCATCACGGCCTGTGAAGTGTAATGAGAGTGCCCATTAACCTTGCTGTGGCGGGGCAGCCGCCCTGGTGGTAGCTTAATGAGCCCCGGTGAGAAACACGAGAGCAAACAAACACTTTCTAATACTTTTCATTATGATCATTTGAGCCTCTGTTGTGGCTCATAATCATGTTTGGCACGTTCTCCGCCAGTGCGATGTACCTCTGCGTTACCATTTCCACGCGGCCGATCTCAAATGTCCCGTCGTGGGGGCGGCAGGGTGGCGCAGCAGTAATCCTCTGGCCCCCACAGCGAGAAGTCCCTGTGTTCGATTCCCAACTCCGTGGAGTTTGTATGTTCTGTCCTGTTCTGCTTGGGTTTCCTCCGGGTTCTTTGGTTTCCTCCCATAGATACAAATAATTCACAGTGTAACTGGTATTGGCCAAACATCCCAATTGCTAGAAATGTACCAGCAAATTACTCAACTGGGCTTACACACAGCAATCATCGCCCCCTACTGCGAAAACTTAACGGTGAGGATTATTCATACTTTGGTCACCGACACGCTCCGATTCGGTATAGTTGAACTCCATCCTGTGCCAGTCACTCAGAGACTTAGATTTAGATTATTAACATGAGTATTAGCTGTGACCTGCAGTGGTGGTTGGACGCAGTGTGGTTGATGAGATGAAACAGTCGGTGCCTGGTAGAAACCGAGCCCTCGCACACAGAGGAGGAATCGATTGAGACGAGTGAAGTTCTCTGGAACAGCACAACACGAGCGTGGCAGTAGCGACAAGAGTGCTCGCGGCTCGCCAGCTCTGTGCTGAGGTTCATAGTCTGAGAACGTGCACTTGCGTGGCGAATTGCCCAAGGAACCATCGGCGCGTGGAATAATATATTGAACCATAAAACACCGCTCTTGGTGACTCACAATTGTGTGCGTGGCCACGTACGTGGGCGTTGTCGGCAACCCTCAGAATGGCCCTGGACCGGCGGCAGTGCCCGCTTGCGAAGCGCGTCGTGACCGAGCGGGCGCGCCGCTCTCGGCTGCCTCTCGCTCAGCTCGGCCGGTTACCCACCTGCGTCAGGTGGCCCGGCCGGCTGTCTGCGCTGTACGTGGACGCACATACAGACAGCATCGTTTAATCTATGAATCAAAATATTTTAACCTTGATAATCCCTTGATGCAGAACATTTTGTTGGCATGGGTGTTGGGTAGTTGCATGTTGGCATTGCGTTACGTGCAGCGTCATAACTGCCAGTGCTTCCCCTTCACGTTTAAGTGTGCCATCTGGTACACAATGCAATTATTATTGTCATCGTCAGCCATGATCAATCCGCTGCTGAATGAAGGCCTCCCCAAACCGCCATCACCTCTCATGCTCCTGCGAGGCATAAATCCACCTGGCACCTGCACGCACACTGAATTCATTTCTCCATTTCCTTGGTGGATGCCCTGTCGGATGCATTCTTGGCTGCCACTCCATTTTTATTTCCAACCTTCATCCGTCATCCCTGCTAGCGACATGTCCTGCCCAGCCTACTTACTTGGTTTAATATTATGGATGATTTTAAATAGCTTCAAATCCATTTACACAATCTACTGTCGTGTAATGCGGGATCGCAAACATGACGATTCCGCATATTTACCCAGGAAAGCCTTCACCGAGTTTCAAGACTGTTTCAAGAGGGTTCTGCCAAGTTTTGCACAGCAGGGTTCCAAGTTGCTGCTGTGCGATATCCCAATTGAGCGATTCTTCAGCATTGAGATGTTTGTCCAATCCCAGTCGCACTGTTGGGGGAGACAGGGACAGGGGGGGGGGGGGTTTAGCTGTGATGTTCCGTCAGCAGGAGGTGTCACTTCTGCGGGGTCTTGATCTGGACCCCTTCCGGCGCTGTGAATATACAGAGCCTCTTCATGCCGAGCCGGTCGCTCACTTGAAACCTGGCAGCGTGAGCTTTCTCTTCTGTTGTCACAGGCTCTTCTGTGAAATATTTGCCGTCGAGTGGGCTGTGCGCAGTAATCGATGTTATCTTAAAGCAAACTCGAAAGAGAGCGTTTCCCATTCTGAGTACCGTGTGTGTGTGTATGTACGTGCGTGCGCCTGCTGTGGGCCTGGCGCGCGCACGCGACGTGCGTTCCTTGCTGGCGGCGGCGATGGCTTTATCGCTTATTTCTTTCAGCTGCCGCCTGGGTGGAACGCGCGGCTCGGTTTATCTTGATTCACGGCTCGTAGTGACGGCGAGATGGATATCCACTTGGACGTTCCGCTTGCATGCCGCGGTACCTGCGGTTCGCGGTGCTAACGCCGCGTGAGTTTTTGCTTCTGGGCGATCTGTAAGTACCAGTGTCTTGTGCTTGTAACTGTCGCAAGCGGCCGTGCCGTCCTTTACCCGCCACTTGTTATTCAGCACTTTGAACATGATTGCGTACGTTTACTCAGGGAAAGCCTCACAGAGTCTCAAGACTACTCTTTTTCACGTGGTTCCTGGCAAGTTTTCGCGGGTGAGGAATTTGCAGGTACATTTTCAGTATTGGGATGTTTGGCCAATGGCAATCACGTTGGATGTGTTTTTTTGTTTGCTTAGCTATGGGAGGAAACCAGAGAACCCAGATGAAACCCATGCAGGACAGGGGGAGAACTTACAACCTCCACACGCCAAGGGCCGGAGTTGAGAGTTGTCGAACCCAGGCAAGATGTTATCTGCCTCGCCTGGTATACAGGAGGTGGTGGGTTCGATCTCGACTGTGACACCTGTATATTTGGGGTTTGCACGTTCTCCCCGTGGTCGCGTGGATTTTTTTACAGGTCCTCCGGTTTTTCCCTGCACATTTTAGAAACGCGTTTAAAGTATTGGGCTGCAATACATTTCCACATGATAAGCCGCTTCGTTGAGCTATCATTCAGGTTGCTCCTGAAAAAGACCTATATAGCTCAGTGGACCTTACCTGGTAAATAAACACAGTTTATATAGTTTTTTTTCAATAGTTTCATGACAGCGTCTCCCACCATATAGAGAGTGTTAGAGCCCATAAACAACATCTGCCATACAGGACGAGAGAGTATCCAGCCGTGTGACTCGAGAAAATGCTTGCGAGTTCACACCCTGGTTAGAGAGCTGATTAAGCACATCATTCTTCCGAGGTTTATAAAACCAGCACCGCGTTGTGGGGTAGTCAAGAGTGGTTGTCTTGTGCATAGGCCCATTTCCACCATCGGAATCTGGGATTTCCACCACTGACACTCCAGGGCTATAAACAGGAGATAAACAATGCGTCAATGCTCATTTCAGTAAAAATTACCTTGATGTGGTAATACATTGATTCCTTTATTTTACCATATAGAAACCTAGCGCGCACCCTCTACTCACTTTGACGTGAGTTCTTGCAGGTTTTGGCTTCTCATCAACAATACTCCATATATTTCCATCGGGTCTGGCTTTCAAGAAAGTCACCAGATTTTCCGAAGTCTTGTTCCTGTTGCGCATGAGAAGCAGACCGTGCGGTGTAGAAAGCGGCCACGCTGCACATGGAAAATATTTACTTCCGGATCTGATGCCCGATCCCAGGCTCGTGGGCGTCAACGAGAACCCACCGAGAGCCACCGAATGGCATCGCCAAACTCGCGGCTAACCGAGTAACGGTGAAAATGGTCGAGTGCGAGGGAGCGGGATCAGGTGGGCAAACGCATCCCAGAGGACGTCCACCGAGGAGACGCGGGGACTCAGCCCGTCATCTTCTCCGGGGTCAATGAAACGGAGTGCCACTTTGATGTGAAGCCGAGAGCGGTTGTCCTATGGACAGACTTGCCCCCGCCATATGAAGTTTTCCACCACGGCCTCAGGGCTCTGAACAAGAAAGCACCACTGCCTCGGTGCTTATTATTATTTATGCCGGATTTTACCGAGTGTTTTACATTGCTTTCAAGTCCTTCTGTGGTCACGATATTCTCGTTTAACCCACGGTGTCGTTCGTGATGTTGAAACGCATCTACACGGCGGCATAATTTTTACTTGCAGATTATAAATTAGCATAACTTCTCTGGGTGATAAATTAACAAGAGCTTCTTTGGCTGTAGCTAACACATTTCATAGGTTGAGTGTGCACTTGATAAAATAATAATTTTACTTTACTTTTAAATACGGTACATCTACACGGTTGTATTTCTTTCATAGCCATGAATGATCACGTTAGCCATTCGTATATTCTCGTACATTCTTTACATTTGTACCAAAGGGGTCTTCTTTGTGTGTTTGCCCAGAGGTCAGCGACTCGCGCGTTGCGGGGTTTAAATGTCTCTATTGACTGTGGCAGGCCGCGTTGCGTTCCGCACGAGAGCACGGTTTGCTGCCAAACACACTTATATTTGCACCCTTCTCAGCGCACATGCTTTTGCGACCAAGTGTGTTTGGAGAGGGGCTTCCCCCCCCCCCCCCCGCGGTGGCTCACAACGGAGGCTGCTGGGCTCTGTAAGCCATGACGCGCATCCCACAGCAAGGAGGGGTATTTCTTAGTCATTATTATTATTAAAAATTATAATTACTGTTCTGCTTGTTAGCCAGGAAAACCTCACCGAGTCCCAAGACTTTTTTTTATTGAGGCAATGCGTGGACCCAATACATCACCTTGTGACGCACGTACACACCCTCAACATACACTAATCCGGTTATAAAAGGCAGGGGATAGAAAGATGGGGAACGAACCTGCTGCTGCACCAAACCAGACGGGGGTCCCCACCGAAAGGGGCAGGGGGTAGTTTTTTAAGTAAGGGCGGGGGGGGATGACAAGGGGAGGGGAGGGATGTAACCCAAATGCACCTGAAATAAATAAAAGAATGATATAATCAAGAATGATATAAGAGTCTGGCTCCCGTGTAAACCATAGGGGTTGTTCTACCCCTTATCCTCGGTTTCTGTCTCCCGACCGTCCGAGTGCCGAGACTTTTTTTTAAGAAAGGTCCTGCCAAATTTTTGCAGTAGGGGATGATGTTGCTGCTGTCTGTGTGTCAGAGTGTTACCACCAGGCCACCGTGCTGCCCATTGTATTGTGGTGTTCCCCCTTGTGCTTTGACGACACGATTCCTCTCATGGCCGTGATCACTTAGTCAAGATCGGCTCTCCTCCCCTCTCAACTCCGGGGCAGAGCCGTCGCTCATTTCACGTTCAGTGCACGAGCCACCCAGAGACTCCCTGGACTTGTACATTGTTACACACTGACATTTGTTTCCCTCCGTGTACTAAATTTAGGAAAAAAATGTTACAAAAAAAAACCTTGATTGTTGTGTTACGTTTTTTGTTGTTTCACTTGAAACGTACATCGGTAGAATGTCGTTTCTTCTTTCGTTATTATTGATGCGTCGTTATACAGCTCGTGTTTATTGTATTGCCTTTAATCCACCAAAACTCGATTGTGACAAATTTAAGATTGCCCATTAACTATGACCCATAAATTGGCGGCGATATGAGATTGCCTCACTTACACTGCCTTGTTGCTAATGTGCAACTATCTGCTTTAAACAGTGGGGGAAATTGCTCGTGTTTTATGAGTCTAGGGTCTACAGTTGGAGGTTGTAAATGCTTTATTTGCTGCTGCGCGATAAGATAGCGCGAGATGTAATGTGAAAACGTCGATACCTCTAAGGCAATGGCGCTGCAGCAATTCCCCCGACACGAGCTCTCACGCAGATGCTTTAAATACTCAACACGGGGACGCGGCCCAGCCGTAGCGTTCCCCAATTAATGGCAGCGGTTTGCTGCTCATAATCAGACGATACGTGCAACTTTAATAAACAGCAGAAGTTTAACTCTTGTTTTTTTTTTTCTCACGCAAACCGCATCGTTGTCGGCACCACAGCAGTTGCTGTGGTGCCGTCAACGATGCGGTCTCTGTGCGAACTCGCGATCAGCTGGTCCCCAACGAAGGGTTCCCGTTCTCGCTTCCCGTGTGCTTTTGTACCCTGAAGCGGTACCCAGAGGCCACTGCCACCCCGCGACCCGCCACATAAACACACTGGCACAATGCACGACAGTGGCACTTCCTTAGATCCTTCCTAAGGGGAGCGATATCTTGAAATGAAAAAGTCCTGCTGGGATTTTCATAATTACCTCGGATGGCTGGGGTCATCGCGGTGGTCTAATTATCGACCTGTTTCAAGTTAATTTGTGTAACCAGGTGAGAACCCAAGAGACGAGGATAGAGTCTCATTTACATGGGTTGACCGTGGTCATCAAAATGAAAAAACTAAACTAAAGTACAGAGAATTACGCAACTACAAGGCCTGCTCAAGGAGCAAACCATCGGTGGCACTGTTGACCTCGCTTGCCACGGTCAGGTGACACACTAACCCCGCAAGCGAAGGCCGTGAAGGCCGTGCGGGGTAGCCCTGCGCCCACGCTAAGCATCTGAAACTCGGTCAGCTGGGGTCCTTCCATCTATAAGCAGCCAGTCAAGCACAGCTCTCGATTGGTTTCGGAAGCAGAGTTCGGACAAATTACTGGTCCAGCAAACGCCTTACGATCTTTGGAACAGCGGTGCAATATAAATGTGGTTTATTATTAAAATCTAAATCGGAGCAATAACAATCCCATTGAGATTGAAGCAGAAGACATTGACACGACCGTTTCACAGCGGGACCAGTGGACGTGAGTGCTGTATGTATGTTGAACTTTTTTCACACCGCACGTAGCCAACCGTGCTAATCGGAGGTGCAGGGGGTGCTGTGTGTTGGGGGGTGGGGTGGGCGTTGGGTGCTGGCCAGTGGGCGCTGGGCGACCGTGTCATGAGCGTTTATCGTTGCTGCAGGTGAAGGCACTCGCGGAGTCGTGCGAGAGGAACGGTGCCGACGAGGCGCTCCGGGGGGACGGCAAGGACGCGCAGCGCAGCTCGTCGCAGGACCGGCAGAGCGACGTAAGTCGTGGACCCGCCGCGCTGCTGGCGCCGCGCGCTGCATTCGCTCCGCACGCGACTTGCTCTGTTTTATTGACCGGCCCAGTGGCTCAGCGGTGGAGTGGGTGGCTCGCAAAAATAAGTTTGTGAGTTTAAATTCTAGTTTAACACGTAAGCTTTCGCGACCAATATTATTCATAATCAACGTTTTTGGGTTTAGAAACGTCGTACTCAAATTGTAAATGTTGTGGTTTCGCGCTTCAACACACCGGTGGGCTAAAGCAGTGAACTAATTTGTCTTTTGTCAACGTGACACTTTTTTACTGATTGGCCGTGTCGGGTGGTGGAGGGTTACGACACATTTATAAATAATGCGATCTAAACCCAAAAACGTTGATTATGAGTTTAAATTCTGGTTGGGGGGGTGGCTCAGCCCATCATCCCTCCAAGGACAATAAAATAGGTACTACTTTGGGACGAAATCAACAGTGGTTTTCCTACGGAGAGACTCGCTCCCGAAAAAACATCTGTAATGTCCACCACTGGCTCAGAGCTGAAATAGGAGGTGAGCACCACCTCAATACTCAATTGTGCAGTAAATCAACTTGTCTTGATTTTTTTCAACAATATTTTGTGCGTGGTTAAATCCACTGCTAGATTGTTACTAGATCCAGTAATTTCACAGTAATGTTTCCAGGGTTATTTTTTTAGTCGGTGGTGAAACCGGCGACGATTTGTGTTGACATCTCCACAAACACTGCGTGAGGGCCAGGGGCCTGTTGGTCTCTTGGCTTCTGAATCCCCCCCCCCCACGTGTTCTCTTTCATCACAGGGATTCGGTTTGTCCTGCTAAGCCCAAATCTTTTCCACCAAATCTTCAGATCTCTCCCACAATCATACTGCTTACAATACCCTCCCCCTCTTTTACCTCGAATCACTGCACCAGATTGAATTAAATGATGAATTCACCCGGCTGCTGCTCTATTTAAGACCGGGAGCAACAGGAGAGCTTCACCATTCTTGCCCGATGAAGCTGATTGTAATTACCAGCGAAACGTCGTACTCAAATTTTAAAATGCTGTTGATTCTCTCTTCAACACACCGGTGGGCTAAAGAAGTGAATTATTTTGTCCTTTGAAAACGTAACACATTTTTTACTATTTGGCCGTGTTGGGTGGTGGAGGGTTACGACACATTTATAAATAACGCGATCTGACCCAAAACCCTATATTATGAATACTGCTGCCCGCTGACACGACTGCATGCCTTCCTTCGTAGGGATCGCTGAAGCCCTTGGCCTTTATTGTTTGTAACCCGCAGCCACGCGGGCATGCTGGTCAGTGCTCTAATTATGGTGTTTGAAACCTTGTGCTCTATATCAGTGGTTCCCAGCAACTGGACCCACGGATCCCCGTGCACCAATGATGTTTTGCAAAGTAAAAGCTAATCCAAGTAACCCACTTAAAATCTTAATAAAAAAGCCAGGAAACCAGTGATTTGTGAAAAATATCTTTATCATTGCACAATGTTCAGGACCGAAATTGCAGTCTTTTGTGAAACAAAACAGTTTCTGTTTGCAGTAGTTCCGCGGAGAGCTTCCAGTGGCCTTGCAGAGCACTGGTTGAGAACTCCCGCTCTGCTCATTGCATGTGCACTTGTGCACGTGCCTGCAGGTTCATGGTACAAGTTATATCCTGAGTGTTCTAGCAAAGGTGGAATATAAGAAGCCATACAGTGCTCAGTGTGAAGCCTGTGTGAATTTCTTATTAACTTTAATGCATGAGAGGTGGCTCAGTGGTAGAGCTCACAAACGGGGGAGGCTGTGGGTTCCAATCCCGCAGGAATGCTGATGGGCATTAATGTATCGGCCTTAGCACATACTTGCAAACATAATAAGAAGATGAGCTCATATTTGACAAGAATATGATCGAGTGTCAGAGCTGCTATCTTTTCTCACAGCCCAGACCGATCCAAACTGTGCAGTTCACTCCAATAAAATTCAGCCCAGTACAGCTGCCAGATCTCGGCGCAAATCAATTCCTGCTGCCGCCCGAACGCAAGTTCCCCCAGCTGTCCGGGTCAAACCCGGGCAGGCGGCGACCGTAGTTGGGAAGCGGTGTCGCGGTTGCGTTCAGTTTGTCACGCCGTGCTGTGCGGCGGAGAGGGAGGAGGCCGAGCGTGCGCACGGCACCCGCTGCACGGCATTGCCACCTTGTGGCGGCGCTGCGCCCGGGACACAGCCACGCTTGCGAGCAAAAGCGTTGTTTCGTAAGGCACGTGTTTTCACGTTGCGTACCGGTGTGGGTTTTGTCGCCACAACGTGGCGCCGATGTTCTCCGCGCGAATTCTACATTCTCCTGCACAAGTATTATCGCCGCACCCTCCGCCCCACAGGTTGAGATTGCCGTCCAAAAGGGGAAATGAATGATTTTCTCCGTGATATTACAATGTGTACAGACCCGAATTATCACGTGCACCGTTTTAACAATTAATAATTTCGTACATTTGGTATTCATGCCGTTTGTATAGCCCAGGCTATCACGAAGGCAACGTGTGTCACGTGCATGGTCGGCACTAGTTACACAGTAGGGGGCGGTGTTGCTGATGTGTATCTCAATTGAGTGATTTGTGGTTAAATTTGGCAAATATGGAGCATGTGACACCTGCAGAAAATAGCTTAATATTTTTTAATGACATCACCGGAGCTTTTAACGTCTACTGTGAAGCACATGAAGCAGGCAGTGCATATTTTGCAGCTAACAGACCCGCGGTGATAACCAGGGCGGCCTGCCTATGTCGAACCATGAATGTATGCAGCAAACCGCGAACACACATTCCTGCTGTTAGGCAGCACCAGGAATCTAAGCGCACGAAATGTGCCCTAAACTCAACAGCAATGCTGTGCCGCTTCACGCGTTATTCCTCCGTTCTTGTACGTTGTTTCAATTCGCTTTTTTTTCCTGATTGAGATAATTTCTTCTAATGTGCTTCCTCCATCACAGCTGGAATGTGAGCTGCCTCTTCGCCTAAACCCATCTCCACGTTTCTGCAATTAGCCTCCCCTTGCATAGGCTTTAATGAGCGTGCACATTGTTAGCCACGCCAATCCGAGGCCGTTTCATGGTGTGATATTTAATTACCGCAAACGCGTTATTCATTGCCGTGAAGGGCCACTCACAATTGGCGGCACGTTTGACCATTTACCGATAAGGGTTCGGTGGCAAGAGTGGGTTACAAATATGAGCGTCATCTCTCACGTTTGACCCTTCTATTACACCCACATTGATATCGTCTTGGTCAGGTTTTTTAACACCAGATGTTTCATTATTCCAATATCATCTGTTGTTGTTGATGTTTGGCCAAAACACCAGTGACATTATTATTATTATCTAAACACATTGGCTGACCACTGGGTCAGAAGTCCAAAATGTGAAGTGGCCTGTAACAAACAGCACTATGAAGCTGTAATGGATAATAGATGATGGGTGGAGCAGTGTAAGGGAAGAAGCAGAAAGAGAAGTCGGTTTGACACGGAGGCTTTTGCGACCAATTTTTAAACCCCACCACCACCCGACAGCCAATTAGTTGAGGTTTGTCACGTAAACAAAACGTGCCAATTAGTTTCTATTTCAGCACACCGGTGTGTTGAAGAGTAAACCCACGACATTTACAATTCCAGTGTGATGTTTCGCTGGTAATTAAAGAGAAGTGTTTGTGACATGCAGTATGGTGAGTGATGGGGTGAGTGGGTGAGTTGTTGTGACCTGCAGTGCAGTGGTTAAACGCTGTGCATGAGACAAAACAACCTGGTAGGACGAGTGGAGGAATCGACGAACAATCGTGGTTTAAACTATGGGTGGAAACCGGAGAACCCAGAGGAAACCCGAGTCAGGAATCGAACCTAGATCCTTCCCGCTGTGAGGCACGAATGTCGAAGGCGCACGCGTGGGGTTCACGGTCGGGAGTGAGCCACGTGGCCCGTAGGCCCCCGGAGGGGACCCCCCAGGGTGCACGCGCCGAGAAGCAAGGCTCACTGGCCGGGCGCCAGTGGGCCGTGCTGCACGTGGCCTGGGCCGCAGTGCTGGGGAGGCAGCAGAGGGCCGCTGGATCGCACTCGCTCGTGAAACGCCCTCCCCCTGGACATTCAGGTCGCCATTTCCTGGCTTGCCAGGGTGTGGTTGCAGTACAGCAAGTGGGTTCATTTCCATCTGTACGAGGATTGAGCGTTGCCCCCGTCTCACACGTGGGCCAGGTAGCCCATTTCCTCCCAAAAATTATAAACACTCGTTTTTGGAGTTGGCCAAACACATCCCAGTGAAGGATCATAGAGCTTGGGCAATCGTTGACGTCGACTGTTTCTGCCTTCCCGCCTGTCTACGGTTTCCCACGTATCCGTGCACTACACGGTGCACGTTGCAAAACTCTGCAGCGCACTGATCTACAATCGACAGGGAAAAAAACTTTTTAAAATATAAAACGTATTATTAATGCAAATGTAGCTCCCGGCTTATACCGGTTTTCCCAAGCTTCACGTTTGTATCTCGACGGAAGAAAATAACTCGTGGGCGGTGTGAACAGTGACGTGACGCACTCGGAGCTTGCAGTGGGAGCAGTGAGTGCTCGCGTAGTCCGCCAGGGACGCCGATGAAAGACATGTGCAGCCTTGAACCGGCATCACAGCACTCTCGGTCCGTGTGGGATGTAATGAACAGACCCTGCAGGAAATTGAAAGGGCCCTTTCCGATTCCAATTTAATGCAGCCTTTGTGTAATAGCCCCAGAGCAGGAAATGCATCGCCGTGCCCGTGTCCCCGAAGCTCAAGGCGGCTATTACGCCTGCCTCGTTCTCCCGCTGCTTGGCTCTCAGCCGGGGGTTAATGTCGGTCCTCGCAGCTTCCTCCTTGGTAGTGCAGCCCTCTTAAACGCGAGGAGGTGGAGAATAGTGGCTCGCCAGCTGTGACGAGGTCGTCGCCAGGGCCAGTCGCTGGCGCTGAGGCCACGGGGTTCATGCGAGTGCTCTGAACCCCGCTGCGAGGCATCGGTGCGGAGACCGTCACAGTGAGCGGTGACTCCTCCTCCAGCCCTGATAAGCAAAATCCAGTGGTGGGGATGACGCGTTCCTACGGTAGGGGCGAGCATCTCCATAGGACGACCACTGTTGACTTCCCACAAAGTGGTGCTCACTTTACCGACCCAGAAGGATGATGGGCTCGGGAAAACCGCGGACCGATAGCGAGCTGCTCGCTCCGCCGCGGAGCCGCCCAGCTGCTCGAGACAAACGTCAGTACAGCGCCCTGTTGCGATTCTCGTGGTGCGACATTAATTGAAAGGATTAAGCGATGTGTTTGCTCAATGTTTAATGAAAATAAGCAAAAGATTATAATTACAAATACACTGCGTAATAATGAGAGGCGATCCTTTAAACTGGTTATGCAAATGTAAAACCAATGAAGCCTCGAACAAATTGTATTTGCCGATGTAAAAATGTTTGCAGATTAAAAAAATCCCTTCCCGTACAAAAGAAAGCAGTGAGCACACACTTTCCCGTCAGGCAACACACGTTGCTCGCTGTTGATGATTGTGCAAACCTTGCACGTGTCACCGCGCACACACCCTGGTGGATGGCAGGGTTCAGTGAATGGCCTTGAATGCACTGATGGTCGAGGTTTCGCTTGGTAGGATGTCTGCAATATGCAGGGTGTTTCAAAAAGATGGACCCGATTTGAAATCGCTATATCTTTGAAATTGGGTCCATAGTCTAGCGGTGAAATGCAGCAGAGCGTTCAAGCGGGTATTTTGTTTTACCGGATGAGATCTTAAGAAACGACGAGAGTTTAATTTGCAATTGTGGCTGACGTGGGTTGTCAAAAATAATTTTAAAAAACAATTGAATAAAGTATAACGATAATAAAGCAAAACAAGTCCGTGCAAAAAACAACCGAATAGAAATGGGAGCAAAAGACAACCAAATTGAAATCAGAACACATCTCCGATTTATAACCCCGAGAAAGTGACCTTCAAACAAAATAATTTATATTTTACCGACCATGGAAAGGATTATGGGCTGAGTTAACCCCCAACCAGGATTGTGAACTCGCAACCTTCCAGTTGGCAGCCGCTCGCTCTCTACCGCTGACCCACCACGCCCGCCAACGGGGTCCTCTGTAATTACACTCCTGCGTTGGTTGGCACGTGTGTTTTATAAATGTCTTTGTGTATCTTTTCAGATCTCCACACATTCGGGCTCTGGAAGAGGCTACATCGTGAGTACCTCGTTTACACGATTGATTTGTTGTTGCCTTAATTGAACGTTTTACTTGCGGAGTGAATAATAATCACAATGACAAAGTTGGCCATCGGTGTTGCTAATTCGCTCGGCCTGGGAACGAGGCCACAGCCACGCGGAACGAACGGCAGGTGGCAGCGTTGTCAAATTTTCGAGAAGCTGAGCAAATCCACCCGGTGTTGTTTGAGCCCAATTCTCTACACCCAGGGGGGGGAGAACCGCCGCTGCGTTTCTCTGAACCAACGTTAAAGAGTCGTGCATCAAATCCTGCAAATCTGCTGCTCGAATTAACAGGTTCTCTCCTAATGCCACAGATCCCTTCCTAAGCCATTGCCAATGGCACCGGCTCATAACCAAACACTAACACTTGAACTCGACCCACAATTGAGTTGTAAAATGTGAACGGAAATCTTCATGTAGGCAGCTGTATGCACCCTGGTGCATTCATCTCTTTTTTTGCACGTGATGCTTCAAGGGAGTGGTGTGGTTGGTACCACGCCCGGCCGCATTTGTCTCCCCGATGTGTAATCATCTGTGCATACTCACACTTTACCCACCACGCTGTGTTTGGTAAGTACACCTGCAATGCTGTGTGACAGTACACCGAGATGAAAAATATCCTCACAAATGTAAATGTACGTTTTAATCGAAGACGCGGCTAGCACATTGTAATTGTGTGACTTCGATATTCACTGCGTTCAAAGTATGGCAGTTGTTTTAAAACTTACTTTGCCGCTTAAAAGTGTTAACAAAATGTTAATTTTTTGACAGCCCAAAGCGGTGTTTTTTTTCCGTTGGTGTTAACGGAGCGGAGTATAACGGTAATTGGTGTGCGCTGGTTAAATACTTAATTATGAGTTAATTGCACAGCTGACAAAGCGTGTAATGACAAGAGACATTATTTTTAAGAACTTAACAGAGGCATAGAGGGGTCAGTTCATCGAGGAGGTGGGAGGAGTCGATTTAGCAAAGAAGCGGTTCGTTTGCTGTGTTATTTGTCGAGTCACACCAAGTCAGAATGTTGGTTGTGTGAGTGATATGGTATTTAGTTGCTTCATGCAGCATTGTCTCTACTTAGCTCCTGCAGCAGCATCAGCAGCACTCACTGTGCGCTAACAGGACAAGGCGCAGACCCGCAGTTGGCTTGCTTGCTCGTGCCATTGCCGGCGGAAGGGCCTCGTGCGTAATTGGCCTACTTTTCCACGCTGACCAGACGTCTTGGTTCAACGCATGAAAAGCTCCCGACCGGTTCCGAACATTCAGTGTCTCATTGGCAGAGTCGAGCTTTGCTTGAAACAATGCTGGTGAACTGCCAGATGTTTATAGGTATGGGCCCTCTCTGTTGGACATGGGTTCTAGTTCGATGCGAAACTAGAAATGACAATTTTGTGTTAAAGGGCAGTAAAAAGCGCCTGAATGCATAAAAAAATTCTAGCTGGAGTTAAGTGAGCCGCAAGGAAATTGGTAGGACTTCTGTTGGGGAAATATCAGCATTCCGTACCCTGCGGAGATAATGAGGGGCCTTAACTTCAGGGTTGTTAGGCTATGCCTGCCTTAAGCGGAATGGTATTTTAAACCCCATCTCACATTTTAAAATTCTGGGTAGCAACGGCCAGAGGACTTACGAGTAGATTTTCTTCCATATACTTTGTGGGAATAATTTATCGCACGATAAACAAACAAAAATAAGCAATAATTTGCTTTCCACTTTTAAAAGCCCAACAAACCCCAACGTGCTGACAAGCCCATGGGCAAGTTGGCAGGATGATCGTGGACACATTCCTGCCACTTATCAGCCGCGAAGCTGTGGTCATTCCAAAGGAATGCCATTAATTGCTGCAAGATGCGTGGGAAAAGCAACATGTGCTGTGTGTGGGGCCATATTCCAGCTGTGGCCTTTGACAGGCCCTCTCCGACCAGTGAGCAGCGCCCATCGAGAAGATAGCACGTTATCTCGCGTACACAGAGCGAGCCCTTTGCCTTACAAGCTGGCTGGCTCGGTCGCGCTGCGCCCCCCAGATAAGGGAGCGCTCTTTCAAAAGAAGTCTCCGTCAACAAATACTGCGTGGTGCTCAAGGCCACCGAGACATTTTGATTCGCTTCTCGTTCTGATGTGCAGGGCCTTCGTGTTCAAATGTGTTCACTCAGTTGTGCTTTTGCTTTATTAGTGTGATTATTGCTTTTATAATTGGATGGTAATGTGCACTTGTGCCTTCCAGCAAGAGAGCCGTGGGTTTAATTCCCTGCTTGGGTGACGGTCTGTTTGGAGTTTGCATAAACTGCCCCTATTCTCTCGCTCGTTCTGCATTGTTCCCCGGTTTCCTTCCGTAGTTAAAAAAAACCCTCACACACAATGAAACTGGTGTTTGCGAAACATCCCAATGTTGAAATATTATCTGAAATATACAAAATTGGGATTACACGTAGCAATACCAACCCCGTACTGCGAAAACTGACAGCACCCTCCCGAAGAAAAGTTGTGAGACTCGGCGAGGCTTTCCTGGTGCAAACAAGCGTGGTAATAATAGTCGTAGTAACATAAATCTCTCGCTACTTTGCGGAGTGACACGTGCCACAATCCGTTCGGGCTATGGTGCTCAGAGTTGCGACGTGAGGCGGTCGTGTTTTTATTGCCTCATTTTGTGTGGTCCAGCAGAGAATGTTAACTCATCGGAGGATTAGCCTGGCCATGGGATTGTGGTCATTCCTCCTCATCCCAAGTGGTTCTAAGATCTCTTATGGTACACTGATAGGGCCATCAATGTGGGTGGCGATTGCGTTTGAGGCCTCTCCCATTTTATCAACGCATACCCTTTCCGATTGGTGTTTTGCGTCACACAGTTTCAAGTAATTTCCTGCTCATATGATCATCGAGGCGGTGCTCATTTCCCATTTACAGCCCTGAGCCAGTGGTGGAAATTCCACATTCCTATGACGGGGATGAGTTTTTACACCGGATAAGCACTCTTCACTTCTCCCACACAAAGTGGTATTTATTTTATCGACCAATCCCCCCCAACCAGGATTTTAACTCGCATCGTTCTGATTGTGAGCCGCTGGCTGTCCTGCCGAGCCACCTGGCCGGATTGCATAGGAGCACCTAATAATAAACATTATCTTTGTTTGTTGAGCGTAATTTGAAGGCAGAAGGGAATACTGCTGCTGCTGCTGCTTCGTCTGCTGCTCAGCGCTACCTTTGGACAGAAGCTCCGCTTGCCTCGCTGATGAGGGCCCCTGTGTGCCGGAAGAAGATCTGGGGGTGGCAGCTTGAGGGGAGGCTGCGGTGGGAGCGGTTGGCAGGTGACGGCCCGCGGGACGCGCGTGGCACGGCTCGCTCTGGCAGCCGCCGTGGACGCGCGCCAGTGGAACGGCGCTGGCGGCTACGGCAGGAGGGGTGTAGGTGCCGATAAAAACCGCTCGGGGCAGGAGCGCTGCCGCTGACAGCTGAAGGTTATGGGAGGAGAAGAGATAGCGGCGGGCTGCAGGTGGCCTAGGGGACCTGCTGGTGGTAAAGGGCAGAGAAACACTGAATAGCTCGGGGCTAACCTTGAGTGCCATGAATCATTGATGCGCATCTTCTCATTTTCTCGGCTTGTGTTATTCCCAGATTTACACCAAGACCCTCCCACCTTCGACCTTTCACCCAATACCCTCGTCACGTGACGACACACACACACACACGATTGCTCCTGGTAGTGTGCGTGTGTGCGTGTGTGCGGGTGTCCTTGTTTGTAGCGTAGCGAGAGGTGGTGCAGTAATTAACTCATTACGCTACGAACCCGATGACCTGGGTTCGATTCCAGCATCGGTGATAAATGTCTGAAATGGTCCTGGATTTCTCCTAGGTCTGCTAAGCATGACTCTGGCACCTGTATATTTGGAGCTTGCATGTTATCCCCGTGGTCACGTGGATTTTTCTCTGGGTCCTCCGGGTTTGTCCCTCGACATTTAGAATCAACATCCGCTTAGAATATTTGGCTGCCGCTTTACATTAAAACGTGATGAGCCACTTCTTTGAGCTATCATTTTTGACCAAGTCGCTTCTGAAGAAGAGCTATACAGCTCAGTGGGCCTCAGTTTTTGTTTAAGTACTTTGTGCGTTTTGTAAACATCAACATGGATTAGATGAAGAGTGTGGTGCCGGTCACCTGGCCCTTCGTGTGCTGTGTTGGCCTTCATAGGTGCTCCTCGCTCGCATCGCTGAGCCCACAAAGCCTTGCGTGTCTTTGTCCATGCACGTGGTTTGCGCCTTTGTGGGAAACTCGGTGCTGGTGGCCGTAATCCAATGGTGGGAAATTCCTCATTCGTAGAACAACTAATGTTAACGTCTCCCTCCACACACAGTGGTGCCTATTTTATTGGCCCCGGACGGATGATGGGCTGAGTCACAACCCCCCGACAGGGATTTGAACTCGCGACTTTCTGATTCGGAGCCGCTCGCTCTACCACCGAGCCACGCGGCCAGATGTTGGTTGGTCGCGATTGCAACGGCCAACGTCGCACCAGCGTTGGGAAGCAGGCCTTCCGTATTACTTTCATATTGCTTTGCGTGGAAATATATGTACATGTAACATGTGGCAATGTTTTACAATGTTGCAATTGGGCCCATAAAAATGCAAAATTAAATTTAAACTTTGCTGGAGACAATTACGCTGTGTTTATAATTTAGGTGTTTAAATACAATATTTCCAAAAGTTTATGAAACGCAATATGAAGGTTACTTAGTCTACAAAATTGGCGATATGTTGGCAATATTCCAAGATTGTTGGAAAATTTCCAATTTTCAAAATTGCACTACATTTATAAAATTAGTAAAATTGCCAAAGTTTTTTTTTATATATATGTCAAAGGCAATTTTCAATATAATTTCATATAATTTATCGTGAGCGCACGTTCCTTACAAAGTCAATGCTTTTATACAATTTGACTCCGACGTGTGTACAGCGGCAGGAGAAAGCCACGCGTGTGGGCCCCGCCCTCGTGAGCACGGTGAGCCAGAGCACGCGGCCGACCCAACGCTTGCCTCCGTCTCGCAGGCGCTCGTGCAGAAGTGAAACGCAGCATATCCCGACTTTGCTTGGAGCGTTCACAGAAGCAGCCACGGGGTTAACGCAAACATTAACTCCTATTTGCACTTCCACCAAGTGTGAAAATGTGTGTCGGCGTCCGAAGATAATTTGAAGCACTTTATGTATGCTTTGTGAGCATTTATATTTTCACGTGGAGGGACAGATAGAAGACAGTGTCTGCTTATTTATTTTGTTACTTATATTCTCCAGAACGTGAATGATTATTCTGTCTTGTGTATTATAGAGTTGTGTTGAACTAGAACCCATATCTAACAGAGGACACTTGCCTATAAACATCCGGCAGTTCACCATTATTGCTACAAGCAAGTCTCACTGCTGACGAGACAGTCAATGTTGAAACCAGTCCAGAGTTTGTGTCGAACCAATGCTGATTAAATAATGCACTCCCAGAATGTCATATTGCTGATGGGACGTGTAAAAAAATACTTGAATGTGTTACGTGGAGGAGTTTCTTGTTGCGGCTCAAGGGACGCCCCCCACACCCCCCACACCTCCCACGGCCCTGCCGTCACGTCTCCTAGAGGTGCCGAGTGGCCTTCCGACTGGCAGCTCGCTCCGCTCAGCGCAACTCCGCTCAGCACAGCTCCGCTCAGTCCCGCCGTGCAGCCGAAGGGCCAGCCTCACTATTCGTTACCCTCCTCCCCATCCTCGTCGGAGAGACGGGGCCAGCCAGACATGACGTCTCCACCGTCGTTAATTACCCACCTACCACCGCGGGCGTTTACCGTGGCCGTCGCTGTGATTGGTTATTTTTAAACGCAGTTGTTGAGCAAAGGCCCAAAACTTCAAGCTGCCCAGCAACAAACAGCACTCGGACACGATGGAAGGGAATTCCAGAGTGGTGCAGCGCGAGGGAAGAAACGTAAAGAGAAGCGTCATGACCTGCGGTGTTGGTGGCTGAGCGCAGTGTGGGTGAGGAGACGGTGTGACCCGGCATCGTAACGCGGGAGCCTCCCGAGAGAGAGGAGCGACGGCATAATCGTGGACGGTCTTCATTGTGCCGCTATCCACGAGGGCTCTCCGTGTAAAGTCATTCTATCTGGCCCGGTGGTGGCTAAGTGGTGGAGTGGGCGGCTCGCAATCGGAAGGTTGCAAGTTCAAATTCTAGTTGGGGGTGGCTCAGCCCATCATCCCTCTGTGGTCCATACATTGAGTACCACTTTGTGGGGAAGTCAGCAACAGTTTTCCTTTGAACAAGACTCGGCCCGTCAGAGAAATGAGGAATTTCCACCACTGGCTCAGGACTTAAAACAAGAAATAAGCACTGCTTCAATGCTCATTTGAGCCAGAAATCACTCTGAATTTGATTGTGTGTAATTAACAAGTAATGCTTGCTGTTCTTGCACTGAGATGTACGGAAAGGTTGATAGTTGGCTTACCTTCGAGATCTCGATTACTTTTACCATCCTAGTGTCTTTGTTCCTTACAGTTTTTCTATGCAACTAAAACATTAACGTTTTTTTACGTTTCTGTAATGAATCCCAATAATAGTCCTGGCAATGACAATGTCAAGGCACACATTTTACACCTGTCTGCCATGAAAATTAAAACAAAATATGATAGTTAACTTCATCACGTAGGCTTTTGCACAGCCAAACAAATGAAGTGTCGTGCGTGCAAGCAATTAAAGCGTCAATTATTAAGCAAATATAAATCTGAGCAAAAATAAGCAAATGAACATCAGAGAAATTCCGGAATGGCAGACCGCAGAACCACCACGGAAGGAGCGACTCAGAAATCAAATCTGGCGCTGGGGAGGAGAGAAGGCACAGAGAAATCTGAGACGGGTCGTCATTTTGCAGCAACTTGCATCGTGGGAGATTAGCACGGTGCAGCGCAGTCGTTTCCGCATCGGCGCTGCATTTTAATGACGCGGTTAAAATGCAGTAAATAATGGGGGGGCGCCGTGGGCTTATCGGACCTCGCAGAGATACAGCTGCAGGCGGCATGCACAGGGGGCCGCAGAGATTAAGTCTGTCTGCGGTTGAGAGATGAATTAAATAGTGCGCCCGTCAGCCTCTTGTGGCAGAAGATGTAATTTCAAAAATTAATGTCGCAGCATGTTGGACTCGGGTTTGGTCTGTCCCCACCAGAGCGCCGCACAGCACCTGAAAGGCTTCCCTTCTCTCCACGGCTCACCGCGGCGTGCTTTGTTTCGCTTCGCAACGCCACGCAGTAACACATTCCGCCAAGAGGCACGGATTCCACCACGTTCACTGCAACGTTCAAAACAGTCCCGGAGTGAAATCGCCAGGCTGAGTCGTAATGATTCATTGCACGGCAGATCGTCGCAGTAGTAATGCTCGTCGTACCTCACGGCAAGCAGCGCCTTTGTTTGATTCCCTATTCAGGTGTCTTCCTGTGTGGAGTTTGTACGATATTCTCCTTGTCCATAAAAAACAAAATTGGGCACGACACTAGATGTCTACTGCACGAGTTGAATATTCCTCTCCGTGTCGCGTTACCGTGTGGCGACCAATATCTATCGCAATTAGTTTGATGCGTACAAATAATTTAGTGTCACTTTGGAGAATATAATTAACACAATAATACATTACATGCTTTGCACAATGATGCTTTCAGATTTTTTTTACGTGTTATCATCTGTTTACAGCCCTGAGCCAGTTGCTTTACGTAGTCCCAATTGAGTAAGTAGCAGGGAGGTTTTGAGCATTTGGACGTTTGGCCAATACCGCTTCGAGTGTTTGTTTTTTCACGCATCTGCGGTACCAACTGGTTACGTGGCTCTCCTGCGTGCGCCTCCGAGTTATTCCTTCAAGTCGTTCCCGCTGTGGCACAGGGCACCTTTATCCCGTTATTGTCTCATCGTTAGAATTGATGAAAATGCTGTGGTCTGTGCAGGAAACAGAACAACAGAACAAGGGGAGGGAGGGATTATCAGAATCTGCTTTATCTTCGTTGCCAATTCAGCCTTGCAGCTCAAGATTAGGTTAAGCTGATGGAGACTAAAGACAACAACAGGCTTTCACTTACAGATGTGGGCCTGGCCCAGTCCTGACCCTGTGTTAATAATGTGCAGGATAATGCTGCCACTTTGCCTTAGAAGCCCTAATGAGGTGTCTCACTGCAGCTGACGCTCCGTACTTCACTGAGCACCATTCACCGCATTGTGTCGCTCCCAAATGCCAGCCCCACAGCGTGTTTAGTGATGCAACGCACGCCCCCGTCCCCCTTTTCAATAACCCTACGTCAGGCAGAAGGAGAAAAAAGTTAGAATAAAAAAATTAATGAGCAGAAAGTATTTCATCATTAAATTGAATTCACTACTTTTCTAGCTCACATTTTAATAGTAAAATGTGAAAGTGAATTAGGTTTTCAATTTTAGTGTGGCATTATATGATGACAAATCGCACTGTTCATCATACAAAAGCCATCGTTTTCGATAGAATTACAATGTTATGCCATCTATTTTTCTGTTGGGGTTTTTTTAATCGAGAAATCACAATAAAGGGCTGTCGACCAAATCATTGACTTGTGTGGCATTCCTTGCAGAGGTTCAAAACCCGCTGGAAAATTAGTTTGAATGTTGGAAGTTCTGTGATGAATACACTCGCAGATTCACTCCAGGCACTCGCTCACCTGCGTTCAGTCGCCTCATTATCGCTCTTCTGTTGCTACTGCCACGGTTATTGTCCCCGTGAACCTCACTTGCCGGTTCCTCCACCCATGTTGAGGACTTGGCCTCCCAGACACTGACTATTATGTCTCATCCACACTGTTCAACCCCCATGCGCAGCAAACTGGTTATCGTTGTTTACCGTTTTTTTCCACGCTGTTACCGGAAATGCAAAAAAAAGACGATGTTAACAACCCGAGTTTGTAACGATTTGGTGAGGGTGGCAGTGAGGATGTGAGGCCAACGTCGCTGGCGCGATGGTTAGTTTGATGCCAGCTTCACCATCTCCTGGCTGGGAACGGACGGATGCATTACAGCTGGGACATTCCTCTTGCTCAGCCGATGACTTTAATATCGCAGCCATTCCATTAAGCATTAAATGTGCCCACTGAGCCCAATATGCTGGAAATTAGATTGGCAGCTTATACCTTGTACCTTGTCTTAACGCTGTAATGTCTTATACATAAAATGTTGTAAGAGCCCTGGTACAGATAAGTGCTCCGGCTTAATGGATCCGAATTGATTCTGGGACCATCAACAATCTGGCTTGCCTTTGCATGCTACATGGGAACTTTTATACCCGTTAAATTATACATAAACAGAAATATTGAGATGGTCGGGGTTTCTTGCTGCGTAATGTGTATATCTGCTAATATGTAAGTCTCTGCTCTAGAACTTTGCCATGTACTTTCATTCAGATAACATAACGAATGTAGTTGTGTCTCCTGGTACGGGTAGTTGCTCTGATACTACATAATAAATATCCATATTATACAACTTTCCCCTATCTGTCAATCCCATATCTTTTTAAAATATATATATTTTTAATATATTTTTTATATTTTTTACACATCCTGTCAGCAACACGGCCTTCTGGGAGTGTATACTTTTTGGCAGGATTGGTTCAATACAACAAAACTCTGGCACAGTTTTCACACTTAAGTGTCTCATCAGCAGTCAGGCTTGGAGCAGTACATGGGCAACATTAATCCGTTAGAAATACACGTAACAACATCGCCCCTTAGTGCAAAAACCTTAACAGGACCCTCTTGAAAGTGAGTCTTGAGAATCAGGCGTCTTTCCTTGGTAAACAAGCCTACTACTATTAATGATAATGGCTCATCTTTCTCCGTGGTGGATTTTGTGTAACCTTCAGACTTTGCATGTTTATGAGGTGGCTTGTTCCAGTATAATATTGTAATAAATCGTCTTCTCAGATCGGTGTGTCAGCTCCCGCATGTTGTTTACTCTGTAAGTTAGCAATCTCTTCAGCATTCGGATGCATCTGAGGGTGCAATAATGCTGGATTTCTCACTTATTGACTGTGACTGTTCAGGAACATTAACTGTGTGGGTCCCCAATGCTTATTGCTGCTGCTGCTGCTGCTGTCGTCAATGTTACCGGCGCACAGTGGCTTAGTGACCGAGTCGATCGCGTTGTGAGCGGCCTAGTAGATGGTCTAGTCTGGCATGGTCAGTGGCCTATTCGTTGGCCGAGTCGGTGGTGTCGCCAGTAGCCTAGTCTTTCATCTCGTCTATGGTCTAGTTTGTGGCCTAGTCGGTGATTTAGCCAGTGGCCTAGTCTCTGTTCTATCTGTGGTCTAATCTGTGGCCTAGTTGGTGGCCTAGTCGGTGGCGTGCACATTCGGTGGCCTAGTTGTGGCGAAGTCGGTGGCCTTAATCATTTGCTGATTTGGTGGTCTAATTATTGGTGTAATTGGTAGCGTAGGAGGTGGCTTAAGTCGTTGACCTAGTCGGTGACCTAATCGTGTGCGTCGTTGTTGATGCAGTTGGTGATCTAATCCGTGGCCTAAGTCTGAGGCCTGGTGGGTGGCCAAGTTGGTGGCGTCATCGTGTTTTAGGACTGCTGGGGGTCATGAAAGCCTGCCCCAAAGCATAATCGTACACTCACAAGCGATGGGGTCAATGGAACGACTATGACAGTTATATCTGGGCGTGCGATTGAGTGTTTAAATAATTGAACTCTTGTGCATCGTATCAGGGCGGTGGTGCATGTACAGCAGTGTCGTCTTCTAGCCAGGAGCTTTATGATGAGAGGCAAGCATACAAGAGTAATGCTTCTACGTGCTCTCTCGCCCACTTCACTGCCGGGGGATGGGATAGCTGGCAAGGGCCACGAGGGAGTTGGGCAGATAAAATGAGATCTGGGATGATGGGAACCTCTGGGAGTCTTGTGTTACACAGCGCGCTTCTGTTCGACGGATAACAGGGAAGAGCGGCGGTGGAGGAAATGAGCTTTTCCAGTGCGCGGGCCTTCAGGGGTCCTTTCCATCAGAGTAATTTGTTTGCATGACGGCAATAACTGCCAGAGAAGAATTGGTGATAAAATGAGATTTCACCGACCAACCAAAGTTTATTGCTGTGCTGGGTCCCGTAAAGCTGCTCATTGTTTGGCACAAACCTCAAAACATGGATGCTTTTTAAAAGAGCTGTTGGGTTATTGGACGGCAGGGTGGCACAGTGGTAATACTCGTGCCTCACAGCAACAAGGGCCTGGGTTTGAGTCTCAAGCTGGGCTCCTTTTCTGTGTGGCGCTTGTATGTTCCTCCCCTGTTCTGCATGGGTCTCTTCCGGGTTTTCCGGTTTCCTCCCAGAGGTAAACACGTGCAATGTCGTCGGTGTGTGGCAAACATCCCATCGCAAGACCCTCTTGAAAAATTGTCTCTGGGTAAATAAGTGGTTATTATTATTTTGATACTAATTTAGAGGGGAAAAAACGAATGACCGAAGATCAGAGGGCAAGGCGTTTTAATGCACAGCAACTCTTGTGCAGATTAAATTCTACACTGGCCGCTGTGAGAGACATTGACAAGAAAGGAGATTGACCTGACAGGTGGACCTGAATGTTTAATGGAAGGAATTGCCCTCCCAGGTTTTGCTGAAATATTGATGAAGATCGTTCTCCCACAAAACTTGTTTTTCATGGTTCTTTGCACATCTTAGCCTGCAGTCATCCCTCTGATATTGCTGCGCTCTCTGGAGGCCCCTGCGAGCCGTCAGGCCGACATGCTTAGTGCGAGTCTCTGTTTCCGTAATGAGTGGCTCGAGGGTGGAACGACTGCAGCAGCTTTCTTGAGCAGCCCATCACGTCGCTCTCTGCCAGCGCTGCAGGGCCGCGCCGGCAGAGCGCAGACGGCAACAACAGAGGAATGTGCCTTGTGTCGGCGCTTGATAGCGCGTAAGATCACAGCCATGCCTCGCGACAGCCGCGTTTGCACGACAGAGGTTCAGCGCGCCGCGCCCGTCTATAGCAAGCGGTGGCGCTGCCCGTGAGTCGAACAAAATTAAATTGCGTGGCGTGAAAAATATTTGCATCAATTATAAATCCTTCAAGTGATATCCTGCTGTTCACGTGAGCATTGAGGCAGAGCCAGTGGTGGAAATTCTAGATTCATGTGGCGAGGGACAGGCCATCCATAGCACAACGACTGCTGATTTCCCCACCAAGTACCTCTCATTTTATTGCCCCAAGC
Organism: Lampetra fluviatilis; assembly: GCF_964198595.1. Classification (NCBI taxonomy): domain Eukaryota; kingdom Metazoa; phylum Chordata; class Hyperoartia; order Petromyzontiformes; family Petromyzontidae; genus Lampetra; species Lampetra fluviatilis. The sequence goes on from NC_136311.1 coordinate 2,720,169, forward strand.
AGGGTTGAGTCGACCCCCAGCCAAGATTTGAACTCGCGACCTTTTAATTGCGTGCCACTTGCTCCACCGCTGAATCCACGTGGTCGGATCGGACATGGCAGCTCAGACGTGAGCCACAATCATTCAAAAAGTACCGTGGTCACGAAAACGTAAAGGCCTTGAGGTTTTGGGGAAACACTTAGAGCTTCTCTGTCTGGATTTTAAACACGCGCACGCACATCCACGCAAGCGGACACACACACCAGCCCACCCTTAAAGCGAGCCCGGTCCCAGGGGGAGTGGTCCAGTGTCGGGTTAGTCCATGTGTCTGTGTGGGAGGCCTTTGATTGTAGACAACATGCCGGCTACTCACAAAAGGCGCATTGTAACGCACTGATTAATGGTTCACTTCCCCTTAACCCTGGGATCGACCGAACTATTAGCATCACAAAGCCGGCCTCCCTGGCCGCCCGTTCAGGCGCTGAATTCCCTCCTGTAAAGCCGTGTCCTGAAGTCTCTCCCTTCCCTCTCTCTGCACGTGAAGATTTCCTCCCAAATGAATGAATAACTAAGTGCGTGCCCTCAAGACGTGTGCAATTGGCTGCTTGGTATTCTATGGATGAGAAAGCCTAATTTTCCTTTATAATGACGGCTATAACATGTGGTTGTTCTTTGGCAATTGGAGGGGTGAGGAGCTCTCGAAGTGAGTTACGCTTCAATCGAAGCAAAACCCAATCATTGTACTTCTCTTTTCTAATTTTTCAAGTAAAAATTAGCCTGTGGAATTTTAAGCACGCTCAATAAGACTCACTGTGTCATCAACGGTTGGTACATACGTAGTAATTACGTATTACTTATTTACTTACTTATTCTCCACAGAGCCACGAGTGATTGTTTTTGCGTTGCATATTTTGCGTCGTATATTTTCTGTTGCGTATCGGAGGGGTGGCTAGGGTCGCCACATTCTCCACCATAGACCAAACCCAGGGACATATTTCTCAGTCAGCCTTTTTCTATCAATATTGTGCCGTTTACTGCAGTAAGGTTCAGCACAATACCGGTACCATATCTCAGTACAAATACATTCCTACCACCTGACACACAGATGCCAATTCCCAGACTGTCCGGGTCAAACCTGGGCAGGTGGCAATCCTCAGGGTGGCCCTGCCAAACTCTTGTCTTGCGATAGAATGTAGTCACCACCCTGACTCCAGGTGCAATAGTATATGCCAACCCAGTGTTGTGCACGTGTGTTGCTGAACGCGGTTGTGTATTTCATTGCGTTTTTTTCCTCTCTTCTTTTGTTCTTTATTCACCTCGCGCACCACACAGAGGCACGCTAGGCCATGAGCCTTCCCAAGGAGTATGGCAGTAGAATATTCACTTTTAAAAGGGAATGCGTTGAACTGAAGGCCCCTTCTAGCCTTGACCAACCTGTTGTGTTTGCTTTGAAGGATGCCAGAACCTTAGCCGACCTCCGCTGACCTGCACACAAAGACCTTGAATTTTCTTTGTGGGTATTTTAGCAGTGGGTCCCGGCTATGGGTCCCCAGCTTCCCCTTTTTAATGTGGACAATGCCCGTGGAGTGTGTTAAATTCCTTGTGAAAACCCACGCAGCTCCACAATACGCCAATTCTCCTCCGCAAGGCCGCCCGAGAAGAATGCCCCCTCCCCGCCCCTTGTGTGAGTCGGGTGGCAGGCATGGCCCTCCCTTGTTCCCTCCTCGCCGTCCCCCGTGGCTTTAAGCCGGTCCGTCGGAGCGGAGAGAATGTGACGATGAATTGCCCAGCCAACTCCACTGTGCCCAAGGACCTGCGCATGTAAATATTGATCCCGAAGCTTGTGCTGGAAAGGCAGAAAGAAAAAACCCTCCCTAATCTTTTCATTTAATCTGCTTTCTGATCGGCCAAAGCTGCCAAAAATCCCTGCGTGTGATGAGTTAGCATAAAGCGTTCTTTAGTGCTCGGTGCGATGCATTTGGTACCCACGCATCGACCCCCTAATGGAGTTGGGAGACGACTGCACTTACGTTTTGGATATATTTTGGAGGTTATGGAAACATCATCATTGTAGTTAAATACGTGAGGGCAGGCAACACGGCTTGCTTTTAGCAGCAGCAGCTCCCTGAGGGCACCTTTGGATTCACGTCCACGATCTGTCAGGCCGGGTCCCTCTTGCGTAATCCCGGGTGAAGACACGGTGCCCAGTGTTTTCTACTTGTAGGTAACAGCACTGTGCGTTGTAAGGAATCCATATTTTATCCTCGATATTTCATCTGGAGCCGGAACAAAAACATTTCACCCGTTTCTGCGATCAATGTGCCCCAGGAACAAATCTGAACTGGTGAACGCTTCCCCTGGTCTCGCCGGGCCTCCTTCCCGGCGCTCCAAGCCGCAGTCTGAATTCGTGCCAACGCGCGGTGCTGCGTGTGTGACAGTCGCCACCCTGCGCACCCTTGCGTGCCAGATGTTCCATCTCAAGGGATCAAGGGGGTGGCGATGGGGACCATCGTCATCCAGCCCCTTGAGACCCCGGTAATCGGTGTTTTATTCATGTTTACCGGAGAAAATCCATTGAATGTGTTCTTCTTTGTTTGCGTAGGAGGGCCCTATTTAAAAAAAATTGAAATTTCGGGCCTGCCCTCCTCCCTTTGTGTAATTTCTAGATCCGTCTCTGCATGGGATTTTCCAAGTGAAATAAAATGAAACTATAGAACGGCGCGAGCCCCCGTGGTGCGAGTGCGGCACCGCGAGCGGCCTCCTCTGCGCGTGCCGCGCATGATGAGCGCGGCCGCTCTGCGAGCACGGCAGCTTCCCGATCGCGAGTCGTCATCTCGGGTCGTGGCTCACGGCCGCCGCTCGGCGCGCGACGTGAACTCTGGGCCAGAAACCTCGCGCCAGCCCCTCTAATGAATGTAGCCAGATGGGCGCTGCCTTGGATTTCAGGGTTGGGAGCCTCCTGCTGGGTTTTGTTTCCTCTCTAAATAGGGGATTATTACACGTTAATGCCTCTCCCCGGGGAGGGCCTGCCTGAATAGACTGCACTGAATGGTGGTGGGAGGCTGTTAGCACACGCTGAGGGAAAATCAAATTAGCCGCCGTGACAAGTTGCCTTTTCTTTTCCATCGCTGAGTTAAGCGCATTTTCTGCCTAATTGTGTTTCCACCGCCGTGTGCTGAGTCCCCCCCCACACCCTCCCCCCCCCCCCCCTGGCCCCACGCGGGGCTCGGCCCATCTGACGCTTCTCGGCAGAGAGGGTTAGAGCGCCTGTGCAGCAGAGCCCAGCAGGGCCCGGCCACGAGCTGCTGTCGCTCTCACTGCCCCTACTTATTATTGTTACTATAGCAGCTGTTCGTGCTGCTGCTGCTGCTACAGCAGGTGCTGCTGTTAGTGCTGCTGTTAGTGCTGATGACTTGTTATTCCGCCTGGTTACGTGGGAAGTGTTTGCAGTAGGGGGGCATTGATTGCTGTGCTTTTCCCAATGACCCAGAAATTTGCAAGTAATGTTTCAAATTTTTGGCAAAGTTTGACCGCGACTGGCACACAGTGGCCCACTAAGCTTGTCAGAATCGCAACACGGGATCTTTAATATCCGTTCGTGAAGTCGCGTGGCGGTGTGCATTAGAACGTCACGGTGAATGCACACCGCGGGTATTAACCAGCGTGGCCTGCAGGAGCCGAACCGCGAACGAACCACGAACCTCGGCAACAAGCGGCGAACGAACACGTTGGGCCACCGCGTCACCGCCCCACAAGCATGGCAATAATCCATTCAGCACCTGCACACGGACAGTTTTTACCGCTCCATCTCCTCAGTTGACGTCCTTGTATATGCATACATTTTATTGGCTCTTAAGTACTGTTAATGTACAAGTGGAGGCGTACAAATCATATTCTCTAGCTCCATAATTGTTGCTTGTAGGGTCCCACGTGTGAAGGGGTAGTCCTAAGAGGCTCGAACGAGGCATCTCACACAGTGACACTCTCCGCCTGGCAGCGGTGGAAACGCAGCCACTGGCTTAGGTGAACAAATGAGGGCTGAGTGTACGAGTGGTCACATTCTCTCATTGGTTACATTGCTGGAGCAATGTGAAGGGTCAGTGACCCCCGGCTCAGCTCTTCTGGTTTGTATTTCAGAATATTTGGGACTAAAGCCAAGCGGAAGCATGTTGAGCGGTCGTCAGTCAATATACGTTGGGTCAAACGTTCAGCCAGTGAAACGTTCCCAATTCAAATCCCAAGTCACCTGCCGCATGGGGAGCGCTGTAGGCGGCAGGGCTTGCAGAGATACGCTTCCCTCTCGGTGTGTTTTACTCGCTTGCGAAGCGTCACAGGAGCTCAAATGAGCATTGAGGTGGTGCTCATCTCCTGTTCATAGCCCTGAGCCCGGTGGTGGAAATTCCACATTTTTATAATGGGGATTAGACTGTCTATAGACCCAGGAGGGTTGATGGGCTGAGTCAACCCTCCACCAGGATTTGAACCCAGAATTGGAGCTCGTTATTAGTGACTGGAGTGAGTTACTAGAACATAAATGTAACGCGTGCCTTATTAGCGGCGCTGGGCGGTGGTTCCTGTCCGTAGAGTCGCTCGTTAGACGTGAGATTCCCACTGGGGGTGGCATCACCGTCTCGGCGAATTCCCCGCGAGGGGTGTGCTTGGTTGTAAATGAGAGCACCAGGGTGGTGGAGCGGGCGCGCCCCAACACGCGGGGGAGTTGCCCGCTGCCTGCCCGCCCGCCTGCCCTCCTCCCCCGTGCCTCGTTTCCTCCACTCGTCCAGCAGCTGCGCTGACGAGCAGACGCGCCGCCGCCACGGCAACGAACGCGCCCGGACAGGAGTGGCTCCGTGCGCATTTGCGTAGCACGTTTGGGGACCCCCTGCTTGCGAGTCTGAGCCTAATAGAGGTTGAGCACGTGTCTCTGCGTGCACATCTGGGAGGATGCTGGGACTTGAGACGGGCCGATAATGAGTCCGATAGGCGCCCGTACGCGACGCAGCTTGCGGGACCCGCTAAGTGTCTCCACGGCGCCATTTGCCTGCCGCGTTACGCGCGCGAGCGCTAGCGATAGCGCTAGCGAGCGCAGCCGTTTGGAGACGCTGGCGGGAGCCACGCGGAGCTGTACGTCGAGCGCATTTATTCATTGCAGCGCACGTTGGATTGTTTGGGAGATTTGCATTTGATTTTGGGAGCACGTGACCAGGTGCTGTGTAGTTTCATGTAGGATTGTTAAGATGTTTTTTGTGCAGTATCACTTTGCCGCACAAAAAGCAATGAACGCAACGTGTTAACCTTTTGAACTCAGAAATGAAGAGCTGCCGCGATTGTGTAATGGTCGGCTCACTCGATTGCCAGGTTCCGTACGATGGGGTAAAGTGTGGGTACGCCCACCTATTCAAAGACTGGCTGCCTCGAACTTACTCTCAGGCCTCTTCCGTCACCAGTTGAGCGAATGAACAATTGCAGGGCTGCTCCTTTACATTTTGGCTGAAAAGCGAGAGCTATCGGTGCATTAATTTTTTCAAATTCCTGACTCTCTGAATTCCTGCCTCTTGGGAGCGGTCATCATCTCATGATCCGGGTCTCATGGTCTCCGCGCTGACTCATTCATGTCCACCCCAAGCATAGCGATGCGTCTTGTACCTCCTCCCATCAAAGCTCCGACTCGTAATGAAAGGCCACCGTAGCCTCCTGCACATGTCCTGCCCTGAGCCCTGAGTTGATGGTAACGCGGTCCCGCGGTGCTGGCGTTTCATCAACGAAGCGCGGTACGGTGGTGCCAGGCTCACTCTACGTCACTGCCTATTACCACGGATCACGCTCCCAACCAAGGTGCCACAATTAATTCACTGGGAATTGCGTGGTGGTAAATCCGCTCTTTGATGCACTGCGATGCATTTTGTTTGCGATTATTTAATTATGTTTGCACGTTTGTTCACTTCTTTCGCACTGGACGTCGCCAACTGGCTTAATTACATGGTGACAGGAAAATCATGGGCACTTGTGGTAACGGGGATCGTTCCATGGTGTTCTCTCCCTGGTCTAATCGAAGAATCCACTGCAAATTTTTTTTTACAGCCGTTTTTTTTGTTTGAGCTTTTCTTCCTCGTGTGAGCATTGAGGCAGTGCTCACCTCCCATTTACAGCCCCGAGTCAGTGGTAGATATTACACATTCCTCTGGCAGTGGGACTCACTTCCCCCCCCCCCGCCGGAGTGAGCATGGGGCTGAGTGAAACCCCAAGCTGGGATTTGAACTCGCCACCTTCCGGGTTGTGAGCCGCGCCCTCTACCGCTGAGCCACCCGGCCCGGATTTATCGTGAATGAAATCGGTCGCAGCATCACCAAGTGAAGTCCTTACCAAGTGAAGTCCTCACCCAGGCCTGCTCGCGGAGCCTCGGCCGGTGGTTTGTTTGATGCCTGTCCAAATGTGAATCTGCTGATGTTTTTGGCAATAACACGGTCGGCTATATTTGCTGTGTTGGTCGACAGCGACTTCCCTTAACATGCTAAGCAGATAGCGACAAGCCGCGGGAAGGCATTTTGCGGCAATAAATTGTCTTCCTCGCCGGGTTACTGCCGAGTCGGCAGCATTTGGCACATCAGAGTGCAGAAAATACCTTTGCCATTTGAAGGTAATGGAGCCGTTCTGCACGGCCAGCAGGAATCGGTGATTACGCCCAAACGCACGAGGGCACGTACACACCAACGGTACACGTCTCCGAGCCTCCCTCCCTCCCGAGCAATGCAGCGGCCACGGGGGCCGCGTTGGACAAGCGTCGTGCGGGGTTATCGATTCGTCCGCTCGGTTTGAATGCCCGAGCGCAGACAGAAACGTCCCGTGCACTTGCTAGCGCCGTAGAAAGTTTCCATGCAGGTGCGGATACGTCATTTATTTTAAGCAGCAACCTTGCAGCCACTATCACTGTCAGTTTCACTTGAAAAGAGCACGGTGCATTTGCTTTCTTGTGCTGTCTCTAGGCTTGTCACAAGCAAGTTCAAGCCAAATGAGACGCTGAATGCCGAAACGGATCCAGTGGTTGTTTGTGTTGAACCAGTGCTGCTGAAAAAACTCACTGCCAGAAGGCTGGTTGGCGGATGGGATGTGTAACAATCTGTTTTTTATGCGGAGAGACGGATATGGGAAGGAGGAAGAGAATGTTGCCTGTTTAGTTATCTGCTACATTTTAGAGTGGTTTTAATTTTGTTATATTTTTTATTGGTGCATTTTGGTCCGCGGCAAAATGTTTAAGGGTTGACAGTGGGGGTTGGGGGGGGGGTGCGCGGTCCACGGCGGTTGGGAACCGCTGATCTATCTGCAGGACACGACCGTAAATCTGTCGAGTGTCAGTTCCGGGGGACGGTCGGATGGCTGCACGGCCGTGCGTGCGTCACCATTCGCACGCACGCACGCACGCGCGGAGCGCCCGGGGGCAGCGCGGAGTGGCGCTCCGCGCGGCCACACTGCCACAACAGATTGCTTTTGCTGATGAAAAATGATTGTTGCCTGTCTGCGCATGATTTGATGCAAACAAAAAAACCTGCTACCACCTTAAAATTCCCCTGTCGGAACACGAAAGGTCAGCAGCCCGAGGGGAGGCTGGCGGTCCCTGTGCACCTGCACGGCGGTGGTGGTAGCACAGCGACCAATTTGCTCGACGCAAAGCACAGTCAATTAATCCCATTGTTTCAGACTACGATGTGGAACCAATACAAATAAATAACTATGGACGATTTTTTTAACTTGACACCCTTTGAAATGTATATTTTGCTGAGCAGAGGAAAAAAGGCCCAAAGCCTCAAGTGGCCAGTAACAAAGAACACTGTTTACGTTGTAAGCGATAAGAATTAACACGTGTCTTAAATTGAGCAAGATTATGATAAGGGCTTTGGAAAAGAGACGAGGAAGGGAATTCCAAAGTGGAGCAGTGCTAGGGAAGAAGCAGACAGAGAACCATCGTGAGCTGCAGTGTGGTGAATGGGTAGTTGGTAGGTGAGTGTCGTGAGTGAGTGTGTTGTTGTCACCTGCAGCGTGGTGGTTGAACACAGTGTGGATTACATGAATAGTCAGTCTGGTACACCAAGTTCTGAACATGGGTGGCCACGCGTGGGTGCGTGGCCACCTAGATGCGCGGGTGGGTGCAGGGTGGCCACCGCGCGGGTGCCTGCGTGGTGGCCCCGGAGCAGGATTGAATTCCTACGAGCGCTCAAGTGTGCTTGGCAGAGGGCAGCAGCAAATCAAAGATTAACCAGCACAGCTGTGGCCTTGTCATGGCCTGTCAAAGCTGCCTGCTCATGATGGAGGTGTTTACATTTAGAGTAGCTGTGGCATTTGGAGATGCAATATTTCCCATGTGTAATGCATATTCCAGTCGCACAATAGCGCATGATGTGTGCTGGCAGTCTGCGTGGAATGTACAATAGCAAAGTGTGACTTTTTTTTTCTCTTGCCAAAATATATGCCAAGTACATTTACAGACAAACTACGTCAGTCACGTTGTTAATAGTCGTAGATTTCTGATCATAACATCACCTCGGGGTTTGCCACCTGTCCAGGTTTGTGCCAAAGGAGTCTGGGAATCGGCATCTGGGTTCAGGCAGTAGGAATTAATTTGTACAGAGATCCAGTACCGGTATTCCTGCGTTGAACTTAACTACGGTACACTGCACAGTTTTTATAATAGACCGAGGCTCAACCGAGAAGTAACATCACCACATGGGGGCCCGATGGGGGTCCCGTTGCAATTGCACCACCTCGATAGCTGAACCACCAGTGCCATGTTCTGAATTGCGTTGAGCAATTGACGTCACCTTCGTGGAAAAATGTTTTTTGCAAGCGGCTTGTTCTCTCTATATGTGCCACCAGCCTGCTCACACTGTGATATATTTTTCTTGTATTGTCTAGTTTTGCCGTATCTAACCAAGAGTATCTTTGCTCATAAACAGGTGGTAGTTCATACTCTTGGGTTTTTTCGGTAAAGTCACGTCGGTAAAAAAAAAAATGTAATCACGACGTTTCGGAGGCAACACAAGCTTCTGTCTTCAGGTGTAGAGAGCTCTAAGAGACACGAGATGATATACTGGTTAAGGTGGGGGGAGGAGGCAGGATGGGCCGTGGGGGGGGGCAGCATTGTGGTTCAAGCAAGCCTGACTGCTGATGAGAGACTGAATGCTGAAACCGGTCCAGAGTTTGCTTTTTTTGAACCAAAGCTGCTGAAATGATACACTCCCAGAAGGCCTCTGCGGCTGATGGGATGTGTAAAAAATGATGTTGTTATATGGAGGGGCAGACGTGGGAAGGAGGCGAATAGTCTGCTCAGTAACCCTGGTGGTTTGGGGAAACGCTTTGTGCTCGTGTGCCGGTGTGTGGTGTGGAAGCGCAGTGCCTCCTACAGCAGGTTATCAATTCAAACGTGTTTGTAAAGAGGTCTAGAGGGAGTGAATGCCCATAAAGGAGATAGATTGATTAAGACTCTGCTACGTGTTCATTAGGCAAATGAAAACAAAAAGCCTTTGAGAGAATTATTCTATGTGAAGATACAGCCCGGTGCGATTTCCTAGAAATCCCTCCGCAGTGGAGCCATGCAGTCGTGGTGATGGTGATGACAATGTTGGTGATGATACATTTTGAGGATGATATCTCAATAAGACAGGATGGGATAATTATTACCGATTCAATTGATAAAAGCAAGCGATTCGAGACGTGGTTCCTTTGCACCGAGCAAAAGTTAATAAATTGCAGGAATTTGTATTTGTTAAGCAAAGCTGAAATATGAAAGGTACGAGAGGTGTTGGAGCTGGCCCGGCGCTGTGTGGCAGTTTAAAAGGGCTCTCGAGCGCGGTGCGGAGCGCGCAGCCGTGAATATGCCGCAATTACCCCGCGGCGCTCCGCTGATGAGATTTGTGCCACCGCGGGCGGGAAGAGAAATGATTAGAGCCCCCGTTATCTATCTCGCCTTCCAATCCCAAGGAAAGCGGCAGCCCTAATTTATGAGAATGGAGGCTGTTAGGCTATCATTTTCTTCCCACAGCGGCCAGGGCCCCATCTCCATAACACGCCGTTCACAGCTGAATGGCTCCAGATTGCCCGGCCACTCCAGACGGCGCACGTTAATACCACAGCAACGTGAAGTTATTACGGAAATAATGGCCCCTGGCGTTTGAAGTGCGCTGCCAGAGGGACGGAAAAGCCGGGGCCTGCGCTTAATGTTAATTGGTAGGCCTGATGGTTTCTGAACGAGGAGGATGTGTGGGTGACCGGGCGGCAGGGCCCGCGATCGCTCGCCGCGCCGGTTGGCGAGAGGCACCACTCTTACCGCGTTGCGCGGAAGGACCACGCGTGTTCACCCAGGGGAGCCTCGCCGAGTCTCAAGGATTTTTTTCAGGAGGGTCCTGCTAAGTTTTGGCAGTCGAGGGTGCGGATTGCTGTGTTTTCCAATCAATTAATTTGTGGCGAGTGGGCTGAATGTGTTGTGGGCTGGCAGTGTGGAGGTGGTTGGAACCCATTGTGGTGGATCACAGAGTGAAATTCACAGGAGCAGTAAACTGCGTGGTGTACAGTGGCAAAACGTGTCCCCATTGCGTGAGCCGAACCGTTGTAGTTCCCGTCGCGTTGCACTCCGCGCACACGCGTCTGCGTACGTGCGCTCTCAAGCAAGACCTTCTAGATAGATACAGAGAGGGGTCGTGGAACCTGACGCGATGTGTGGTGAAAAACCGCGTGCAGGAAGGTGCTGCTTGACCGCACACGAAGAGCGCATGGCTCTGATGGGCTCGCTAGGAACGAGCGGAACGCGAGCTCAACTCGTCGGAGTTTGCCTCCAGCGTCGCTCTACCAATGTGGGTCGTAAAGTCCCTCCCACCGTCCTGGTGGAGGTTGTGAGGATTTCGATTTAAAGCTTTCGTGACTGCAGGGATTCATCTTCTTGGTTCTTTCGGTAAAGTCACGTAGAAGGGAAGTAATAAAATAATAAAAATAAAACATAATAAAACAATTCTCACGACGTTTCGGCTACAACACAAGCAGCCGTCTTCAGGTGAAGAATGAGACACTGCCAAGCTAGGAGCTTATATATAAGCTGAGTTGGAGGTGGAAGAAGAAGAGAGCCTTAACAAAAGAATGTGCATATCAAGAGGAATTTAGCATATTCATGGGAAATGCGTAGGAGGTGGGCGGGGGAGTTTTCAAAGTCATATTATGCCCATGCATTATGCAGGATCAGCAGCACCAAAGGGAGGGGGGGGGGTAGCATTAACAAAGGGAGGGCATGTTAATAGTATGTAGAAGCAATGACACATGTGAATGGGAAAACGGTGGCAGGAGATCCGCAGCGGAGCAAATAATGCATTCCCTGTGGAGAACACAAGATACACAGTTAATGCCAGTGAGTGGACTGCGGTCTGAAAGTCACCATAAACGTGAACAACAATCAGTTAAGATCCGAAGTGGTTTATTACGTCCTTCCTATGATTGCTGAGCCAGAATCCATCTTCTCGGTTGAAATTGTCTCTGTGTTTGTATATGTGGATCGCCTCATGAACGAATCTCTCATGGTAGCCAGATGGCTTGCAGAGAACCTCTGTCTTGGAGAAGTCAATGTCATGTGAACCCACTGAATTGTAACAGTGATCTGCCACGGCTGAGGTGTTTGTCCTACCGTGTTTCAGGTCAGCTTTATGTTCACGGATGCGGTCCGAGATATGTCGTTTGGTTTCTCCAATGTAACTGCTACCACAGAGGCAACTTAGTTTGTAGACGCCAGGGTACTGTATGTCTGGAACCACGTCTTTTACAGACGGAACCAGATCACAGATTTTATGTACTGTGTTGAATCGTACCTGAATCTTGTGTTTAATCAGGATTTTGGAGATCTTTTTTGTGACCCCAGCAATGTAGGGTAAGGTGATGGTTTTGAAAGGCTCCTCAGCAGGATCCTTCTTGACGGTTGGAGTGATGGCCTTGCGGATTGTGTAGTCGGAGTAACCATTAGCCTTAAGAGCTTGGCGTACGTGTTTGAGTTCACTGGCAATGTGTTCCTGGTCGGAGATGCATTGGGCTCTATGGTATAGAGTCTTGATGAGGGAGTTCTTCTGGGATGGATGGTGGTGGGAATCCGGTTTTAGGTAGGCATCCGTATGGGTGGCTTTCCTGTAGACAGAATGGCTCATTGAACCATCAGGTCTCCTTTTAATTAGGACATCCAAAAAGGGTAGCTTGCCATCTTTTTCGACTTCCATGGTGAATCTGATGGCTGGGTGTATGGAATTGATGGGGTCGAGAAATTTGTCTAGAGCAGGCCGGCCATGTGGCCAGATGACAAAAGTGTCATCTACGTACGTGTCTCGGACCGCATCCGTGAACATAAAGCTGACCTGAAGCACGGTAGGACAAACACCTCAGCCGTGGCAGATCACTGTTACAATTCAGTGGGTTCACATGACATTGACTTCTCCAAGACAGAGGTTCTCTGCAAGCCATCTGGCTACCATGAGAGATTCGTTCATGAGGCGATCCACATATACAAACACAGAGACAATTTCAACCGAGAAGATGGATTCTGGCTCAGCAATCATTGGAAGGACGTAATAAACCACTTCGGATCTTAACTGATTGTTGTTCACGTTTATGGTGACTTTCAGACCGCAGTCCACTCACTGGCATTAACTGTGTATCTTGTGTTCTCCACAGGGAATGCATTATTTGCTCCGCTGCGGATCTCCTGCCACCGTTTTCCCATTCACATGTGTCATTGCTTCTACATACTATTAACATGCCCTCCCTTTGTTAATGCTACCCCCCCCCCTCCCTTTGGTGCTGCTGATCCTGCATAATGCATGGGCATGATATGACTTTGAAAACCCCCCCCGCCCACCTCCTAGCATTTCCCATGAATATGCTAAATTCCTCTTGATATGCACATTCTTTTGTTAAGGCTCTCTTCTTCTTCCACCTCCAACTCAGCTTATATATAAGCTCCTAGCTTGGCAGTGTCTCATTCTTCACCTGAAGACGGCTGCTTGTGTTGTAGCCGAAACGTCGTGAGAATTGTTTTATTATGTTTTATTTTTATTATTTTATTACTTCCCTTCTACGTGACTTTACCGAAAGAACCAAGAAGATGTTGTGAGGATTGTTCTTCAACTCGGCGTGAGCTGCAACAACACCGATATTAACAATAGTAAGCGGTGTTCTTAAATGCTTATGCCCGTGACAGTTTGTTTGGCCGTGTCAGGTGGTGGAGGGTTCTATGACGCCGAACCCAAAATTAATTATGAAATTTTATTTGGTTTTCCCAGTTAGATGAATTTTATTTGGTTTCCCAGTCAGATAATTTGCACGAATGTGGATCGCTTCTGTGAGTAGAAAACAGCTGCTTCTGTCTGCTGCTGGACAGAAGCAGGGCGAGTGATGCAACATAAGGAGCTAAGTGGAGACGTGCTAACGGTGCTGGAAATGGCTCACAGGAGGGCAGTTGGAGGCTAATAAGGAGGCTGACAGGCCCAGGTTGTAATGAACACATAAAATGCATTGTTCCATTAACCCGCACTATTTAAAATTAATGGAGTAAGACTCCCCGGACATGATGAGTAATCTGGAGGCCTGACATCGCGCTCTGCTGCCGGCATAGCAATGAGGCACGGCGCGCACGCGACGTTTTAGCGCCCGTGTCACCTTGAAACGCTTAATGCGGAGCGATGGCGATCGCGATAACTCTGCTATATCGGTTGTCCCCGGTTTGGCCACGAATATTAATCATTCATGGTAACGCGAGATGGCCCGGCCCTCCCAGATTGCGGCGTGTTGCTCTGCGTTGGAACATTTTGTCTCCTGGCCCGGCTGTGGCACATCCGCCAACAACAGCAGCCCGCCCCCCCAGCCTATAAATTAACGCTGAGGCCCTGGGAAGGCTCGGCTCATAAGTTTAACTCGCACACGGCTAGAACCACAAGCGGGATTCTACGCACGGGCCAGGTGGCTGAGCGGTCGAGCGATGGAGCGGCTCGAAATCCGGAAGGGCGCGAGTTAAAATCCCGATTTGGGGTTGACTTGGCTTACCATCCGGTCCAGGGTAAATAATTTAAGCACCACTTTGTGTGGAAGTCAACAGTGCGTCGTTCTGCGAGTAGGCTCACCCCTGCCATGAGGATGTGGAAGTTTCTACTACTGGCACAGCGCTGTAAAGTGGAGATGAGCACCGCCGCGGTGCCACAAACCGCTCCGACTTTTGATTCTGAACACGAAATCTCTTGGGGTTTGGGGCACACGCGTAGGAGCAAGGGCACCTGCCACGAGTTCTTATTCACCCTTCCTCGGGCCCGCAGGGACCTCGCGTGCCCTGGCCGCGTGGTGCCATGCTTCCACGGGCGCCTGCGAAGAGGCAGGGTGTGGGGCGTGCGTTTACATCGAAGTCTTCGTAGCCCCGGTGACGACGGGTGGGCATCCAAACACTCCCCACCCGGCGTCGCCTGGAGCGAGAGCGTGTAACGTTAATCTGGTGGTCCCATTTCCCTCGCCGATCATGCGTGTGGACCGTGTGGACGACCCTGCAATGTCTCGTGGCCAACGCATCCGCCCACAACCCTAAGGACCCCTTACAACCATTGCCCCTTTTGAAATTATACACAGCCTTATAAAATATACTCCTCTCTGCAGCAAAAATGACGAGATGTACACATGCATTTATAACATTTCTGTTATTTGTTTCTGATTATGCTTGTTTTTATATGGTTTGTTGTTCTTACGTTCTGACCTCCTCCAAATGGACATCTGCGAAAAAGATCTTCATAAGCTCATCTGATTCCTCCACTATAAATAGATATTATGATTCTGATTTACCCAGGAAATCCTCGTCGGTTCTCATGACTCGCATTTCACAGTAGCGGGTTCGACATGTTTAATCCCAGTCGAGCAATTTGCGTGCCATTCTTTCAACTTGGCACGCCTGGAGCCCCGATGTCACGGACTCTTTAATGTCCACTGAGATGGGGACTGCACGTCACCGTGGACGCACCGCAGCATCAATCAGGGCGGCGAAACGGCGCGCTGGACGCTCCGTTCCCGCCGTCAAGTAGCGGAATATTTCCGGGTTATTGAACGCGAGCCGCGTCGCCCGCTCCCTCTCTCTCTCGCCACCCCTCTGCGATCGCCCTGCGTGGCTACAGATGATGTCTGTCGTTAGCGGCACGGGTGGCGGTCCCGCGGCCCCAGCCGTGCCACTCGACCCCCTTTCCCCCGTCCAGTCCGAGCCGCTCAAACTCCGCGTGCACGTAGAACGCCTCGGTGCCATGTGTTGCCTTTCACATTTGAGAACTCTGTGTGTGTGCACGCGCGTGAGTATATAACGTGTAACTTTAATACATGCAATCGGGTAGCAAGGTGGTGCGGTGGTTACACTTGTGCCGTACAGCAAGTGGCACACCAGTTTGATTCCTGACTGGGGCACCTTTCTGCGTGCAGTTTATTCTGTCCCATTCTGCACGGGTTTTTCCCCTTTCCTCCCAAAGCCAGAAACACAGAATGTGACCGGTATTGGCCAAACAATCCCAATGCTGAAACGTTCCTTGCAATTTACTCGTTTGGGATCACACACAGCAACATTGACCCCCTTTGTTGCGACAAAAAAACCCAGCAGCACCCTCCTTAAAACGAGCCTTGAGACTCGGTGAGAGGCTTTCGTGGGTAAACAATTGTAGTCGTCGTAGTAATTATATACGTGCACGGTGTTGCCCAGAGAGGCAGCGTTAGGCCGTCTGGATGACGCACCGTCCCTGCTCGTTGAACGCCGCGGCGGTTGGGTTCTGTACGGAAGAAGCAGCAGCAGTAGCTGGAATGTTTGTGGGAGTAACAGGAATGATTGGCGCCCTCGTAGACGATGTGATGCAGTCAATGTGCCTCCTCCCAATTTTAGCCACTTGTTTATTTACTTATTTTACGTTCCTCACAACTGCGCCAGTGATTATACTTGCGTCGTATATTACGTAGCCTTGTGTCAAACTTGGACCCATATCTGGCAAGGAGGCTTCCTTACCTGTAAACACCTGGGAGTTCACCAGCATTGGTTCAAGCAGATTCTGCTGATGAAACACTGCATGTCAAAACCTGCCCAGAGTTTGGCTCGTGTTGAACCCTTGGCTGCTGAAATCACACACTCCCAGAAGGTCATGTGGTTGATGGGATGTAAGAACAACCCCCATTATATGTCTCACGTGGATGGACAAATATGGGGAGAAGCTTTACTGATGAGACACTGAATTTGAAAACCGGTACAGAGTTTAGCTTGTGTTGAACCCTCTGCTGCTGAAAGGGGATGGACAGATGTGGGGAGAACGTGCTCTGTGCGCTTTGTTTATCCTGTGAGTGGAGCGAGCGAGGCTGCGTGTTCTTTCCACACCATTGCTGCCGACGACTGTTTGGAGCTGCTGACTCGGGAAAATGAACGATGGTGGCATGGTGCCGCCCGTATTTATACGTCCCGCGCCGCGCGCGCGCAAGCTGCTTTGCGGCGCCTCTGCCGACGTGATGCACAGCTTAATGAAATGCTCTAAAGAATGTTCTCTACATAATTTATAAACACTTCGATCTGTGAGCATGCGGAATATAATGAGAGAAAGGAAGGTCACGCTGGGCGTGTGGCGGGCTGTAAATTTTGTAAATGTGTGCGCGAGGCAATTTTTCTGAGTCTTGGATGATAAAATTTGGCGCGAGCATTCATCAGTTACAGTAAAGTTGGTTACAAAGGATGCACTCTGCCGTCCATAATTACGCAGCTTTGGCGGCACCAGGCTTGTTAAAGCCAATTCATTCATTTTACAAACGTGCGCAATTATTCCTGAAAGCTTTGACATTCTGCCGTTTGTGTTATATATTTTTTTTGTAATCGGAAGCCTGAAGACGTTTCTGTTACGAAGCGCCGATCCCACGTGGCGGTGCGGCAGAGTTTGGGCCGCGTTTCGTCTCCCGCCCCCCAGCTCAGCTCAGGCGTGGCGCTCAAACAGCTCCGCTCGCACGCAGCTGCCCGAGTCCGTTAGCGCGCGACGGATGCCGCTGCGTCGTTCCGAGGCCGTGTTATGTCTGGAATTTTTTTCAGGCGGCAGACTAAACATAGCGCGGCGCTTTTTCGGCGCTCCAGTTGTGTATCCCTGCCACGCGTAACACTCCGCTTAAGTTGCACAAATGAGATTGCAGTCACTTGTCAAAACAGCGAGTGATGGGTCGTAAATGAGGCGTAAATAAGATGCGGAGGTGTAAATTAAACGTTAGAAAAATTACTCGCTGCGGATCGTACTCGAGGCGGAGAGCCGCGTGTAAACTGCTGGTTTGGCACACGCGTTATTCGTGAGGCGGCTTTCCCCTGAATTGTCCGGGCTCACGGGTGCACGTGCGTCTCTCGGTCGGCGGCGTGGCGGTCGAGTGGCCTGAGAGCAGGCGGGAGCGTCCCTCTCGTTGGCAGCATCCAGAGCGTCCCGGCAAGCGCGGCGGACGCTTGTGAACGCATCCGTGCAGCATCCTGCGCCCTGACCAGCACCGTGCTGCGCCGGTGGCCTCTCCCTCTCTTTTGGCTTAAGCGGATTCAGAATGAGATTTAGCAATACAACTACACTTTGTATACGACGGTACTTTGTTAATAGTGAGCAAACGTAGTCATCAGCCGTGATCGATCAACTGCTGGATGAAGGCCTTCCCAAGCCGCTGCCGCCGCCACCTCTCACGATCCTGCGATGCAAAAATCTACCCTGCACATGCACACGGACCGGTTTCATCGCTCAGTCTCCTCGGTGGACGTGCTCTAGAACTCATTCTATACCGAGGCTGCCGCTCCGTTCTTGTTCTTGACCGTCGTCCCTTCTGACCGTGACGAGGCCTGCCCCAGCCTAATTACCGACATTCACAGTGCAGATGATGCCATTACCCTTCGGATGTTCTCCACTCCACTTGTCCCTGTTTGTGTCTCGCACTGCATCTCCAAGTGTAATGAACAACTCGACCGCCTTGTTTCGTGATGAAAATCCCAATTGCTCCTGGGTTAACTCAGCCTTAAATTGCTCCCTGGAGCGGTGTGTTAAGCATCAGCACTGGGGAGACAAAGGTAGCCGGGCATGGTGCTCTCACCACTCCACCCCCTCGTTTACTGGGTTGGCCTACATTGTTGCTAGCTCACAGCACTTGGTCCAATAGCCTGCTGAGGATCTTTGCCTTTCTATTCAAATGTGTGCACGTGTGTGCACGTGTGCTAATTGACATGTGCCCGTGTCGTCCACTTCTGCTGCTTTATTTCCATCACTTGCAAGGCTGTAGTCCTCCCTAATTATCTGCGGGCCAACTTTTGTCAGTAACTCCAGTATCGCGTAGTGTGTTGCCTCGGCCCAGAAGTGACGCTGGTCATGCCGTTTCTAATTCGTACACACAGACACACACACGTGGTTAGAAATGATGGGATGCGCACCATGGTTGTCCAATGGATAGCACCACCCCCGTCACAGTAATGTGGAATTTCCACCACTGGCTCAGGGCTTTAAACAAGAAATTAACACCGCCTCATTCCTTATTTGAGCAGGAAATAGCTTTGAATGTTTAACATTTTGGAGTTGTATCGTTTCTAGATGGCAAGGATCAAATCCAGCTGGTATGATGGAGGGGGGGAGAGCATTGTGACATTTCAAAGGAATCAAATGTCTTGGTTCCCCAGTGTTAACATAAAACTTACACTTTAAACTCGAGAAGGATTTAATCGTCCTCTGGGAGCATCCCAACGCATAATCCACACCGCCTACGTTCCTTCCACAACAGGCTTGAGTTGGGAATGTTGTTTACTCCTACAAAGCCAGTTCACATGGAAATCCAACACTTCTCGAGTGGCACGGCTCTTCCCCCCCCTCCTCCTCCTCCGCCCTCTCTAGAATGCAGGACATCTCAGCGACTTGTACGAAAGTTGGGTTCCACTTTTGGCTCGTCGTGACTCAGCGGCTCTGGCGATGAGAGATGGGGTGCGGGTGGCCGTGGGGGCTGCTACGTTTGTTTCCCACGTGGCGCGTGTTTGTGACACCTGGCGTCCCTGATCATAATCTAACAACCGAGAGCTTGTAGCGTGCGCGCAGAGAGAGAGAGAGAGCCATCAGTTTGCACATTCGCTCTTAGATTAGAGACCTCGTTCTTGATTTGCTCACGACCTGAGCCAATGATTGATCATTTTACAGACCTCGGCAAGTTATCTGTTGGTGGTGGTGTTGTTGCTGCTACTCTGACACTGGTGCACAAGCACAAGCAAAAAACAACTCAACACATTGGCAAAAAACACCACCTTAAAATAAAAACTAAAAACATTCTTATCAATGCAAGATACAATTTGAAAGTCTTATGTATGTCGTCAGCGTGTATTCCCTGCTATGCAATGACTCATAACCTTGATCGTTAACAAACCAAAAAAATCACGCAAAAACTGAAAGAATCATGGAAAGACACGTCCCTGGGATTACAATGCGGAGAGAGGAGCAAGAGGATTAGAGAACATAACGCAGGTTAATGACACCATCCAAACTATTAAGAAACGTGAGTGGACTTAGGGAAGACTCATCACAGCCAGACTGAACGGTGGTCGAGGGTCAAGAAGAATCACGGAGTGGCAGGCCACGGTAATGGAACGCGTCGGCGAGCACGTCCATCGAGGAGAAGCAGCGATGGGACCAGTTCATGTGCAGCGGGTGCCCGGATCGTGAGAGTTGGGGGGAGGCCTTAATCCAGCAGCAGGGGATCGACCAACGGCTGACGACGACGACGAAATCGATGTACGCGGTGGAATGCGCCGTCTCGGTGCGTCTGTTTTCCTGTGACGGTGATCTCGTGTGTCGCAGCTCAGCGCGGCGAGGCGGGCAGGCCCGCTGCACCGTGAAGGTCTGTCCCACTGTTTGTCTTTAAAATGACCTGTTTAGACAATGCAGGCCTGAGCGGGCAGAGTGAAAGGCATGTTTGCACAGCTCACTTGCAGTTTGCACAAAATGTCACAGCACCACCGGTGTACTTCCCCTGCTTCCTCGTCTCCCCCCCCCTCTCCCCCCTCGCTCTCGCCAAACACAGCTCCAATCGAAAAGTCAGTCAAATGTAATGGCGTGACAGGGCAAAGCTGTTAATGCCGCCGGTGTTTATTCAATGTAATTGCTTGTTTTAAAAGCTCTTCACACTCAGCCTCGCTGAGCTGGCCCGGCCCGGCAGAACTGGAGCAGCACGGCAGGCAGGCTGGCTGGGCTGCGAACGCGAGGGGTTGGAGATAAGGCCCGGCCTGTTTGCACAAACCGGGCAGCTGCAAAGAAAAACACAACCCAACCAGCTGTAAGGAAAGGAAAACAATCTAATGAATAGTGCCACTCCTTCAGATTGCAATCTGTCTCTAATCTCCTTGGCCGAGTCATAAGCATGCTCTTGTGAACAGGCTCTTGTAGCCGTCAGTAAACTGTGAAGTGACCCGGTGGG
The DNA here is from genome assembly GCF_964198595.1 of Lampetra fluviatilis. Lineage (NCBI taxonomy): Eukaryota > Metazoa > Chordata > Hyperoartia > Petromyzontiformes > Petromyzontidae > Lampetra > Lampetra fluviatilis. The sequence goes on from NC_136311.1 coordinate 2,740,611, forward strand.
TTTGAAACTTATACATAATCCGCCTGTCTGATGCCCGAGATAGCATCCTCGTAATGTGTGTATCAACATCTACTTTCCACATTTTTGTCATTCCGTCGTTGGAGAGCTTAGCCCCATTTGCGATGGCAGCCGTGCTCTGAAACGTCCACCCTCGAGAGGGGCCAAGTTTCGTAATCGTGAACGCGGCCCCAGCGCCAGGTGCGGACGTGGCGGCGGCGGATCGACGAAGAGGACCCCACCCTGACGACGACGCTTTGAGAGACGGAACATTTGGCTTTGTACGAATTGAATTCGTATTTTTAATTTACCAGGTAAGGGCCCCACTGCGCTATGGAGGTCTTTTTCAGAAGCCACCTGGCTTATCGTCAAGTGGAAATTTATACTCTCTGTTTTTTTCGGCAAAGTCACATAGGTAATTTAGTTGTTTTCATTTTTTTCACCTACGTGACTTTACCGAAAAAAGCAAAGAGTATGGATCCTTGCAGTCATGAAAACTTCAAATCTAGAATGGAAATTTATAAGCAGCCAAATAGTCTTTAAACGTGTGACGTTGATTCTAAATGTGGAGGGAAAAACGGAATCCACGCGACCACGGTGAGAGAGAGACACGCAAACAGCAAATATACAGCAGCAGGCGCCAGGGTCAGGATTGAACTGTATACCAGGCGAGGTTGGTAACATCTCGCCACAGGTGTGCTTTTATCGTTAACCTTGGGCCACTTTCCATCAAAGATAAAGGGGCGGCCTTCGTGATACAGAGTGACCACCACCACCACAACAACCGCCATTCGCCACTAAGTGGCGGTGACGTCACCACGACGCTTGTGCCAGGCCAAGTGCACCTTGAGGCCACGTGAAGTGTCGAACGCCCGCTGGCAGGAGGTCACGGGGCAGACCCAGGTGCCACGGGTCGACTGACCGACTATCAATAGCACACGACCTGCAGCAGGTGCGGCCCTGCGCCTGCTGCTCTGTGTCTGCTGCAGCAGCAGTAGCTGCTGCTGCAGCTGCACAGCGAGCGGCTGCAGCACGCGGGGCCCAAGTCCTGAGCCACTCGCCCTTGAGGTCCCACGGGGGTCGGTGGCAACACCTGGGGTGGAAAATACTGCTGGTGTCCACCTTGGGCAGTGTCCATCATGGGCAGTGTCCACCATGGGAGTGTCCACCAAGGGCAGTGTTCACCATGGGCAGTGTCCACCATGGCAGTGTCCACCATGGAAGTGTCCACCAAGGGAGTGTCCACCATGGGTAGTGTCCACCATGGGAGTGTCCACCAAGGGCAGTGTTCACCACGGGCAGTGTCCACCATGGCAGTGTCCACCATGGAAGTGTCCACCAAGGGAGTGTCCACCATGGGTAGTGTCCACCATGGGAGTGTCCACCAAGGGAGTGTCCACCATGGAAGTGTCCACCACAAGCAGTGTCCACCATGGGAGTGTCCACCATGGCAGTGTCCACCATGGTAGTGTCCACCATGGGAGTGTCCACCATGGGAGTGTCCACCAAGGGAGTGTCCACCATGGAAGTGTCCACCAAGGGAGTATCCACCAAGGGAGTGTCCACCATGGGTAGTGTCCACCATGGGAGTGTCCACCAATGAAGTGTCCACCATGGAAGTGTCCACCACAAGCAGTGTCCACCACAGGGAGTGTCCACCATGGCAGTGTCCACCATGGAAATGTCCACCATGGAAGTGTCCACCAAGGGAGTGCACCATGGGTAGTGTCCACCATGGGAGTGTCCACCAACGGCAGTGTCCACCATGGCAGTGTCCACCACGGGGAGTGTCCACCAAGGGAGTGTCCACCACAAGCAGTGTCCACCATGGGAGTGTTCACCAAGGGAGTGTCCACCATGGGCAGTGTCCACCAAGGGAGTGTCCACCACGGGTAGTGTCCACCACGGGGAGTGTCCACCAAGGCAGTGTCCACCACGAGGAGTGTCCACCATGGGGAGTGTCCACCATGGGCAGTGTCCACCACGGGGAGTGTCCACCAAGGCAGTGTCCACCACGGGGAGTGTCCACCATGGGGAGTGTCCACCATGGGCAGTGTCCACCACGGGGAGTGTCCACCAAGGCAGTGTCCACCACGGGGAGTGTCCACCAAGGGAGTGTCCACCAAGGGAGTGTCCACCATGGGCAGTGTCCACCAAGGCAGTGTCCACCACGGGGAGTGTCCACCATGGGGAGTGTCCACCATGGGCAGTGTCCACCACGGGGAGTGTCCACCAAGGGAGTGTCCACCACAAGCAGTGTCCACCATGGGAGTGTCCACCAAGGGAGTGTCCACCATGGGTAGTGTCCACCAAGGGAGTGTCCACCATGGCAGTGTCCACCATGGGGAGTGTCCACCATGGGGAGTGTCCACCTTGGGTAGTGTCCACCATGGGGAGTGTCCACCAAGGGAGTGTCCACCATGAGCAGTGTCCACCACGGGTAGTGTCCACCAAGGGAGTGTCCACCACGGGGAGTATCCACCATGGGGAGTGTCCACCATGGAAGTGCCCACCATGGCAGTGTCCACCATGGGCAGTGTCCACCATGGGTAGTGTCCACCACGGGTAGTGTCCACCATGAGCAGTGTCCACCAAGGGTAGTGTCCACCAAGAGAGTGTCCACCACGGGCGGTGTCCACCATGGGCAGTGTCCACCATGGGGAGTGTCCACCATGGGTAGTGCCCACCAAGGGCAGTGTCCACCAAGGGAGTGTCCACCATGGGCAGTGTCCACCATGAGGAGAAACCCTGACGTACATACCGTTGGCTATTCTCATTCTCTCGATGTGCCATCAATGCCGAGATGGTATTCTCTATGAAACATTCTCCGCTATCCTTAATCGACAATTTTTCTTACGTGGCACCACCGCACCCTCGCCGTTGTCCATATTCGTGATCTCGAGAAACCATTCTTTAAGAAAAGAGTCGTTAGCGTTTGTCACTTAGGGTGGTACCGTTACGCCATTTTGGGGCCAAACGGCTCAAGGATCAAATGTATGTTTTGGTGAACTGATGAACCATCGCACAAGCGGCGCGGCGGCTTCGGTGCCAATTTGTAATGCTCTTGGCTGGTGGCCTTGCCAGATAGAGCGGCAGGCAGGCAGGCTGCGGCGTGTCGGAGCTGCTGCGAGTGTTGTACGACAGCCGCGGCAGCCACGCTGCCGAGCTTAAGGGCGCCTGAAAATGCCGCACATTAATAATGAGGAGGAGGAAGGAGGCTGCCACCAGCCCTGGCTGCTCCCCTGCCGTGGCGGTAACCGGGGCTGCAATCATTCACGGCACAGCCGCCGCCCACAGCGGGGACCGTTCTGACAGCCGCCCTGGGGCCCCTCGCTCCCCCCCCCGTCACCTGGCAGGCCGCTGGGCTCGTGTGGTGGCACGGAGGTCACAGAGGGTGACGTCGCGCTCTGCTCTCGTCGACGCTAACTGGCCGCCGACACCGGGGCGGCAGGCGGCTGCGCTTTGTGATCCGTGTCTGTTTTTCACTTTGCCTGAAAGCGTCCTTTGCGTGAGAATCAAGATAGAGACGTCATCGTGGCCAAGGCTGTTGATGCCACCGCCTCTTCCCCACGCCTTGTCCTCTACGTCAGACCCCGCAGCCGCTGCTCGATCGTCACGCGACGACCTCCAAGATCTGTCCTGACCGTCTCCCGCTATCCGGGCTTTGGTCTTCTCTCTCCCTTGGCTCCCAGACTCGTGGAGACTGCTCCAACATTTGTCTTGGGAGTCGGCCCTCCTTCACCCGTCACACATGTCCCAGCCTCGCAAAGGGAGCGCACGTTCACACTCGCGTCATGCCAATCGGTGCACGCGGTTGCTGCTGTATCCCTTCAAAAAGAGAGCCGGTCTGCTCCAGCATACCGCTCGCTCGACGCCCGCGTCGCTCCTTGTGCAACGCCTGGCGGCAAACAACGACCGCCGTGCGCTCGCCAGTAAATCCCAGGGGTCGGCGTGAAGCGTCTCGCCGAGGTGGTCACGTCACACCGGCCACTCGCGCTCAGAGATGAACAAATACGTTCATCTCCGAGCCCCTGACAACCTCCTCTGACAGCGACTGCGTGTGCCCACGGAGTAAAAGAGAACCCCGCCAGGTGGCCCAACGGTGGGGTGAGTGACTCGCAAACGGAAGGTCGCGAGTTGAAATCCTCGTTGGTGGGGTTGACTTAACCCATCATCCCAAAGGAGTCCATAAAATAAGGGGGGGGGGGGAGTCAACGGTAGTTGTCCTATCGATAAACTCGCCCCTACCAAAGGAGTTTGTCATTTCCGCCACCGTCCCAGGCCTGTGCATCGGAGAGGAGCACCAACGCCTCAATGCTCGTTTGAGCAGGAAATCACTCCGACTATTAAGTTAAATAGAATGGCAAGCGACCATGACTATCAGTGACAATGCTGGTGCGCATTACTGTTGTCTGTAGCTGTTGTGCTACAAATGCTTCTTCCTTAACGCTTGCGTTCTTAATGCGCTGCGGTATTAAATGTTGGACATTTATTTCCCTTCGTTTCCTCTGCGCTGTCACAATCGCATCCACGTAATGGCAGCTGAGGCGCGCTGGCTGCGAGCCAAAGGGATAACTGTAACTCTCCCGTAACTCTGCTTTGGCAAACGCGCTGTGCATATCGCGCTTAGATGGCTGGCTTTGCGAGCTGGTCTTCTGCTCCGCTGGAGAATCCGCAAAGCTGTGGGGGCTTTTTTTTATTTCTTCGCTCGTTTTGCTGAGCACAGCCCCACAAAAGCCCAAAACATCAAGCGGGGGCAGCAACAAACGGCACCATCAAAACTATCATAGATAATTCGTGTTACGCGTGTCTTGAATTGAGCAAGGTTATTGGAAATTCTTGGGAACCGAGACGACGATGGTGAGAGGGAATCCCAAAGTGGAGGAGCACGGGGGGGAAGAAGCGGAAAGAGCAGCGTCGTGACCTGCGGTGTGGTTGTCTTGGGAGGCTGCGGCGTTGCACTGTACGAGAGGGTGCGGCGGGGCTGCGTGCGTGTGTCCATGCAAGACGAGAAGGCAATACACTCGGGGGCGGCTGTGATTAATAACAGCATGTCACACTAAATCAGTCTCCTCCCATTTATCCTTAATTGCTTGCTTAATGTTGTTTGCGCTGTTTGCGGCAGAGTTTTAGGGAACCCGGGCGATTAGACACGGGCTGTGCCGTTCCCCTCTAATAGCATCTGAATAATTTAACGCTGATGCATTATGGTCCGCTTGGGGCCCGTCTGGAGACGGGGAATCATAATTGGTTTTTAAACTGAACAGAATGGCTGGCCTTCTGGCCCTGCTGAGATCGGAGAGGCAGAGGGGAGGTTTTGGCTGGGGGCGATTGCCTCCCTGATGCGTTCCCCTGGCAGGCACGAGTGGAACAGAGGCCCTCTGGCACCCAAGAGCCGCCATCCTAAAACAAAACCATCCTGGACGTGGTGGTGTGTGTGCGTGTGTGTGTGGGGGGGAGCGGTAGTGTAGCGGTTAGCGTGCTGCGCTCCGAACCCAGAGACCCGAGTTTGATTGCCACTTATGGCCCACATCTGTGATGAATAACGGAACTGGTCCTGGGCCTGTGCTAGGCCGACTCATCCTCAAAGTTAATACCCGATGCGGTGTGTTAATATCAGCACTGTGTTGGCCTTCAAAGGTGTTAAGGCTAACTTAACTGACATTTGACTTGTAGGTGTTCAGTAACAGTTTTTCCCCAAGCATTCTGTTAAGGCTATAAGGGGAGTATTTGCCTTTGTGCGTGTGTGTGTGTGCGTGCACATGTCTAACAGCGATGTGCAGCGTTTTGATTAGATGAACAAGTAGCAGAAATGTAGCCGATTTAAAGGGGCGTTTTGCGTTCAGCTTTTATTGATGAATGAGCGAGGGGGTTGCTTGATGGGCATTGGCCACAGAAAATGACTTTCGATACGTTTGCATGAAAGGAAGACTAATTTCTGCAATTAGTTTTGACGAACATTTAAATCACTGTAGTGATTGTTTTTTTATATTTAGTCAGTGCCTTCTCGTGTGAGGCTCAACCAAAATTAATTGAGAAAACAAGTGGGAATGTAATGAAATGTAAACGTAAAGTGACCGCGAGATGTGTAATGTTTACATCTTACTGGGTCATTGAATACTTGCCTCCTGGGTTGATGGAGCGATGAGCAATGCAGACGGTGCGTATTTTTTTAAAGGTTAGTCCACCCGCATCGATAACCAGGGTGGCCTGCTAGCTTCGAAACCTCTGCAACAAACGAGAAACGCGGTACCGCTGGGCCATTTCGCCAGCTGGGACGTTGGAACGGACTTTGACACTCGATGATTGTGTGGCGTGAACTTGGCCTTTAGAAGGGTCAAAAGTTCACTCCCCAACACTGAGCAAATAAGCAAGGCACAGCACAAGTATGCTTTGAGTAAGCCTCTAATTTTAACTCTAGCCGAACATCTATACCTTCAGCGTACCCATTAAGTAAGCTTATTTATTCAGTAATTTACATTTGACACTGTGCACACACGAGACTGATTTGCAATGGCTGTTGACCAAGGCCCATAGCAGTGTGTTGTACGTGTTTGTTGTCCATGTTTGTCGTCCGGAAATTAACTCGGATGTCTGTAAGTCCTGGTAATCCGTGGGGTATTGCCTCTGTCCGTCACGTGTCTGTTCCAGTGCGTGCGTGTTGTGTGCCATGCTTCCCAGTCGTCCCGTAACACCTGGGTCTGTCCCGTGACCTCCTGCCGGCGAGCTTTCCACACCTCACGTTATGGTCTCAAAGTGCACCTAGCCTGGCACAAGCGCCGTGATGGCATCACCACCACTTAGTGGCGAACGGTTGTTGTGTGTGTGCCTTTAGTGTGTGTGTGCGTGTATGTTGTGCATGAGTTTACTCAAATATTATGTGCGTGTGTAAGGGTGCGTGTGTGTGTTTTATTGTGTGTGTGGATGTCTGCACAGTTGTGCCTGCGAGTCTGGCACGTATACTTCTCCGTTCTCACGACGTACGTATGAAGCGACGTGTGTCTCTGCGTGAGTGAGCGCGCGTGTGTTTGCGTGAGTGTGTGTTTGCGTGAGTGAGCGCGCGTGTGTTTGCGTGAGTGCGCGCGCGTGTGTTTGCGTGAGTGCGCGCACGTGTGAGGAGCGACCGCGGGGTTGCACGCTGGCGCGCGTGTGCCTCTGTCGAGCCTGGCGTGCGTGTTTATCGGAACGCTGACAGATGGGCCTGGCTTCCATCGACGGCCCGGCGCACAGAAATTACATCTGCTCTTGCCTTGCTGGGAGCAATTAGACTCCAATTATGTGGTTAAACGCGGCGCTTGGACAGCTGTTGTGTTTCATGATTGCAGGAAGGGCTGGGATTATGAGATTTCAGGGTAGAGCTGAGCAAATCGCCCATTACGTGACTGACAATTGTAATCCTCAGTCTATGCATTATCCAGGCCAGGAGAAAATATTTCAGCAAAATGTGTGCACAGAATATTGCTTTGCACCTCGTGCAAAATATTTCACACGATCAAAATTGCAGAATTTGGAATTCATATAACGTACATCACATTTAGTAATAAAAAACGTCTCAAAAAAGGGACAACACGAGTATCTTTGATCTCGTTTTAATATTTTAAGAGTACATTTAAACTTTTCACACATATGAAATGTGCGGTGGTATTTGGCATCTATTTCTATTGCACCGAATGGACTCTCATCGAAAACGGAATGGTGAGGCCTGCCGCCTTCACGCAGTGGGAGTGACGCAGGCCGATTGTACGAACGCTCGCCGCCAGCTTTGCTTCCAACCCTCACCCCCCCCCCCGTGAAATGCACCGAGAGAATGAGCAGCCTTAAACAAGCAGCCGGCATTAAAGTGCAGCGCAGCGAGCTCGTAAATCCTGCTGAGGACATTTAGACAAATTCCGACATTTCGCTGTGGGTTCGAATTTAGCCGGGTGCGGGTTAACCCTCGGCGTGGCGCGGAGTGTCACCCCCCACCCCCACCCCCACAGCTTGGGGGGAATGCACGTCGTGCGGCGTGGATCCCTGCATGGGACCCTGGTGTGGGACCCTGGTGTGGGACCCTGGTGTGGGACCCTGGTGTGGGACCCTGGTGTGTGACCCTGGTGTGTGACCCTGGTGTGGGACCCTGGTGTGGGACCCTGGTGGGGGATCCTGGTGTGTAATCGTGGTGTGGAACCCGTCAAGGGTGTATGTCCAGGCCTGCCCAGAGGGGACCATTTGCCCCGAGTCTCGCACAAACGAGGGCTCCCCTACGGGCCACTTGTTACGTCGCTCTCGAGCAAGGGGGGGGGCCCTACGCGGCTTCCTCCCCGGGTTGTCCCGGAATCTGTGGGTGGTGCTGCGTGCGTCTGCTGCTGAGCACTCTGGGGCCAAAGGGCTTCCAGAGTGTCCGGGAGCCGCCATCTGTCGTGGACTGTGCAGGTCTGATTGGCCTTAGGCTGACTGCGGAATATGTCCAGGTTTGGTCTGCAATGGAACAGGTGGCTACCCCGGAGTCGAGCTAGAATAGGAAGTATGTGCTGAAGTTGGAAAGGAATAATCTTAAGTGTTTGTATCATGTAAATTTTGTACAATTGCGACTCATAATAACTAATTGTGTACTTAATATAGTTGCTTCCTGAAAGTGAAGCATTTAAAATGTTTAATGCCTTTGATCATAAATGACATAAAACAATGCATCGGAGAATGTACCGCAATTACAAAGATGTGCAGAGTTGCGCTTTTAAATTCGAATTAGCCCTCTTTATAATTTAACGTTCGCAGATTGCTTGAGCGGTTGCATAGCGTCCTGGGTTTAAATATCAACACATATTCATTGGGCACTAATGCGCGGCGTGTACGTTCACCAATTCACCTTTCAGTGTTTGGCCGTTTCCTCATCGTGCGTTGCGTGGGAGAGTGGGGAGAGCGGGGAGAGCGGGGAGAGCGGGGAGAGAGCGGGGAGAGCGTGGAGAGCGGGGAGAGCGGGGAGAGCGGGTAGAGCGCGGAGAGCGTGGAGAGCGGGGAGAGCGTGGAGAGCGGGGAGAGCGGGGAGAGAGCGGGGAGAGAGCGGGGAGAGAGCGGGGAGAGAGCGTGGAGAGCGGGGAGAGAGCGGGGAGAGCGGGGAGAGCGGGGAGAGCGGGGAGAGCGTGGAGAGCGGGGAGAGCGGGGAGAGAGCGGGGAGAGAGCGTGGAGAGCGTGGAGAGCGGGTAGAGCGCGGAGAGCGCGGAGAGCGGGGAGAGCGTGGAGAGCGGGGAGAGCGGGGAGAGAGCGGGGAGAGAGCGGGGAGAGAGCGTGGAGAGCGGGGAGAGAGCGGGGAGAGCGGGGAGAGCGGGGAGAGCGTGGAGAGCGGGGAGAGCGGGGAGAGAGCGGGGAGAGAGCGGGGAGAGAGCGTGGAGAGCGTGGAGAGCGGGGAGAGCGGGGAGAGCGGGGAGAGAGCGTGGAGAGCGTGGAGAGCGTGGAGAGAGCGGGGAGAGCGGGGAGAGCGGGGAGAGAGCGGGGAGAGCGGGGAGAGCGTGGAGAGCGTGGAGAGCGGGGAGAGCGTGGAGAGCGGGGAGAGCGGGGAGAGAGCGGGGAGAGAGCGGGGAGAGAGCGGGGAGAGCGTGGAAAGCGTGGAGAGCGTGGAGAGAGCGTGGAGAGAGCGGGGAGAGCGTGGAGAGCGGGGAGAGCGGGGAGAGCGTGGAGAGCGGGGAGAGAGCGGGGAGAGAGCGGGGAGAGAGCGGGGAGAGCGTGGAGAGCGTGGAGAGCGGGGAGAGCGGGGAGAGAGCGTGGAGAGCGGGGAGAGAGCGGGGAGAGCGTGGAGAGCGGGGAGAGAGCGGGGAGAGCGTGGAGAGCGTGGAAAGCGTGGAGAGCGTGGAGAGAGCGTGGAGAGCGGGGAGAGAGCGGGGAGAGCGTGGAGAGCGGGGAGAGAGCGGGGAGAGAGCGGGGAGAGAGCGGGGAGAGAGCGGGGAGAGAGCGGGGAGAACGTGGAGAGCGGGGAGAGAGCGGGGAGAGAGCGGGGAGAGAGCGGGGAGAGCGTGGAGAGCGGGGAGAGAGCGGGGAGAGCGTGGAGAGCGGGGAGAGCGTGGAGAGAGCGGGGAGAGCGTGGAGAGCGGGGAGAGAGCGGGGAGAGAGCGGGGAGAGAGCGGGGAGAGAGCGGGGAGAGCGTGGAGAGCGGGGAGAGCGTGGAGAGCGGGGAGAGCGGGGGGAGAGCGGGGAGAGAGCGGGGAGAGCGGGGAGAGAGCGGGGAAAACGGGGAGAGCGGGGAGAGCGTGGAGAGCGGGGAGAGAGCGGGGAGAGCGGGGAGAGAGCGGGGAGAGCGGGGAGAGCGTGGAGAGCGGGGAGAGCGGGGAGAGAGCGGGGAGAGCGTGGAGAGCGGGGAGAGAGCGGGGAGAGAGCGGGGAGAGAGCGGGGAGAGAGCGGGGAGAGAGCGGGGAGAGCGTGGAGAGCGGGGAGAGCGTGGAGAGCGGGGAGAGCGGGGGGAGAGCGGGGAGAGAGCGGGGAGAGCGGGGAGAGAGCGGGGAGAGCGGGGAGAGCGTGGAGAGCGGGGAGAGAGCGGGGAGAGCGGGGAGAGCGGGGAGAGCGGGGAGAGCGGGGAGAGAGCGGGGAGAGCGGGGAGAGCGGGGAGAGCGTGGAGAGCGGGGAGAGAGCGTGGAGAGCGGGGAGAGCGGGGAGAGAGCGGGGAGAGCGTGGAGAGCGGGGAGAGCGTGGAGAGCGGGGAGAGCGGGGAGAGCGTGGAGAGCGGGGAGAGAGCGTGGAGAGCGGGGAGAGAGCGGGGAGAGCGGGGAGAGCGGGGAGAGCGGGGAGAGAGCGGGGAGAGCGTGGAGAGCGGGGAGAGCGTGGAGAGCGGGGAGAGCGTGGAGAGCGGGGAGAGAGCGGGGAGAGCGGGGAGAGCGGGGAGAGAGCGGGGAGAGCGGGGAGAGAGCGGGGAGAGAGCGGGGAGAGAGCGGGGAGAGCGTGGAGAGCGGGGAGAGCGTGGAGAGCGGGGAGAGCGTGGAGAGCGGGGAGAGAGCGGGGAGAGCGGGGAGAGCGGGGAGAGAGCGGGGAGAGCGGGGAGAGAGCGGGGAGAGAGCGGGGAGAGAGCGGGGAGAGCGGGGAGAGCGTGGAGAGCGGGGAGAGCGTGGAGAGCGGGGAGAGAGCGGGGAGAGCGGGGAGAGCGGGGAGAGAGCGGGGAGAGCGGGGAGAGAGCGTGCACGTGGGGGGGGGGGCGACGCTCCTCCGCGGGGAAGCCGCCCCTCGCCCATGCAGGGCCGAGCCGCCGCCGCGCGCCGCTTGTTTATGAACCCTAATGGGGTTATCCATACCGGTTGACATTTGCTTTCTGCCGTTTTTTAGGGGCAGTGTGCATTTTTATTATAACCTCTCATTTAGTAGCAAAGTAGAATTTAAGACTTTGGGGAATTCGGGGAGAGTGGCCGTGGAATGATTAACTCGGCGTCGTATTAATCTTCGGCGGGGCCGGCGCGGCGGCACGACGGTGCCGGCAAGACCGCGGCCGGTATGGATTGAGCCGGGGATAAGGACAAGGGATAATATACGACGTTTCCACCGGAGTGAAGCGCGCCACCTCTGCGGAATTAATGGCTTGATGTGGTGTTTTATCACCTTTCGGTGAGCGTAATGAGGTGGGAAATCAGCGCGCGATTTCCATTAGCCTGAGCGCCATCCATCAGCGGCCGCGAAAGAGCAGAAAGGACATCTTCGGCAAGGTCATTACAGCCGGCCAACTGAGGGCACCGCTGCCGGCGCGCAGGGAGAGGCTGACAGCTCCGCTTCCGCGACGCTTCTTTAACTCTACCTTGACCGCTTGTTGCCGCCTCTCTCCTCTGTGTTTGACCGGAACCTGCTCCCTTTGATTTAGTGTCTGTTAAACGTAAAAAATTCTTCACTTGCCACACACAGTGAGCGTACTCATGCACCAACGTATTCTTGTTTGAAGATAACAACGTAAAAAAAATATTGTAATCGTAGAGTATGTTTGTCACGTTGGGGTGGGCGGGTGTGTGTTTGAGGCTCTGGGCGTGTGGGTGGTTTGGTGACCAGGGGGCCCTGGTCTCCGCTGTCACGGGGTTAAACAGGGACCCTGGTCTCCACTGTCACGGGGTTAAGCGGGGACCCCGGTCTCCGCTGACACGGGGTTAAACGGGGTCCCTGGTCTCCGCTGACCCGGGGTTAAACAGGGACCCTGGTCTCCGCTGACACAGGGTTAAACGGGGACCCTGGTCTCCGCTAGCACGGGGTTAAACAGGGACCCTGGTCTCCGCTAGCACGGGGTTAAACGGGGACCCTGGTCTCTGCTAGCACGGGGTTAAACAGGGACCCTGGTCTCCGCTAGCACGGGGTTAAACGGGGACCCTGGTCTCCGCTGACACGAGGTTAAACAGGGACCCTGGTCTCCGCTAACACGGGGTTAAACGGGGACCCTGGTCTCCGCTAGCACGGGGTTAAATACGGACCCTGGTCTCCGCTAGCACGGGGTCAAACAGGGACCCTGGTCTCCGCTAACACGGGGTTAAACAGGGACCCCCCTGGTCTCCACTGACACGGGGTTAAACAGGGACCCTTGTCTCCACTGACACGGGGTTAAACGGGGACCCTGGTCTCCGTTTACACGGTTAAACGGGGACTCTGGTCTCCGCTATCACGGGGTTAAACAGGGACCCTGGTCTCCGTTGACACGGGGTTAAACGGGGACCCTGGTCTCCGTTGACACGGGGTTAAACAGGGACTCTGGTCTCCACTGACACGGGGTTAAACGGGGATCCTGGTCTCCGCTGACACGGGGTTAAACGGGGACTCTGGTCTCCACTGACACGGGGTTAAACAGGGACCCTGGTCTCCGCTAGCACGGGGTTAAACGGGGACCCTGGTCTCCGCTAGCACGGGGTTAAACGGAGACCCTGGTCTCCACTGACACGGGGTTAAGCGGGTACCCTGGTCTCCACTGACACGGGGTTAAACGGGGACCCTGGTCTCCACTGACACGGGGTTAAGCGGGGACCCAGGTCTCCGCTAGCACGGGGTTAAGCGGGGATTCTGGTCTCAGTTGACACGGGGTTAAGCGGGGACGCTGGTCTCCGTTGACACGGGGTTTAGCGGGGACGCTGGTCTCCGTTGACACGGGGTTAAACAGGGACCCTGGACTCCGCTAGCACGGGATTAAACAGGGTCTCTGGTCTCCGTTGACACGGGGTTAAACAGGGACCCTGGTCTCCGCTGACACGAGGTTAAACGGGGACCCTGATCTCCGCTAGCACGGGGTTAAACGGGGACCCTGGTCTCCGTTGACATGGCTCCCTGCTCCCTCCCCGCACGAGCCCCACGTAGGGTGCGTGACTCACACGACCGCCACTGAGAGCGTCACGCTGTGGAGGGCAGCGCAGCAGCACCGCCACAGCGTGGGTCAATCACGCACTCTGCGCTCATGGAGAGACTGACAACAGCATCCCGGCCACACCATGCCTCATTCTCTGTGAACAATTGTCTCCCTGGCAGCTAGGACAAGTACGGAACATTTCTGACGACAGCTTTAACATTTCTGTGATGTTGTTATAACAGAAATGAAAGACATTCTCAGCCTCTACTTGTGAATGCATGAGAAATATTTGTCGAAGTGTCGACCTCCAACCTGGCTGTGGAGCTTTCATTAATGTTATAAGGAGGTCGATAAACACATCAAATACAGCATTAAAGCCATAAAATCGGTGCGTAAATAAAGGTAAAAATAGAATGCAATGTTTGAAACATTGTTCTTATACAGGTAGATATAACTTTAATCACATGAGAAAGTTAAAGTGATTTGCTGATAAAATTGAGGTGGTGCTCATCCCCTTCTTCCAGCCCTGAGCCAGTGGTGGAAATTCCACATTCCTATGGTGGGGACAGGTCTCCAGAGAACAACTAGTGATTCACCATTCACTTTAGGTTCGGCCACGTGACGATCTAACCAAATCTGTGCAGAGGGCCCTCCACCACCCGACGCAGCCAAACGAGTTCAGTGTCAGATCATTTTGTGGCCAAGCCAAGCAGTCGATTAAGAGCCACATTGGCTATCAGAGGTCACTGCCTGTTAAGTTAGGACAACCACTTTTGATTTCCCCATCAATTGGTACTTATTTTTGGACCAAGTCAACCCTTCCAACCCAGGATTTGAACTCGCAAACCTTTTGACTGTGAGCCGATGGCTCCACCGCTGAGCCAACTGGCTGGGTTCAAAGGTAGTCGGCGGGTTTTTCTAGAGCTTTACCGGCCAAGTCGCTTGTGTCGAGATGGGTTTTGAGCGCCATCACTCCGAGTCTCGCCCGTGAAATTCGCCAAAACTCCGTGCGCCACTGCAACTTTGCCGCGCTCGTGACAGCAGACAGACCTTAGCAATGCTGTAATTGCCTCCGATTAAACGTCGCTAAATTAGGGGTCACCGCCGAGGCATGTTTAATTGATAATTTGTGGATCGGTGAAAATTACGTTGTAATAATTTCTCATTTATAGTTGGGAACGACATAAAATTAATTACAATTTTAAATTGAAAAATTCTGAAAAATGTTACGCTGTACGGGAGCTTCCACGGCAGGCACGATGGTCAGCACGCTGGACCTGCAGGCCGTGGGGGCAGCCGACCCCACGGTGCCGCCTCCCGTTACGGCGGTTGAGAGAACGGAGCAAGCCCCCCAAATCCGCCCAGCAGTGTACAGTGCTGTGTGTTCACCGCGGTCACTCGATTGGCAAGGTCACGCGGCAGCCAGTCCCAGCGTGGCCGTCGTGCAGGAAGCGCCGTCTCTGCCGTGCCCTCATCATCGCCCCATCCCACCGGGCCGGGGTTTCCTGCAGCTGCTCACTTGGCATTCGTGTGTCTTCCAGCGCTTGCGCGGACCCCTCTAGCGCGTGGGTTTTTTTTCACGCCGTTAACCCCCCCCTAGGATTTATTTGGACGATAAGCCAATGCCATCCCTCGCCGTACATCAGCGGTGGTTAATTCAATCTCTGGGCAGCCTAAACGGCAGGCTCGGCAATATCAATGTAAATTTCATTAACGTTTATACTTTAGAATAATAATCGGAAACGTATAGTGTGACATCACAAAAGTAACTTGTACGTCTGCGTCCAGATAAACAAGCCGCCACGGCGGCGATTAGGCCGCGGCCGTGCGGCGAGGCCCGCGCACGGCGTTATCTGCCAAATGACGGAGTTGATGGAACGTGGCTACAGTAGCACTCCGTAATAGCCTCGCCGAGCCGTGATAAAGGGACTGGATTAGTGGAGAGGAAAATGGTTTGTCATATCTGAAACAGACGATAGTGTGTGCTGAGGCCTGTGCACCTCAGATAAGGAAAGCCATTATCGGACCTGAAGCACAGGGGTGCTGCATTGAAGTGTAGAAGCACGACTGGCCATGCAGAGAGCGAGCGTGACCAGCCCCAGATAACGCTGCTGCCGCCGCCGCCACTGCCGCGACGGAAAGCCGCGGTGACACGCGAGCTGTCGGAATAGTTAACCCACGCCGTGTCGCGCTGGCTTGTGAAGTTACTGCGGCTGAGGGAAACTCGCGATGCAGAGACACGGTGGCAAAAAAAATCTGCCCTGCCCACGCTCGTGTCCTGGGCAATGTGGCTGGCTTTTTAGGCTTTAAAAAAAATACACCTATTTCGGTGTCTGTTATTGATTGTGACAGAGCTGCCGCGATCTGATGGTCAGCATGCTGGACTTGCAATCCTGAGGTCCCCTGTTTGATTCTATTTCCCGGCGCGGCAGTTGAAACAACAGAGCAATTCTTTTTTCAAATGTCTCCGTCTCTATCCACCCGGCACTGCGTGGGCTCGCCGCAGTTATCGACCGGCAGGTCGCCGCGTGTGATGGGGTAAAATGTGCGGTCATAGCCTCCTCTTCCAACACGTGCGGTCTTCGGGGTGGGAGTGTAGACCAAATACCTTCTCGAGTCGGTCTCGTGGAGGGGCTCTTCCACCAGCGGCGTGCGCGTGAGCGAGCAATTGCAGGGCAGCAGCATTGCTCCGGTATTTGGTTGCTTGTTGCTCGAGCGAGGCTTGTAGTTAGATCACCGAGTTCAAGTGCAAAATTCCTGGAATTAAACCCGTAAAGAGCGGACAAATTCCTCGGTCCCCAGTGCCGGACACCGAAGAGGTCCTGCTGCGTTATTGCAGCCGTCCCCCCCCACCCCCCAAAGTGCTGACATTTGAGTTATAGCCGGCCCTGCTGTTTCGCAGCAGCTGCACACTTCTCAAACAACGCACTCTTTGCTCCCGCGGTTTCGTGGGTACGAAAGCTCAAATGCTCCGCAGGGCTGGCAGGCGGGGGGCCTGACAGCACCTGCCAAAAAAATCGAGAGCCATAATTGGTTTTGGAGACGTTAATTTTTGCAGTGTACCTCCGCAGTGTGGGAGACTTCAATTTATGTTTGTGTTGACGGAACACGAGTCTCCCGAGACTCGGCGGTGGGGCCCGCGCCAACCTCGCGGGATTTGCTGACATTTTCATTTCGTTGTTAATTTTCAGAGACGATTTCACGATCGTTCAGATTAATTCCCATGCGGAACACCCGGGGTAATTCAGCTATTTTCCGCACCATTTGGGTTGCATGCGGCGCAGAATAATAATGCAAATTCAAGAGCTGCTTTAGCGGCAGCGTATACTCTCGTCGTCGCACGCTTGCCTTTAATTCCTAAACAAGCTTAGTCATAGATGACAGTTAACATTAGAAATGTAATTTGCAGATTTAAAACTGATTGAAGTTGTGAAAAGCTTTATCTACTTGTCATTTCAGCTCACATTTATAACATTTCCCATAACCTTGCAGTCTCTTGCATTATATTTAAAAGCTAACGCTGCGGTTGTAAATGCTCAATGGATATCTTTTACATTGTTTTAAGAAGCGGGGTTTTTCAATAAAAAACAACCAACTAAATGCGTGCGTATTCAATGACCGCCATTTCCCAAGACGTTCCTCGATATTTTTTGCTCGTCAGGGGGTATTAATTTTTGTGTCCAGGGGTTTCAAAGTGTTTGCACAACATGTACCGAACAGTGCAGCTGGCTGCCAGATATATTCGGTGGGAAATAAGTTACTGGCATTTTGAGCACAGGTGCCTTGAGATTCATGCTGGGAAATTCGTGGCGAGACAGGATAAGCGATGTCCGGAAGAGAACAGGGCAGGTGAGTGTCGGAGGCACGATTCGGGTAAATCGGCTGTGCTGGGTGCAACGTGTCAGGATAGGTGAGGGCCGATTGCCAAGGCGGGCACTGCAGTGGTCTCCATGTGTCCGGCCACCAAGGGGAAGACCTCAGGCCAGATGGTGGGAGGCTGCCACGGCAGATTTTTGGAGGTCACGTCGTCTCCTGTGCAGCTGCTGTGGGATTTGACGCAGGGTAGAAAGCGCTGGCAAGGAGGTGCCGCCGGGTGGCATCAATAGCTTTGGCCGTGGTGACGTCTTGATGTTGTTGATGGGAGGGGGGGGTTCAGTTAAATAAAGCCCCTGGGGTGAAGTATTTTCTTCGTTTTGAAAATCAATATTAATTAAGGGAATGTTTCACCGGAGATGGTTTGTAACAGGGCTGCCCAGGCTTCACACGAAAGAGGGCCCCCACAACAGGCCTGTTTTTGGTTGCTCGTGAAGAAGGGAGGCACTGCTCGGAATTCTGCCCCCGGCCTCCGGGAACCTCTTATTGGCCTTGGTTTTGTGGAATTTGCCAGAGGCCTTTAAGCAGGCCAAATGACTCCTCCACGAGCGTGGGCTGAGGTTTGTCTAGGAATGGCAGCCTCCACATCTCTCCCCCTCGACACACGTGACCCAGACGACTGAAGGCCGTGACTTGGCCGGTCACCCAATGCTGGATTTGCCAGCTGTTACACAATCATTCCTGAACGCATTTCTCCGGCAGTCTTGACCTATCAAAACTGTACAGTGCACTGGATTAAAATGCATCGCAATACTGGTACCAGATCTCAGGACATATTAATTCTTACCTCCTCAACACAGATGCCGATTCTTAGACTGACTGCGTCAAACCTGGACAGGTGGCAACCCTATCCAAGCCAGCTGTCAACACTTGATTTTGCATCTTTATCAATCTCTTGAGAGGCTAAGAAGCTCAGCAGGCCAAAGGTGGCTCTCCCGGAGCCGTTGAGGCTGCCGAGGAGACATGCCCAGGCTGCGCGCGGTCGGTCGGTGGAACCGCGCTTGGTGCTGCTGTGGACAGTCCTTGTCCACCCTCACAGTGACGGTTCGGGTCGTGGGCGATTATGCAGAGCACAGGTGGATATAACGAAGCACAGCGACACAAAGCAAATCTCACGGGCCAATTTGGACAGATTCTCGCAGCCATTTTAGTTTCTGTCAACCGGAGCAGTGTTCTGTTTTTAAGCATTTATAAAAGAAAAGATAAGCTGCACGGATATAAAGCTGTGCGATTACAATATTGTCCGTTTGCAGCAGTGTTAGCGTTCCGGGTTTTCTGAAATACAGTAATGAGCTCGTGCCATTGAGCCGAGGTCTGTGTTCACTCTCCACCCTGCCGGCCGCTCACGGCACTTTTCTTTCTGATCCCTCCCTCCCAAAGCTCCACTTTGGAATGCCCCTCCATCATCCTCTCTTTCCCCCCCCCAAGCTCTTATAATAAACCTTGCTCAAATTAAGAATTGTGTTACACTTATATAACTGTGACAGCGCTGTCTGTTGCTGGCCGCTTGACAGCAAGAACACGTGACTACTGGTTACGGATTTTATATAAATTAGTAATGATGAGTTATTCAGATTTTTCTTGGTGCCTTTATTTATAATTTTATCATGACGCTTGTTTACCCAAGAACGCCTCACTGACTCTTAAGAACCTCGTTTTTTAAGGAGGGTCCTTCCTTGCCAGGCTCTCGCAGTCGGGGGAGATGTTGCTTCGTGTAATTCTAATTCAAGAACGTGAACGCACCGCGAGGAGCCCGAGCCGGGAATCGTGGCGTTGCCGCTGCGCCGCCCTGCCGCGTTGGCGTGTGGCTCTCCCGAGGCGGGCGTTTTACGAGAGCCGTACGTCTCGGAAACAGTGAGGACGTCCGCGCAAGACTCGCGACGGCAAGGCAATAAAATCACGCTCGCAGGTGTAAAGAATCGCAGGCCCACCAGGCTGCCTCCAGCCCAACATGAATCAACCATTTTAATAGAGCGGTTAGGATCTGGCCCAGTGGAGACCGCCTGTTTGCCAGCACATGTGCTCGGCAGCGCTAAATTATTTATCTCCCATTTAGCGAATGGAAGTGGTTTGGGCAAGCCGATAAAAGCGCCGCGGTGCGCGCGGTGGGGCCCACCGACGCATCCATTCCGACTCCCCAGGGCGACGTTCTGCAGAGGCCTCCAGGGGCCAGGGGGGGCGGGCGAGCGTGCGGGCGTGCGGGCGTGCGGGCGTGCTTTATGGGTTAATATACAACGGCCCTGCCGCGGGCGCGACGCTAGCTGCATCTTACCGAATGTCACATTAGCAGATAAAGGGGGTGTGGGGGGGGGCTCAATTTTCCCTTTGAACGCGACCTTGCACAAACGCCCTGGCCGCGTTGGGCTGATTGTGGTCGTGTCAGTGCTCTCATTTTTATTAATTTAATTTTGCGCGCCACGGGCCGGGATTAATCGGCGGCTGCGGACGCCGTTGCGGCGGTTCGTGAGCTGCTGGCGGCGGGAGCGTCGCACGGCAAACCGAGCTCTCCGTGGCCTGCCTGCCCGCCCTCCGCCTGTGGATTTATGCGCAAACCATTGGGAGGGTGCTTCGGCCGTGTCTGCAAGTGCGACGCCGCACGTTGCGTCCGAGCGCGCGTGTCCCTGCAGCGGCACACGGAGCCTTCGTCCTGAACACCGGACGATCGCCGCTGCTGTACAAGAGCGCACATCGTTCATAAGCTAGTCATCCCGCTGCTGTCATATCTGTGGTGGAGCACCCAGTTGCGACCTCGCTGCACTCGATCGGCGTTCAACGTAGAGCAGTCGGAGTGATTGATGAACCAGCACTCACCGATTCACTCACCACTGATCAGTCACCTCCTCGTCACCCTTCTATCGCTACTGAAACAACCTTGCTCAATAAAAAAAAATATGATTTGGACTCGTATATGGCAACTTTTATCATGCTGTTTGTTGCTGGCAAATTGATGTCTTGAGCCTTTGGATGATTAAAAGCGTGCGCGTTCGTTGCAATTGCTGCGTTTATCTCCTGCGCGGCCTGCCAGCCGGTGATTTCTGCAGTGCTCTAAAACCACAACCCACACGGTGATGCCACAAGACATTCGTTGAAAGCATTTTATTTACTTCCTTTGTAAAAGTATCCGTTGAATCACCTCGACAAAGTTTCAACAAACGGACGTATTCCCCCACAACACCGTAACCCAAAATGGCTCCCAAATGATATCTTTGTATGTATTTAAGTGTGTGGCTTAGCAGCACCACAAGCCCTCGGCGTGCCGCTGAATCCACAGAGGTAACCCGGACATGGTCCTCGGGCGGCCTCGGCCATCGAAACTGCGCGGTGCACCGTAGTCAGCCAAGATTGATGCACCGTAGTCAGCCAAGATCGATGCACCATAGTCAGTCAAGATCGATGCACCATAGTCAGTCAAGATTGATGCACCATAGTCAGTCAAGATTGATGCACCATAGTCAGCCAAGATCGATGCACCATAGTCAGTCAAGATCGGTGCACCATAGTCAGTCAAGATCGGTGCACCATAGTCAGTCAAGATTGATGCACCATAGTCAGTCAAGATTGATGCACCATAGTCAGTCAAGATTGATGCACCATAGTCAGTCAAGATCGGTGCACCGTAGTCAGTCAAGATCGGTGCACCATAGTCAGTCAAGATTGATGCACCATAGTCAGTCAAGATTGATGCACCATAGTGAGTCAAGATTGATGCACCATAGTGAGTCAAGATTGATGCACCATAGTCAGTCAAGATTGATGCACCACAGTCAGTCAAGATCGGTGCACCGTAGTCAGTCAAGATCGGTGCACCATAGTCAGTCAAGATCGGTGCACCGTAGTCAGTCAAGATCGGTGCACCGTAGTCAATCAAGATCGGTGCACCATAGTCAGTCAAGATTGATGCACCATAGTCAGTCAAGATTTATGCACCGTAGTCAGTCAAGATCGGTGCACCATAGTCAGTCAAGATCGGTGCACCATAGTCAGTCAAGATTGATGCACCATAGTCAGTCAAGATTGCTGCACCATAGTCAGCCAAGATTTATGCACCGTAGTCAGTCAAGATCGGTGCACCATAGTCAGTCAAGATTGATGCACCATAGTCAGTCAAGATTGATGCACCATAGTCAGTCAAGATTGATGCACCGTAGTCAGTCAAGATCGGTGCACCATAGTCAGTCAAGATCGATGCACCATAGTCAGCCAAGATCGATGCACCATAGTCAGTTAAGATTGATGCACCATAGTCAGTCAAGATTGATGCACCATAGTCAGCCAAGATTGATGCACCATAGTCAGCCAAGATTGATGCACCATAGTCAGTCAAGATCGGTGCACCATAGTCAGTCAAGATTGATGCACCATAGTCAGTCAAGATTGATGCACCATAGTCAGTCAAGATTGATGCACCATAGTCAGTCAAGATCGGTGCACCATAGTCAGTCAAGATTGATGCACCATAGTCAGTCACGATTGATGCACCATAGTCAGTCAAGATTGATGCACCATAGTCAGTCAAGATTGATGCACCATAGTCAGCCAAGATCGATGCACCGTAGTCAGTCAAGATCGGTGCACCATAGTCAGTCAAGATTGATGCACCGTAGTCAGTCAAGATTGATGCACCACAGTCAGTCAAGATTGATGCACCATAGTCAGTCAAGATTGATGCACCATAGTCAGTCAAGATTGATGCACCATAGTCAGTCAAGATTGATGCACCATAGTCAGTCAAGATTGATGCACCGTAGTCAGCCAAGATTGATGCACCGTAGTCAGCCAAGATTGATGCACCATAGTCAGCCAAGATTGATGCACCGTAGTCAGTCAAGATCGGTGCACCATAGTCAGTCAAGATTGATGCACCATAGTCAGTTAAGATTGATGCACCGTAGTCAGTCAAGATCGGTGCACCATAGTCAGTCAAGATTGATGCACCATAGTCAGCCAAGATTGATGCACCGTAGTCAGTCAAGATCGGTGCACCATAGTCAGTCAAGATTGATGCACCATAGTCAGTCAAGATTGATGCACCGTAGTCAGTCAAGATCGGTGCACCATAGTCAGTCAAGATTGATGCACCATAGTCAGTCAAGATTGATGCACCATAGTCAGCCAAGATTGATGCACCGTAGTCAGTCAAGATCGGTGCACCATAGTCAGTCAAGATTGATGCACCATAGTCAGTCAAGTTTGATGCACCATAGTCAGTCAAGATTGATGCACCGTAGTCAGTCAAGATTGATGCACCATAGTCAGTCAAGATTGATGCACCATAGTCAGTCAAGATTGATGCACCATAGTCAGTCAAGATTGATGCACCATAGTCAGTCAAGATTGATGCACCATAGTCAGTCAAGATTGATGCACCGTGGTCAGTCAAGATTGATGCACCGTAGTCAGTCAAGATTGATGCACCGTAGTCAGTCAAGATTGATGCACCGTAGTCAGTCAAGATTGATGCACCGTAGTCAGTCAAGATTGATGCACCATAGTCAGTCAAGATTGATGCACCGTAGTCAGTCAAGATCGATGCACCGTAGTCAGTCAAGATCGGTGCACCATAGTCAGTCAAGATTGATGCACCATAGTCAGTCAAGATTGATGCACCATAGTCAGTCAAGATTGATGCACCATAGTCAGCCAAGATTGATGCACCATAGTCAGTCAAGATTGATGCACCATAGTCAGTCAAGATTGATGCACCATAGTCAGTCAAGATCGGTGCACCGTAGTCAGTCAAGATCGGTGCACCATAGTCAGTCAAGATTGATGCACCATAGTCAGTCAAGATTGATGCACCATAGTGAGTCAAGATTGATGCACCATAGTGAGTCAAGATTGATGCACCATAGTCAGTCAAGATTGATGCACCACAGTCAGTCAAGATCGGTGCACCGTAGTCAGTCAAGATCGGTGCACCATAGTCAGTCAAGATCGGTGCACCGTAGTCAGTCAAGATCGGTGCACCGTAGTCAATCAAGATCGGTGCACCATAGTCAGTCAAGATTGATGCACCATAGTCAGTCAAGATTGATGCACCGTAGTCAGTCAAGATCGGTGCACCATAGTCAGTCAAGATTGATGCACCATAGTCAGCCAAGATTGATGCACCGTAGTCAGTCAAGATCGGTGCACCATAGTCAGTCAAGATTGATGCACCATAGTCAGTCAAGATTGATGCACCATAGTCAGTCAAGATTGATGCACCATAGTCAGTCAAGATTGATGCACCATAGTCAGTCAAGATTGATGCACCATAGTCAGTCAAGATTGATGCACCATAGTCAGTCAAGATTGATGCACCATAGTCAGCCAAGATTGATGCACCGTAGTCAGTCAAGATCGGTGCACCATAGTCAGTCAAGATCGATGCACCATAGTCAGTCAAGATTGATGCACCATAGTCAGTCAAGATTGATGCACCATAGTCAGCCAAGATTGATGCACCATAGTCAGTCAAGATTGATGCACCATAGTCAGTCAAAATTGATGCACCATAGTCAGTCAAGATTGATGCACCATAGTCAGTCAAAATTGATGCACCGTAGTCAGTCAAGATCGGTGCACCATAGTCAGTCAAGATTGATGCACCATAGTGAGTCAAGATTGATGCACCATAGTCAGTCAAGATTGATGCACCACAGTCAGTCAAGATCGGTGCACCGTAGTCAGTCAAGATTGGTGCACCGTAGTCAGTCAAGATCGGTGCACCGTAGTCAGTCAAGATCGGTGCACCATAGTCAGTCAAGATTGATGCACCATAGTCAGTCAAGATTGATGCACCATAGTCAGTCAAGATTGATGCACCGTAGTCAGTCAAGATCGGTGCACCGTAGTCAGTCAAGATCGGTGCACCATAGTCAGTCAAGATTGATGCACCATAGTCAGTCAAGATTGATGCACCGTAGTCAGTCAAGATTGATGCACCGTAGTCAGTCAAGATCGGTGCACCTCCGCAACCGGGATCTCGGTACAAATAAATCCCTGCTCGCCACCCGAACACAGGCGCCATTTCCCAGAGTGTCCGGACCTAACAGCGTGCTCAGTGCGTTATGCGGCAGCCCTGACGTGCAGGGAGTGCTTGAGGCGCGTTAACGCCGTTGGAGGGAAAGGGCCACGTTTTTGAAAATGGTTGCGGAAATTGCCGTGCTTCTCCTGTGCGCGTGGGGTAATGGACGGATCTGCCAGGGCGCTCGCGGGGCCCCCCCTCTTCTCCCCCGCTCGCCGGGGAGCGCAGCTTTAACGGCAGCAATCAAAGGCTGATTAAGCATAGCAGCGTCCCGTCGCGGCTCTAATGGCTTGATTGTTGAAGTCGAGATGCGCTCGCCCGCTCGGTGGCCATGTAGCGCAGGTGGTGGTGGTGCCTGCGTGGCGGTTTTTTTTGTGCGAGATGCATCGCGCTGTCGCCAATTGCATCCGCTGCCCGTGCTCCCGGAGAGAGATGCTTTCAATTCCAGCAAGGGCAATCAATGCGGCTGCACCGCGAGGATTCGTTCTCCCCCCCCGCTCCCCCCCCCCCCCCCCGCTTAATGCTGCTGCGGTGAGGATTTATAGAGAAGCCGGGTGTGGTGGTTGTGGTGGTACGGTTGCCACCTGTCCAGTTTTTTACCCGGACAGTCTGGGAATTGGCTTCTTGTGTGTCCGGGTGGCAGGAGCTGATTTGTACCGAGATCTGGTACCGGTATTGCTGTGCTGACCTTTACTTCGGTACGCTGCGCGGTATTGATAGACCGAGCCTCACTGAGGAATACGTCCCGGTTTGGTCTATGAAGAAGGTGGTGAGCCCTAGGTGGCGGTGATGCTGGTGGTGATGATCAAAGAGTTGCCATCTGTTCGGCATAAGGAGACCATTACGATAAGCGCTTCGCTAATTCCGAACATCAGAGTCGATGTAAAAGCGAATGAGCAGAATGAGATTTGTATCTGTGGTACAGTCACACAGCTGATGGAGGAAGGCAGAGAGCGCACCAGAATAGACATCGTAAACCCAAATCGACGGTAATTGGCAACGTGCACAGGCGGTTCCCGAGATGCGAACGTTCGACTTGCGAACATCCGCGCTTGCGAACGAAACCTTCCGAAACGACACTATTCTTTTTAGCCATCTGACGTTCGGTCGTAACTTGCGCAAGGCGAAACTACTTTGTTCAGCGGTGCGATCCTCCGCGGAATGTCATGAGTCGCAGCATCCGCCTGGGACTTGTTATATGCCCCTTCCGGCAAGCAAACCAGCATCAGGACTGTAGGTAAGTTAAAATAAAATATTGTTTTTCTTTTCATGTTACTTTATCTTATGTTTGATTTACTTTACAGTATGAGTTTAACAGTGCTTCCCTTTGTTGTTGAACCATAGCACATGTTATAACACTGACTGTGTGTGCGGTAGCATTGAATATTGATATCCAAGATAGCAACATCTTGAATAAAAGGGCTTGTTTTTTTGACCGCTCCAAAATAAAGTCAAAATAATTTCTCGGTCAAATGAGCATTGAAGCAGTGCTTCAGCTCCTGTTACAAGCCTGAGTAAATGTGACAATTCCACATTCATATGGCGGGGACGTTTATAGGACAACCATGGTTGACTTCCCCACAAATCGATACCTATTTTTATCAACCCCAAAGGCATGATGGGCGAGTAAGCAAACCCAACCAGGTTTTTATCTCGCAAATTTCCGATGACCACAGGCAGACAGCCAGGGCGATAGACAGGCAGACGGGCAGCTCAGAAGTGACCAGGCCTCACGACACTCTTCTGAGCTCACACCCCTCGCTGTCTCCAACCACTGGTGGGGTGGGGTGGCACGTGCCCCCCCCCCCCAATGATCTGATCGAAATCCCGAATTTTGATCGGATCATTGGGGTTTATTAGTAATAAATCGGCATTTTGCGACCCCCACTGCCACTGTGCAGCATATTATTACGTGCCAGGGACTCAATGAGATGATAGAATAATAGTCTGAGTCCATAATTGGCAATAAGTAACGGTAAAGCAGTTTTAAGTGACTCACAGAATTGTGTGCAGTTGTGTATACAGCACACGACTTCCCTGAAGGCAAACACCTTTAGCGAGCGCGATGCCGATCACACAACGCGGTTCGAATTCGACCCTCGATCGATGGTTGCGCCATCGCCGCACACGCGTCGAATAAAAAGCAAGGGACAAGTCCTTACTTACTAACAACTCCTCTATCATTTTTCATTGCTGGAGGGGTTGCCCCCCCTACCTGAAAATCCTGGCTCCGACATTGTTCCAACGCTCCCACGGTGTCGCCAAGACCCTTTGGAAGACGATGTAGCAGCAAGCAGCAGCAGCAGCAGCGAAACAGCGTAGTCTTTTCGGTCTTCAGCTGTCCAACCATTCCGCGTTTATATTTAAAGCAAGGCTAGCGCTCCATCGTGCATGATTAACGCTACTTTTTCTATTTTGTCCGCGGAGTTTATAATTTTTCCCGTTTTGGGCTGTCAGTATCGTGTGGCAGGCCCCATAACTCAGGTAGCTACTGCGATGTTTTTCAGTGGTACATTAATTGTGATTATAAAGTCATATGTAGTAATTTCTCTATCCTGACAAAAAGTGGGGCTAGCAATGTCTCAGTGCTAGGTGGCGTGGTCGGTCATAATCCGTGTAATTACTCCTACGCTGGCCTTATAAAAATTAAATGCGCTTTAATTACTGTGTTGGGCTCGAGACCATTGGAGGCCGCAGTTCCCTCCAACCCAGAATCACGAGCAATCATTCTTGGTAATTAACTTCTCTGAAGGCAATTTAACACCTACATTCGTTTAATTAGATCCGTGCCTTGTGGAACATTTCTGGGTAATGGCGGTCTGCGTGCGCACCCTGGGCTGGGCTGCAGCCTTAAATAGCGCCCGGCTTGCCATGCACGCCGCACGGCCTCGCGCGCATCGCCGTATTTAGCTCGCGTGAGAAAAATCACTAAATGGATTTGGGAGATTAAGGATAGGCGCCCGTACGGTGAGACTCGGGGTGAATTGCGGTGGCGACAGGTCAGCCACGAGCTCGGTGAGGACGGCGCCCGTCTCGAGCGCCTGGGCACATCCTGCCGGTTGGGAGGGTGACCCACCATCCCTCCAGGGTCCGCCATCCCTCGCGGGGAAGGGAACAGCGGTAGTCCTATGGATAGACTCACCCCCGCCGTAGGAATGTGGGATTTCCACCACTGGCTCGGGGCTGTAATGCGGAGGTGAGCACCAGTGTCTCAGTGCCGGCGTGAGCAGGAGAGCATTGGCGTTCCGGTTGAAGGCGATCACTCGGCTTGTGACGACGCAGCTATTCGGCAATTAACACCAAGTATGACGCTCGCGATGCACATGTCAAATTGTTCATGTGACAATCAACTGATTATAACGTATGCAAATGTAAGGCTAATGGGTTGGAAGAGACAGCACAGACAAGAGAGAACGAACAAGAAACAATACAAACCGGATGGTTAAAACGGAACGGTTGCCTGTTGAGTACATTCACGATCCCAAGTCGGTGCGATGAACCTGATTTCTGTCGCGGGGAATCGTTGTGGCAGTGAGTGCTGCAAAGAGCGGGCACCGGCCTTGTGCTGTGTGCGTTGTCAGGCTAACCCACGACACCCTCGCCACGCAGTAAAGCAGAAGGCTTCATGAACCCACCAGGACAATGAGCTGGTGCTTCTTCGTGGAACCAATACGGATCCGTGGCGGTTCCGGACTGGTCGTGTTGCGGCAGTCGGTATATTGAGAGGCAGTCGGTCTAAATGAAGTCTCCCGTGTCAACAATTCCAACTGTCTCGCCAAGGAAATGTGCGGGATCGATAGAACTAGGGGCCGCTTATCTTGCGCGTAGCTGGTGATGCAGAGCATTACTGATTTTCTGTCCTGCCACTTGACCGCTTGTCCTTTTGTCAGGCATTCATCACGATGGCGGCGGCGGCGGCGGCGGTAGTTGCTGGGTTGCAGAAACGTTTGGCTCGTTTGTACGTGCGTTGGGAAACGTGTGTAGTCAAAATGCCCAACACATCTTGCCGGTTCGTATTTTTGGCGATGCTCTTCCGTGAATGGGGACGGGTTAGCCACTCGTTTGCCTGCCGAGCATAGGCCCAAAGGCCCAGGACGTGAAGTGGCCAGCAAAAACAGCACCGTCAAAGTTGTAATAGGTGAGCGTTAACACGATTTTATTTAATTGAATAGATGTTGAGAGGTCCTAGTTATTTGCAAAACTATGTAAATACACAACACAAGACAGTAATTCGTGGCGTGGTGGAGAATATAACAAAGTCATGTATTCGCAGACGATACGCTTGCCTCACATCACTGTAAACATCTGGCTGTTCGCCAATATTTGTTCATGCAAGCCTGTGTCTGCTGATGAGACATTAAATGTCAAAACTGGTCCAGAGTTTTGCTTGTGACGAACCAATGCTACTGATAAGATGCAGACTCTCAAAAAGGCCATTCGGCGAATTTGATGTGTAAAAAAAAAGCCTTGATTTATTATGCAGAGGGACAGATAATGGTGTGAATGAGGGGGCTTATTGTCTCCTTGTTCATTTTGTTGTTGCGTGTACTCTCCACAACAGCGCCAGTGAACATTTGGTATTCAAGGTACAACGTATTTCACTTACACATAAATACCCATTTGGGTATGTAGCCGTTCATTTCTCTTTCCACCACGCTCGTCTGAGCAGAGTTTTCCAGGACGGGCCGCGATATAGTTTGGACTGCGGTTCCAAACCGCAGCGGAACTCGGGTCTTGCTGGAGGTCACGGCCGCTCACGATGGCAGCGCTGTCGGTGGGCTGTCTCCCGCCTGACCCTCACGCTGAGCGCGGAGTTCAGGAATCTCCCCTCTCGTCCTTGTCCTGGAGAGAGCCCGGGGCACACGTCTCGTGGCAACTATCCCGCTGGGTTATTTTCTCCAGGAGGGCCGGGGCAGCCGGGGGTGGACGCAGGTTGCCCTACATTTTCGTTCATATCAAGACTGTGTCCAGGTTCTGAGGTTTTTATTAACTATATGAAAGCGACGGAGCTCCGGAGAAGATTGAATTGATATCCAGCGTTTTCTGTAAATGACGATAAGGCTGAGAGCATTGTACGTGCCACGTGGTGGCCAGATGGCACGCGTGCAGGAAGCGTGGGTGAGAGTTGCACCTTCCCTTCCTCTGTACGTGAGCAGCTGAGCCTGGGTGCTGGTGGGGTTTGCAACAACGAGATAGGACTGCGAGTGTTGGTGTTTGAGCTTCTACAACTCCGGCAATTGCAGCATCCGTTCCATTCTTTTCTCTACAGCAACTCTGGTGGTGGCGATTTGGTGAGGTCTTCATTCAGCAGTGGATTAACCATGGTTGGGGATAATGATGACTGTGGCTCTCACTTGGTTGAGGACAGGACTGATGTGACGACGATCTGCGTTTCTTCTCGTGTTTAATTTGTTTTGCGTGTCACGGCGTTTTGCGCTGAACTAGGACTCGTATCGACCATCGAGTCCTTGCCTATACTCATCTGGCAGTTCACCAGCATCCGTTCAAGCAGGTCTGACTGCTGATGGGACAGTGAATGTCACAACCGTTTCAGAGTTTGGCTTGTGTTAAACCAATGAAGCTGAAATTATTATGCCCTCCCAGATGGCCGTGTGGCTGATGGAAAGTGTCAAATACTTTTAGATTTTGTGGAGGGATAGATAGGTGACAGAGTTTCGTCTTGTCTGCTCATCTATTTCGTTGTATTCTTCACCACGACACTCATGATTATCGTACATTACTACTGAAGGCTTTGTTGCTTTATACCTTGATCAGGACTTGCCTTGTCTCTCGATCTCACGGGGGCTGCAGTTGAATAGCCCCGTCATGCTGCGGATCCTGCCAGAGCCTATTTCATTTTAATCAGAACAGAACAGGGTCCTGGTGGACGGTTTCCAGGCCAGTTCGTCCATAAAGCTGAACAAAGGCAGGGAATTACAGGTGACAAACTGAGTCGAATGCACGGGAGCGAGGTCGCGTACATTCTCTTTCTGTCAGCTGAGGAATTAGCGGTTCTGAAGCGAGTGCCGGCGTACGTAACGAAGGAGCGCAGTGGCCGCGTCAGGGACAGACAGAGCTAAGCTCTCCATCGTGGCTCGCAATGCTGGTGCGTGCGCATCGCGGTTTTTCCATTCTTGGTTGACAGAACATGACGGCCGCATTGCACGGGGCGCCAGCCCGGTGCTCTGCTGGGTGCGTGGCGCGCACCGAGAGATGTGCGTGCGCTCGCTGGCGCTCACGTTTCACGCCTGGGTATTCACGTCGGCTGGAATGAGTGTGCCGGGGTGCAGAGGGTCACTAAATAAATAGAGCGCCAAATTCCAGTTGCAACCCAAGTTGCTATCGGTAACTAAAGCCCTTTGGTTACAGCGGAGGTACTATTAATACCGACTTGGACCGAGGTTTAAAAAAAAAAAAGTTGGTGATTTCCGGCTAAAACTTTCAACGAGGCGGTGCTCATCTGTTTACAGCCCTGAGCCAGTGATGGAAAATTCCACATTCCCATGGCAGGGTCGAGTCTCTCCATCGGACAACCACTGTTGACTTCCCCCCAGAGAGTTAATGGGGTGATAAAAAATGTTTGACTCCGAGGCTCGTGTATATTTTACGCAGCTCGTGTTGGCCCCTGCATTGATCAAGTGTTTGTTTGTTTTTTTTGGGCTGGCTTCGTATTTTGCAACACGCGTTCCTGCGTCACCGTCGCAATTATCACCCTGTAATTGTGATCCGCGACGCCCCCGCAAGCGATGGCGCTTCCAGCGCCCGCACGCTCCACGGCGGAGAGCGAACACACGGCGACCGATGCGTGGATGGATTTTCCTACCGCTTCAATTGCGAAGGATTATTTTAAAAATGTCAGATAACTAGCAAGAAATGCGAAAATGGGTGGCATTTGAAAAAAATATATATATAAAAATCAAAGTGCACATTTGGCATTTGGCAAAAAAAATATCTCAGCCTGGCAGAGGAGGCAAGAGATGGTAAGATGGCGGTGAGACACATGCCGCCGCCGCCACCACCGCCGCCACCGCGCGCGGTACGTGGGTGGCGCGCTGGTTAGGGCGACATTCAGTGACTGCGAGCAGCCTCGCTCTGACATTTACTGGCTCATTAGTAATCACATTAAAGGCCCAGCGTGGGCCTTGGCGGCACGGAGGGGGCGGGTCGATTTATGCCGTCGGTCGAGGGGAGGAAGAGAGGGCTTCTGGCTTGCCGGAGGAGAGCGCATCAAATGGTGCCAGAAAAACTTGTCAGAAATTGTAATGTAGCCTGCAGCTCCTCAAATCGCCCCTGACGTTTTATAAAATATTCATGGGTGAAAATTAGGTCTGGGAATTGCTGCGAAAAATAATTCACAGCCTGGCGTTTGTGAGTGAACTTGGCATGCGAAATAACACGCGGCACACGTGTAGAAATTACTTACCGCGAATTCATCCATCAGCACCTTCATTTGCCCCGTTCTCGTGAGCTAGCGGGCCCCGCATTAAATATTCATGTGCAATTCTCGCATGATTTCAGCACCCATTTCACATTCAGAAAGGCATTAAAATGTGATATTTGCCTTTGATTTATGGAATGGGGCTGCGGTGATGGGTGCTGATTTGCCATTTGCCTGAGTGCTGCTCTTTCTATATTGCTGCAGGACAGTGGTGCTCAGGCTCCCGCACTGTACGGCTCTGCTCCACACTTGATATGCGCCGCGGAGACGGGGCTGTCGAGAGCCAGGCTTGCATGTGCAAGCCTTAAAGGGGCCCTTCACACTTCCCCCTCTTGTATCTGGCCGCGGGCCCTCTCTCGTATCTGTGTCATCTCTTGTAGCACCGTGAGAAGACAAAATCACACTCTCCATGGTGTAAACACGGTTTGTATTAGCGGCAGACTTTTAGATTAAAATGTAAATGTGTGCATAGACGTAAATTAAAAACGTAATTTTATAAACACTGCCGAGGTGTAATTCTTCAATGGTGTTTTCATTTCCCTTACAACCGGCCAGGTGGTGACTCAGCTGTAGAGCGAGCGGCTCACAATCCGGAGGTCGCGAGTTCAACTCCTGGTTAGGGGTCGCCCATCGTCCCTTCCTCCAGGGTCAATGAAATGAGCACCACTTTTGTGGAGAAGTCAATGATGGCTGTCCTATGGATAGACTATGTCCTTGTCAGAGGAATATGGAATGTCCACCGCTGCCTTTAGGGCTATAAATGGGAGATGAGCACCACCTCAGTGTCTTCGTTTGAGCTCTTTGGAACTTGTGGGATGTTGATGCCTGTTCTGTGAAAGGGGTGGGCGAGGAGGGCCAGCAGCCCAGCTCTGCCTCTGGTGCACCTGATCCAGAGGCAGGAACCCGCTGCGAGTGACACTTGGACGCGTCGCCTCTCACGATGCATCGCTTTGAGAACATCGACATTGTGTTTTTAAAGGACAAACATTTGCCCTGTGATGTTTTATGTAAGTTACTTGTATTGGTAACCAGCTTCAACGTCAATCTGCCTTTCACAATGTGAATTCTCTCCATGTTTTTTTGCCACGTCTGCGTCGTTAACAAACGCGGCGTCGCTGCTTCTCTTTGGCGTCCCTTTGCGCTGAAGCGCCAACTCCAATGCCGCTCCCGAGGTTCGTTTGGATCTGCTAAGCGGCGGCTGCACGGCCGCCAATCGCCGCTCGCGGTGTGCAGGGCAGCCCAGGATTTATGGGCCTGCAGATAAATCGCTGCTCGCTAATTTAACATGCATAGAATTTCTGTACATTAGGAAATCAAACGTCCACACGTTTCACTAAATTACTTTCCTTTGTTCTTCTGTTGCAGTGCGACAGCGAGAGTGACATCGATGACCGGGTGAGTACGGTGTTATGCACGCTAAGCCCGTTGCACCCACGCAGCAGCAGCTGGCGACGTGTGTGTGTGTGTGCGAGAGCATGCCGTCGGGCGACACAAGAAGACGTGGCCGCCCAGAGGCACCTGGAGGCCCGGTGCTCGAGGCCCGGAGCAGAGCGCCACGTGGGGGGGCGCCCTTGTTTTTTTCGAGGAAGGAAAAAAAAAGCGCAGGCTCGTTGTGAGGCCCTCGTTTGTGTGAGGCCTGGGGCAAATGTCCAATTTTGCCCTCCGCCCCCCTCTCCTCTCTTCCGGGCATCCCTGCGAGAAGACGCACGAGCGCTTGTGCCACCATGACGGTGAGGGCGCCGGTGCTCGCGTTCGTCTGGGACAGCAGGGGTCGTTGACTGCTCGACAGAAACGGAACAGAGCCCACCCGACATGAAAGCAGTGCGAGTGAGAAGTAGAACGTTTAGCTTCGATGCAAACCGGCCGGCAGGCTCGGCAGTGGAGCGGCTCGCAATCAGAGGAAGGCTGTAAGAGGGTGGACTCGCCCATCATCCCGCTAGGGTCGATAAAATATGTACTGCCTTTTTTGGAAATTAACAGTGGTTGTTGTCCTGTGTCTAAACTTGTGGCCCCCCCGCCCGCCACAGGAACGTGGAACAGGAAGTCACTTTAACGTTGGAAGCATAACAAGAATTCAATGTAAACATTTACCAGGAATGGGTTGTACGATTCCCACAATTGCAGGAAAACAGTAGCAGACAAACTTTTTTGTTCTCATAAACATCATTATATGTGTGGGGTTCTTCTGCCGCCTTTATTCCATTAAATGTGTCATCCTAATCAATCCAATCGTGACAAAACGATTGTACACAGTCCGAAGGGATGGTGAGTAATAACCTAATTTTAACACTTATAAAATTACACAATTTAATTAGTATGTTACTCTCAGTGTTTTATTCGTTATATTTATTTACATTAAAGGAAGCTACACGTCATTCCGTGCCGTACGGTGCAGCTGCACCCCTCTGAGCGGGGCGTTGTTTTCCATGTAAATGACACGCGGCCGTCTTACTTGCGTTCGGTTGTCGGATCCGTTATCCGGGCCGCGCTATCTGTGTTCTCCGCGAGCCGTCGGCTGCAAATGAGGTGGCGCGGCAGCTCGATGAGACGCGCGGAGAGGCGGTTTCCCAGACCGATTAAGGCGATTAGACCCGTCCATCTCACCTGCTCAGCCAGTCCGGCTCACGTACTAATGTCCCTGTTACTTGTTATAGTAACACGTACAGTGAACTAAGCGTTGCCATGGTCACAGGCTGAGCCTGCCAGGTTGGACCGATCGCCGAGCTGTGTGTGAGGCTTCTGGAGGCCTGTGCCACCTAGGGCCTAGAGTTGCCCACCCGTCTGCAGCCTGGGTTTGACCCCAGACAGTCTTCGGAATTGGCATGTTTGTTTGTGCCAAGATCTGGTGGAATTTGTGTTGAACTTCATGACGCTACAATGTGCAGTTTTGAAGTGATTTCCACTTGGTTCACATTTATTGACATCGCTAAGGGAAACCAAAATAACAATTTGCGTCATTGTGGAGAATATGAGTCAGAGAATAACTAAGCAGACTGTGCCTAATTTAGATATGTGTATCTCCAAATAAAACATACAAAAAAATAAAATGTCCCATCAGCCACACGGCCTTCTGGGAGTGATTTTTTTCAATTGCATTGGTTTAGCACGCGCACATTTTGAACCGCTGAATGTCGAACCTAGTCCACAGTTTGCGTGTATTAAACCAATGCTACTGAAAAATTAACTCCCATAAGTACTTTTGTTTTTTAGGCGGAGGGACGAAATTGGGAAATTAGCATTTTGTCTGATTATTTATTTGGTTAGCGAAGGGAAAATATCGCTAAAGGTCTCTTTTCCCTGAACTATTCCATAAAATGTGCTCATCAAAATCGTCTTAATGTAACAGGAGGGCTGTGTGAATGTATTTTTTTAAATTAACATTTAATGCGGGAACAGGCTCCGCCATGCAAAGGGCCTTAAGCCTAAATGGCAGTGTGCCAATTTTTTCTGTCAAAAATAATCACCTACAATTTAATGATAATTACCAAAAATTTCATCACTGATAGGCATTATACATTTCTGTCAATCACAACTATACGACATTCAAAAGTGCTTCAAATTATATCCCTTTAAGATTGCCCTAATGTACTAAACTTAGGTATTTTTAATTGAGATCAATTAAATACTTTCCAATGCGAAATTGCACCGCAGGATAACTTCATTTGAGTCGTAGAATTCTCTGGAGGCTGGAGAGGTTGCTGCGGGCTCATTGCCGCACTGCTCCGGCGGCCTGACAGATCGCCTGTCAGCAGCCAGGGTGATCGATCGTCTGCTCCAGTCACTCGCTCTCTCGCCAGCAGTCAGTCGCCTCCTTGTAACTCTTCTATGACTACTGCCATGGTTACGTATCCCGTGAACCTGGTTGATTCCTCCACCCATGTTGACGACTCGGTCGACCAGACACTCACCGTCTTGTCTCATCCATACTGTGTTCACTCACCACGCCGCAGGGCACAACAACTCCCCTCACTCACCCACCCTCTCACCACACTGGAGGTCACAACAACAACAACAACCGCCATTCGCCACTAAGTGGCAGTGACGTTACCATGGCGCTTGTACCAGGCTATGTGCACGTTAAGGCCACGTGAAGTGTCGAACGCCTGCTGGCAGGAGGTTATGGGACAGACCCAGGTGCCATGCGTCGATTGACTGAGATGACAGGCCGATGCACAACCTTGCTGTGTTTTAGCCGCCCCGCGTTCCACTCATTGTTGTGAGCGTCGCTCCTCTGCCCTCCGTTGTTGCTGGAGGGCGACTGCCTCCAACTGCCCAGTAGCGTCCTTCATGAGCCTCGTCAGCAGAGGCTGATCTTGACACCGCTCGTACCAGTCATCGGCAAGTCCACTCAGCTCCACGTCCTTCTGTACCACATGGCTCCATTTCATCTCTAGCCCGTGCCGTGGCCGTTTAGCCCCTTCAATCCGGCCGAACAAAAGCTCAGCCACCCACTCACCACACTGCAGGTCACCTCACTTCTCTATTTGCACCGCTCCACTATGGAATTCCCATACCCAAGTTCCTATAATAGCCCTGCTCAATTCAAGCAACGCGTTACACTCTTATCTTTTGCAGCCCTGACGGTCCTGTTTGTTTCTGGTCGCTTGACGTTTTGGGGCCATCGTGCCTGTGCTCAGCAACTGCATCTCAAAGTGGAAATGAGTGCACGTGCTGTTTGATGACGTTCTCTTGGACTGCCAGAGGCTCAAGGTGCTCAATCCTGGAAACCCTCGGTCCTAGAATAACAAGGCAGACAAGACGCCTCCTTCCCAGACCCATCCCTCCATGTAAACAATGCGAGTATTCTTTACACAACCCATCGACCACACAGCCTCCTGGGAGTGCTTCTTTGCAGCAGCATTGGTTCAATACCTGCAAAACTCTGGACCGGTTTCGATTTGAAATTCAGCATCTCATCAGCAGAGTCAGGCTTGCTCAAGCCAACGCTGGTGAACTGTCGGATGTTCATTGTCAAGGATCTTCCGTTCGATGTGGTTTCTAGTTCGACACAAACCTGTATGATATGTGATGTAAAAAGAGCTTTAGTTTCGCTTGGTACTAATATTCCTCGGCACTAAAGCCCTTCGTAACCCCTCGTGTCCTGCGGAGGGCACCCGCAAATCCACATCACACCCTGAAGCGGCACAAAGGCGTCACAGCGGTGAGTGCAAGCCGCTGGGCTGCGGGGGGAGTATGACGTCGACTAGAGGTACCACGATTGTCCCCGGTGTAAACAAAGCGTCCGTTTCTGGGAATCGGGTGGAGAGCTGACACGGACAGGGATTGTGTACCCCAACATATGAAGAAAGCAACATTTCTGAAACCAGATTACACAGAGGTTGGGGTACGCTGCGCTGGCTTGCCAAATGCACGTGTGAAGTGGCAGGGGAATGTGCAAGGGGGGGGCGTGTATTGGCAGTGCATCAGCTGGCAGCTTTGATACTCGCAAAGGCGTTGGTACCTGCAAGAAGATGGAAGTCGCAGTGTTAATGCGGTAATTCCTTGCAGAAGTAGAGGTGGCAATGCCTGCTGCAGTGTTTCTATTACTTCTCAGATACAGTGTCGAATATATTTTAAATCCGCGATGTTTCTTTGTTTAATACTGACGTGAATCTGCATTCGTATTTATGCATTGGGTCGAACGCCCGAGAAGTGGTAAAGCTCGTCTGAGAGTCTTGGGTTGTAGCTCGCGCCGCTGATCCGCGTAGAATATCCTGACCCGGGCTTAACGGCCTTCGCGCGTTAATTAGTCAATTAGCGCGCGGTGGCGCGTGGGCCACAGGCAAACACGGCGGCGGCACGGTGTAGCCGGGATGGAGCGCGCGCCGCCTTCTGCCGGGCGGCGAAGGGTTAAGGAGATAAATGGAAGCGTCTGGTGTGATGAACAAGTCAAGAGCCAGTTGGAACTCCATGGGGAGCGAAATAAATTATCGCGGGATCAAAGACAGGCGCGGGACAGAATCAGAGCAGCGCTGCGGGGAATTTGCGGTGATCCACGGCGGCAGTAAAAAAGGGGAAGGCTTGTTAAATTTTAATTAAAGTGAATTCCAATGCACTATAAATTCCTGGTCGTCCTCGGACATGAATACTTGATGAGGGACAGAATGGCAGGCAGCCCCGGAGAGGGGAGGCCTCTGCAAACGCGAGAGCGGCAGCACCCGGGAATGCGCCGCGTGCCTTGGGTCGTATGCACGTGGATCGTATGCAATGCACGTGGGTCGTATGCACCTGGGTCGTGCGCACGTGAATTGTATTCAATGCACGTGGGTCGTATGCACGTGCGCGCAACTTTACAAATCGCACCCATCGGCCCATCGATCGTGTCGAAGCCTGTGTCGTGAGCGGTCGTAAATTGCGCCGTTTTAAATGCGTATTTATGGCGGTTAGCGAGATCTCCGTCCGTCGTTATTAATGGCCGCCTGGCTGTGTTTCTAATAGTGACGGCATATCAAGATGCGCGAGGGACACTGGTAAAATGAGTCATAGCAGTGTCAGATTGTGCAGCGGTTGGGATTTTATCCCGCGGTCCCGCGGTAGACGTCCACCGTTATCGCGCCTCTTGTCACCTTCGGTGAGGCTCGGTGTCAAATAATTACTTTCATGGGAGTTTTATTTGTTTTTTAGTCTCGGAGCGTGCGACAACAAAACACGGCGTCAACGCAAATGAAATGTCACTCGGTGCGGGCGCCCCGTGCGCTCCCCTGTGCGTGGCGTGTAAGTGGCGTGACGGGGTTTGTATTTACCGGCTGAGAGCGGCCTTCTGGAGGCACAGGGGCTCACGCGCGCGGCCCGCGCTCGGGGTCACGCGGGTCGCTGGAGCGATATTTTTGCGGTAATGGTGGTCGTACGTCATCGCCGTCACGCTGGGTTAGGACGCGTCGTGTGATTACGCCGAGAGGTGAGTGCCGCTGACAGTGCGGATGGGCGCGGGGTAACTGGGGCCGGCAGCTGCCGCACCCACGGCCCAGTTATTACATCACGAAGCTGTGCACATCACCAACAATACCAGCACCAATACCGCTACTGCCGCCACAACCACCACAACCACCACATGACCGACAATACCACCACCAATACCACTACTTCCACCACCATCACCACCACCTTCATTTGCACTGTCACCACTACCACCAATGGCACTACTTTCATCCCGGCACTTATTGTTTTGACCCCAGAGGGATATTGGGCCGAGTCAACCCCCAACCAAGATTTGAACTCGCAACCTTCCGATTGCGAGCTGCTCGCTCTACCGCTGAGCCACCCGGCCGGTTTGTACTTACACACACGGGACGCGGCATAGTGCGCACGCACGCACAAACATCAGCCTCCACGGCTCTCAACCCCAGTGAGATAATTAGTATTTTCCACCAGTGTCTCGGGGACACCAATGTAGAAGAGCACCACCACCACCACCACCACTCTCTCATTTGAGCAGGGATAAACTTTGGCACGACTGCGGCAAACAAAGGCCAGTGCCTCGCACCTTGCGCGATCAATTATTTGGTGCGCGAGCGCACACGCAACAAAGTGAAGGCCAATTCCAAAGCGAAGGCCCCCGGGCCGAGGCGGGCGGCCGGTGCACAAACGGTTAAACCTGTGGCTCGATGTCGATTTCCTGGGTGCGGGCGAGAGCCGGGGGTGGGTGAGTGGCGTGTGTGACGGCGCGGATCTGCCGCGCAGGCTGCATCGCAATGAGCGGCCAGGACGGACGGATGGCCTGCAGGAAAACATTTCACTCGTCACCCAGAGAGGCTGCCAGCCCCTCCCCCGCGCGCCGCGGCCTGACACCGGCTCATGAATAATGAATCCCAGTCAATGCCACTTTTTTCGCGCCTGCATTTTTTTTTATACATACAGATCACCTACCCCTATCTAACAGAGAGGGCCCTTGCCGATAAACACCTGGCAGGTCACCCGCTTTGGTTTAAGCGAGCCTGACTCTGCCGATGACACACTGAATGCCAAAACCGATCCAGGGTGTGCTTGCATTGAAACCACTGCTGAAGAGATTGTATACCCCCAGAAGGATATCTGGCTGATGGAATTTATAGAAAATATCCTGGAAGTTTTTGTGTTACTGGAAAGATATGGGAAGGAGCCGTGTTGTCTGCTTATGTACTGCGTATTTTAATCACCTGAGCTTAGTCCAGGGACCGTCATTGTTTTTACGGCAAAGTTGTGTTCGAGTAAAGCACGAGATGTTACTTAACGCCCGAGTCCGTGATTGTCACGTGCAGTGTGACGCCACATGTGGCTCTTGCCGTGTGGTGCTCGCCGTGTGGTGCTCGACGCGTGGCTCGCGGCGCGTGGCTCTCTGCCTGTGGCTCGCGGCGCGTGGCTCTCTGCCTGTGGCTCTCTGCCTGTGGCTCTCGACGCGTGGCTCACTGCGTGTGGCTCTCGGCGCGTGGCATGCAGCGCTTGGCTCACTGCGTGTGGCTCGTGGCGTGTGGCTCACTGCGTGTGGATCACTGCGTGTGGCTCTCTGCCTGTGGCTCGCGGCGCGTGGCTCTCTGCCTGTGGCTCTCTGCCTGTGGCTCTCGACGCGTGGCTCACTGCGTGTGGCTCTCGGCACGTGGCATGCAGCGCTTGGCTCACTGCGTGTGGCTCGTGGCGTGTGGCTCACTGCGTGTGGATCACTGCGTGTGGCTCTCGGCGTGTGGCTTGTGGCGTGTGGCTCTTGAGCTCACGGCGTCACACGAGATTTCGGCGGTCCTGGCGTTCGCCGTCCACGCCGACGGCTCTACGCTAATATTGTACATGTTTGAGCGCAGTTTAATTTAAACATAATATTTTGTTCGTAATCGTCTAGTGGAGCGCAGGTTTAATGCTCATTAAATCAGAATTAATTTAAAACTCTTGTGAAGGGCCGTTAACTGTCATCATGTCCGATCACTACGATTTTAATTACTGTGCGTGCTGCGTCTAACGGGAGATGACTGCGATCCCTTTTGCGAATGGAGTTTTTAGCAGTCGGCGTGTCGGCGGAATGGGCTTCCTGACGCCCGCCGATGGCATCGCCGACTCATTCCGCCGCCCGTAATCACGGCTGTGTTTTGGTGTCGTCGTAATCGCTCTCCGGATGCAAAACACCAACGGTTAGAGCGTGACCGCG
Source organism: Lampetra fluviatilis (assembly GCF_964198595.1). Classification (NCBI taxonomy): domain Eukaryota; kingdom Metazoa; phylum Chordata; class Hyperoartia; order Petromyzontiformes; family Petromyzontidae; genus Lampetra; species Lampetra fluviatilis. The sequence goes on from NC_136311.1 coordinate 2,781,304, forward strand.
CAACGCGTGAGCGGTCACACTGTGCAGCGCAGCAGCGCCACGGTGAAATTTGATGTTTCGCTGCACGTGCCGGGAGTTGAAATTGAGTTTCTGGTGTGTCAAAAATAACAAGTCTTTGCACCGCTGTCACAAAAGTTCCCGGCACGCGGGATGAAACGTCAGACGTCGCGTTGAACACCGCATGGCTGCACGGCCCAAAACAAACGGCACGGGAGTGACCAGAATGTATCGTGCGAGGTGCGCACACCATGACGGTAATAATGATGATTCTACTTATGTACCCAGGAAAGCTTTGCCGAGTCTCCAAGACTCTTTTTCAGGAGGGGACAATGATTCTTATGCGGGTATTATTTTTAAATTTTGAACCTTGATGCCTCCGCACAATGGCCTACGCTTTTTTTTACGCTCGGAAGTGTTAACCGGGCAAATGTGGCTCCGCGTAGAGCGAGCAGCGCACAATCGGAAGTTTGCGAGTTCAACTCCTGGTCGGGGGGTGGCTCTGCCCACCATGGAGAAGTCAACAGTCATTTTCCTGCAGATAGGCTCACCCCCAACCATAGGAATATGACCGCTGGCTCAGGGTTTTGAACAGGGGTTGTTCACCATTGCCTCCACGCTCATTTGAGCAGCAGATCACTTTGCCTTGTGCTGTGCACGGCGAGGGTCTGTTTGTACACAGGGCGCGGGCGTGTGCAGCTAGTGCAGCCCACATGGAGGCATTTGTTCCGCTGTAGCGTGCGCCGCCGCGTTTTGCCCGACGTGTTGTGTGGCCTCCGCTTACAGCACCGGGGGTCAGTGCTGATCCGTCACCCCGGCCACGCCGCTAAGCGTCAACACGGCTTGACATCTTCAAGGGATCATTCCTATATTCCATCATGTAAATTCTTGGTGACGTGCGGCTCACGCACGCTGTTTGTTCACAACCTCCGGCCCTCTTGGGTGTTAACCACACGACCCCGTTCATCGCTCACGGCGCGTGTGGTGAACGTAGAAAAGTACTCCGTGGCGCTGAGCTTTCGGAGGGCGCAAGGGAGGCAATGCTCTTGCGTTCGAGAGAAATTGAGTCCGACGCTTGTCACCATTTTTTGTCCACCGACCAAATAGCCCAGAGTGCGCTAAGCAGGCTTGAGGGTGCACAGAGCTGCGTTCGGTGGTCACCGTGTACAAACAACAGGGCGTCGTAGAGTTTGCAGGGCTATGCGGTGGATGGCAGCAGACAGTGCAGAAATGTTTGTTGTTGTACTGTACATCTTTGCTCCCACATCTCTGCTCCCTGCGTAAATCAACCTACCTTCGCCAGCCCCTACTTAAGCTCGGTCCGATGATCCCCACGGTGTGCGGAGGCCCTCATCCAGCAACGGATCGAAACCAAGGACCTGGCCGGCATATGGACCCGCAGGAGGGCGCCAGCACTTGCTCACAGCTCCGAGGCTGTGGGCGAGGAGACGCGAAGTTGAGAGAATTTGAGAAAGGGGGGGGGGGAGACATTTGTGTCTGACACGCATTTATTAGCACAGCGGTAGCACGTCAACTGAGACAGCCACGGCCAGACGTGGAATAACCAAGGGCACCCTGTTCATATTCCTAAAAGTTATCCTGCCTGCCGATAAAAAAAAAGATTTTGCTTGCGCATTATGCAGTGAAATAATCCTAGGCCTCCGTACAGCTTTGCTCTGTCGATTGTGCACACGTGGTCTCATTCATGTCAGCTAAGCGACACGGGTGGAAAGGGCATTAGCTAGCAACGTCGCAGAGTGTTGTGCTTTCTTCGTATAGTGCTCTCCCAGCATGTGGCTGGATCGCTAAGAGAATGTTGAGTCCTTGCAAATAGAACGCCTTAAAATGAGAACAGTTTCCCAAGGTTGCCATTGAGTCGTTCATAAAAAAAAATCTAGCATCTGTTGTTCTCAGCCCCGAAGCTTATCTTTTCTCAGCTGCCTTGGGATGAGCAAGTGTTGTTATTGTACTGCACTTTGGAATCATTATTATTGTTAAAATGAAGCTATCTTTAGATGAATTTATTAATTCTAAAATTAAGATTGAACCACTTCTACGGGGAAGTTTTAAGCTTATCTTTTTTCTCTCTCTCTGGCGACTTGTTTTCTCTGCCTGTGTCCTCTCTTTAGATTGTTCACACTTAAATTCTAACTTAGCAATCTTTGAAATACGTAATCAACCAGGCTATGCGTTAATTGTGTGTTGACCGACCCTCTGTGTTGTATTACATTACATTTCGATATTTTACTAGGTTATTTAATTTTAGTGTGTCCTTCTCCTGATTTTCAGGCTTGCTTGCCGTGCCATCGCATTCGCAGCACCACGTCTGTTGACCACTCATTGATATGCTATTTTTTTCTCTAACCCTCCTCCCTCTCTCTGCCTCCGCCCCCCCCCCCCCTCTGTCTATTTAAGGCCACCACACAGAGACGATCACCCCTCTCTGTTACCTGTGTTGCTCTCGCTATGTATCTTGGTGATATCTGTCTGCTAATATGTCTGTCTATAGTTTTCTGGTTAGATTTTATGTCGCTATTTCATTATACCTGATGATGATTGCTTGTGTTGCAATCGAAACGTCGTATTCTATTATTTAATTTAATTTATTATTTTATCTTTAGACGTGACTTAACCGAAAGAAACAAATAATAAAAATTAAGATTATTTTACGCACATTTATTTAATTCTTCCAAAGTAGTTGTGTAGTTTTTGTTGGGTCTACGTTCAATGTCACCTCTCTCTCGCATGCGTGAGTTGTCCCCGGGAGTACTCCACAGTTTCCTCTCACGTGTATGACACACTCACGAATGGGACTTGGTCACACATCCCAACACAGGAACACAGCGCTTGGGCAATTGTTGATAGCGTTGGCTCTGGCTGCCTTCCTGCTTACCTGCGGTTTCCCACGCCTCCTGCGAGTGAAAAATGCCTACGTCATTTGGATTTGAAATGTGCTTTAATGATGCTGTAATAAAATATTACATCATCATTATTATTATTACCCTGCTTTGAGCATTTAAAGAGAATCACCCCTGGGTGACCACTGCAAGGTGCAGTCGCTTACAAAAATAAAATATTCTGCCATAGCCCAAAATGATGTCGTAATGGGGAATATTTTCTCTTGCAATGTCCCACCTTGAGGGATGGGAGTGTTTCTATTCGGCGCCCTATAATGCAGCTGCTGCTGCTGCTGGTGCTGTTGCAGCATAGGTTACCGTGCACATTCATACAATTGTTGCGAAGGTCAACTGATTTTTTTCCAACCTTCTCTCACTCCACGAAATTTAATCCAGACAGCGAGCAGTCTGCGATGGAAAGAATTCTGAGAGATTGTGTGAGCTCAGTGGGAGAGCAATTGGCAGGCAATTTATGTTGATTTAGGATGGAGGTTAAACGCTCTGCCTGAGGTGTGTTATGGAATATACGGAGCTGTCTGCTCTGCCTAGAAAATTGCTCCGTGGTTTACACGGAGGGGAAATAGAGCAGAGAGCGCCGCGCGAGGGGAGGGGAGAAGGGAGGAGGGGGAGGAGGTGGAGGAGACAGGAGGATGATGGAAAGTGGAGGAAGGGAAGAGAAAAGTTAAAAAGAAGAAAAATCTAAAGAGAGGGAACAGAACGGCGGCTAGAGGGAGACAAGCCCGAAAAAGAAAACGTATTTTTTGTACATATCCCGTCGGTCGCACGGCCTTCTGGGAGTGGTTTTATTTTTTAAAATCGCTTTGAGACAAGTAACACTCTGGTCCAGTCTGACACTCGGTGGTCATCAGCAGTCAGGCTTTGCTTGAACCAATGCTGGTGAACTGCCACGAGTTTATTTGCAAGGGCCCTCTGTTGGATGCAGATCCTAGTTCAACACAGAACTACGTCGTCGCCACGCACGGTTTTGGTGGAGCGAAGCGACAGCATTTGATATTAACCGCTTCACCCTCAAAGTCTACATTGTCCCTTGTAATTCCTGGCCACGCTGCGGACCCAACGGAAGTGAACGCTGTGAAATGAAGGCCCGCGCTGCTGCACATTTCTAGTTGGCACGCATGCCAATAGCCAACGGTGTCCAAACAACCAGACTCATCTGGCGCACATTACGGGTGGCTCGGGTGGTCCGCTCGCTTCATTCTCCCAGCCCCGTCCGCGACGGGGGCCTTTGAAGCGTGATCGATGGCCCCGGGGCACGCCGGCACTGTAAATACACGTGGGCTTTAATTGAGCGCGGCTGGCCCCTAAATCAGAACCCGCGAGGGAGCGACGCTCCAGGAGCGCCCCCCCCCCCTCTCCCCCGCATCCGCTTGCGTTTATTTGTATTTGTGTCGTAGCAAGATCATTTCCTCCCGCGTCCATCACGGTCGCTCTGAATATTCACGAACTCGCTCTAAATATTGCCGGGGGTTTTCTTCCGCGCCGGTAATCTCCACCGTTTCATTGACAACAACAAAAATCTGCGCCGTTTAGCCACGGATTTGAGACATTCCCCGACGCTGCCATCCGCGGCGCGATGGAACACGCGTCCTGGCAGCGCGCTGCGTCGGGAATTCCACGTCGGCGCTGGTTAGACCACAACCTATGCATGGGATGGGGTATTTTCTGCTTTTATCATTTATATATATATTCTTATATTATACCCGTTTGCTGAACACAGGCCTAAAGGCCCAACATGTCAAACGGCCAGCAACAAAATAGCCCTGGGTTCAGGCCTGGTGCACGCTCCCATTACTGCGGAGTCAAAACATTCACCACAGTGCCGGTGCGCATCTCTGTGGGATCCCCCTGCGTTCAACTTTCTGCCAAAGAAAACTTCCAGCATTGTTGCATTACCCCTGGGTAGCAGCTCCGGGGCTGCCCAGGTCTGTGGGAGGGGAGGAAGCGGGTGGGGGGTGGTGGTAGTGGTGACACCACTGCATTCCATCTCCTCCCGGCAGCGCGCCGTTCAGGATAATTGGGCAGGTGGAAGTCCTGATGCGCTTCACCGACCACATCGCCGCACGACCCCTCGTGGAAACCATCAGTTGTAGAAATGTAAACGTGGAAATCCCAGTGTGAACCTATTCAGCCTGTAGCCTGTGTTTCCCAATCAGCCTAGAGCCGTAAAATTCGTGCGGTGCGCACAGTAATAAAGTTCAACACGATTCCATCAGATAGCGGTACAAATCAATTCCTGCAAACCCAAACGCAGGCGCCAATTGCCGGACTGTCCACGTCAAACCTGGATGGGTGGCAGCTCTCATGTAAAGGCTCTTTTTCACAAAGGTCCCGCTACATTGGGATGTTTGGCCAGCACCAGTTACATTGCTTGTTTGTTTTAGCTATGGGAGGAAACCAGAGAACGAGCAGGAAACCCAAACAGATTGGATGAGAACATTCACACTCCACACAGAATGGCGCCCGAGTCAGAAATCGAATGAACCCAGGCCCTTATTGCAGTGAGGCGCAAGGCTACCAACCATGTTGAATCCATCTCATAGTGAATGGACATTAAGTGGTCAGGCCCTGCTGTCCAATGAACGGGCAATTTTATTTTGTAATATATTACTTTTTTACACGCTTTTATTTAACTCACCCTGTCTGTTGTCGTATTCTCAAAAAATCTTGTAACTCAATTTTTACCCACTTCCCAATGTGCTATCGGCTCCAAACTTGGTATACTTATGTCATACTGATGGCAAGACTATATTCTATCAGAAAAAAAACATTTTAAAACATTATTTTACACGCTTTTGATAAACTCACTCTGTCTGTTGTCGTATCCTCAAATCTTGTAACTAAATTTTAACCCACTTCCCAATGTCATATTGACTGCAAACTTTGTATACTTATGTCATACTGGTGACAATACTATATTCTATCATTAAAAATAAAAATATATTTTTTTAAACCATCTTTTTTATATGTTACATTTCGGCTTGGGTCTAATTGTCTACGCTCAACTCACGTTGGCTGTAAATCACCACGGTCCCTTACTTATGGCAAGCCTCGGGGCCACTTCCTGGAGTCGTGGAGTTCTGCCATTACTCGTATGGAACATTTCATTAAAGCGTGTTTAAAAAAAAGTATTTTTAAATATTACTTATTTTACCTTATTAACACTGTAGTGGAATTCTTCCCCTGTACACTGCTTCAGGGTGGAACTCCGTCTCATTTTCTCTGTTGCCCAAGCTCACATGTTGTGAGTCGCCCCTCCCATGGGCGTCGAGAAGGTGCCCATACCCTGGCTAACCAAGAGGCGGCGGGTACAGCAAATGTGGACTAATCTCTGTCCATACCGTTCTGTAATGGATAGAGTGTTGCCCCCTCGCATGCGTGGGTTTTCTCCAGATGCTCATTGTCTGGAAACATCTCAATCGGCGCGCACTTCTGCGTGTTGCGGAGCGCTCGGCGTTGTAAGATGCAGCTGCATGAATTAGCAACATAATAAAATAATATTTTTGTGAAACCTCTAGTTATGAATGCTGGGAATTGGACACAACGCAGTTCTATAACCCACACATTTACAACAATGGGAGCTGCTCATGTTGCCAACGGTAGAAGCGGCGTTCGAAAGCCGCGATCCAATCGCTTACAGGTGTCGCTTCAGCCTGCCTGGTGCGGCATGGAATGTTTGGGATTTTACGAGCGAGGAGGTGAGAAATGAACCCTTTGTCACACGTAAAAAAGGCAAATCTCGCTCAAGTGGATTGCAGGCGCGCGAGTCGTGTAAAGGGGTCGGCGTCATTGTGAACGGAAGCGGCGGTGCAACGCGTCTTTGAGCGAGGCCACGCGGATCGAGAGAGGCGCGGGAAGCGACGCGGAGGATGACGAACCTCGCGTGCCTGGAATAACTCGCGGGGACAAAGAGAGGCGCACCACGTGGGGGGGCAGAGAACACAGCAACGGTGGAGACGGCGCCATCAATGCGATGACAAAGCAGTGGGCCTGAGCTGGACGATGTGCTTGGGGCAATGAGGATTGAGTGGCGAAACGAGCGCTGGCATGACAGGCGAGAGGGGGGGGGGTGCAGGTCGTCGTGAGTGCCCGTGATGCCAGGGCGTCTCTGAGCACTTGACACACGATGAGCGACTTACAACCCATCTCAAGCATTTGAAAGGGGCACCCCCAGTGGCAGCTGTCTATGTGGGCACAGAGGAAGGGGCCGATGATCGCTCTGTGTAATCCCAAATGAGTAATTTCCAGGTAAATTTGTTTTAATTCGGCTAATTTGGACCGTGACACCGGCACGCAATGGCCGACTCATTCGAGTGGCACTGCGGCATCCTTGACGGTCCACGGCGAAGCAGACGGCGCGTGGTTTACGGTTAGTACTGCCACGGTAGTAACCAGGGCAACCTGCCCGGTTGGAACCGCGAGCCTCGGCAACGCCTCTCCACCAGCCCCACGTCGTGGAGAGAAGAAGGGGGTGGGGGGGGGCGATGGCGACGGGAGGGACGGTCGCACAACGGGGGGCGGCCACTGTGATGAGCCTCCCGCGCCCGTCACGACGGCTACGTGCGTGCGTCACGTGGAGGCACACTGCTGGGTGTGTTTCCAAGCCTCCGGTTTAGGCAGCACGCCTTCCTCGCGGCCACAAAGTTGTCGTCTTTCTTTTATTCTCTCCGTGCAGCATAATAGCGGTTTTGTTTCACGAACTCGTGCACGCTGCACTCGTGGCAGCGGCGTGCTCTTTTTCCGAAAATTGACGTTGTATTGCCACATGCCCGTTTTAAATTATTACATCCGACCGTGACAGTCATCGCGTACTGTACTTGTTTACATGATTTACAGATGTTAAAATGCGTGGGCTGGGTGTTGCGCGTGTCGAGAGTGCGTTGAATGCGTATTTGTGAGCACTTTTGGCGCCGGGAGCCTGCGTGCGCATGTGTTAGCGTCACGAGTTGACAGTGCAATAATATCGGCTGTCTCCGCGCCAGACAGCATCCACCAGCCCACAGCCGTCATCCAGACCAGAGCTCCCCATAGCCCCTGTAGCCATCAAGCCTCGGGGTGATGTGCACGGCCAACAGCGAAGAGTGCAGCTGCTGCGCAGCGGGAGTTGCAGAAACATGGTCGTGCAGTGCTCCTTGCTCATTGTAATAAACCATTTTTGTTTTTTTTAATCTGTCAGCTTGTGAGTTATTGGCCAAAAGCAGTGTTTCTGATCAGACCGGCCTTGTCCCTTCTAATTTTGTCCTGCTTTATGGCTCCATAATGGTCTCTTTCACACTCATTTTTTTATTAGCATCTGCACTTTCTAGCCGGGGCCATGAGACCTCCTGTAAAACCCTGACCCGGGAATGAATGAGGAGGGGGGGGGGAGGTGTTTTTTTTTCTTTATGTTTGCTTCCTCTCCGACTCGTGACCGTCCCTCCGAACGGAGCGTAGCGGCTAACGGCGCGCGAGCCGCCCCGGGGAGTCTCGCCTTCCAGCGGCTCCACTTCCCCTCCGGAAAGCCCTCTCCCTTTCTCTCGCCGGCACAACTGCAAAAACAATCACCCCAGACGGCCGAGTGGCTCGGCGCAGCGGCCAGCGCCAGCAACCGCCGCCGCTGCCCAGTTTGACCCACTGTGCGTTCCGTACCGGCGTCTGAGGTGCTCGCCAGCTCTTCACAACAACTCAGGGATATTGCACAATGTGTATTTGCCAAATTCTCTCTCTCTCTCTCTTTTTTTTCCTTGCACACGACCGGGCGCTTGAGAATTAATTTGAAATGTGCAGCGTCGTCGCCAAGTGTATTCTTTGGACAGATGTAACGCGTTAAGAATTTTGTAAAATATTACCGTGGTTATAAAGAATGCGATCAGTTCTAATTTAACAGGCCTTTACATTCGAATGTAAATCCATTTTAACAGGGTCATGCATGTCACTGCAATGGAAAGAAAAGCAGCAGAGATTGAGTATTCATGAAATATTAAAACTGCGACACTCCCTTACCAACAGAATTTGGACTGCAGCTCAAGAATGCCTGGATTTTAACGCGTGTACATTTCTGGTACAGAATGGCATCTGTTTAAGTAGCCTCTTTATGTAAAGAGAGAGAGTTCAGAGTGAATAGAAATCTGCGGGCAATGGAGGCAGACGTCGAGACGGCGTGTCCGTACGTTACTCGGCGAGCATCCCGAGACTCCGTGCGCTGTTGTGCCGACCGATGTTCGCCTGGCCACACCGTAAGATGCGGAACCGTGCCGGTGTACGACGCCATGCCTGCGACGGCACTTCTCAAAATACCGGCACTTCTGTTGTCTCCACGGAGGGGGAGTGGTGGTGACCGTGGCCTGCTGGGAAAATCTTCTCCATCCGCGGCGCTCGTGCGTTGATGTCGCAGCCCTCTGCCTATGGACGTTTATCTATCTCGATAGTGTACACCTTACATTTCTCTGTCTTGGCGTACGCCTTTACCGCACGCAAGGTAGCGTCTATATTTTGACCAGATGGTCTTTTTTTAAGCGAGCCATTACAATGCAGAAAAGGCTGCTCATGTGCCAACGTTCACAAATATTATTGCACTTGACAGGCTGCCCATGTTGTTCTCCAGTCTGCGTTGTATGTTCGCTAAATCAAACACAACAGGTTCGCTCTTTGTGCGGCGTAATTGGAACGGCCAAGCTCAACTGCAAATATTTCTCTTGCACGACCAGATGTGAGCTGTTTTGCTTGGCCTGCAGAGGGCCTTGTTAATCACCTTAATTCCTGTGTCCTGAGGGGCGGGCACGCCACCACCGTGTTGTTTTAGGGCACGAGCTCAGTGCCAGAGTCTGGGGGGGGGGGGTGCCCCCCCCCCAGGGCTTTCTCAGCAACCGTGCGCTTGCGCCACCGCTCCCCCTCCTCTCCATCATTCATCCTGTTGCCTTGACGCTTACAATTTATAAAAGGAAGTGCTCGCCGCTGACCCCCTGGCTTCCAGCACTAGATTAGAAACCTGTCCAGATATATTAGCGTGGGCCCCACTGCACCTGCGGGGCGTAAATTTTCATTCCGCTTTGCCCAATTCTTTCCACTGGGTGGTTTAATTTGAGGTGATTTATATCACGGGCCCAGCAAGAGAGGAGGCAGGGAGCTTGCGGTCAGAATGCCGCGGAGATTAATTCGTGCTGTCACAGTGCAGCGCATTTCGCTTGGAGCCTCGCCTAAAGCATTGCCAAGGAAAGAGGGCGATTTTTAATTTTAAACCAGGAGTCCCGTTTGTCCTTTGGAAGCGTCCGGGGCGATTCCCTTGTTTAAACCGCACGTTCCGAAACTTCGAGGAGGAAATGTTGAAACTGTCAACTCTGCTGAGAAATACTAATGAGGCGTCCCGACGCGGTTCACCGGTAATGGCAGCCGCCTCTCTCCGCGAGTTTAATGAGACTCATCCTTTCATGCTTAAAAATGAAGACGGCAAACTGTGCTGAGTGAAGTCGGTTCGCTCTGCTTGTGGCGAGCTGTCCCTGTAAACACGTTAGGCGCGGTGTCGCGCCCCAGCACCTGCCTCCCGGCCACTCATTAACCCTCGCCCACAGAGGAGCTCGTTTGCCCGCCCGACGCAAGTCAGGTGCGCATCGGTGACTTTGTTTTTCCCAGAGAAGTCGCCTCAGGGCAGGGCGAGGACGCTTGGCCCGCAGCGCTCGCTGGATTTCCGCTCCGCGTGTTTGCGTCTTCCTTCCGGAGGCCGCCTCCCAGAATTCCTCCTGGTCGCCGTGGCTGATGACTCCACGGTGGAGCGACTGGCTTCCCCAGACGCCTCACGTCCAGCATGTGCTTTGCACGAGCGGTGATTTGTTTTTTATATGTAGGCGAGTGGACAGAGTGCTTTTCAGGAGTTAGGCAAACATCCCAAAATAGGGCCACAGAGCTTGGGCATTGTTCGTGCCGGGTTTTGGCTGCCATCCCGCTTGTCCGTGGTTTCCCGTGCCTCTGAATCGTTCTCTCTCTCTCCCTCCCTCCGTGAAAGTGAGCGACAACTGCGCACGCTACAAATCCTCCACTGCGATTATTGTTCATTATTATTGGGACGTTTGGAGGCAGCTGGGTCGCATTAGAGCTGTGTTTGTTCGTGTTTTTGAGAAACCGTGCACCTTGTGTGGACACATGAGCTGAGCTCTCCTCTTTGAGGTCCTTAATCCCACGTGCGGTTGAATCATCCCCCCACGGATAATTGCACGGTGGAAATTAATCGCACAGGAAGGGAGCGTTTGGAACAAAACTTTAAATATTTTAAACGACTCCCACGTGGGTCTTTCCAAGTGCGGGGCCCACGCCGGTGCCGTGCGCGCAGGGACCGACGCGTGCGCTCGCTCCCACTCGTGTCTTGACGGCGCTTCTTGTTTATGCGACGGTGAAATCTGTCTCTTCCTGCTCCCTGGGTTGAAATATGGAACCGGCCGGGTGGCTCAGAGGTAGAATGAGCGGCTCGCAATTGGAAGGTCATGAGTTCAAATCCTCGTTGACTCGGCCCATCATGACTCTGGGGTAAATAAAACTAGTACCAATTCATGGGGAAGATCAACAGTGGTTGTCTTATGGTTAGCATTATCGCCCTTTTTCCATCAATGAAAGACGAGTTCGGAGGCCCAGGCTGGGCCACGCCAAACCCTGTGATATTCGGACCGCGCGGCCTCCTCATTGCGCTAAATATGACATCACCCCGTCCATCGTCAGCCATCGCTGCATACGTAGGGAGCGTTGGCGCAGTGCTTAGCGCACACTGCGATGTGAACTCGGCGACCCCCAGTTTGATTACCAACTGCTGGCTAACATCGGTGGTGTGTGATTTCTGAAATGGTCGTGGATCACCCCCCATTCACCAACTAGCATGGTGAAGTGTGGTCAATCAACCCAATCCAGCAGTGGATTGACAATGGGCTGTGAGTAAATACTCATTCCTATCACAATGTGCAACGGCTCTTGTAGAGGAACACCTAATGTTATTCCACATCTTACAATTGGCGGCGATATGCGATCATTGTGTCGACACGAACGGGAGCCGTGCGGCTCCTCCGTTCCCGGTGCGCCCCACACCTCTGCCGCCGCCGCCGCCGCACGCGTTGGTGTTTCTGCTGCCGGCGACGGGGGTCGCGAGGGGTCAGCAGGACCGGCCACCTGGGCGGCGAGTCTTACACACTCACTTCTCGAGCGCTCTGCGCCGGCAAACGACGGCGGCTGTGGGAGCCGAACAGTGCGGCGACAACGCAAACGCTCCCCGCGATGGGAAAAACAATAAAAGCTGGGAGGGTAACCTCGGCGCTGTGCTAATTACGGCCCTCTGCTGGGTCGGAGTAACGACCTTTAAATCATTTTTATTGAGGGGGAAGCGGCGGTAATGCGTGGCGTTGCAGCGCGCGGGATGAGAGGGGGCCGGCCGCACAGGCAGGAGGTCGCCTGTAATTGCCACGTTGCCGGTTGTTATTCTGCCTGTTGGCAGCTGCAGCGTTGGGGTTTTTTTTGGGGGGGGGGGGAGGGGCGGGTGGGCTGGCAGGCGGGTGGAGGAGCCGTCCGGCTTGAGACCGGTGATGGAGGTGTGGGGGGGGGGCGACAGGGAGGAGGGGCAATGGAGGCAGGCAGGGGGAGCAGCTGATGGAAACGTGGCTCCCTTGGGTCCTCCCTTCCGCTGATCCGTAGGACGCCCCCCCAGCATACAAATGGCTCTACTCTGTCTCCCTGTCTCCCGCAGGGACCCATTACCGCCTGCCCGACTCGTCCCCGCCATTAATAGCACTGTCACAGGGGAGGGCTGGGGGCTGGCGTCGGACGAAGAAGCCTCGTGAATGGGTTGGCGGCCGGTCGGCCAGTTGGCCGACCGCTCTGCGGAGTTGGGGAGCGGTGCGTCGTGCGCCGTCCTGCCACGTCGGCACCGCCGGCCGTGAATTACCGGCCAATGAGCGTGCCGTCGGAATCCGCGCTGCGCCCTGTTTGTCGCCCGCGCCGCCCGTAGCTGTCGGGGATCCCGCCTGTTGCCTGCTCTGCAGGGTCACGGGTTGTTCGGCGTCCGCCGCGTGAAGCGCGAGGGGCTGGGGGGGGGAGCAGTTTGCCAGCTCCTTTGCCGTGAAGCGGGGCCCGTGTGCTGCCGCCGGCACCGCGGCCTGGCCAGCTCGCCCGCGGTGCGCTTCTGGCATCTATCACGGTGTTGGTCGGTCAGCTCGCGGGTCTGAATCTTGTACGATAAGTGTGAGTGTCGCTGCTGGCGGCGTAACGTGCCCTATTTTTTGCGAGACATTCAGAATGAAGTGTAATTTTATATTCAGCAGATGTTGCTCTTGCATCGCTGCTTTCCAGCAAGCAAAATGGCATTCCCAAGTCCCACAGCTGCCAAGAAACCCCAGCCGTGTTGGAAAGTTTGTAAACCACGGGCCGTTCCCTAACCGTTGTGACTGTGGTTTACGCAGCTGTGTCAATCGTGTAAAAATTATTAATGACTCCCACGTTTTACTTGCGCAGAAGACCGTTATTTTTGGGACATTTGCGGTAAATAAATGTTTCGTAGCACCGGAGTAAGCGGCGATTTGCAAATTAAATGGCGGCCTTAAGTAGTGATTCTATTTGCAATGCGAACGAATCCAGAGAAGGATCTTTGAGTAGAACCTCGCGTGGAAGAAGCTGCCGCCCGGGCTCCGTGCTCGTTAGGCGGCCGCATTAAGTGATGAGGTTTTAATCAGCGCGGAGCGGCGCCGCTACCGCTGCCGGTCGTGGTCATTAGCGCTGTCGTTACCGCGAGAGAGCAGCTGCGCGAGCGCCCGTGCTCCGGTAATGAAGAGGAGTGCTCGGGATCACAGGCGACCGGGGCTTTAATCAGCTGCCCAGAAAGGTGCCGCTCGTTAATTAGCAAGAAGGATGGAATTATTGTTTTATCTGCTGAGCGGGCCCCCGTGGGGAGGCGACGGCTTTGTTGGGGTTGTGCCGGCTTGCCGGGAGTTGCCGTCTGTGTGGCTGTAATCAGCCGCTCGCTGCCGCTCGGAGGCAGACGCGGCTGATGTGGCGACGTGGCTTCGTTAAAAACATCTGAGCGAGTTCGCAGCCAGGGCGAGTCCTGCTCGCAGACTGCGCAAATTATTCACGGTGCGCAAAAGCAGAGATGGAAACGAGGCCCGGGCAGGGTGCGCCCTGTATGTACGTTTGTTGAGCTTCTTCCGCATGGTACGTAGACAAACCGCGCTAATCGGAGGTGTGGGGGAAGGACAACAAACTAAACGCAAAAAGTAGTTCTACAGAAATTAGTTTTCAATGGAAATTTAAAAGTGCGTTGCTCCTGTGCTGTGTCTGTAGGTTTCTGTGCCATGTCTATGCAGAGTGCGTACAAAAGCGTTTTCACAGGTGGAATTGTTGTGGCCAGAAACAAGCAGCGCTATCGAAGTTATATAAGATTGCAACACCTTTCTTGCATTGAGCAAAGTTATTTGAAGAAATTGGAAGGAATTCAAGAGTGGAGCAATGCGAGTGAAGAAGCATGAAGAGAAGCGTCGTGACCTGAAGTGCGGTGGCCGAGCGCCGTGTGAATGAGAATGAATATAACAGTTCAAATAGGTTCTTCTAAAGTTGCTCAACTTTATCTGTTAAAATATTTTAAATCGCACAACACAATGGTGTCACGATGACGTGCGACTGAGCACGTAACGAGCTTCGCGCGTGCGTTCACTCCGGAACGGTGTTCGTATTGCGTTGGCGCTTGCCACAGAGCGGTGTCTGAGACAGACACGCAGCACACCGCACATTACCCCGCCCCACCGACTGCACCAGGCACCAGGCATCAAGACACCTGGCACCAGGCACCAGACACCAAGGCACCAGTTATCAAGCGCACAGTGCACATGCACGATTGGGAGCTTGATGCTAAATGAAACGTTCCGCTGACCAAGCCCCGGGGCTCCGCGCCCTCTAGGCCCCGACCCCGCGGCACTGTCGAGGGCGAGGAACGCACCAAGCACCCACGCGCACACATGCGGGGAAAGGCGTGCGGCCGGCCCGGAGAACGCGCCATTAGCTCTCCCATGCATTCCCAATTCCTTTCAGAAAAAGACGCTTGATCTGGCAGCCGCCGCCACGACTGCAGCAAGGGCAGCTGCTGGCAGATTTCACAGCTGTGGTGAGCACCGCTCCAAGGCCAGCTTTCCGGCGCAGCCTCACTCCCACTCCGTTGACATCTCGCTCTGCCTTCGTCAGCCAATTAACTCGTCGGTGCCCTGCTGCTAGGGTTGCTTTCGATTGTAGATCAAACCCAGAAATATTTCCCGGTCAGCCTCGATCCATTTTCAAAACTGCGCAGTAAACCTATTATCAAGTTCAGCACAATACCAGAACCAGACCTCGGTACAGATTCATTCCTGCTGCCACCCGAACATGGACGCCAATTCCCAGATCGACCTGGTCCAAGCCATGGCAAGTGTCGACCTGACCTGCGACGGGTGCCCGGGCCCGGCCCAGAGGCCGCCCGTTGTCATGCGCAAGTGGAGCGGCGGGCGAGCCAGGCGTGGCTGCGGCGGCTGCGGCGTCTGCGGCGTCTGCTGTCGCGTAAGACGTTCCCGTGACCCGCGTGCTAACCTAGACACGCTCCATCCTCCGTCTAATCTGCGGTGATCCACCCTCATTTCCTAAACGCCAATCCCCCAAACGTTGTAAGTGTAACATTTTAGGCTTAGATTGGAATGCCGGGCGGTTTTGAGTGGTGAGAAAAAAGGGGAAAAAAAAGTGAAGCGGCGCATGATCGGGTAAGCGTTTCAATTAACAACTGCGGGACACAGCGAAACACTCAGAGCGGTGGGGTGCAGCGGGCGCCCCACTTAATTGCTCAACCACATAATCACAGCTGTGTCTTCGTCGCTTGCTTAAGCTGGTCATGCAGTCAAGGTGTTAACCACATCACTGGCTTCTGTAGACTGCCAATTATATCTCAAACCCTCAATTATGATGATAACAAGCGCTAGCCTGCACATTACGGCGGAGTGCCTTAAACTGACTGCTTCGCATTAAAGTATTTGCAAAGATTCACGAACACTGTTCAAAGGCTTTGTGGCACATGTCCTATAATTAGAGAATGGAAGAATGCTTGAGGATTATTGCAATATCGCTCGCTCGATGACACGTTTTTTATGAAAGTCATCCTGTTAGATTAACGGACCAATTGAAGATTCCCGTGGCAGTGCGAGGGGCAGCGAGCGTCGTGAGCGCCGGAACCCCTGGTCGTAGTGAAGTGCAGTCGGCAAGTTAAACCTCTGGTCGTGGTGAAGCGCGTCCTGCAAGTTGAACCTCTGGTCGTGGTGAAGCACATCCTGCAAGTTAAACCTCTGGTCGTTGTGAAGCGCGTCCTGCAAGTTAAACCTCTGGTCGTGGTGAAGCACATCCTGCAAGTTAAACGTCTGGTCGTGGTGAAGCGCATCCTGCAAGTTAAACCTCTGGTCGTGGTGAAGCGCATCCTGCAAGTTAAACCTCTGGTCGTGGTGAAGCGCATCCTGCAAGTTAAACCTCTGGTCGTGGTGAAGCGCATCCTGCAAGTTAAACCTCTGGTCGTGGTGAAGTGCATCCTGCAAGTTAAACCTCTGGTCGTGGTGAAGCGCATCCTGCAAGTTAAACCTCTGGTCGTGGTGAAGCGCATCCTGCAAGTTAAACCTCTGGTCGTGGTGAAGCACATCCTGCAAGTTAAACCTCTGGTCGTGGTGAAGCGCATCCTGCAAGTTAAACCTCTGGTCGTGGTGAAGCACATCCTGCAAGTTGAACCTCTGGTCGTGGTGAAGCGCGTCCTGCAAGTTAAACCTCTGGTCGTGGTGAAGCACATCCTGCAAGTTGAACCTCTGGTCGTGGTGAAGCGCGTCCTGCAAGTTAAACCTCTGGTCGTGGTGAAGCACATCCTGCAAGTTGAACCTCTGGTCGTGGTGAAGCACATCCTGCAAGTTAAACCTCTGGTCGTGGTGAAACACATCCTGCAAGTTAAACCTCTGGTCGTGGTGAAGCGCGTCCTGCAAGTCAAACCTCTGCCATGCTCTGCGTTCATATTGGTCCCGTAGCAAGATATGTAATGTACCGGGTTATTCTCATAATTACGTTCGTCTTCACGATGCATCGCAGTGTTGGTTGTTGTGAATGCAGGCTCTTCCTCCTCAGTCCTACTGCGCATCCACGGTGCTGTGTACCGTGGTATCCTGTCATGTATCCCAGATCGCCCGTGCAGAGGAGAATGAAAATAGACAAACAGCCAATAGGCCGCCTTCACACATCTGCCCCTCCAAAGTAGAAGTATTTTATTATGCATCCCACGGGCCACGCGGCCGTCTGGGGTTCACGGCAGCAGCGGTGTTTGTGTCTCGGCGGTCGAGTCAGCCCTGGTCACACCCGCAAGCAGCACCATCACCATCACCACCACCATCACCGCCACCAACCACCATCACTGCCGCTGCTATCACCATCTATCACCGCCACCACCATCACCGCCACATCTATCATCACCACCACTATCACCGCCACCACTATCACCACTACAACCACCATCACCACCACCATCACCGTCACCAACAACCATCACTGCCACTGCTATCACCATCTATCATCGCCACCACCATCACCGCCACATCTATCATCACCACCACTATCACCGCCACCACTATCACCACTACAACCACCACCACAACCACCATCACCACCACCATCACCGCCACTGCTATCACCATCTATCACCGCCACCACCATCACCGCCACATCTATCATCACCACCATCACCACCACTACAACCACCACCACAACCACCATCACCGCCACCAACCACCATCACTGCCACTGCTATCACCATCTATCACCGCCACCACCATCACCGCCACATCTATCATCACCACCATCACCACCACTATCACCACTACAACCACCACCACAACCACCATCACCGCCACCAACCACCATCACTGCCACTGCTATCACCATCTATCACCGCCACCACCATCACCGCCACATCTATCATCACCACCACTATCACTGCCACCACTATCACCACTACAACCACCACCACAACCACCATCACCACCACCATCACCGCCACCATCACCACCTTTTCCTTCAAATGACAATGCGCTTTCAAGAAATACATCTATATATATAAAATGGAAATTTGTGAATGTGTGTCTGTTCGAAATGTTTAGCATACTTCCCAACATGCAACAAACTTGAAATTTGGCACGTGGGTAGCTTCCAGACTGTACACAATGCAAACAGTATAAAAAAATACTTTTGTATTTGGCAAGTGAGCGGTGACGTCACATCTGTGATGTCACATTTGTGATGTCACCCGCATGCGGCAGCGTCACGAAGTGTGCCTGCTGACGTCACGCATCTCACCCCCCCCCCACCCTCCTCGTAGGCCGTGTATTAACCTAAGACAAGAATCCAAGTCTCGGGCGAAGCCGGGTAGTAAAGCTAGTATTGAATATGTGTTTTCCTATTCTGGGAATTAGGAAATAAACCTTCAATCAAATCCAACTTAATAAGTATGCAGCGTTGTGGGGGGGTTGTTGCAAATTACATTCCCAATTATGTCTCTAATGTAAGATATTTAAAATTTCAAAAGCAGAAGAAACTTTTTTTTTATGCTTGTGCAGCAAAGTGTGAATTTAAAACTCCAAACTTAATTGGCCATTAAAAAAAAATTCCATGCCGGCGAGATTCGCAGAGCCGTTCAAATAAAGGAGCTGCTAATACCGTGAGCCGTGCTCGCGTTGCCGGCGCTGCGAGAAGCAAATACATGAATCGTTCCATTTGTGGGTCTAGCATCATTATCGCACCTCCCGTAGCACGTGTAATCACTGGTAATTTGCTCTCTAAAAATCCCACTGCCTGTCCCGTGCGCCTGCCTGCCTGCCAGCGTGCACGTGCGCACGTGTGTGTCAGGAGTTTGCGGGTAGCAGCAGTGCAGCGGTCGGCGAAGTGCGAAACCGCGTCATTGGCGGATATCGCAGCGATTACTGGGCTCCCCCCCAAGGTCGACTTGGACCTAAACGAATACCCGGTGCATTGGGGAGAGTGGTAGCCGGTGGTGGTGGCGGTGTCACCCGCCCCGCCTCGTTGCGCCGTTCCGGCCTCGATACGTGCACGCTAATGACGGCACTTGCCCCAACAGTCAATGCGGGCTACGCGGGGGATTTTTGTCATTGTTTCAGCCAAGCCGAGCAGCCCAATTGAATAATCGGCTGGAGGCTAAAACGGTGAGCGAGCAGGTGGCAGGGCGTGCGCTGTTATGAGGAGCGCACGGAGGGCACGCGGTACACCAGCAGTGCCCGCCGCCAGCGGGGCGCAGCACACTCGTGACCATCAAAGCTTCGCCGGCCTCGCGCTTTTAAAAGTTTGTTTTTGAGCTGCAAATTTTAATGAACGAAAGCGAGGTCCTTTGATTGGGAGTGCACATGTTTTACCTTGTTGTCTTACGGCTGTTGAAAGGTACCCAGCCTCCAGACACGTGTTACCTTCACGGCGCGTATTATGATGCGTGGGGATGCGTAAACAACTCCCGCTAACGGTTGGGCTCCTCTCTAGCCTGCACTGCGACTGCCACTCGGCTCTGCATGCGTCATTCAGTAGAGTGCCGTGGCATCGTGGAAGAGGTTGTGGTGGTGGTGGTGGATGAGTGGGACTGTGGTGGTGGGCGAGTGAGGCTGTGGTGGTGGGCGAGTGAGGCTGTGGTGGTGGGTGAGTGAGGCTGTGGTGGTGGGCGAGTGAGGCTGTGGTGGTGAGCGAGTGAGGCTGTGGTGGTGGGCGAGTGAGGCTGTGGTGGTGAGCGAGTGAGGCTGTGGTGGTGGGCGAGTGAGGCTGTGGTGGGCGAGTGAGGCTGTGGTGGTGGGCGAGTGAGGCTGTGGTGGTGGGTGAGTGAGACTGTGGTGGTGGGCGAGTGAGGCTGTGGTGGTGAGCGAGTGAGGCTGTGGTGGTGGGCGAGTGAGGCTGTGGTGGTGAGCGAGTGAGGCTGTGGTGGTGGGTGAGTGAGACTGTGGTGGGCGAGTGAGGCTGTGGTGGTGAGCGAGTGAGGCTGTGGTGGTGGGCGAGTGAGGCTGTGGTGGTGGGCGAGTGAGGCTGTGGTGGTGGGTGAGTGAGACTGTGGTGGTGGGCGAGTGAGACTGTGGTGGTGGGCGAGTGAGGCTGTGGTGGTGGGCGAGTGAGGCTGTGGTGGTGGGTGAGTGAGACTGTGGTGGTGGGCGAGTGAGACTGTGGTGGTGGGCGAGTGAGGCTGTGGTGGTGGGCGAGTGAGGCTGTGGTGGTGGGTGAGTGAGGCTGTGGTGGTGGGCGAGTGAGGCTGTGGTGGTGAGCGAGTGAGGCTGTGGTGGTGGGCGAGTGAGGCTGTGGTGGGCGAGTGAGGCTGTGGTGGTGGGCGAGTGAGGCTGTGGTGGTGGGTGAGTGAGACTGTGGTGGTGGGCGAGTGAGACTGTGGTGGTGGGCGAGTGAGGCTGTGGTGGTGGGCGAGTGAGGCTGTGGTGGTGGGTGAGTGAGGCTGTGGTGGTGGGCGAGTGAGGCTGTGGTGGTGAGCGAGTGAGGCTGTGGTGGTGGGCGAGTGAGGCTGTGGTGGGCGAGTGAGGCTGTGGTGGTGGGCGAGTGAGGCTGTGGTGGTGGGTGAGTGAGACTGTGGTGGTGGGCGAGTGAGGCTGTGGTGGTGGGCGAGTGAGGCTGTGGTGGTGGGCGAGTGAGACTGTGGTGGTGGGCGAGTGAGGCTGTGGTGGTGGGTGAGTGAGACTGTGGTGGTGGGTGAGTGAGGCTGTGGTGGTGGGCGAGTGAGGCTGTGGTGGGCGAGTGAGGCTGTGGTGGTGGGCGAGTGAGGCTGTGGTGGTGGGCGAGTGAGGCTGTGGTGGTGGATGAGTGGGACTGTGGTGGTGGGTGAGTGAGGCTGTGGTGGGCGAGTGAGGCTGTGGTGGTGGGTGGGTGAGTGAGGCTATGGTGGTGGGTGAGTGAGGCTGTGGTGGGCGAGTGAGGCTGTGGTGGTGGGTGGGTGAGTGAGGCTGTGGTGGTGGGCGAGTGAGGCTGTGGTGGGCGAGTGAGGCTGTGGTGGTGGGTGGGTGAGTGAGGCTATGGTGGTGGGTGAGTGAGGCTGTGGTGGTGGGCGAGTGAGGCTGTGGTGGTGGGCGAGTGAGGCTGTGGTGGTGAGCGAGTGAGGCTGTGGTGGTGGATGAGTGGGACTGTGGTGGTGAGCGAGTGAGGCTGTGGTGGTGGGCGAGTGAGGCTGTGGTGGGCGAGGGGGACTGTGGTGGTTGTAATCGTGGTTGACATCCCATTGTTTTTTTACACTGTCACTCCTCTCGGTGGCTCTGCCTGTGCGGTAATGCAATGCTCGGTGTGGAATATTTGCGGTTGCACCGTCTCAACATTTATTCGGTGAAACTGTAGTGGCACATTTGAACAAGTGTTTCATCGCAGTACCCGAGCTATTCACTGTTAGTTGGGAGAGCAGGGAGGGGGGTTGTTTATTATTTGTGTTTACAAGGTCGGACTGCCTGGGTGTGCAGGGCTGGGTTGACCACACACACTAGAGGCCGTGTTTGGGTTCAGCGTGGGTCTTGGCTTTCCCTCGTGTGTCTGTGGTTCTTGGGATGGGGCTTGCGCTTAGGGATTGCTTCTCAGCCGAAATTGGCACCAGTGGGAGTGCTTAATCCGCCGAATACCTTCCCCGCAAACGTACAACATCTGCCGTGACATTAAGGCCTCCGCAGCAAACACGATATGGCGTAACACGGCGCTGTCTCTATGTAGCCCTGTGCCCAGGGGGAGCTAGCCGCATCTGTGAGTCGCTCGCCAGCATCGTCAGACCTCGTGACAAAACTCTGATAACAAATTGATCGGTGCACCACTCAATGCAAAGAGGTTATCACAGCCATCGCGGTGGACCGGGGCCCAGTTTGACGCGATCACGATCCCCCACGCCCGGCTGCTGGCTGCCCCCCTGAGGAGACGAGCGTCCCTCTCATCATCGCGTCGCGGTTGCGTCTCGCGAGTCGGCGGGGCGTCGGCGCTCATTCTGCGTCGCGCGCTCAGGCGCTCCTCTCGTGGCTCTGCCTCCAGCAGGCCGAGGAGAAGCCTGCCCTCCTACCGGCAAACCCCGAGACACTCGCGAGCCTCGCTGGAGCGCATTGTAGAGTCTAACGCTATACGTTATATATATAATATTACAAAATAACCAATCCTTCTGAAATAATGCACTTCCAGAAGGAAGGCCGTGTGACCGATTGGATGGGTAATAAATTATTGCGTTATAATATTATTGCGTTGTTTATGTGGCGGAACAGGTACGGGAAGGAGGTGAATGGTCTGCTGAGTTGTTTAGTTTCCACGTGCTTGGCTCACGTGGAGCTGATCGTGGGACGTTCTGGGAGGGATTCCGCCTGAAGGTTCGCTTGACAAAAGCACGAGCCCCAGAAACACTGTAAGCAACAATTAGTCTTCAGTAGCTTGTAAATGTGTGGCCATTGAACCTTTGAGGTGGTCGATACCTCTGGTATGACCGAGGTTGCTGCGGGCGAGTGAGTGGCAAGATTGCTCGCTAATGCTCGGGGCAGTTGTTGACGTCTCATGAGCGATGGGGTGCGACAGGACGCCCGTCTCCTCGCTAAGTGCTCCTTCGCTCTGCCGAGTGGTGCGGGGCGCCGGCCCAGCAATTAGGAGTGCGGAAGCGTTTGCGAGGGCTGGTTAAGCGCCCTTTGTTGATCTGTGATCTCCACGTGGCTTTAGTTGTTTGTGTTGTTGTGGCCTGGATCGGCGTCCTCGGCTGCGTAATCATTGGCAGCTCGTGTTCAAGGGGATATTTCTAGCCTGCGTAAATACTGTACTGTATGCGCATTTTTGTCATTGAATGTTCGTGGTTTACAGGTTTGATTTTGCTAAAGTGCTTTAGTGGCCCCAGCGGGGAGATGGAGGCAGACCCTGCAGTTCTCAGCATGACTGTGTCCTGTGGTAGGACATCGTGGGGTCCAACTTGGGACGTCTCTGATGCCCAGAGAGATGCCTGTGGGGCCCTCCTCCTCGGTGTCTGCACTAGTGGCACCATGGGTCTGCACTAGTGGCACCGTGTGTGCGCGTTAGCGGTGCTAACGACCGCTGGCATGGAGGTGGTGCGCAACCCCATGAATCACAACAGCTGCAGCACAGCTTGGCCTGTTAAAGGCTGTCCTGTTCCGCGTAATGTAAACCGAAAACCTTTGAAATGTAAACGCATGTTATGCATACAGTGGCTGTTTAATTCAGGCATTCATTACTATATTCATGTTGCTCGTCACGTCGCAGAGCTGCGGTGACATTTAGCATAAATTAAGCATCCATACGCAAATGGAGGAGGAGGCAGTGGTGCAGGGATTGCTCGGTTCCTGCGAGGAGCTCTGGCATCGAGCGTTCGGGTTTTTGTTTTGAAACACCGTCGCTAATCATCGGCCCAAAGGCCCCAAAACGTCAAGCGAGCAGCAACAAACAGGACTGCCAAACGTTGTAATAGATTGAGGGTGAATGTGCTTCTTAAATAGAGAAAGTTATTGTAAGAGTTTGCAGAAAAGAGACGAGAGGAAATTCCCAAGCGGAATGGTGCGAGGAGAAGAAGCAGAAGGAGAAGTGACGTGACCTGCAAGTGTGGTCAGTGAGTGGATGAGTGACTGGGTGAGTGAGTTGTTGTAATCTAAAATGTGGTGGTTGAACACAGTGTGGTGGATGAGATGAAACAAGTCAAGTGACTGGTAGACACTGACTGACCGTCAGCGAGCGAGTGGCTGAGTGAATCGGTGAGTGCTGGCTCCTCGACCGCCTTGACGGCTCTGTACCCGGGCAACAGTGAGGCAGGGACTGGGTTGCTGCACCCCAGACATGGCAGCAGTTCCCAACTGAGGCCCAAGAGTGTGCTTTGTGCCTCTGTGCTCGGTGAGATTCACTTTCGCGCGCTGCCTGAACGGTGCCCGCGGTGGGGCAGCTGGCGGTGTGGCTGCCGACCCCGACGCTGTCCACTTGGGAGGCCGTCACCGTGCCAGTCAATCTCTCGGTTTCTCTGCCAGTCACTCAGTCAGTTTGTCAGCCACTTGCTGAATGTGCCAGTCACGACACCACTTCCGCAGGGAATGCGCCAGTCACTCTTGTCAGTCATTGTGCCAGTCATGTCAATCCAAGTGTCTGGCTGAGCCATGTCTGGTTTTCAAAGGTAAAAAAGAAAATTCAACACAGAAGATCCAATGCATTTTTTATTTTAAATCATTTCAGTGGTTGAAGCTGCAATTGGTTTTGTCGAGTAATAGAATTGGAATGGCCTGCAGGCAGACAACTGCAGAGGGAAGAAAAAAAATAACAACATTTGTGCAAATGTGTTTTAAAAAGCGGTAAATACGAGGAGAGCATCGAGAGTCAGCGATGCGGCGCCACCGCTGCGTGATCTATGTGACAGCGCCGCGAAAGTGGCTCGTAGCGACGGCTCCTCCGTCTTCCTCCCCTCGATCTCCGTCGGCTCGCTCCGCAATCGATCGGGGCCGCCACGACGCCCTCGCCGCCTCTAATCCGCACCCGCCCCGCCGCCGGATCGATCCCGTGGGGTGGCGGGGGTTGGTGGGGATGGGCGGACGATTGCTATGCCGGACGGGACTCTGGGCGGGCTCTCATTAGCGGGGAGCAATTATCCCGAGCTACATGGATATCGGGTTGTTAAGCCCAGGGAACAGGGCCAAGCACCCAGGGCTTACGCCTGCAATCTCCCAGCAGGGCCGTGATGGATTAGATGAGCGCGCGGGAGCGGCTGGGCTCGTCGCTGCCACCGCCGCTCCCGACAGAGCGAGGGGCTGGCGCGGCCGTGTCGGCGAGAGGCTGATTTGCCCGTGGCTGCTTCTTGGCAGGCGGCTCGTGCAGCTGCCGTGCCGACGAAACGATCCGCGCGGTCGCCGAAATGTTGGCGCTGTGCGGGTGTCTCGGAGGACACGGTTCCGCCCCGGTTGTTTGCCTCTCGCTGACGTTAGCCTCCGGCGTGGGGTCGCCACCCGCACCGGGCGCGACCCGCCGCAGTCCGGGCACTGCCGCCTGCGTTGGGGTGACGAGATTCGATTTGTACCGAGGTCCGCTACGCCTCGCTTCCTGCGGTACACTGCAAGGTTGAGATGGACCTGGGCTGACCGTTGGACGTGTCCGAGGTGGAGATGGCGGCTTGACCGGAGCCGGCGGTCGCCTGCCGTCTGCCTCCACGCGCACGCGGCGCTTGGCGCCAACGCTTTGCCGCCGTTGACACGACGTAACACCGTGGTCATTCCCCCGGAACACGCGTTCAAATCCTCGTGGACGTTTGGCTGAAGGATGATGTGGAGATTCCCCTTTTTTACATCCACGCGTTTCACCCTTTGCACGATGTTAAATATTTTATGGGCGCATCAACAATCACCTTGCTTGACCCAACCGTAACTTCCTGATGAAATTACCGGTAAAATCAGTTTCATGCGAAATAATTCAATCTCAGTTTGATCCTGCCCTTATTCATGAGTGGACGGCGTACGGCGTGGTCTGTGAGCGCACCAGGGACACGTGGCTTCCCCAGCTATGCTCAAGTGTGGTGCAGCTGCAGTTCGAGCAGGCATCTTACATTTCTACATTAAACCAACGGTCATTGAATTTAAAACGGCGCCTCCGCATCCCTGGTGCTGCCCTGGGGCTTGCCTTGGGCGTCTTCCTTGTGCTTTGCAGCGCGCACACGTGTATGTGTGGCTGTGTGTGCGTCTGTGTCCGTGTGTCTGTGTGGTTGTGTGTCTGTGAAGCTGTGTGTTTGCGTGGTTGCATGTCTGTGTGGCCATGTAGCTGTGTGGCCATGTAGCTGTGTGGCCATGTAGCTGTGTGGCCATGTAGCTGTGTGGCCATGTAGCTGTGTGGCCATGTAGCTGTGTGGCCATGTAGCTGTGTGACTATGTAGCTGTGTGTCCGTGTGTCCCCGTGGCCGTGTGGCTGGGGGGAGAGCAGGACTCCCGTGGCATCCGTCCACCCCGCACCCCCCTCTCCTTGAGGTGCAGGAAGGTTAACCCAACTCCGTGAGCGATAACCCCCCCCCGAGTCAGTAATCAGGACCCTCACACGGCCGCCCCCACGTCTGCCTTTGCAGGAGGAGGGCGGCCGTGGCGACGGTGTGGACTCTGCGGCAGGAGCCCACGTGCGGTCACGCGTTGATTCGCTGTTTTTTTTACAACCGGCTCTGTCGCGGTTGGTGACCCAAAACAATACTGACTATAACCGGCACACCCCACGTCCCGTATACCTACTTGTAGCCCACACCAGTCTAGCAGCATCCATGAAATGATTCAGTGATAAATTCACAGTGATTTCCTGCTTTGGTGGACATTTAGCATTCCAACGGCGAGGGCAAGTCTATCCATAGGACGACCAATGTGGACTTCCCAACGAAGTGTTACGTGTTTTAATGACCCCAGAGTGAGGGATGATGGGCAGAGTCAACCCCGAACCAGGATGTGACCTCGCCACCTTCTCATTGCGAGCCACTCGCTCTGCCGATAGCCACCTGGCCCATTCTGGTCACAATCGTTTAAATGTAATAGACATAAAAGAAAACATCCTGCATGAGATGTTTGGAATTGGCCAAAATTCCTATAATTATAGGACCACAGAGTTTGGGCAATTGTTGTTGCTGGTTCTGGCCGCCTTCCCGCATGCTCGCATTTTCCCCCGTGTGAGATCTGCGCGCGTTAGCAAATCCCACCGCAACGTTTCACGTTTCGCATTGGGTTTACATCATCTCAGTAGGATTACGATTGCCGCATGCGATGCGTTTACGAGCGGGGCGACGGCCGGGACCGGCTAGGTTCTCGTCGAAAGGCAGAGGCCGCTGGGCGCGAGGGCCACGCGAGCGAGTGAGCGGGGCCACACGTGACGGCGTGCGCTCCCGTGGTCCGCATCCTGGCGGCATCAAGGCCGTATTTGACGGCTCGGGGGCTGCAGAGGATTAAAAAGCGGCTGCATTGAACTCCCGCGGGTCGATACGCCGCTCCTTATCTGCCGGACGGGTCGATGGTCGCTATCGACGTGCCGCGACTCGCCGTTTATTCCTCTGTTGCCGGCTCGTGAGGAACGGTGGCGGCGGTGGCAGCGGACTGGTGTCTGGCAGCGTGGGAGGGGGACGGGGGTTGGCACGGCGGGGAGCGGCCGCGTTGGGTTACGTGGGAAGCGGCCGCACGGGCCAGCTATGGGTGGCCTGCTACGGTGACGCGCGGGTCCCCACCGTGCGCCGCTGCTGGTTTGCTTCGCCGCATATTTTAAGATTTGGTTTGACGTTTATTTTGTTCCCATGAACTTCCTCGTTGATTCCTGTGCTCACATTGAGGGCTCGGGCCGCTGGACTGTTTAATCTCAATGCATGCTGCGTCCATTTCAATATGCTCACCTACTGACTAACTCACTGACTCAACCACTCACTCACCACTCACTCACCCACTCACTAAGCTACCGACTCAACCACTCACTCACCCATTCACTCACCCCCTACACATTCCACGGCAGGTCACAACACTTGTCTTTTTGCTTATTCCCACGCACTGCTGCATGTTTAAATCCCCTCCCACTGTCATGTCTTTTCCCAAACTCTTAAAATACCCTTGCTCAAATCAATGAATGCAGTATTTTCTATATATATAACTGAGCGTGCTGTTTGTTGCTGCCTGTTTCATGTCTTAGCCCTTCGGGCCTGTGCTCAGCAGCTGTGTTAAACAAAACATTTTTTTTAATTGATGCAGCTTTGGAAAAAGCCATGGCAAATAGAGTGAGACACTCAATGAAACAACTCACAAGAATAGGTTTTACCCTTTCTGGCAATAAAACAGGTGTTAAAATGTTCAAACACCAAATAGATACCTTTTTCAAGGCCTCAAGTCTACAATTAACCACACGTACTTATGGAAAAACATGCAAACAACATTATCTGATAATATTTGCATTGCCTATAATCAGAGCTTGTGTGTTTGCATGTGTTGCCACATGTGCATGTGGTTAATGATGCCTCGCAAAAGGGATGTATTTGGTGTTTGAACATCTTAACACCTGCCTTTTTATTGCCAGAAGGGGTAGAAAAAACTATTTTTGTGTCGTCATTTTGATGCTGGCAAAAAAGGTCCCATGGCGACACTGAATGTCGGAACTGAACCAGAATTTGCTGAAATGTTGTACTCTCCCAGAAGACCGTGTGAGTTTTATTTAAAAAAAAAAACACTTATTTTTTTATGCAGAGAGACAAATATGGGAGGGAGTTGTTATATAGTTCCTGATGATTTATTTCGTGACTTATTTTCTGCACAGCAACGCTCGTGATTATGTCGTTTCGCAACAATTTGCTGAGTTAATCATGATTTATTTAAAATGCCCAGAGGCCACCTCGTGTGACCCGGGAGAGGTCCCATGCCGCGCCTGAGGCGGCGGCAGCGGCAGTGGCAGTGACATCGTCCGTGCGGTGAACGCCGGGCGGACATGAGACACGCGCGTTTATAAACGTTGCAGTCGCTTTCCCATCGCGAGCGGCTTGTCCAATCGGCCGGATCGTAATTACGTTGAATCACTAAAAATGATGGATCTGCGATTTTAGCCGTTGGTGACAAAGTGAAGGATCGGTAAACTTTGATTTGGGTCGTTTCGGTTGAGAAGGCGGATACGTGCGTGTGCGCGCGTGTGTGTGCATGCGCATGCGGTGATTGTGGGTCATCGGGGGTCGTGACCCCGGGGTCGCACATGATCACCCGGGCGCGCTGCGTGCCCCCTTGGGTCGTCGGGCTTTGCCATTCTCTTCGTTACTGTGATGTTCTCAAACCACGCCGTGGGATTTGTTCCGCCACAACATTTTTGCATCGTTCAATCTAACCACTGAAGCTTTACACATTTCTAAAAAAATAATCATCGGTATTAATTGGGGCGGAAGGGTGCCACAGTGCTTGTTCAGTGGTAACATTTATGCCTCCGCAAGATGGGCCTGGGTTTGATTTCCGACTTGGGTGCCTTTCTGTGTGTAGTTTGTATGTTCTCCCTCTGTTCTGTAGAGAGTGTGAGTGAGAGTAAGTTTGTGTGTTCTCCCTCTGTTCTGTAGAGAGTGTGAGTGAGAGTAAGTTTGTGTGTTCTCCCTCTGTTCTGTAGAGCGTGTGAGTGAGAGTAAGTTTGTGTGTTCTCCCTCTGTTCTGTAGAGCGTGTGAGTGAGAGTAAGTTTGTGTGTTCTCCCTCTGTTCTGTAGAGCGTGTGAGTGAGAGTAAGTTTGTGTGTTCTCCCTCTGTTCTGTAGAGCGTGTGAGTGAGAGTAGAGTTTGTGTGTTCTCCCTCTGTTCTGTAGAGCGTGTGAGTGAGAGTAAGTTTGTGTGTTCTCCCTCTGTTCTGTAGAGCGTGTGAGTGAGAGTAAGTTTGTGTGTTCTCCCTCTGTTCTGTAGAGCGTGTGAGTGAGAGTAAGTTTGTGTGTTCTCCCTCTGTTCTGTAGAGCGTGTGAGTGAGAGTAAGTTTGTGTGTTCTCCCTCTGTTCTGTAGAGCGTGTGAGTGAGAGTAAGTTTGTGTGTTCTCCCTCTGTTCTGTAGAGCGTGTGAGTGAGAGTAAGTTTGTGTGTTCTCCCTCTGTTCTGTAGAGAGTGTGAGTGAGAGTAGAGTTTGTGTGTTCTCCCTCTGTTCTGTAGAGAGTGTGAGTGAGAGTAAGTTTGTGTGTTCTCCCTCTGTTCTGTAGAGCGTGTGAGTGAGAGTAGAGTTTGTGTGTTCTCCCTCTGTTCTGTAGAGAGTGTGAGTGAGAGTAGAGTTTGTGTGTTCCCACTCTGTTCTGTAGAGCGTGTGAGTGAGAGTAGAGTTGGTGTGTTCCCACTCTGTTCTGTAGAGCGTGTGAGTGAGAGTAGAGTTTGTGTGTTCCCACTCTGTTCTGTAGAGAGTGTGAGTGAGAGTAGAGTTTGTGTGTTCCCACTCTGTTCTGTAGAGAGTGTGAGTGTGAGTAGAGTTGGTGTGTTCTCACGCTGTTCTGTAGAGAGTGTGAGTGAGAGTAGAGTTTGTGTGTTCCCACTCTGTTCTGTAGAGAGTGTGAGTGTGAGTAGAGTTGGTGTGTTCTCACTCTGTTCTGTAGAGAGTGTGAGTGTGAGTAGAGTTGGTGTGTTCTCCCACTGTTCTGTAGAGAGTGTGAGTGTGAGTAGAGTTGGTGTGTTCTCACTCTGTTCTGTAGAGAGTGTGAGTGTGAGTAGAGTTTGTGTGTTCCCACTCTGTTCTGTAGAGCGTGTGAGTGTGAGTAGAGTTGGTGTGTTCTCACTCTGTTCTGTAGAGAGTGTGAGTGTGAGTAGAGTTTGTGTGTTCTCACTCTGTTCTGTAGAGCGTGTGAGTGTGAGTACAGTTTGTGTGTTCCCACTGTTCTGTAGAGCGTGTGAGTGTGAGTAGAGTTTGTGTTCCCACTGTTCTGTAGAGAGTGTGAGTGTGAGTAGAGTTGGTGTGTTCTCACTCTGTTCTGTAGAGAGTGTGAGTGAGAGTAGAGTTGGTGTGTTCTCACTCTGTTCTGTAGAGCGTGTGAGTGAGAGTAGAGTTTGTGTGTTCTCACTCTGTTCTGTAGAGCGTGTGAGTGTGAGTAGAGTTTGTGTGTTCTCCCTCTGTTCTGTAGAGAGTGTGAGTGTGAGTAGAGTTTGTGTGTTCCCACTGTTCTGTAGAGAGTGTGAGTGAGAGTAGAGTTTGTGTGTTCTCACTCTGTTCTGTAGAGAGTGAGAGTAGAGTTTGTATGTTCTCCCTCTGTTCTGCATGGATTTCCTCCAGGTTATCTGGTTGTTTCCCATAGTAAAAGCACACTCAGTGCCCATTGATGTTGGCCACAACATCCCAATGTAGTAGGACCCTCCACAGTGTGCCCTTCCCTACGGCAGTAAATGTACAATATATGATTTTAAAAATAATGGCAAGTCAGGTGATGGTAGCTTAGATGTCTGTGCGTTGGTGACGGGAGTCGTATGTGTACTCGTTTAACCAGGCGAGAACGAAGAGAGGGCCGGATCGAGCCTCCAACCTCTTTTAGAAGGCAGAGCAAGAACAAAACAGAGCTCTACACAATAACTCAAATACACTGCACGAACGTAAATAAATAGTACCCGAATTACATTTTCCGTAACAGATATTAGCTCTGACAGAGAACTTGTAAAACCCGTCAGATGGAGCCGGGTGGTAATTGCACGAGTGCGTGAACTGACGAGGATTTGTGTGGAATACAGCTGCAAAGTGAAGCTTGTCGCAGAGCGGGCAAATTATTGGGACGCAAACGTGAGACGCTGTGATTGCTCGACAACGGAGGCTGTGATGCCACTCAACGCAACTCCAATTGTGCTGCTTTGTTGCTGGCCGCTTGATGTTTTGGGCCTTTGGGCCTTGGCTCGGCAACTGTCTTAATAATTAAATAACCACCCGAGAAGGCCCCACCCCCCGTCGCCACCGGCCGGGTAATTTCTTGTCGAATGCGAGAGCGAAGTGGGGCCTTTCATCAGGTCTCCTGCGGATCCCGAAAGCACTGCGCGACAAAGAGGCCCTCAAATAGACGCCGCGCAGGGGGATTCCTTCCCCGGAGGCCCCTTTCTCTGCGAGTCGTCCGTGGTAACGATGCCCGAAAGGCCGAGGTGGGGGGGTGGGGGTGGGAGGGGTGGAGGGGCTCTAGCCACGGCAACCGATTAGTGAACTTTTCTCCAGGCCGCCGAGCGACGGGCCGAGCGGGTCTGCGGCGGGGCGATTAGTGGATTCTGCGCGCGGGATGGAGAGTGCTTGGGCGCTTCACTGGCTTTTGTTCTCGCCGCGCGCATTTGCCGGGACGACGCAAACACCAGACAAAGGCGGAGTGTTTGTCAATTCTCATCGGAGCCATTACAGATGATAATCATTCTCCGCGCTGTTGGCGGTTTAAAGGCACTACAGCTAATTTGGCGATTAGCATTTGAATGGCCGGGGCTGTGAATGCGTATAAAGCTGTGTGTACATGAAGAGTGGGTGCTCTAGAGCCAGCTGATTGGGAGTACATTATTTCGCTAAGCTCCGTTTGCAAAATACGTTTAAAAAATCCTACCGGGCGTCGCAGCGGGCTTGATCCCGCGAGTGGACAGGCGGGCGGGCGGGGGCTCGCCCGCACACACGGTTCGGTCGACAAATCCGCCCTTCTTTTCAGGGGCCTTTGAGGAGCAGTTGTTGATTAACATTAAAAAGATCCTTTATTCCTTTGAGATTTCTGTGTCAATCAATGCATGAGCAAGCGATGAAAGTCCACGTGCAAAGAGGGGCGCGGGTTACAGGTCACGGGAATAAAGCAAACGCCGCGGAGCTCGCCGCCGCTCGGGGATGGCGCTGGAGCGGCGGGCACGTGCGCCTGGCCGGCACCGCTCCTGCCGCGGAAATTCACACCTCCCTTCCTCTCGTGGGTGAGGTCCGTATCAACAATAACATCAATGTCGGAGTTGTGAATCTAGCTGCTGGCTTCCCGGCACAGCGAGGGTGTGAATCCCACTCGTGTCGTCGGAGAGACGCTCACAGTGGACACGAGTTCGCGCAGAGACCCATGGGCTCACACAGAGACGCCCACGGGCTCATATGGAGAGCCATATTCAAACAGAGGCCCATAGACTGCACAGAGACCCATTGAGGCAGTGCCCATCACCGTTTACAGCCCTGAGCCAGTGGTGAAAATTACACGTTCCTATGGCGGGAGTGAGTCTATCTATCGCACAGTGAGAAATGAAGCCTTGTGTTGTGGTATACACTGGTGACTCAGTGGTGTGAACCTGCACAGGCAATGTTCTTGCAGTTGATACCATGAGTAGGGTCGCTATCTGCCTGGGATGGTGTCTGTGTTGGGGTGGCAGGGTTTCATTTGTACCGATATCTGTTGAACTTTATTACCGTGCACTGCACAGTCTTGATAGACCTAGACTGACTGGAAATCACGCCTGGGTTTGGTTTGTGGAAAAGGCGGCAACCACTGGCAGAGCCAGTGGGGGTGGTCGGGTGGCACGTGCCCCCCCAATGATCCAATCTAAATCCCTAATTTTGATCGGATCATTGGGGTTTATTAGTAATAAATCGGCATTTTGCGACCCCCGCTGCCACTGTGGAGCATATTATTATGTGCCAGGGACTCTATGAGATGATAGGACAAGAATCTGAGTCCATAATTGGCAATAAGTAACGGCAAAGCAGTTCTAAGTGACTCACAGAATTGTGCGCAGTTGTGTATACAGCACACGACTTCCCTGAAGGCAAACACCTTCAGCGAGCGCGATGCCGATCACACAACGCGGTTCGAATTCGACCCTCGATCGATGGCTGCGCCATCGCCGCACACGCGTCGAATAAAAAGCAAGGGACAAGTCCTTACTTACTAACAAAACCTCTATAATTTTCATTGCTGGAGGGGTTGCCCCCCTACCTGAAAATCCTGGCTCCGCCATTGGCGGCAAACCTGCCAATCACTCGCTCGCCCAGCCACTCACCTCACTATCTGCTTCGACCCCTGCACAGCGCCACTCTCAAACTCACTCCCATTGTCTCCTCTTGTTCCAGGCTCTCGTAATCCTTACTCAATTCACTAAACGTCGTAACAAAAAATGTGTTTGCCTTTTACAACTGTAATAGGGCTGCTTGTTGCTGGCTACTTGATGTATTGGGGCCTTTGGGGTCTACGCTCAGAAACTGTGCGACAGAAAAAGAGATGCTTGTGACCTAGAGGAGACTGAGCTCCTTGAGTGCATGTAGACCTGGGGATGAGTGTAGGTTGGGAGGGAGTGCAGGTTGGGAATGAGTGTAGGCCAGGGAATGAGTGCAGGTTGGGAGGGAGTGCAGGTTGGGAATGAGTGTAGGCCAGGGAATGAGTGCAGGTTGGGAGGGAGTGCAGGTTGGGAATGAGTGCAGGTTGGGAATGAGTGCAGGTTGGGAATGAGTGCAGGTTGGGAATGAGTGCAGGTTGGGAATGAGTGCAGATTGGGAATGAGGGCAGGTTGGGAATGAGTGCAGGTTGGGAATGAGTGCAGATTGGAAATGAGTGCAGGTTGGGAATGAGTGCAGGTTGGGAGGGAGGGCAGGTTGGGAATGAGGGCAGGTTGGGAATGAGGGCAGGTTGGGAATGAGTGCAGGTTGGGAATGAGTGCAGGTTGGGAGGGAGGGCAGGTTGGGAATGAGGGCAGGTTGGGAATGAGGGCAGGTTGGGAATGAGTGCAGGTTGGGAATGAGTGCAGGTTGGGAATGAGTGCAGGTTGGGAATGAGTGCAGGTTGGGAGGGAGGGCAGGTTGGGAATGAGTGCAGGTTGGGAATGAGTGCAGGTTGGGAATGAGTGCAGGTTGGGAGGGAGGGCAGGTTGGGAGGGAGGGCAGGTTGGGAATGAGTGCAGGTTGGGAATGAGTGCAGGTTGGGAATGAGTGCAGGTTGGGAGGGAGGGCAGGTTGGGAATGAGGGCAGGTTGGGAATGAGTGCAGGTTGGGAGGGAGGGCAGGTTGGGAATGAGTGCAGGTTGGGAATGAGTGCAGGTTGGGAATGAGTGCAGGTTGGGAGGGAGTGCAGGTTGGGAATGAGTGCAGGTTGGGAATGAGTGCAGGTTGGGAAGGAGGGCAGGTTGGGAATGAGTGCAGGTTGGGAATGAGTGCAGGTTGGGAAGGAGTGCAGGTTGGGAGGGAGGGCAGGTTGGGAATGAGTGCAGGTTGGGAAGGAGGGCAGGTTGGGAATGAGTGCAGGTTGGGAATGAGTGTAGGTTGGGAATGAGTGCAGGTTGGGAATGAGTGCAGGTTGGGAATGAGTGCAGGTTGGGAATGAGTGTAGGTTGGGAATGAGTGCAGGTTGGGAATGAGTGCAGGTTGGGAATGAGTGCAGGTTGGGAATGAGTGCAGGTTGGGAATGAGTGCAGGTTGGGAGGGAGGGCAGGTTGGGAATGAGTGCAGGTTGGGAATGAGTGCAGGTTGGGAATGAGTGCAGGTTGGGAATGAGTGCAGGTTGGGAATGAGTGCAGGTTGGGAATGAGGGCAGGTTGGGAATGAGTGCAGGTTGGGAATGAGGGCAGGTTGGGAATGAGTGCAGGTTGGGAGGGAGGGCAGGTTGGGAATGAGTGCAGGTTGGGAATGAGAGCAGGTTGGGAATGAGTGCAGGTTGGGAATGAGGGCAGGTTGGGAATGAGTGCAGGTTGGGAATGAGTGCAGGTTGGGAATGAGTGCAGGTTAGGAGGGAGGGCAAGTTGGGAGGGAGGGCAGGTTGGGAATGAGTGCAGGTTGGGAATGAGTGCAGGTTGGGAATGAGTGCAGGTTGGGAATGAGTGTAGGCCTGGGAAGGAGGCACACACAGTGCGCTTGGCACATTCGTTCGGGCAAGCAAACAGGACCACGTCTGTCCTATTAATCAAGGAGCCATAATCCCGTGGATTTGTTGGCTTTGTACCTCGTTTTATTGAGGCTCCTTTCATTCGCTTTGCACTGTTTGCAGATTAGTGGTGAAAGTGTCCGCCTATGGATGTTATCCTTTCCAAAGTCCTCCCAAGGTTTCATAATAAAGCTGAATTTTTATAGAACTTTCTTTCAAGGTTTTGTGAATTTAACCTTAGTTCTTTTTTTTCCCTCTTTCTTCATTTAATCTCTCCTGCGAGCACATGCCCTGTTTGGCAATGTGAACGGGCAGTTCTTTCTATCGCAGCCCTTTAATAAAAAAAAATCTACATTCCTGTAATAAAAACGGTCTTTGGCGGACGTGTGCGCGCGCAGAATGTTAAATGCGCTCGTTGTGTTGCCTCCGTCTCGTGATGCCGAGTCCTGTGACCGTGCATCTCATCATGGGGGGGGGGGGAGTGTTGTGACCTGCAGTGTTGCTGGTGCCTGAACGCAGTGTGGACGAGATGAAACGAGTGAGTCTGGTAGACCGAGTCCTCAATCTGGGTGGAGGAATCGGATTCAGAATATTTATTTACACTGGAGAAATCCGATGAGCTATGAAGCTCTTTTTCACAGACGTCTTGTAGGGGCGGATTAGAACGTTTCAACAACAAACAGTCACAACAACACCGTAGTGGTGCAAAGTATAAGAAATGTAAACAAATCACCCAAACGCAAATACATCGAAACCATCGCCATCCTACCAGGCAAAGCCCACTGAAGTATTAACTTATTTTTCAGAAGCGATCTGGCAAACAAATGATAGTTCAACAAAGTTGGCCATCATTTGGACATTTATAGAACCAAGATAATCTAAATAATCTCAATGCTTGTTTATAAATTAGCAGTTCACAGGAACGGCAACCATGGAGGTAGTGACAGAAGATTGATTGGGTGAGTGAGTGGGTGGGTGAGTGAATGTGTTGTTCTAATCTGCATTGTGGTGGAGTAGATGAAACACGCAGCATAGATGCGATAAAACAGTCGGTCTGGAATGGGCCGAGTCTTCAACGTCGGTGGTGGAAACAACAAGCGAAGTTCACGAGAACGGTAAACCATGGGAGCAGCGATAGAAGAGTGATAGATGGCTGACCACCGATGAGCGAGCGACCGACCGAGTGAATCGGTGAGTGCTGGATCGTGAATCGGCGTGACCGCCCTGTCGCTCCCCTCACAGAGACGACCCAGGTGAAGTCCCGGCACCGTTTGGCGGGCAGTGTGGGGGCACCAGCGGCTAAGTGGCCCGGGAGGGAGAGCGCGTGTGCTCGTGCTCGTGCTCGCCTACTTTTGTCATGCAGTGCCCGCCGTAATGCGGTGTGTAATTGGAACATTGAAACGCCGAGAGTTCCATCGCCTTTGAGTGCCGCTCAGGTGATGGCAACGCTCCTCATTGCGTTGATCCCACTTAGCGCCCCGTGCTGCACACGGCCGTTTCGAGTGAGCCGCCGTTGCCGCGCGTCTGTGGAGCCGGCGGGAGACGAGAGCTCGCAGGAACGGCCACCCGCCCCCCCCCCCCCACGGCCGTGTGGCCAAGGTGGCCACCTCGCCGCCCGTGCCCGCTCAAGGCGGTGCCGGAGCCGTGCCCCCGTGGTATCCGGCGATTGTCGTATCCGGCAGGAGAGTGTCACGAGATTTACAATCGAGTCTTTTTGTTGTTGTTGTTTGCAAAAAGGCTACAAAGCTTTGGGCAGGAGATTGTAAAGCGGTGTCCAGTGGAGACGGAAACAGTGAGCAGCTGCAGCCAGCAGCGTTGGGGTCGGTGTGGGAGGGATGGCGGGGATGCAGGAGTGATGGAGGAGGTGCGGTGGCGGTTGTGAGGGTGCAGATGGGATTGCAATGGTGAGAGATGGATGTTGTGGCTGCAGAAGGGATTATGTGGGTGTGGGAGGGACGGCGATGGTGCCTGAGGGACAATGAGGATGCGGGGGGGGGATGTTGTGGGGAGGTGCTGGCCGCCACCCTGTCCTGCAGTGGGCTATCAGTGCAGGTTCTGTGTCACTGCGCCTGTCCAAGTGCCCACATTCCTAGGGCTTCTCTTACAGGTTTCTTAATATGATTAGGCACCTCAAAACACCTGTCCTCTGTTGCACAACAACACTTCCCTGCAAGAGAAAGAAATAATTTGCATTTACCGAAAGACAGCTTTGATTTAAGCAAGACTATGTGCTGACGAGACACTTGATTGTTGAAAATGGTCCATAGTTTGCTTGTGTTGTACGAATGCTGCTGAAAAAAGTGCACCTCCTTAAAGGCCGCATGGCTGATGGGATGTGTTAAAAAAAGACTTTCATTTTGGATGGACAAATGTGTGAAGGAGGCGACTTGTCTGCTAGTTTAATTCGTTACTCTTTCTCCACAACAATGCCGATGATTGTTGCGTTATAAATACAGTGCAATAGATTCCTCATCATCAGCCGTGGTCAATCCACTGCTGGATGAAAGCATCCCCAAGCATCCGCCACCTCTTCCGATGCTGTGATACAACAATCCATCCGGCACACGAGTCTCTTCTCTGCGGCTCCCCTGAGATGCGTCCCATGCCTTGGCAGCCACTCGTCGGCTATCGTTCCTTCCAGCCGTGACGGGTGTATGCACGTTGAACTTCTTTTGCACCGTACGTAGCCAACTGTGTTAATCGGAGGTGGTGATGTCTGCCCAATTCCTTTTCTGGCGACTTTGCGTGATGTCATGAACCTGCGTATGTTATTTGCGCACTTTTCAGTTCATCTTCTCACGCCCGCAGCGGCGTCATGGTGGTTACGCGGTGTGTGGAGCGCGTGTGGCGTGCGCCCGTGACGGCGCGCGTTGTTTTCCACGGGGTTGCCGCGTGAAGGCGCGGGGGATGCCCCAGCGGTTCAACCTCTCCGAAGCCATTTGGCCAACGGGGAGACGTGGAGCGCCTCGGCTGACCGGGGTCGCCAGCGACGGCGCTCACTCCCACCCCCCCCCCCCCCACGGGCAGGAGCCCTGACCTCCGCACGTCACGGTTCTTCGGTCTTTCGGAGATCAAACACGCTCTCTCAGAGCCGCCCGTTGCAGTCCACACGTGGAGGTGGTTTTGGAAGCGTTTGGCGGCAGTCGGGTTACCAAACCCGGAGGCGTTTATCAGCTCCTGGTTTTTTGCTGCCCGCTGTGCGTCGCGACAAAGGGGCCGTTTGAGTGGCAGGCGGTGAGCCCGCAGCTAAAATAACTCGACTGCAGGCCCCAGCGGGCCCCGTGGAGAGAGAGAGCACGCGGCCGGCACACAGGAATGAGGAAACGGACACCTGACACTGCCACGGAGTATCCACGCACGCACACACAGTCGTGTACAAAGAGCCCCTTTAGAGTTTGCTTCTCGCACTGCAAATTCTTTTGATGAGTGCCTATTAAGTCTGTACAATCTCAGTTGCATTTCACAAGATAAACTAGCAGACAATTCGCCTGCTTCCCACAACCGTCCCCGCACGACCTTCCGGGCAGTGCACAATTTTAGCGTCATTGGTTCAACGCAAGCAAACTCTTGACATTGAATGTCCCATCGGCAGTAATGCTCGCTGGAACTAAGGCTGGGTGAACTGCCCGATGTTGTGTATCGTGGCAGCGCTTAACCCTTCGGCTGATTAGAGCGCTAATGAGCGCGGCACCTCTGGGCCACGCTGATTCTGAGGCTTTGCCCCTCGTAACCGCGACACAGCGGCCCCCTACAAGTGCCGTTCCTTGAGGTGGCGGAGCTCCATTGACGGATGATCCGGCTCTCAGCTGTGCACTCCAGTTACTTGCTAAACTATCACTCTTCTCTCGCTACTACCGTAGTTGGTCTTTCCTCTGAACATCACCCCTTGCTTCCTCCACCCATGTTGAAGACTCATCCTCCCAGATCGACAGGTTCATCGCATCCGCACCGTGTTCAATCACCACTCTGCAGGTCACAACAACTCACCCACTCGCTCACCCACCCACTCACCCACCCACTCACCCACCCACCCATTCACCAACCCACTCACCCACCCGCCCACCCACTCACGACACTGCAGGTCACCTAACTTCTCTTTATGAATCGTCGCTCGCACGGCTCCGCTTTGGAATTCCCTCCCATCTTTTCTCAAGTTCTAACAATAATATTGCTCAATTCAAGAAACGTGTTGTCACATTCTTAGAAATGTGGTGATCGTACTGGGTTTTTTTGCTGGCCGTTTGACATTTGGGCCTTTGGGGCCTGTGCTCAGTGACTGTTTACTTCACGTGTTTATAATCGTCTTAGCTCGACAGCCTGGTGCTCAGGAGCGCGTCGGGCCCCGCTCACGCGCGCGAGGGTGCGGGCGGGCGGGCCTCGCACTGGGGGACGTATCGGTCTAGATTTGAAGTGGCCGTGCAAGTGCCGCGCCGCCCGTGCGGGAAAGTGAACGCCGCGATGCGAATCGAACTTGCGAGCCAGCATCATCCGTGCAGGGCGTCGACGGGCGTGCGACGACGGAGCCGGCGCGCTTGCTGCCCTGGCATCCAGCGCCCCTCGGCCATCGACTTGAGCTGCGGTCGGGCGCTCTCGGGGGAAATCTGCGCTGTGACCACGTGGGGTGCGGCATCGCTCTGCTCCCTCGCCTGCGATCCGATACCGCCGCGCTGCGCGGCCAATTCTTTCTCCGCGGAATAATTTCCGCGCAGCGGCCCTGCGCGCGCCCCGCCGCCTTGTTACAACACGGGGGCCGCACACCGTGGAGTGGTTGGGGGTTGGGAGGGGGGTACACCCACACCGGGCCACCCCAAAGGGCCCTTTCCCGCATCTACGCTGCTCTTCTCCCGTGGCTGCTGGCGCGATTTAGATATCTTTGGTAGGGTTTGTGGGCGGATTCGAAATGAAAAATGTCGCTTTTTAAAAAGGCGAGCCGGCGTTCGACTTCACCGGTCCCACGCGAGGGGGGGAGGTGGGGAAGGGCCCCTTCCAGGAGCCCGTGGCGTCGTCCTTCGCGCTGCAGACATTTCGCTCGTTTGGGGCAAAGCAAGATGGCTCTGTGACTTTCTTTGCAATGCAAAACGCGCACGGCCAGGCGGGGAGTGGCCGCCTAGCTCGGGAAATGTTTCTTAAGCGAGACAGAAGCCGAGAGAGAGAGAGAGAGATCGCGCTCAATGTTGTCTCGAGCGTAAGGCCTGCGGCGGTCCCTGTGTACTCTGCTGGCCCTGCACACTGTGGCGGGTGATGTCTGCTCGGGTTCAGCTTCCCCTCATTTTCTGTAAATAGTCTCCTGGATTACAGCAGCTGCTGCTGCTGCCGCCGCCGCCGCGCTCCCGTAATGACCCTCTTGGTATTCCTGCGCCTCCTCTCCCGCGCACCGCACACCCTGCAGCCACTGCCTTCGATTTATTACCAGCGATTTCCTCTCTCCGAGTGATGCCCCCCCCCACTTCTCTCGCCCCCCCCCCACTTCTCTCGCCCCCCCCCCACTTCTCTCGCCCCCCCCACCTCTCTCGCCCCCCCACCTCTCTCGCCCCCCCCCACCTCTCTCGCCCCCCCCCACCTCTCTCGCCCCCCCCCACCTCTCTCGCTCCCCCCCCCACCTCTCTCGCTCCCCCCCCACCTCGCTCCCCCCCCCCCACCTCTCTCGCTCCCCCCCCCACCTCTCTCGCTCCCCCCCCCACCTCTCTCGCTCCCCCCCCCCCCCACTTCTCTCGCTCCCCCCCCCCCCCACTTCTCTCACTCCCCCCCCACCTCTCTCGCTCCCCCCCCCCCACCTCGCTCCCCCCCCCACCTCTCTCGCTCCCCCCCCCACCTCTCTCGCTCCCCCCCCCCCACCTCTCTCGCTCCCCCCCCCACCTCTCTCGCTCCCCCCCCCCACCTCTCTCGCTCCCCCCCCCCCACCTCTCTCGCTCCCCCCCCCCCACCTCTCTCGCTCCCCCCCCCCACCTCTCTCGCTCCCCCCCCCCACCTCTCTCGCTCCCCCCCCCCCACCTCTCTCGCCCCCTGCCTCTCGCCCCCCCCCCCAAGGCGCTAATTCCACCGGGGGCGAGGCAGCGGCAGCAGCAGCAGCCCCCCTCTCTGATTTAGAGACTGAGCGGCTAACAGGATTGCAATCTGTGACTGCTCCGGGAGTAATCTCTCTCGGCTCATCGTGGGAATTAGACGGATCTGTGCGGGAGAAATAGTCTGCGATTAATCTGCGTGACCTTTTCTCCCCGCCGCGGGATCACAACCGCGTCCCTGCCGGGTGCCTTAATGAGCTGACGGGGCCGCGCGGGGAGGGAGGGAGGGGGCGCGCGTGCGCTCCCTCCCCCTCTCTCGCTCTCCCTCCCCCCTCTCTCGCTCTCCTCCCGTCTCCCTCTCCCATCTCAAGCCACCCAAGGAGCAGCGTTTGTCTGCCCTTTGATTATCGCGGAGCTGCTGCTGCTGCTGTTGTCCTCCTAGCGCCCTGGAGAGCCCCGCTGCGCCTTGGCGGTGCGCCGAAGCGATAAGGGAGGCGCGGCCGCTTCCACGCTCTGTTTAAAGCAGCTGTACAGACAGCTTGGGTTTCACATCGATTTCTTTTGACTCCCCCCTCTCTCTCTTTCTCGTCGCTTCTCCGACCAATCGGCTCCGATCCGAGCTGTCCGCCGCCGCTCATCCCCGCAGGGCCACGCCGCCGCCCGCTGTCGGCATCGCTCAGCACCACGCGGCGCAGGAAACGCGGTAATTTACGCAGCAGCAGCAGCAGCGGTAGCGGCAGCAGCCAAACCTCCACCACCCCCCACGAGAAACAACAGCTGATTTATTTATTATGGAGAGAGCGCGACGGCTCCTCCGCGGAGAGAGGAACCCCGGCTGATCCGTCTCGCTGCGAGGAGAGAAGATCGTGGAGAGAGCGAGAGAGGGAGAGGGAGCGAGTGAAGGGGATGGGAGCTGTGGCACCAGAGATGAGCGCCGCGCTTTGCGGGCGAGAGTCGCGCAGCGGCGCGGAGCGTCTCGCCACGAAGCCGACCTAAGCGCCCGGGGGAGCGAGTAGCGGACGGGCACGACCCCCACCACCCCCCCCCAACCCCGTGCGTGCCCAGTGGAGGCGCCGCCGCCGCCTGTGCCGAACCGAGAAGCCACCACCCCCCCCACCCTCACCCCCGAGGGATTGGGGGATCGGAGAGA
Organism: Lampetra fluviatilis; assembly: GCF_964198595.1. NCBI lineage: Eukaryota > Metazoa > Chordata > Hyperoartia > Petromyzontiformes > Petromyzontidae > Lampetra > Lampetra fluviatilis. Next base: position 2,823,641 of record NC_136311.1, read on the forward strand.
TTGAGAGCCGAGGCGGCCGGGCTGCGTCTCAGCCGCAGGGCGTCGCTTCCCTCCATCGCAGTAGTCGTGGAGAGTGCACCGAGTTGAGACACGGAGCCGTGGATTTTACAGTCGCGAGGGCCGCCGCCGCCGTGGTCGTCGTCGTCGTCGTGTCCCCGGCTGACGACTCAAGGTCAGTTGCCGCCGCTCGTGCGGGAGAGAGCGACGCGTGGCCACAGCGAGGCGGTGGCGGCGGGGGGAGAGGCCTCGTGGAGTTGGCGGCCACACTCGTGTGGTGCTGCGGCGACAAAGTGTGCGCGTGTGTGTCAGTGTGCGTGTGTCAGTGTGCGTGTGTCAGTGTGCGCGTGTCAGTGTGTGTGTCCGTGTGTGTGTGTCAGTGTGCGTGTGCGTCAGTGTGTGTGTGTCAGTGTGCGTGTGTAAGTGTGTGTGTGTAAGTGTGTGTCAGTGTGTGCGTGTCGGTGTAAGTGTGTGTCGGTGTGTGTGTGTGTGTGTCGGTGTGTGTGTCAGTGTGCGTGTGTCAGTGTGCGTGTGTCAGTGTGCGTGTGTCAGTGTGCGTGTGTCAGTGTAAGTGTGTGTAAGTGTGTGTCAGTGTGTGGGGAGCGACAGTGTAGCGGTTAGCGCGCTGCGCTATGAGCCCGACGACACGGGTTCGATTCCCGCTCACGGCCAACACCCAGTGACGATTATCTGAACCGGTCCTGGGCCTCCCCTCGGTCGACTCAGCCTCAAATTAGTACCTGGTACGGTGTGTAAACATCGCCACTGGGGAGACAAAGGCGGTCGGGCGTGGTGCTGGCCACCCACCCCTCGTGTACCGTTCCGGCCTTCATAGGTGCTCGCTAAAAGCACTTGCCCCTACAGTCTTGTTAAGGCTATACGGGGGATATTTGCCTTATCTTTGTGTCAGTGTGTGTGTGTCAGTGTGTGTGTACTGCACTCACCACCCTCCTGCAGGGCTACCAGAGTGGTGAGCACTCGAATGGTGGGGGGGGGGGGGTCGCGATATCGGTGAGCATTCTGGGGTGGTGAGCGCTGTAGTGGTGAGTGTTGTAGTGGTGACAGTGGTGAGTGTTGTGGTGGTGAGTGTTGTAGTGGTGGTGAGTGTTGTAGTGGTGAGTGCTGTAGTGGTGAGCATTCTAGGGTGGTGAGCGCTGTAGTGGTGAGTGTTGTGGTGGTGAGTGTAGTGGTGGTGAGTGTAGTGGTGGTAAGTGTTGTGGTGGTGAGCTTTCTAGGGTGGTGAGTGTAGTGGTGGTGAGTGTTGTGAGTGCTGTGGTGGTGAGTCTAGTGGTGGTCAGTGTTGTGAGTGCTGTGGTGGTGAGTGGTGTAGTGGTGGTGAGTGTTGTAGTGGTGGTGAGTGTAGTGGTGGTGAGTGTGGTGGTGAGTGTTGTGGTGGTGAGTGGTGTAGTGGTGGTGGGCGCCTTGTGCAGCAGCTCCTGTAAACGTGAACACGCGTGTCTCCACACGACACGTGTAACACGGCACGTGTCACACGGCATGTGTTACACCTTAGTTGTGTCTTGTCTGTGTGCACGGCACGTGTCACACGGCATGTGTCACGGCACGTGTTACACCTATGTTGTGTCTTGTCTGTGTGCACGGCACGGTACACGTGCCGTGCTGGGTGTGAGATATGTTTGTCTCAAGTCAACTCTTATCTGTTGAACCATGATTAATGAATGCACGGTTTAATTGCAGTACTACTATAAGTTACTCGCTGCGCTAGGATGCAATACTATTACCAATAATTTATCAAAACATTACAATGAATTAGGTCGTAAATTGCGATTGTGGTCGCCTGTGAATGTGCAGAATGTGTCTGTGTGAGTAGCGTAGTGAATAGGGGTTACCCAAAAACAACAGACACTGTACTGCTGTACACGTGGGGTGGTGTGTGAGAGAGTGGGGTGGCGTGGGGGTGTGATTAGTGTGTGTGTGAGAGAGTGGGGTGGTGTGTGTGGTGTGTGTGTGAGAGAGTGGGGTGGTGTGTGTGGTGTGTGTGTGAGTGGTGTGTGTGACTGGTGTGTGTGTGTGTGAGAGAGTGGGGTGGTGTGTGTGTGTGTGTGAGTGGTGTGTGTGAGAGAGTGGGGTGGTGTGTGTGAGTGGTGTGTGTGAGCGAGAGTGGTGTGTGTGTGAGAGAGTGGGGTGCTGTGTGTGAGTGGTGTGTGTATTAGTGGTGTGTGTATTAGTGGAGTGTGTGTGTGGGATGGAGTCTTTTCGAGTGAGGTGGTGTATGTAAGATTAGGGTGGTGTGTGTATGAGTGGTGTGTGTGTGAGAGTGGGATGGTGTGTGTGTGAGTGGTGTGTGTGAGAGTGGTGTGTGTGAGTGGTGTGTGTATGAGTGGTGTGTGTATGTGTGTGAGAGTGGGGTGGTGTATGTGTGTGAGAGTGGGGTGGTGTGTGTGTGTGTGTGTGAGAGTGGGGTGGTGTGTGTGTGTGAGAGTGGGGGTGTGTGTGTGTGTGAGTGGTGTGTG